>NC_138190.1:68618170-69218170 GCF_964194105.1 Spermophilus citellus
GGGAAGGGCTGCTTGGAGGCTAAAAAAGAGGAATCCCAAAGAATAGGGTGAGGTCAATGCATGTCACCCTCATCACTTGGGAAGAATATAGATGAGTATTTATCTGGAAGGAGGCAAGACTTTCTAGGCATAAAAATCACAAAGGAAAATGTCAATATATTTGGGAGATTTGTAAAACATGTTAGCTCATCCCAAAACATAATAAACCAGAAATCAAATACAAAACACCAACTAGGAAAGAAAAAGATATCTGCAGTAAGGGATGGAAAAGGATTAATATCTTTATTATACAACAAGCTTTAAGTAATGAGCTCTACACCAATAAATAAAAAGATAAATGTTTTACTTTCTAATCAGGAACACAAATCTGTTTAAGAAAAAGAGAGGAGGAGAATGGAAAGGGAAGCTATTAAGCACTACAAAATGTGAATCAGTTCAGACAAATGCAGAAATAGCTCAGAGGGCCAGGAAGTTATGCTCAGTGATACAGTGCTTGTTTATTAGCAAGCTGGGGCACCTGGGTTCAATCCCCAGTACTCTCCCACCCCCACCAAAATAAAATTAAAAGAGATAAAACGTGACCAAGGAAAGGAATACTTTTTAAAATGTTCTGCTTATTTCACTGGGAAGAGGGGAATAGAGGGGTTCCTAAAGTTTATTGCACTAATCTAAAAGCAATCACTTTAGAACAAGCTCTCAAAAATGGTACTGGAACTTTCCATTGACATGTGCAAGCAGGAGGCCTCTACTTCCCCTATAGTGTAGAGAGAGGAATATGAGAATTTCCTTGGGGAAAGGATCATGGAGTCTTGCCATATAGAGCCTGGCCCAGCATAAGCAGATGCTCAGTGAGGGGTTGTTGAAGAGTCTGAGGGTCTCTTCATGATGACCAAGTCCTTAGGTGGAGTCCCTGTTCCCAAGCAGCCTTCAAGGGACTCAACTTCTCAGAGTCCTCACTGGGAACCCATTATAACTGTCTATCCAAGTTCAGGTTCTAGGAAGGGGAGGCAGATTTATTTTGTTTTGTTGCATGATTAATTAATTTTTCCCACAAACATTGTTTGAGACCCATTATGTCCTGGGAATGAGATGGGGGTGGAGGAGTGGACTACAAATGAGGAGCTTGTTACAAAGAGTTTCCAGTCTATTGAGGGAAATAATCTGCTACTTTTGAAAAAAAGCAGCTTTTGAGATGGACTTTGAAGGGTGAGAATAGTTCAGGAGGCAGAGATGTAATCAGGAAAGGCATGAAAATTGGAAATGAAGGAAAATGGGTGTGTAGGGAAATAATCTCTTAGGCTCTTTTCAGCTGTGCCTATGATTCTTAACTTTGGCCTCATCCTCAGTAATAATGCCTCTGCAAAATCATAGTTTTGATATGTTGGTTATACTTTTCTCTAATATATATGGAAACAAATATGTAAACATCCAAATAAAAATAAAAGTTTAACCATGCCTTTTGATGACATTTTAATTTGTGTGGTGCTGGTTCCACATTTTAGGAAACTATCAAAGGTAATAGAGAGCCACCAAGAGCTCTATCCCTGGAAGGGGGAGGACTCAAGTGGATAAATGGAGCCAGGGGGGAGAATGGGGGCAGGCAAACTGTTCAGGAGACTATGTTGAGAATCCAATGAGAGGGAATGAGGCCCTCAGCTTGGAAGAAATGGGGTAGAAGCCTGAGGTGCCTGGGGAAGAAGCAGCCAATTAGATTTGAGATCCAGTTCCTAATTTCTGGTTTGCTGTTCTCAAATCCTCATGAAGGAGGAGTCACACTCACTTCTGGCACTACTTAATTCTCAACACGGAGGGATACTGTTTTCCATACTCCCCCACTGGGAATTTATTGTTGTCTATTTAAATAAGGTGCCAATCCGATTGGGAAATGGCAGGAAACTTTTCCACAACAGGCTCCCATCAGATTCCCTTTGCCTTTTGCAAATGGAAATCCTCTGTAGGAGGAGGAACCTTCAACAGGTGCAAATAAGAGAGAAAATCCTCCTTTTCAGTTAGCAGCCTGCAGAAAGTGTCAACAGAGGGGCTGGGGGAGGAGCTAGCCATACTCACTGAGCTCTGTTGCTGAAGTAGTGTGGAAAGAAAGCCTGGAGAAGGTGGCCTGGGAGAGGCCCCCCTTGCCTTTCCCATTTGCAATCTGGAGAGGAGCCTTTCCTCCTCACAGACAGGAAATGACACATCTGAAAACCAAGTGGGTTAGGCCCAGGTGACAGTGTCTTGGGCTCTGAGAGGAATGGGAAAGGCACAAAGGGGAAGCTGACATGGGAAAGGAATAGGTAGGGAAGACTGGAGAGTATCTAGGCACCTGTCTCATCCTTTCCCTCACCCCCAAGCCCATCTCCCTCAGTTCAGACCCCTGACCTGTTCCAGAAATTGTGTGGTCTCCCAGGCATCTCTTGGGGCAGTTGGCTTGAAGATCATAATCACTTGGCCTCCTGGCACCTCTAGGACCTCACTGAATCATGGCTCTCCTTCCTTAACTTTCCAGGTTTTTCAGTGCTCCACCTGCTATGCAAGCAAGCTAAGCCTCGCCCTTGCTTGGTGCCTGGCACTGGGGAAAAACTAGGAATTGAGCATCAAGACAGTCCTGGTGGACCAAGGTGTCCAACTTTTTCTAGGAATGATAGCCATGCCTGTTGCTCCTCATCCCATCAAACCAGAAGTGCAACAAAAGCAGAGACCTTATTTGACTGTCACTGCTCAGCACCTGGCAGAGAGTAGCATGCAATGCATATTTGTTTAGTTTGTTGAAAGAATTTTAAGCAACAAGGGAAAACAAGATTTGTGTTGGCCAAACTTGCTTTCCAAGCAATACAGTCAAGAGGCTTCATGTCTAATTTGTATAAGCTGTTGGGATAAATACTATAATGAAGAGATATAGTACAGTGGAAGCTGGGGGGTGCCTGGAGGTATCTGGGGATATTTTCAGAGAAAGTGTCATTCAGACAAGTTTTGTTGTTGTTGTTTGTTTTTAAGGTACTGGGGATTCTGGGATTGAACTCAGGGGGCTCCATCACTGAGACCTTATTTTATCTTACTTTTAGATGGAGTCTTGCTAAATTACTGAGGTTGGCCTCAAATTTGCAATCCTCTTGCTTCATCCTCCAGAGTGGCTGGGATTATGGGTCTGTGCCGCTGAGCTTGGCCTTTGTATGACCATTTTAAAGAGCAATTTTTCAGTTATGTATACATACCCACAATCTAGCAAATTGATTTCCAGGTATAAAAAGTTGAAATTTTTACCCATAATAGGAAATATTTACCAGAATGTTCATTTCAGCATAATTGGTAATGATAAAAAGTAGAAACTGTTTTAATTTTTATCAATAAGAGGTTAGAGAGATTTTATTTTTATTTATTTTATTTTATCTTCTGTTATAGAACCCATGCTAGGCAAGTGTTCTACCACTGAGTTATATCCTCAGCTCCAAGAAACAGATTTTTATTATTTATCTAATACTATACTACATAGCAGTTAATATCAGCAAACTACATCAATAGATGTAAAAGAAACAGATACCAAATAATATGATGCTGAGTGAAGAAAGCAAATCTTGGAAAGCTGTTCCACACAGAATAGTATCACATGACAAGTTTTAAATAGAAAAAAATGAATACTACACACCATTCACAGAAACATAAACATGATGTGGACATGTATCAGGGCCAAAGAATATAGAATAGGACTGGGGAAGGGAGCACAGGGACTTCAATGTTACCTGCAATGTTTTACTTTCCTAGAAAAAATGCAGGCAAACACGATAGAAATGTTAACATTTGTTCATTTTAGTTGGACAATACATGAGCATTTGCTATATTATCTTCTGAATGTTTTCCTCAGCACTTTTTTTTGATGTCAAGTTTCTTAGCATTTTTAAAAAAAATTGTTTAGTTACAGATAAACATAATATCTTTATTTTGTTTACTTTTATGTGGTGCTGAGGATCGAACCTAGTGCCTCACATGTACAAGGCAAGTGCTCTGCTACTGAGCCACAACCCCAGCCCAGCATTTTTTTATATATTAGGGATTGAACCCAGGGGTGCTCTACCACTGAGCTACATTCCCAGCCCTTATTATTTTGGAACACGGTCTCACTAAGTTGCTGAAGCTGGCCTTGAACTTGTGCCTCCTTCCTCAGTCTCCTGAGTTGCTGAGATTACAGGTATGTACTATCATGCCCAGCTTCTGAGCATTTTTTAGGCAAAAAAGCAAAAAAGAAAAGAAGGGAGGAATGAAAGACAGAGTTGAGTGCTACCGCATCTAGCAGAGAGAAGCCCACAGACCCTTATTGAATGACACCACAGTCACAGCAGGAAAAATAACAGGAAAATGACCCTGCAATTCTTATTAAATGCCATATCTTAGAGCCTGGGCTCAGTGCCACCCTTGGTCCCTACCGACTTTACTGGCTTAATCAAGAAAACAATAAATAAATAGTTCACGAAAGTGACCCAAGGAGGAGAACAATGATTTGGAGCTCTTGCCAAATCCGGATGCAAAGGCACTTGGAGAGCAAAATTTACACATATATTCCCCACAAGAAACCACTCATTCCTGCAGGGTGTCCAAGAACAGCCAAAGTGGCAGGTCCAGTTTTCACCAGGGTCCAGGGGGTACCATCAGGAAGGGAGGGGAAGGAGGAGGGCTTTCAGGGCATCAGACCAAGAAAGGAGAATGATGAAACTGAAGAGAGCATGGAACTCACTAGAATTACAACATAATCTCCAGGAGGATTTGTGGCTATTTTGTTAATTGTTTTTTTTTAATTTGAGATATTTATTCATATTTTTAATAGCTATCTTCAAAATAGAGCAATTTACTGAGAAATTAACTTTTTCCATGCATGTTTACATTTTTAGTTGTTTTTAAATTCTTGACTCTTTTCTATTTGTTCTTTTTTAGTTATACATGACAGTTGAATGTATTTTGACATATCATACATATATGGAATATAACTTCCCATTCTTGTGGTTGTACATGATGTGGAGTTATGCTGGTTATGTATTTATATATGAACACAGGGAAGTTATGTCTGATTCTTTCTGTCTTTCCCATTACCATCCCTCTTCCTCCCCCCGCCCCCACCCCCACCCCCGTCTATTTTGTTAATTGTTGTATTCCCAGCACCTAGAACAGTGCCCAGCACAGAATAGATGCTCTATAAATATGTTGAGTGAATGAAAGGGAGCAGTGAATAGCACACAGTAGAAGGAAGGAGGCTTCACTGTCCCCAACTCTGTCATCTTGATTGCTCAAGATTATATTTCAGATGTACAAAATAAGCACTCACATGTTACTAGTGAATTTCTGTTGTTGCCTGGGTACAAGCTAGGAACTGGAATTGAGATATTGGCAGAAGAAAGGGTAATGGCTTGGCGTGGTGGCTCACACCTATAATCCTAGCTATTCTGGAGGTAGAGGCAAGAGGAAGTTCAAGGCCAGCCTGGGCAATTTAGTGAGATCCTGTCTCAAGATAAAATTTCAAAAAGGGCTGGGATGTAGCTTAGTGGTAGAGTATTCCTATGTTCAATCCCCAGTACTACACACACACACACACACACACACACACACACACACACACAGTCCCTCTTAAAAAAAAGTGGGAATAAAATATCTTAGTGGTATAGCGCCCCTTGGATTCAAGCCCCAGTATTGCATAAATAAATAAATAAATAACATTTCAAAAAGGGCTGGATGAGGGGTGTAACTCAGTGGCAGCACTTGCTTAGCATTCATTAGGTCCTGGGTTTCATCACCAGTACTGCAAAAAATAAAGCAAAAAAAAGAAAAAGAGGATGATAGAACTATAGAGAGGTGAGGCTCTAGGAAGAACAAAAAGCTCCTCAAAAACTGAATATTCTTGAGGGTTGGGTGTGTAGGTCAGTGGTAGAGCCCTTGCTTAGTATGCCTGAAGCCCTGCATTCAATCCCCAGTGGCCCTTCCCCCAAAGCCCTGAATTCTAATACGGGTGGGGTTTTTTTAAGCAAAGTGAAAAAGAGAGATGGGGTCCTGTCCCCACTGGGTCCAGCTGGCTCATAAGGTGCTAGCTGTATAGCTTAGAAAATTATAATGCTTTAGAAAGAATTAGGGAAAAGTGGCCCCAGGACATAGGGCTTGGTTATTGGATACTGGGCTGGATCTTAGTCCCCCAGTCACTTGTGTGGCTTTGCACAGAGCACAACTTGCACAATTGTACACAGCAGCCCTGACCCCCAGATTGGCATTCTGGACAACCAGGTTCCATCTAGCCTACCATCATTTGGTAGCCCATCATCACCTGCTGGGAGCACTGCCACCACCCTGCCATCCCTGCTTCACAGCTCTTGCCAGTCCACCTTGCCCTGGACAACAGTAGGACTGTCTCTAACAGGAAGATCGATTGAGCCAACAGACAATCATCAGTTCTTGGGTGAATTATGACTAATATGTGCAAAGACTCTGTTCTACAGAGCAGGGAGGCTTGCCTACCATCCCCAACAGGTCAAGTAAAATTCAAGAAGCCAGAAGCCAGAAACAAGCTGCTGCACCCCCTGGTGTTGCTTAAAGGAAATGTTGAGGACATTTTTCTGTCATGGAGGAGAAATGAAAGCCCTTCTCTCCATCCCAGGGTGTGTTTTCAAGTCTGCTGGGGCACATGCATTATCAACAGTGGGAATACAAAAATCAGAACCCTCCTTAGGACCTCTGTGGCATCATATCACCTTTTCTCAAGAAAGAGAATGAAGTCTCCTAATTCTAAGAATATGGGGAGGATCTTTGGACAAGAGCCCTGTCACTCTGCCACCCCCCCCCTCAACAAAGTTATCTGCACCTGCCCCTTCATGACCTCCTCTCTCTCAAGATGGCAGGTCCTTCATCTTTTCTAGAGGCTGCCCTTATTCATCCCCACTCTGGATCATTTTCCGTCCTGATAACTATCTTTCCCTTGAATCCAATGGTGAGAAAGTCACTTAATGTCTCCTCGCCTCAACTTCCTTATATATATTATGGGGAAAATAGTATCTTCCTAAAAGAGCTGTCATGAGGACTGAGTCAGTTAATCAATATAAAATGTTTAGTGCTTACCACATAGTAGGCACTCAATAAATGTAAACCATTATTATCATCATGAATGTGAAGGGTAATAAACTGTTAATGGCACAAAATCAGTCTGAACAACCAGGTCTGGGTTGTATATTTGTGAAACCAGAGTTTGTCCCAGGATGGAGGCCCTCCCAAGAAGACTTCTGGATACAGCCAGGCTGGCTCCTGTACTCCTCAGAGTACATCCTTCTGCAATGCAGAGTTGGCAACCCTTGCATCCTGATACTCTTTGCTTCCCATCTTCCTTCCCCTTTCCCCTATTTGGACTTGCTCCACCCATCCGAATTGACTGGGTGGTCCCAAGGTCTGCTGGCATTAACAGCTGGCTTCTGAAAGGCTGACCTTCTCCATACCCGGCCCAGCACACTAGGAGAAATCTACAAATGATTTTCATCCTGGGATGTTTGTATGGATACTCTGGAACTCAATTTGCACAGACAACTACTGAGAGAAAAATACTGAGATAGGAAGTTAGGATTTGGGGGGCAAGAGAGAAATCAGAGAGACTTGGCATCTAGCTCAGCAGTATTGTGCTTGCCTGGCATGTGCAAGATCTGGGTTCCATTCCTAGTACTAAAATAAAAAGACCCTAAAGTGTGTTCTCTGTCATCCAGTGGCTGTTGCCAAAAGTTCCACCATTGAAACGTTGTTCCCTCTGAGAATGCACAGACCCTGAGAATGGGAACACAGGGAGTCAGTCTCCAATGTTGATGGCTGGGTGGAACAATTTACAGAATAAAGTCACTTTTCAAAATGAAAACACAACAGGTACCAACTCTTCTCCTCTTGTTCCCCCCACCCACCATCAACAACTACTGATAAAGAAAGACACAAACACAAGTAAAGGGAGCATAATTGTGGCAACACTTTGGAGAAAGTATGATGGCACTAGGCTCCTGGGTATGGTTTCAGAACAGTGGGTGAACAGGATAATGAAGTGAGGTATTGAGGTGCAGGGAAGGACTTGGGGGAGCTAAGTATGGGACCATATTTTCAACTTCACCCCCTTCAAGGTGAATGAGAGCTATTGTGTGTGCATATCACCAATGGCCTCATACATGCCTGGCAAACACTTTACCAATTGAGCTGCATCCCTAGCCCCACACTTGATTTTGAATGAAAGAAAACCGAGGTTCTATTTATTTATTTTTAAGTTGTAGATGGACACAATATCTTTATTTATTTATTTTTATGTGGTGTTGAGTTTCAAATCTAATGCCTCATGCACATAAGGTAAGTGATCTACCACTGAGCTACAACCCCAGTCCCCAAACTGGGGTTTTAAATCCCAACTCTGCCACTTATTAGCTGTGTGACATTGGACAAGTCACTTAATGTCTCTGAATCTCAATCTTCTCACCTGTGCAATGCTGGTAATAGTAATGGCTATACCAAATTAGCAATGTTTTGGAGCTGAAATGAAAATACATATATATTTAAAAATTAGACCATCTAGCATGAACAAGACCCTGGGTTCAATCCCCAGTGCTGAAGAAAGAAAGAAGAAACAAAACTAGCTCAGGGTCTGACACAGAAGCACGCATTTGTTTGTTGCATCTGAATCTTACAATAGGCCAAGAGCAGGGCTTTAACAATGCAAACACACTAAGAAGCAGAAACACAGAGCAAAGGTGATCCTTGAACACTTGTTCTGCAGTTTCTGCCCTTGAAATGTTCCCAGAGAAGACAGCATAATCTTCAGCCCAGGATTTGGAACCCAGAATCCATATGGCATGGCCCATCATTTATCAGTACCACCAGACTCTCAACTTTAATAAGCTTTCTGCAATCATAACCACAGGAAGAGGAGGAAATGGGCCAGATTCCTTGGCAATAATGAGTACTGCTAGCTCGCTTTTACATTGGCAAGTGCATTGTGATCACTCTGATTAGTTAGTTCTCACATCAACCCTCAGGAGGTACAAGGAGTATTTTTCTCCTTGTTTTAAAGATGGAAGAATTGGGAAACAAAGCTTTCTGCCATTTCCAGCACTTGGCCTGGTGGATCCCTCTTCTAGGTATATGCAGTTGCCTACAGCTATTAGAATTTTAAAGATGGATTTTCAGATTCTAGTGCCATTCAATGTTTGCCCAGGAAGACAGGCTGTCTGGTGTTGTCTGAGAGACTCTGTCCTTTACCTATCAGACGAGACTGTGGGCAGGCCTAGCAGAAAAAAAAAAAAAAAAAAAAAAAAAACCTCCGGAACCTTAAAAGGTTAGGAATGCAGGATCCAGAAGTTAGGAGAAAGGTCCAATGAAAGTGCTTGGCAACATCTCAGGACCAATGAAAGGCGAACCCCTCTGTTACCATGAGGCAGTCTTGATTCTCATTGGCTATGAACACGAGGCTGTTTCCCTGAAAGGGGAGGAGGGTGAACAGTGCCTGCAGCTCTGTTTAGGTGTTTATGCCTGTCCTTGAAGGGTCTTAGAAAAGTTGAGGAGCTCCCAATTGGGCCTTTGGCATTAGGAAGTTCTATCACATCAGGAAAACTAAAGCAGTTTAGCAGACATTTGCAAATCCAAATTGTACAGGCCACAGGCATATCATGGTCATATGTAAAGAAGGTAACAAGATCATATTAAACTCCTGAAGGAACAAAAAATCTGGTTATATGTCAGTCCCTGCCTGTCCCAGGCATGTTCCAGTTAGCAGGGATGGTGAAAGACCTTCTTCCTGCTCAACCTGGCCCAGCTCTGGAATCAGTGGGAAATCCAGCCTGTTGGGGCATTTGGGGGGGGTGCCCTCCTCAGGAAGGAGTATAAAAGGAGGGCTTGAGTGGCCTTTACTGTCCTGGGCATGCTACATCTGAGGTTGGAAACAAGCTGGCCACGTTGGGGAAGGGGATTCTACTTCCCACCAATGCTCCATCCCTGCCACTGACTCCATTTTCCTGAACAGCATGTGGGTCTTTGGTCTCTCCACCCATGAAGGACCTGTCACATGGTCCTGAGTCTCAGCTGGCAACTGGAAAGCCAGGTTGGCAGATTTCTATCCTTTCTACCCGTAAGCATTGGGACTCTGCTTATCATCCCCATCCCAGGTAATGTGTGCACCTGTGGAATAAGCTACTAGATTCCTGTCCTAGGCCAAGGACTGCGATTGCACCCTGCTCTCCTGTACTCCTCATGTAATGCCATCTTTACCAAATTGGCCCTGAGTTTTCCCCATAGCCCTTTAACTCTTGACTTCTTTTTTTTTAAAGAGAGAGAGAGAGAGAGAGAGAGAGAGAGAGAGAGAGAGAGAGAGAATGAATTTTATTATTTTTTAGTTTTTTCGGCGGACACAACATCTTTGTTTGTATGTGGTAACTGAGGATCGAACCCGGGCTGCACGCATGCCAGGCCAGCGCGCTACCGCTTGAGCCACATTCCCCAGCCCAACTCTTGACTTCTTGACATTATATTTATTTTTTTCTTTTTCAGTGCTGGGGAGGAATCCAGGCCTTCAAATGTGATAGGCAAGTGCTCTATGACTGAGCTACACCCCTAGACTAGTGCCCTGACTTGGATGATTTAATTTTGGCACCTACTGTGCGCTAGATGCTATGAAGTTTCCTAGGTCATACTTATCCCTGGCCTCTCTGCCCAGTGCAGCTGGGACCTTTGTGGTCTCATACCTCTATATGGGAGCTTTCCAGCATGCTGTGTAAGCCATTTCCTAACATTAGATAGGAAATTCCTCTGTCCCATTCTTCTTAAGCAATCTCCAGAGTTTTGTGGAGCCCAAATCATGCTGGGAGTAGGGAGGCAGGAAGAAGAACCTGCCAAGGATAAGGGCTGATGTTAATGCCAAGGAGGACTTGAGTTCTTATTTAGGGAGCAGGACCCTCCCTATCACTTGATTGGAGGAGAATTTTTTAAAAAATGGGTAGAATTTGGATTTAGTCAGCTGTCTTAAATTATGGTCTCCTCTTATTTCAGGTGAGCCCCAAATATGTTAGAATCCAGAAAACCAAAATGTCCTCTAATGCTACCGTGTTGGCCCTGAATATGCACTTCTGCTCCTTAGGATTCCTCATTTGCACTCACTTTGCTTACTGTGCCAGTAGCCCTGCCTTCAGTTTCAGTCTACTGGGCCTAAGATAAAACTGTTTCCTTAGCTCTGACCTTTTATCTTCCATGACCATAGTACCAGTCATTTCCCTCTGAAATCCACTCCCAACAACCCTCTCAATTATTGTCTGGTAGCTCCTTAAGAACAGGGTCTGGGTTTCATTCATCTCTCTATCAACAGCATCATATATGGAGTTTGTAACACAAAAGAAGTTATGTTAAGTGTTGGCAAAACAAATACATCCACTAAGGTCCAAGATGAGAACCAACCTGGTTTTCATACTGCTTGGCCAGTTTATTTTGTTCTCATAGAATCTCAGTTCCTCTCCAAGAAAGAGCCTACATAAAACTTGGATTCGTGTTTTCCTGGAGTGGGGGAAGGACAAAGGCTTAAGAAGTAGGTCCCAGGTTAAACAGAGTAAATATTTGCCAAAATAATCAACTGTGTGTGGCCTAAAAGGGACAGGGGCCACAGTGAACCAAGAGGAGGCCACAGGGGATTTTAATGCATGGCAGGTCCTGAGAAAAGGGCTACACTAAAGTTTTTCTTTTGGTATCAGGGATTGAACCCAGGGGCACTCAAATACTGAGCCACATCCCCATCCCTTTTTATTTTTATTTGAGACAGAGTCTTGCTGAGTTGCTTAGGGCCTTGCCAAGTTGCTGAGGCTGGCTTATGAATTCTCAATCCTCCTGCCTCAGCCTCCTGAGCTGTGGGATTACATGCACCACCATGACCAGCTGCCTAGAAGTTGTTTCTAAACAAGTAAAATGTAATGAAAAGGGGATGGGCTGAAGCCTGAGTTTCTAGGATCAAATCCCAACTTTGTTAATTACTGTGTGACTTTGATCAATTTCCTAAAGAAAGTTTTCATTTCCTCATGTGTGAAACAAGGATGGTAACATTGCCCACATCAAGGAGTTAGGACAAAGATTAAAAATTAAAAAAAACCCAACATCTTCAATAAATGGCATATATGAATATTAATAATATAATTAATAACATTTGAGATGTGATTGATCCTGATACCCAAAGTTTAATCTAGTTGAATTTGCTGACTTTGAGGAATGTCTTCTAGGGGAAATTTTGTGTGTGGGAGGGTTATATTTTCTGGGAATTTCATTTTAGGATAGCAAATAGAGTCAATTGGGTTTATAAAGGGTATTAGGTATGATGGGGTTAAGAACCACTTAAGTAGGGAAATATCATGTTGGGTTCAGGCCCACTTTCCCCAAGTCAACTGTGGGTACTCTAGCAGCATTACTGAGTCCCAGCTCCCCTGTCCTTCACCTCATTTCCCTGTGTACCTATCCCAAACATGGCCCAGAATGGAGGAGTCAGGGTCAGAAGATAACCAAAGAATTTGGACCTGGAGAGCTACCTGACATGGATCTGTCGAAGCCTTGAATTACATGTTTATATCCAGTACGTTTCTTCTTTCCTTCATTTATTTAATAGAGCACCTACCATGTACACAATAGATCTATTACCCCAACCCAGGCCTAAGACTTCCCGCTTACTCTACAAATTCCTTGCAGCTCCTTTTGTTGGCTCAGGGACTGTCTTCTCAGCTGGAAACTGTTTAGCTTTAATTTTAGCCTCTTCCCAAGATTCTGCCTCTTAAATTTTCCCTTTCAAGCCTCCTCCTATGACTGATTCCTAATGGTCCAGTTCTGACTTCTCCTTCTAGCTCCAGGACCCAACAGCCCAGGCATCTACTGGTCCAACAAAAGCAGGGGTAGTTAGGACCAGTCTACAAGAAAAAAAAAAAAAAAAACTGAGAATAATGAAGCCTGGTTTTCAGGGAGGAAGTGGATGGGGTCAGAATAAGGAATTGAGAAACAGTGAGTATAGCAAGTCAGCTGGTAACAGTCCAGTCCTATTGGGTGTGAATTGTAAGTGGCAATATTCCACCGATGCAGTGCCATGAACTGCCCAGTGCTGCTTCACCACCTGAACTTATAGCCTAGTAAGCAGAGCCTCAGGCTTTTGTTTAAAAAGACTAGTGATACTGTGGTTTAAACACATTCTAGATATTTTATGGTTAAATCACAGAAAAGGTGGGGGGAGAAAGAGGAAGAAAGAAAGAGAAAGAAAGAAAAAGAGAGAGATTGGGAGAGATTAGAACTCTCAGCAATAGGGCCCGAAAGGGTGGCTTCATCCAGGATTCCTAAAAGGCCCTTGTCCTCAGGCAAATCTTTAGACTATTCCACTCCCCACTCCACTCAGGTCAGTTTATCCTCTCTTCCCCTAAAGAAACTACTTGGGATCCATAATGGCTCTTTCTGTCTGGGCTGGCAGACCTTGTGTGAGTGAGCAGTATTCAGCATGGGCAGCTCCCCAGAGGACAACCCTGCCATACCCTTCTTATGATCCTTTTTGTTTTTCATCCCAGCCCAGGCCTGGCTGTCTGAAAACCAATAGCTGGGGGCCAAAATCAGATGTATGAATAAGCTACACATGAAAATTTTGGACACAGAAAGGGAAAGAAGGACATACCACAAAACCCTTTCCCAGTTTTCTTCTTCAACTTCTTGGATCTTATTTGTGTTGTCTTCTGTTTTTTTTTTTTTGTTGTTGTTGTTGTTGTTTCTTTTCTGTACAGGATCGAATGTAGCTATATCCCCATTCCTTTTTATTTTGATATGAGGTCCTTCTAAGTTGCCTAGACTGCCTTAAACTTGTAATTCTCCTGCCTCCCCAGTAACTGGGATTATAGTTGTGCCACCAGCTGAGCCACATCCCCAGCCCTTTTTATTTTTCATTTTGGGATAGTCTTGTTAAGTTACTCAGGGCCTTGCTAAGTTGCTGAGGCTAGCTTTGAACTTGTGATCTTCCTGCTTCAGCCTCCTGAGCCTCTAGGATTACAGGAGTTCACCACCACATCTGGCTCTGTTTTAAAGCATGTTCTGAAAGTCTGGTAAATGAATTCTGCACCTCCCACAGCTTGGGCTGTCTGCCCAAGTAGAAGGACAGGGCGACCTTCCTATCTCCATGGTTCCAACCCCTTCTGCACTCCATGCTACAGGCTGCAGAGGAATGACAGGCAGACCTGCGATGGCAGACCTTACAATTTTGAAATGGTTGGCAATGTTGAAAAGTGGAAATATTTTACATTAAAAAAATCTGGGTTTCTGGCATCTCTTGAAAAACTGGCAAATGTGGCAACATTGGGGCAGCAATTCTATGTGACAACTAGTGGCAGGGCTTAGAAGCAGATCTTCCCTTAGTCAGGACACAGATTTTTCCAGTTTACCCTGGTCCCTGTACTTCTACCGGGTAATTCAGGTGTGGAGGGCTGCTGGTCATGCTCATGTGGGTCTTCGGAAATGATCTGCTTCACTCACTTATGTGAACTTCTGGACCCTCTCAGCTTTCTGTGTGGATCCCTGATTTATACCCAGCTGCTTACAGTTCCCTAAACACCTCCTTATTTGATTTTGTTCTATTCTCTGCATGGAATGCCACCAATAGCCCACTTGGAAAATATCTATCCATTCATTAAGACCCACCTGAATCCTCTGGAAGCTCCCTAACTCATGCAAGCAGAACCAGGAACTTTATCCTCTAGATTGTCACTGCAACTATCCAATGCTCCATCATTGTCATTTACCCATTGTATTAAATCATGTGTGTATGTTTCTATTCCTAAACTGCATGTTTTTTTGAAGGCAGAGACTGGGTTTTCCTCATCCTTGAATCTCCAGCTTCTTGAACAAGGCCTGGCACATGAAGGACACTGGAATGATTTTTGAATAAAAGATGGAATGACTGAATAAGGGTTGCACTATGTATACTCAATATACATAGTGACTGTTCCTTGATGGGGACCAGAAGCAAGTTGGGTGGTACCAGAGCAGTTCTAATTTCCCTGAAGTGACAGCTCTGTGTGGTCCATCTCATTCAGCACTAACTGCTTGTCACAGAGATTGGCCCACTCCAGGAGCTCAGGGGATACTCATAGAATAAGAGAACAAAGTCCATCTGACCACTGATCTTTGGGTTGGAGGGCTCCAGGGAATCACACCATGTCACTGTGGTTAGGAATGCTGATTTTTAGCACATCCTAGGTCTAGGACAAAGGGCAAGTGACTTAATCTCTTTGAGGTTCAACATCCAAATCTGAAAAATGGAAATAATAATACTTGGTGGCAGGGTGGGAATGCATATTAAACAAGGTACCTCTAGGTTAAGTGACATGTTCCAGATGTTAATAAGTGTTTAGGCCCTTTGTTACACTGGGTTCATAGGAGTATGTATGTATGTGAGTGGGTATGGCCAATGAAATGTGAAACTGCAATCCAAAAGTATGGATACTTGGGCTGGCAGTCTAGCTCACGTGGTGTCTAAGCATGCTCAAGGGCCTGGGTTCCATCCCCAGCACCCAAAACCAACGAACCAACCAACCAAACAAACAAAAAAACAAAGATATGATCTGTGTTTCTACCCATCTCCAATTTCTCTGGCTATCTTCTGGAGGAATGATTAGGGCACTATTTTGGTCAGCTTTTTCACTGCTATGACTAAAGGATCTGCAGAGGAAAGTTTATTGGAAGGCTCACAGTTTCAGAGGTCTTAGTCTATAGAAGGTTGGCTCCATTCCTCAGGGCTTGAGGTGAGGCAGCACATCATGGCAGAAGAGTGTGGAAGAGGGAAGCAGCTCATATAATGATCAGAATGCAGAGAGAGACTCCACTCACCAGATTCAAATATATACCCTAAAACATGCCCCCAATAAACCACATCCTCCAGCCACACCCACCCACCTCCAGCCACCACTCAGTTAATCCCATCAGGGACTAATCATCCGACCAAATCAAAGCTATAATCCAATCATTTCTCCTCCGAACCTTCTTGTATTGTCTCACATGTGAGCTTTTGGGGGACACCACATCTAAACCATAACAGGCACATTCCCCTAAAAGGAATGACTCCTTTGACAGAATGTTTAACAAAGCCCCCAAAACAGAGATAAGCACTATTCTTCTATCAAAGGCTGCCTGTAATCCATCTGAGTTCTGCCCTGCCCCACTCCCCATTCCATAATGCCCAGAGAACCTATTTTGTATACAGTTTTGTCATCTCTACAATGGAAATAATAATAACTACTTTGGAAGAGTGTTTGAGACCATTGACGAGACTGGGCATCTAAAAGCACTTAACCTGGTTTTAGGGCATAAACTGTAGATGCTTGACATTTGTTAGGCACTTTTGCTCTCATAGGGCCATAAGGCTGCCAGGTAAGTCACGATGAATGGTGTGTGTTTCACGTACTAAAAAAAGTGGACATGAAAGTGATAGAGACCAGAGGAATTTTAATAGGGCCACAATGAGACGAGACTAAGAGATTGAGAATGACAAAAGAGATGCACACCAAGTCCTAAATGTGTGTGTGGTGTTTGGTGGAGTCCCGATTACCCACACCCACTCCACAAGGGACCCAGATGACCTGATATAACCAGCTCCCACCCAACCAAAAAGAACCAGATAGTGGTTCAAGTACTTTCTGAGATTTCCCACAGACACCAATGGGGGCATCTGATTGGAAATGTATCTGCCACTAATCTTTTTTTTTTTTTTTTTTTTTTTACTCCAAGAAAAATAATATACCTTCTGCCACTAATCTTGACTGAACTAAAAGTTATGGATTTCTTCAATTACTTCAAAAGGCACTTCATAACAGCATTGCTTTTTGCCATTCAAAGAGTGAGTTTTATTGTTTATTCTTAGTTATATATGACAGTAGAATCCATTTGAACATAATTATACAAGCATGGAATATATCTTGGTCTAATTCAGACCCCAGTACCTCTCCTTCCACTCTCCCCCCACTATTTCCTTTCCTTTATTGATCTTTCTGCCATTTACCCATAGTGATTATAATTTTAATTAATTGTGGATATACATGATAGTGAGATTCACTGTGGTATATTCATATATGTACATAATAAAGTTATGCCAGATTTATGCTGATGTGCACTTGTAGTCTCAATGACTTGAGAGGCTAAGGCAGGAGGATCACAAATTCAAAGTTAGCCTCAGCAACTTAGCGAGGCCCTAAGTAACTTAGTGAGACCTCTGTCTCAAAATAAAGGAGAGGCTGGGGATGTGGCTCAATGGCTAAGCACCCCTGGGTTCAATCCTCAGTATAACAAACAAATAAATAAATATAGTGAAAAGTTAGAGGAAATCTAAACACTTAAGAATTGTAGAAAGGATAAATATTGATGTTTATTCATTTGTTTGTTTATTTATTTTTGGTATCGGGGATCACACACAAGGCAAGTGCCCTACCACCAAGCCACACTCCCAGCAGAGAATGGTAAATAAATTGCACAGCCATTTTATAGAACAGTATGCAGCAATTAAAATGAATGAGCTTTTTGTCTGGGGATATTGCTCAGTTGGTAGAGTGCTTGCCTTGCATGCACAAGGCCCAGGGTTCATTCCCCAGCACCACACACACACACACACACACACACACACACAAATATTAAGGTGAATGAATGGTAACTCATATAGGCACAGATAAATCTCAAAAGCACAAAAAGTTGCAAATATGTATGTACAGTAGGGTGCTGTTTATATAAAGTTTAAAATATGCTAAACAATATTATGTTTTACTTATGGGTACACGCATGTGTGGTGAAAGTATAAATATACATGGGAATTGAAAACAGTCAATTTGGGATACTGGCTACTTCTAAGCTAGGATGAGGTGGAGCTCACAGCTGGATCTGTAATGAGCTATTTCTTAGAAAAGATCTTTAGCAAATGTGGTAAAATGCTTTTTATCTGACATTTTTTCTCTCTGCTACATGTTTAGAGGAGTTATAAAGTTAAAAATATGGGGTAAAATTTATTTAAGGCTGTTCCTGCCTCATCCTTTGATCCAGGCTTCTCTGTTGATGGCCTGCTATAGCAGACACAGGGTCAGGAGCATCAAAGACCATGGCTCATTTAAACCTTTACATGATCTTGGGAAGGAGGTGCCACTTTCACTTCATCCTATAGAGGAGGCATTTTTTGGCTCAGAACAGCAAAGTTACTTGTCCAAGGACAAGAATCCTGATTAAGTCCTACTCTCATACCTTACACCTGGTAATATAAGTCCTGTGCTGCCAAAACATGCTGGGAAATTTTGAGCTTTTGGGTTGATCAGCAGCATTTCTCAACCTTCCTCCCAGTGGCAGAAGGTGGCCTTTCTTTCCCTGATAACACTGGCAGAGATTGAGTGGGAACCCTGTTGGCAATAGGCTGCACAGTAAACTGGCTGTGTGATGTGCTCTCTACCCTGCAAACCTGGTATCTCTCACCCCTGACCTAGAGCAATTTGGTGGGAGGCTTGGGGAAACAACTTGTGCCACCACTAGGGGCACTACAAGGGATCAAGCGGCATTCCAACAGGCACCTGCAAGCCTGACACTTTCCATCCCCAACTAGCATCACTAGTTCTGGGAAGGTGCATTCTGCCTCTGTGTGAAGCTTCAGTAGGGACTAAGCTGGGGAGCTGCAGTTGTACCAGGTGAACAAATCAGCCCTAGGATTGCAAGCGCTCTGTGTTTATTGAAACCACAGCCCATTCAAGTAACCCAGGATCCACACGTTAAAGCTAAACAGACTGACTGCCCTCTAAAATAGAAGATTGAGACAGGATCTGGAATCTCCTAACACAATATTCAAAATGTTCAGGATAGAATAAATTATCACTCATCATACAAAGAACCAGAGAAACTACAACATGAATGAGAAAAGATAATCAACACCTACTGACATCAATATGTCAGATGCTGCAAGTACTGGGCAAGAACTTGTGTGTGTATGGTACTGGGGATTGAACTTAAGGGTGCTCTACCACTGAGATACCTCCACAGTCCTTTTTATCTTTTATTTTTTTAATTTATTTTTTATTGGTTGTTCACAACATTACAAAGCTCTTGACATATCATATTTCATACATTATAATCAAGTGGGTTATGAACTCCCATTTTTACCCCGTATACAGATTGCAGAATCACATCGGTTACACATCCACATTTTTACATACTGCCATATTAGTGACTGTTGTATTCTGCTACCTTTCCTATCCTCTACTATCCCCCCTCCCCTCCCCTCCCATCTTCTCTCTCTACCCCATCTACTGTAATTCATTTCTCTCCTTGTTTAGGTATTTATGTATAGAAAAAAGTACATGTAGGATTTGGTACAATCCTCAGTTTCAGGAATCCATGGGAGGATTTTGGAACATATTTCCTATGGATAAGGAGTGGGGGGCTACTGTATATTTTCACATGTCTGCCTCTCTTTCTAAGTATGAAAGTACAAAAGCTCCTTGAGGGTGGAACTGTGGCTTATTCGTGATTCATGTTTGTGACCCTAGAGCTTGCCACCAGGTAGGGACACAATTGATGCCTGCTCCATGGATGAAAGAAGTTGGAGGCAATTTTATCTTTGGGGTTTTTTTTTAAAGGTGGAGACATGTTATGTTGCCCAGGCTGGGCTCTAACATACCATCCACCAGCCTCAGCTTCCTGAGTAGCTGATATTACAGGTATGCACCACTGCCCCCAGCTTTGCAAGAGACCCCTTTATGCGTAACACCAGAACTAGTTGTTGAACATTTATTATCAAAACAACACTGATCACAAACATTGAATTGTAGCACTTGGTGTGTGTAAATAAAAGAGGTCCTAAATGGAAAGGGCAAAGTGAGCCTTCTGGGGTGTGCAAATGCTCTTGTATCTTGATGTGGTTAAACACGGATGTATATATCTGTAAAAAACTAATTGAGCTGTACATTTACAACCAGTGCACTGTAGGCAATTTACTATGTGTATGCTTTCATCAAGAAATAGAACTCCAGACTCTACAAAGAGCTGTGGTTGATTCTGATTACCCCCTACAGAGACCCCAATTATCAGAATGCATGGATGAGCCCTGACTATTGATCAGCATCACAGAAGGCACAGTCCAGTCCAGTGCATTATCTATGATAAAGAAATGGGCAAAGGTGATCGAAATGGCTGCAGGCATCAGGAAGCCGAATCCCTTCATGTCTTTTCTTCATCATAGCTACCATCATCTCCCATCTCCACTATTTTTGGCTCTGTGGCTAGGGACAGTGCTGTTTGCTGGCGGGCAGCATGACTCACTCCTCAGCAGATCATTTTTCTAATTAAGTAGAGAGATGGATGGATATTTTCCCATACTTGGGCAGAAGCCCCATTTGTTTGGATCCTTTTACTGGAATTACTCATCTTTACATTTAAGGGGTGGCTTTCTCCACTTTGAAAAATAGTACACAAAACCTTTAGCTCCCCTTGAACATTCAGACTGGCTGAGAAAATGGAGAAGACGGGAGACAGATCAATTTTTACTGAGCTTCTTCCATGAAGTCACCCTAGATGGGAAGGCCAGTCTTGTATTTTATCTCTAGGGTGCTGGCAGACATTCAACCTTCCCGAAACAACCCCATCCCCCATACTTTCTCTTTCCCCATATCTCAGCCATGGGAGCTGCTCCACTCTGGACAAGAAATGACAGGAGCTCCCAGGGCCAGCCTGAAAGTGAGCAGGACATGTGGGAGGGCAGTGGGCTGACCTATAGGATCAGGAGGGTTTAGCTGGGTGAGGAGGCAAGAAAAGCCACAGTGGGTGGAAGGGTACAAGGGTGGAAAGGATAAGTCAGCAAAGCATCATTGTCATAGCCCCAGAAAATCACCCACTATTCCCCATCTCCTTTTCAGGCTCACAAGAAATCACTCGGATAAACACAGCTCAAGCCCAAACCTTCACCCTCAGAATGCAGTAGTAGATAGTAAGAGGATTTGCTTTTTGGTGTTTTTTATTTTGTTTTGTTTTTGCAGTGCTAGGGACCAAACCAAGAGCTTCATGCATGCTAGGCAAGTGCTCAACTACTGAACTATACTCCCAGCTGAAGGCTTCTTTTTGTACCAGAGATGGAACTCAGGATCTTACATATGCTAGGAAAGCACTATACCACTGAGCTACATCACAGCCATTTTTATTTTATTATGAGAGAGGGTCTTGCTAAATTGCTGAGGCTGGTCTCAAACTTGTGAGCCTTCTGCCTCTGCCTCTCATGTAGCTGGAATTACAGGTGTATAACACCACACTTCTCAAGGATTTGTTTTTAAGTCGGGTGTTGAAGCCCCTGACAGTACCGCTCAGCCCTCCCAGCTGAAGTCCTGAAGCTCAGCCATCTCCTCCCTTGCCCCCCTTCTGCCCTAAGCAGGGTGAGAGCCAAGGTGAGCAGGCACTGGTATTGATCTCACTTCTCTTTCATGGTATTCATTAGACCCTTGTGCAAGCTGACAGTTCTAAGAGTCTAGTACTGGATCCCAAGCCTACTTGGATAGTGTTAGACTCCCTTCCTTGCTTTCACCAGGATTTTTCCCCAGGAATACTTACTCTATCCCTGCCCCCTCTACACACACACACACACACACACACACACACACACACACACGTCTGTCTATGCCATGCCTAAGCTTTCTATACCCAAAGGACCACCCAAGAACTAGTATTTTCAACCTCACCCCATCCTCAACAGCCTGGTTGACTGAGATTTCAGCATGCCTCCTGCCCAGAAATGACAACTAAAGTCATTAAGAACAAAGTCCTCAGACATTCCTGGCTAATCCAAACAATGCTTCGTCCACATATGACACTGAAGACCAGGGGCTCAGTTCTACTCCTAATGTCCAGAGAAGTCCAGATATGCCCCTTCTATCTGAGAAGATACAGGCTGAACTTGTTAATCTATGCAGATTCTTGGCTTTCAAAGTATTTTCCAGTGGCTGAAATAATCCAGGCCCAGATCCTTTTCAAAAGAGACTGTTGTCAGGTGAGATGTACCCACTCTGGTGCCAATAATATCAGCACCTATCATGCCCTTATCAGGTCACCTTGCTACACTAGAAGCTAGTGCCTCTTCCTTTCTCAAACAGGCTTAGGGGTGGAGGATAGGGAGAAGTAGCAATCTGGAGAAGGAGGTCAAGTGGAAGATCAGCTGTCATATTGAGTTGCCACCTATCCCATTTCTCCCAACATTGATGGGTACCAGTAGTCATATAACAGATGTTCGTTGAATAAGTACAAAAATAAGTGCATGAATGAATCCTAAAATATGGGGAGAACACCCTCTAGCTCAAAGAAACCCCAAGCTCTCCTCAAATCTCTGTTAACAACCCAGTTTTCCCATGCTACCTCTTCCTTTGTGTTACCCCCTTTCAGGTAAGTGGCATTATGCCATTTTCTCTTAAATGTAAACCAAGATCCTTTGAAACTAAGAACCATGTTTGCAGTCATCCAACAAAGTTGAAAGCATGTGTAAGAAGACCTTAAGTGGCCTCTGGCCCACTATGCATGCAGCTCAAGCAGACCTAATCCCATTTGCCTCAATTGAGAGGTTACCAGGGTATCATGGACAGATAGACAGATGGCTAACTGGACATGCTGCCAACAGGTTTGCTCATGGGGTTCCTAGCACCCTTCTGTCTCAATTACTCTAGTAGCAGAAGCAGCAGCAGTGAGCTCAACATACTACACTCCCAAATCCCCCCATTGGGGGTTGGTTGGCAACTCACGAGGTGGTGGTGCACCAGGTTGCACAGGCCAGGCCTCTCTCTGAGCCTATGTATGTCTGAACACAGAGACTCTGGTGGAGTCACCAAAGCCCATCCATCTTCTTCCTGCTTCAGTTACCCAGACTCTTGGAGGTTCTAGGGATCTCCCTCCCATCTCCCATTAGATAAGTCTGTGTGGGATACTTCCTGGACTTCCCTGACAAGGTGAAGGTTAAAAATGTCAGACTACGTACCTACTCATTCCAGCCACTTGCCCAGCTGTCCTCTAGATGGTCTGCTCGGGAGCTGGAGGAGGGACCAGGTGAGAGGACAAGGTTGCTGGAGAAAGCTCTGGGCTTCTAATCTTCTAGCTTAGTTAACAGAATTTCCAGACGAAGGCCAGAGGAGGGACGAGCAAAAGAGAGAAGGGAAAAGAGGCAGGACCAAAGCTAACCCCTTCTTTTTTCTTCCTAAACTCAATCCAGATTTGCCTCCTGAGGGCTGCTTGAAACTGATCCCCGCGGCTCTCTTAAAGTCATAGTATCCACTGTGGGGGTGGGGAGTGAGGAAACTCCCACCTGGTCAAAAGATGTCCTAGAGCAAAAGACTGAGGGAAGGCAATACAAGTGCAAAACCAAAACTATCTCAGAATCAGAGCTGGAAGCTTATTTGAGGTTTCCTCAGAGTAGCTGACATAATATCTCTGCTGGGTGGCTTAGGAGACCCATCAGGACAATTATGGGAATGGAGCCATTTTCTAAGTGCAGATTAGGGACCAAAGCTGAAGGTTCAGGGTGTGTGGGAAGGGAGCACTAGACCAGGAGTCCCAACTGTACCACAGCTCCCAGTGTGACCATGAGTAAACCACATTCCTCCTCTCCTTCTTGGCCACAGTTCCTTTTTTGACGCACTGAAAAGACAATCATCACAGCCCTGCCCAGATCCCAGGTTGTTGCAGTCTCCTGTTAGAACAAAAGGCAGCACCTTGGGGAATTGTGTGGGATCCTAGTGCGCTATCGTGCCTTTGCCACCAGATATTTACCTAGATAAGAGAGGGAACTTCTGCCAGGTTGGGTGGAGGAGGAATCAGGGTGTGAGAATGTGAGTGGGCAGAAGAGAGCCATTTTGCTTGCATGCCAAGAAGGAAGAAGAACAGACTGTCTCCCATGTTCCTCACAAGGTGTTAACAACTCCTTTGGATCTGCCATTTCAGGATGCAGAAAGAGGCTGTAAGCACATCCCCATCTCCCCCTCAAGCTCATATTTCTCAATTTTCTTTTGCAGGAAAACCACGTAGGCCACTGCCCTGGCAGGGCTTGTGGCCTGGCTCTGGCCCAGGTGGCATCCCTATAGCTCTTTCTTACTGCAAGCTCCAGCTCCTCTTCCCCTCAAAGCTTAAATCTGCCAGCCTCCCCTCCACTCCTAGGCTCCTGTTCTTTTTCATCCTGTCTGCAGAGAAGGGGCATGATCTCCAAGTTTCCCCCTCCTTCCTCATTGTCCCCAAAGAGCACCATACAGGCCAGTTTCCTTTTGAGGCCATGGTTCTCAGCTCTATCTCCATATTTGAATCTCCTGAGGAGCACTGAGGATATATTTCTACTCAATTCCCTCCCTAAAGTCAGATTCTATTAGTCTGAGGTGACGCTTGGGCACTACCACTTTTGAAGCTCCCTAGGTAATTATAATGTGCAGTCAGAGGTGTGGACCACAGCTTTAAGGGTTTGTGTTCTTTATCCCATTAGGGAATCAGGACAGGTGAGATGCAGATAACAGATATGAGGAAGGGTTAGCACTTCCCCAAGGTCCAACAGAAGCCTTGGACTCCATGCATTATTCCCTTAGAATACAATGGCAATGGCTCACACCATAGCACCAGGCACAGTGCTGAAGGCTTTATGTGGACAATCTAACTCCTCATGACCTCCTTAGGAGGAATCATTATTATTTTCATTTTATAGTTGAGGAAACTGAGGCATCATGCCATTAAGCATGGGTCCAAGCATGCACAAATAGTATGTGGCAGAGCTGGAATAAGAACTCAGGGATGCAGCTGGCTGGCAACCATTATGCCACATTCCCTCTAGCTGCCAACCATCGAATCTGTTACTGTTATTAGATGCTCCCCTCCCACCTGGAAGGAGCCTCATTCCATACCCCAGATCTGGAGATGCACTGGGACTGAAAAAATGGTGTCACTTTGTGTTCATTCAGCTGTCCTTTGTCCTAAGTGTTTTTTTTTTGTTGTTGTTGTTGTTTATTTTTGGTAATGGGGATTGGACCCAGGGGCACTCTATCACTGAGTTATATCCTCAGCCCTTTTGATTTTTTGAGATTTTTTTGAGGGTCTCACTAAGTTCCCCAGCCTGGCATGGAACTTGTATTCTCCTGCCCCAGCCTCCTGAGTAGCTGGGATTACAGGCATGTGCCACTGTGTCCAGCTAGCTAAGTGAGCCATTTTTATTTTAGGGAACTGCAATTAAGAGCTAGCACTCATCTTCTAGAGAAGATAGTTGCAATGGTTACAGAATGGAGTCTGTAGTCAGACAGATCTGGATATGGATCCCAGCTTGGCCACTGGCTTTCTGGTGACTGTAGACAAGACTCACCTCTTGACCAGCCCAGGTCTCCTCTTGTCTCCAGTTCCTGGAGTAGTGAGGGTGAGGTAAGAGTGCAGGGTGAGGTGCCCAGCACAAAGAGGTGCTGGGTCTACATGCTTGCTGTGGACTCCCTTGGCAGTATCAGGCTGCTTATCGACCCTTTCTCAGAAAAATTGCTTTTAATTGCATTAAATAAATTATCTAGGATCACAGAGAAAATTGATTACCATATACTGAAATGTAATTTACAATATAGTCATATGTACTTTTAAAAAATTAATTAATTTGTTCTAATTTGTTATACATGACAGCAGAATGCATTTCGATTCATAGTACACAAATGGAGTACAATTAATCATTTCTCTGGTTGTACACAAAGTAGAGTCACACCATTCATGTCTTCATATGTGTACCTAAGGAAATGATGTCCATCTCATCCTACCATCTTTCTTACCCCATTCATATGTACTTTTTGATTAATCCATTCAATAAAACAAAATCTAGCAGTGGGCCTAATGACTACCATAATTTTGAAGTACATAGTGAGGAGCACAAGTGTTTTTTGAGGTACCTGCACCAACTGTAATGTGATCTGAAAATTGCTGTTGGTGACAGTCACAGACCCTGTTAACAGCACTGTCTTATTGCTCTGCAGACAGGTTTGCTGCTTTTTCCTTTGCTCATTAGCTGTGTGATCTGCACACTCCACTTAGCCTCTCTGTGCTTTTCTCCCTATCTGTAAAATACAGATTGCTCTGAGGATGAAATGAGTTAATGAGAAAAGGCAATGTGTTTAGAACCAAACATTAGAGATTCTCATTAGGTGTTAGCTCTTAGTATTTATGCACCAAGGTCAATTTCATTTCTATAATAGGTCAGGGCTCAGAGCTCATTTCTCCAAACCCCAGGGCAAAGACCTACCTCCAGCTAAGTTCTCCTAGAACTCAAAAATGTGTCAGACAGGGGGCTGGGGTGTAGCTCAGTTGGTCAAGCACTTGTTCAGCATGCTCAAGATCCTGCATTCTGTCCCCAGAACAAATGATTCTGATACCACACATAATACAATACCATGACCCAGGAAATTCATTCATTCTTTCTCCCTTTTTCTTCCTGCTCTCTCTCTCCCCTCTCCCCCTCCTCCTCCCCTTCCCCCAGGGGTGCTCTACCACTGAGCTACATCCCCAGCCCTTTTTATTTTAAAAATATTTTTATTAGGGGCTGGGGTTGTGGCTCAGTGGTAGAGCGCTCACCTAGCATATGTGAGGCACTGGGTTTGATCCTCAGCACCACATAAAAATAAATAAAATAAAGTTTAAAAAATATTTTTATTAGCTCACCATCGCTCTATATAATAGTGTGGTTCATTTTGACATAATCACATATGCATGGAATATAATTTGCTCCATTTCATTCTCCAGTACCTCCTCCCTCCCTCCCCTTCTCCCTGCCCCCATTTCCCATCCTCTGCTTTACTGGCTTTCCTCCATCTATTTATTGTTTTATGAATTTGTACTTTATAGGTATACATAAAGGTGGAATTCACTATTTTACATTCACATGTGCATACAGTATAATTTGGTCAATTTCATTCTGCTGTTCTCCCCTTTCCCATTGTCCCCTCTCCACCTCAACCCTCCTCCTCATCTCCACTAATCTCCCTTCCATTTCATGGTGTCCCCTCACTTTCCTCCCTTGTTTTTCTCTAGCTTTCACATGTGGAAAAAAAACCATTTAACACTAGACATTTTGAGTCTGGCTTATTTCACTTAGCATGATGTTCTCCATTTCCATCCATTTACTGGCAAATGCCATAATTTTATTCTTCATAGCTGAGTAAAACTCCAATGTGTATATATATCACATTTTCTTTATCCATTCATCTCCTGATGGCCATCTGGGCTGGTTCCATAACTTGGCTATTGCAAATTGTGCTGTTACAAACATTGATGTGCCTGTATCAATATAGTATGACAATTTTAGTTATTTTGGATGAATACTGAGGAGTGGGATAGCTGAGTCATACAGTGGTTCCATTTCTAGTCTTTTAAGGAATCTCCATACTGCTTTCCAATGTGGTTGTACTAATTTGCAGTCCCACCAACAATGTATGAGTGTACCTTTCCCCCCACATCCTTGCCAACATTTATTATTATCTGTATTATTGATGATTGCCAATCTAACTGGAGTGAGATGAAATCTCAATGTAGTTTTGCTTTGCATTTCCCTGATTGCTAGGGATGTTGAAAAATTTTTCATATATTTGTTTCCATTTATTTTTTATTTATTGGGTGGGGGTGCCAGGGATTGAACTCAGGGGACTCAACCACTAAGCCACATCCCTAGACCTCTTTTGTATTTTATTTAGAGACAGGGTCTCTCTGAGTTTCTTGGTGCCTCACCATTGCTGAGGCTGGCTTTGAACTTGTGATCCTCCTACCTCAGCTTCCTGAGCTTCTGGGATTACAGGCATGCATCCTGCACCTGGCATCTGCTGCCGTTTATATTTCTCTTTTTGAGAAATGTCTGCTTAGTTCTTTGGCCTCTTTATTGATTGGGTTGTCAGTTTTGTTGGTGTTAAGTGTTTTGAGTTCTTTATATATTCTGGATATTAATCTCTGTTGAAGGAATAGCTGGCAAAGATTTTCTCCCATTCTGTAGGCTCTCTTTTCACACTCTTAATCATTTCCTTTGCTGTGCAGAAGCTTTTAAATTTGATGCCATTCCACTTATTGATTCTTGGTTTTATTTCTTGAACTTTAAGGAAGTCAGTTCCTGAGCCACTATGTTATAGAGTTGACCCTATCCTTTCTTCTAATAGTTGCAATGTTTCTGGTCTAATTCCTAGGTCTTTGATCCACTTTGAGTTGACTTTTGTGCAGGGCTAAAGATGGGGATCTAGTTTCATTCTTCTACATGTGGAGATCTAGTTTTCCCAGCACCGTTTTTAAACAGTCTATCTTTTCTCCAACATGTTTCTGGCACCTTTGTCAAGGATCAGATGTTATCTGTGTGGGTTTGTCTCTCTGAATCTTCTATTCTATTCCATTGATTTTCATGTTTCTCTTTTTTCATTTTGAAACAGTCTTGCTAAGCTGCTGACGGTGGCTTTGAACTTGCATTCCTCCTGCCTCAGCCTCTTGAGTCAATCAGATTACAGGCATGCACCACCATGTTTGACCGGGACCTGAGATCTTTAAATATCTTCTTTATAATACTGCTAAGGCCAGGTCTTCCCAGTTCTAGAAACAAGCTGTTTTTTCAGGGACAGCCCACCCTTGGGCATCACCTTAGGAGAGCCCCAAGACCTCTTTTGGTAGCCCCATTTGTGATCCAATTGCTATCTTCCCCCTCAAGTCACTAACAATTACAACCTCTATCATAGACCAAGGCTTCCCATTTAAGAGTGGAATTTTTCCTCCAATGAGTAAAAGAATAATTTGGAAACCTAAAGTGCTCCCTAATTTGTCACAGTTGTCATGGGTCTTAGAAGGTATTTGGGAGCATCAGGGCCATACCTTAACTGTGCACATGTGGCAACTGAGACTCAGAAAGAGGCAAGGACTTGCCTAAAGCCACATAGCAGATTACTGGCAGTATTGGGTCTGGGGCACAAATTTCCTCTCACTCAGGCCTCCTGGAGTGGAGAGAAATCTTCATCATATTTGTCTCCTTCTCCTTCAGTCTTACCATCTGTCAGTTCCATTTTGTCCTAAATATATCACCAGTCCATCAGCCCCTGCCTTGTATTGGGCCCTCTCATGAGCATTGCTGCCATAACCTCTTCACTAGCCTCCTGGATTCAAGTCTTGACTTCTAGTAGAACCATACTAATCTGTGCTTCTGCTCTTGTCCCATGCCAAGACTGCCCAACATTCAAAGAAAAGCCTACAATTCCTGAGTCCACGCTCCTCACACACCATCCTACTTCACACCCTACCATGTTACAGAAGAGAGGACAGTTTTAGAGAATGGATCTGGTCAAGGTCTGATAGTGAGCAAGAAGTAGAGTTTCAGATCTGGCAATGTAGCTCAGTGATAGAACACTTGCCTAGCATGTATAATGTCCTAGGGTCCATCCCCAGTACTGTGGGGGGGTGGGAGTAGAACTGGGACCAAACCCTAGGTCAAAGGTTCATGGTATCTGATTGCTAAAAGTTTATTTTGGTGTTATTTCCATTACATCACCCACCTCTCAGAACTACACTCCCAGATCCTATTGTTCCAGGTAACAAGTGGAAATATTGTTTTCATCTGGATCATAATTGCTACTTCCCTTTCAATGTGCTCATTTTGGAAAATTCAGACAATTCACCATCTCCTTCTACCACGTCTTCCTAAGGCACCCAAAGCAGGCCTCCAGCATCCGCCAGCCTGATTTCCCTCCTTATCTGTTCTAAGCATAGGCGGGCACTGCCTGTTCACCAAGGATTTTAACAAATATTTCTTCTGGCGTGGGCCACAAACCAATTTGCCAATCTCATGTTTTTGGACTTCCCTGTTAGTTGGAATGTATTAGAATATACTGGACCATCTTTGCCTTTCTTCTGCTGCCTAAGCACCCAGTATCAAGCTAGACAGAAAAAGGACATTTGGCCTTTGAGGAATAAATGAATGAATGAATAAAATAAATCCTGATACTGAAAAGAATAAAGAGAGAAATAAGACAAGGACAGCTGTGCCCTCCAGGAGCTTAAGAGTCTATTTATGAAGACAAGATCTAGAAAGTAGTAATAGAATTACGTGAATACAGAATCAGGCAGTCATGTTTGACTTTCTTTTCAGGCCAAGCAGTAGCCTAGGGTACTATCCCCAGGCTAGAATGCAAAAAGCAGTAGGGTGCAAGGTATGAAAGCTCAGGTCATAGACTTCGGGCAGTCTGAGGTAGCAAGTAGGATTAAAAAAAAGTAGGATCAAGTTAAGAGTCAGATTATAAAAGGGCTGGCAGGGGCAGTTGTGAAAATCAGATATGATTTCTAGGAACTAGAGGTGCTAAGCCCTCTGGACGGAATATCTGTGCCACCTATCTCCCCAAAACCCTGATTTCCAGTGTGATGATATTGGAGGTGGGGCCTTCGGGAGGTGATAAGGTTGTGAAGGTGAAGCACTAATGATGAGCTTAGTACACATATGAAGAGATACCAGAAAGTTGCTTCCCCTCTATAATCTGCTATGTGAAGATACAATAAGAAGAGGCCACCTGAAAACCAGGAAGCAGGCTCTCATCAGACATGGGGTCTATCTTCATCTTGGACTTCTGGCTTCCAGAACTATGAGAAACAGCATTTGCTGTTTAAGCCACCCAGGCTATGGTATCTTATTATAGTAGCCCCAACTGACAGAAACACTAATGCAGTGACAGCAAGTTCAGTGAAGTGGAGATCCTGGGAACATTCTTTCAAGCCCAGCCCCAGAGGTTTATTAAAGAATATTTATTGGCCTCACTTGTAGGGAGAGCTCTTCAGGCTACTAACAGTGTCTAGTAGTGCTAAGTGACAGACTCAGAGTTCAAAGCTCTAAGGGCTCAGGACAGTGGAGAGCACTGATTCAGAGGAAGGAGTCAGAATCTATGTTTTTGAAACATGGGAAAGATTCTGAGAGGCAGTTGAGTTTAGGGAAAAAAAAAAAAACAGCTGAGATACAGAGGTAGAGAAATTCTAAGGCATGCTGGAGGCCAGGGAGAAAAAAGGATTCATGGAAGGCATGATTGGTGGGACAGAAGAGAGCCAGGCTAGCAGCTTGGTATGCCAAGTAGTATTGGGGAAGAAGGAAGAAATGATCTGAAGCAAGGGGTCCATGGAAGGCCTTGACTGTCAGGCTCAAAAGTTTCTAGTCTGTTTTATAGGTAAGAAGGTGTCTCTGAAGGCTTCTGAGTAGAGGAGTTACCTAGTGAAAATTTAATTGAGGTGTCAGAAGAAGGGAGTTTCCAGTTTCACCTCCATCCCAACTCCCTGAATGACCTTAGATAAGTCATTTAAGTTCCATCTTCAACATGAGTAAGATGAATGGATGCTATAATGAAAACCCCAGGTTTTGAAACAAGATATACCTGGATTCAAACCTCAACTCATTACTTCCTTGGTGTGTGACCTTGGGGAAATTATCAATGCCTTTGAGTTTTGTTTTTTTAGGGAATAATGTCACCCTCACGGGCTGGTATAGATTCATAGTAAGGGAGGTTTAATGCCCCACCTGACCCTAAAGAGAAATTCTTTTTCTCTGCCCACCCATTTTCATCTGGAGCCCACACAGCCAGTGACTTTAAGTTGGATTGTGGTAAAAGGAATTGGGGGATAGGCAGAGGAAAGGGACCAGAGATTGGAAGACAGGACCTAGATGAGAAATATGAGAGAATATGAGCTCTGAGAAAGAAAAAGCAAAGCCAGGGCAAAAATGTCTAAGAAACCAATTCCATTTGGAGACTGAGGAGGTGGCAATATCACCACTGCCATGAGCAAGTCATTGGAGGGATAGAAGTGTAGCTTTAAGTCTTTCACTCCTCAGTTATATGTATTCACTCACCAAACTTTCACTGAACACCCAGGACATAGCATTCAACTGTGTGTGTGTCTACACACTCTAACCTTTAGAGAACACTGGTGGTCTCCCCTGTCCCTTCACCTTCAGGGAAGACAAGAGCAAAAACATCTAGATCTTTGCTAATCAGTGTGTTCTGGGGACTAATTGTATCACCATGACTTTGAAGCTTGTTAGAAAAAAAAAAATTTAGCCAGATATGTTGATGTGCAAGTTCCAGCTATCTGGGAGCCTGAAGCCGGAGGACTACTTGAGCTCATGAGTTCAAGGCCATTCTGGGCAACATAGGAAGATCATATCTCAAGCACGCATGAACACACACACACACACACACACACACACACACACACAAACGAAAAATTTCAGATTCCCCTCCAGACTTTCTAAAACAGAATCTGCACTTTGCTTCTCAATCTTCAACATGCATGCAAACCATCATACAGAGACCTTGCTGTTTATGACATTGGTCCATGGGTCAGATATTGAATAATAAGGAACAAGGAGACAAAAAGGGTCATTGTGCTGGGGCTGGAGCTTTAAAGAGGCCAAGGGAGGGCTGAGAGTGTAGCTCAGGGATTGAGTGCAGGAAATCCTGGGTTCCATCCCTACCATGCAAAGAAGGGGGGGGGAGACACACCAAGGGAAACAGAATCAATTATGGTTATGGGGCTCATATTGGGGACCCCTTCTCAAACAGGTGGGGCAGTTAGTTCCAAAATACTTCTTCCTTTGACCCTCCCTCCAGAAAGTTACTTAGCATTGCCTCTGCTCTGGACCAAATGAGACCTATTGGCTAACACATAACCTAACCAATTCTAGTCAACTTCAGGCAAGGCAAGGAGGCCACATAGTGGTTTGAGTCTAGAGCCCTGATAGCACCTCTTGCTATCAGAGACACAATTAATAGAGGGTGAGAGAGCACTGTGCCTGGTTCATGCTTTCCTTGGGGATATGACAGTAATTTGGGCTAGTGCTGCTGTATGAACTCAAGTGTATATGCATTTTAATGCAGGCATGAAAAAATCTGGAACTATATCAGGTGGTAAGATTATGAGTGGTTTTTATTTTCTTCTTTATATTTTTCTGTTTTTTCCCCATAATTAAACTGAGTTTCTATAAAAATATGTAAATATTAGCTGGGTGCAGTGGTACATGCCTGCAATCCCAACTACTCAGGAGGCTAAGGCAGGAGTATCACAAGTTCCAGGCCAGCCTGGGAAGCCTAGTGATCTCTTGTCTCCAAATAAGAAATATAAGGGGGGTGCTGGGGTTGTGGCTCAGTGGTAGAGTGCTTGCCTAGCATGTGCAAGGCCCTGAGTTCGATCCTCAACACCACATAAAAATGAATAAATAAAATAAAGATTAAAAAATAAAAGAAAAAGAAATTAAAAGGGCTGAGGATGTAGCACAGTGGTAGAGCACTCCTGGGCTCAATCTCACCCAATACTGCAAAACTAAATAAAGAGATCTGTAAATAACAAAGTCCATTTTGAAACACAAATTAGTACAAAAATCATGGCCAAATACAATTGATGATTTTTCTGCTATAAATCATTTATTCTATGGGGATTTGAGGGAAATTTTTTTTGGGAGGTATTGGGGATTGAACTCAGGGGCACTCAACCACTGAGCCACATCCCCAGTCCTATTTTGTATTTTATTTAGAGACAGGGTCTCATTGAGTTGTTTAGTGCCTCGTCATTGCTGAGGCTGCCTTTGAACTCATGATCCTCCTGTCTCTGCCTTCCAAACCACTGGGATTATAGGTGTGCGCTACCACACATGGCTGAGGGAAACTTCTAAGATGAAAGAATGAGCAAGGGGATACAGAAGAGGTACCCAAGATGACCAAACTTTCATTCTGAAGATTAGCTGAGTCAAACAAGAGATGATCCATCCTGAGTCTTTTGGACTGTAAAGCTACCCAACATTGGTCAGGCCTTAGTCTTGGTAACAGGGTTCATTCCTGGAAGGATAAAATTTTAGAATTATAATAATCTGAGATATTACAGAGCCAACCCTACCCTTTCCTTCTCACAGGAGGGAACTGAGGCCTCAGTGAGTACAATGGATGACAATGGAGCACTCTGAGCTTTTGTCCATATTGTACCCCTTGCCTGTATCACCCTTTATCTGGCCCTGGTCTGCCCAGCTAATGTCCGTTTCATCATATAATATTGTAAGTTAGATGCTCTACTCTGTGCCCTCAAAACACTCAGTGCATTTCTCCATCATCATTCAACAAATTACTGATCACCTACTATGTGTCAGGCACTGTTCCAGGCCCTCAGAATGTGTTGGTTAGTAAAAATCTCTGCCTTGGTATATGGTGGTGAAATCACTGCATCTATTCATTCATTAAATATTTATGGATCACCTAGGTGTGCAGTCCTGTGTCAGGAATAAGCTGTTTTATGGCCAGGGTAATTGTTCACAGGTTCAGCTTCCTCCCTTCCCTCCACCATGATGAATGGGCACAGTGGATGTTTTCTGAATGAATTAATAATGAAATGAGCAAGTTCACACAGCAATCTCAAGACAGAGATGGCACTGAGAATTTGGTCTCCCCACAGGTAGAGCCCTTTCTCCTGCCTGCACTAAAATCAGCTCAAATCTTTGTCACCTCCATCACCTGAGGTGAGAGGTCAGAGGGGAGATAATCAAGAGCTGGGTTCTCTGGGAAGATGCATTTTGGAAAGGGGTGACCCTCCCTGATAGGGTGAGGACCTTCTGGGGAGAGTGGAGAGGCCTCAAACTTCAGGCATCCTTGCTCAAAATCTAGGGGCAAGAAACAACAAGCACTCTCTACTAGAGACCCTAATGTCCTTATCACTATGAGCAGGGAAGTACATTTTCATTTTTGTGTTAAAACAAAGCAACCAGTGGGATTACTAAGACATGCTCCCTACCCCATCTCTGTCCCTCTGAACCAGACACAGCTCTGGCCTTTGTCAGCTGGAGCAGCCCGCCTGGCACCCCACAGTTGCACTGCAGCGCCCTCTGCTGCCTTGCATTGGGATGGCGTTTTCACTGTGTGCTGTGGGCGCGGGAGGATAGCGGGTGGGGGGCCGAGCTGTTTCCAAGCTGCCTCCTGTTCCGGAGGTGCTGAGGGATGGTGACTCATCGCTCCGGCTGCGCCTGAACCGTCCACCCCCGCTGGCTCACCGCCTCCAAGCACACGCCTGGTGACGTGCCAATATGCGCAGAACTGCTCTACGCAGGAAAAGCAGCCTGGAAGGCGGTGGGGCGGGGAGCGGGAGCGGGTGGGGGGAGGGACTGACCCCTACGGATGGATAGCGGTGAGCGCAGTAGCACCTACTCCAACCCGTGCTCTGCCCCTATCAGAACCTTGGCATCCTGCGAACTTCCGGTGTTAGAAACCCAGCTCACCTCCACTGTCACATTAACCTGGAATAGGCATGGTTTTATTACTCCACCTAACAGACAGGAAATCTGAGGGCAAGAAAAAGGTGCGGTGCGGCAAGGGTCAGGATCAAGCAGCTAAGGAGCAAGGGAAGGACTAGATTACCCAGTTATCTGTGACTCCAAAGTCCAAGGTGAACTTTCCACAGCATCAAGTTGCATTGTCTTCTGAATCCTTGCCAATGCGCACGTACACACACACACACACACACACACACACACACACGAAGGGCAGATGAAACCACATCATAGAGGACCTTTTAGTGAAACATTATAATAAATATTTAACATTTAAAATATTTTAGCTGCAGATGGACAAAATACCTTTATTTTATTTTATTATGTGGTGCTTAGGATTGAACACAGTGCCGCACACATGCTAGGCAAGCAATCCACCACTGGGCTACAATCCCAGATACACACACACACACACACACACACACACACACACACACACATACATACTGGGGATTGATCAAGGGCACTTGACCACTGAGCCACATCCCTAGCCCTATTTTATTTAGAGACAGGGTCTCACTGACTTGCTTATTGCCTCGCCATTGCTTTGTTCATTGGCTTTAAACTCGCAACCCTCCTGTCTCAGCCTCCCGAGCTACTGGGATTACAGGCGTCCACCACCATACTCCGCAATATATAATATTTTTAATAATTTTTATTTGTTTTAATTAGTTACACATGACAGTACAATGATCTTGACATATCATACATTTGAATCAGATGGGATATAATTTCTCATTTTTTGAGTGTACAGGTTGCAGAATCACATTGGTCATGCAGTCACATATATACACACAGCAATAATAATGTCTATTTTATCCTGCTGTCCTTCCTTTCACCCCTTCCCCTCCCCTCCCCTCCCATCACTTCTCTCTACCCAATCTAATATATAACATTTTTAAAAGAAAAGAATAGGGGCTGGGGTTGTGGCTCAGCAGTAGAGCGCTCACCTCCCACATGCGAGACCCTGGGTTCAATCCTCAGCACCACATAAAAACAAATAAATGAAATAAAGGTACTATGTCCAACTACAACTAAAAAATAAACAAAAAGGAAAAGAATAGCTGTAAATGGCATTTAAGAAGAAAGTCAGGAAGGCATTAGCTTCGATTCTATAAATATGTTTCACATTATGGAGCAGAGGACAGTGATGGGAGCTGGGAAATAGGAAGATGCACCAAGGAAAGCAGATTGGAGGAGCAGAGCCTGAGGAAGCCCTGTACACAGTAGAGTATAAATTAATCAGGAAGATGAACAAAAAAGGGAGTACAGATTGGAGGCAGGAATGACTTAATGATAGGGGAAAAGTGAAGCTAGTAAAACCCATGTAGCACTTTGTGCTTCTCCTTAGGCATTTTCCAAAATCAGGTTTGCTTCCTATGTAAGTAATGTTCTGTTCACCTTGTTTGATGGCAAGATATAATCGAGTGGTACCTATAGCTCAGGCCCTACCTCTGCTTGGGAGACCATGGCCTTGTGGGAGGAGAATACAGATATCTAAGGGCAGTGTTCACCCTGTCAGCTGAATGCATATAGGTGAGGTCAGAGTTGCCTGCCCAGACAATATCCACACCTGTCCAAGAATCCTTAAACCAATCTCATCTTCCCCCTTGGGAAGATTGTTGGGTTCCAGCTAACCTCCAAGGCTGACTTCACAGTATTGAATGTCTTTCTGGACTTATGGTTTGCTGGAGCACCCAAGTGGGAATATTGAATTGCTCTTGCAGGTCCACCCTGAGGCCACACATCAAGATCTGTGCAACTGGCTGTGAGTATCTACTGTCAACTGCACTGCTGAAAATACACACTGCTGGACAGACAGCATGGCCCTTATAGTGATAGAATGAAGTTGGATAAGGGTAACCTACCCAAGCATCAGCACCCAGGCTGGGACAAGAACTCCACAGAATTGGTGAGTGTTATATGGACAGTAGACTTAAAAGTAACCAAATCTACTTTGGAACTCATGTTTTGGTCTATGCAGAAAGAACATCAGGTCCAACAGGTTCAGCTTCCAAGTCAGCTCATCTTTTTCTATAGAGATGAATGCAATGAATGAGTGTACCCTGCCAGAGCTGGATTATTCACAGTTCTTCAGGACCCAAACCCATAAACATCAACATGCATCAGGGGCCAATCCAATTCTGGATACTTCCCATTCTCCACCATACATCATGACTTGCTGTCATCCTTGGCTCTCTCCATAGAAAAATGCCACCCCACTGTCTCCTGATGTTATCACCTGCTGTTTATCTACTTCATTAACCTTTTTTATTTGTTTCTGATCAGGAAACGGAGGCATTGTCCCTACTTTGGGAATACTACTGAGCATATACTGAGTATCCAGAACCTGTGTTTGTTTATAATAAATATTGACCTTTGGAATCTGAAGTGCAGGCTTTCACAAATACAGACATAAAAGTGCTTGCTTGTGGGAGTGGGTTTCAGGTGGTTGGGTTATGTGGGTTCTTTAGCTGTGGACATCTTTCATGTAGGCCCCAGTGGTGTTTGAGAAGGGGAAAATGTTGCATGGAGAAAGGAGAAAAGACGTTGATTTTCCTTAATAATCAAACTCATTGCCATTCCAGTCAAATCTCCACAGGAATTTTTTTGTTGAACCTGATGACCTGATTCTAAAATCCATTTGAAAGAGAATACACACGAGAAGGGCTAAAACAAATTTTTGGAAAAAAGGACAATGAAGTATGACTTATCATACAAAGTATCCAATCTATAGTAATTAATAGGATGTGGTATTGAACCAGATGTAGTCAAGTAAATGAGTGAAAGAGAACAAAGTCCTTAAACCAACTCAAGTAAAGATATTAAATAAACAAAAAGTGGCATCTATAAGCCAGTAGCAAAAGGATGGAGTAGGCAATAAGTAGTGTTGAAAAATCTGGCTTTCTATGTGGAAAAATTAAATTAGATCATTAATATTGACAAAACTCTAGTAACACACAAATTACTAATATCAGGGATGAAGTGAATAACCCTATAGACCCTTCTCCTTCAAATTGATAATAGAGAATACTACAAGCAACTCTACACACTTTGACAACTTTGATGAAATGAATCAACTGCTTGAAAAGCAAATTCCCCAAATCTAACTAATAAGAAATAGTTTGAAGTCCTATAGCTATTAAGAAAAATGAATTCATAATTTAAAAATTCCCCCAAAAGAAGTCACCAGGTCCATATAGTTTCACTGGAGAATTTTACCAAGTGTTTAAATAATTCTACATTAATTCTATATAATTGATATAATCCATCTTATTAACAGACTAAAGAAACAACACATGATCATATAATTTAATGCAGAAAAGTATTTGATCAAAGCCAACATCATTATTACAAATTAAAAAATATCTCTTATTCTGAGAACCTACAGAATGGGAGAAAATCCTGGCCAGCTATTCCTCTGATAGGGGATTAATATCCAGAAAATACAAAGAAAAAACTTAATACCAAAGAGCAAACAATCTAATAAACAAGTAGGCCAAAAACTAAATAGTAACTTCTCAAAACTTCACACATGGCCTACAAAATGTTCAACATCTCTAGCATTCAGGGAAATGCAAATCAAAACTACAATAAGATTTCATCTCACTCCAATTAGAATGACAATGACTAAGAATATGAACAACAATAAATGCTAGCAAGGTTGTGGGGGAAAGGTACACTTGTACATTGTTGTTGGGACTGCAACAACCACTCTGGAAATCAGTATAGAGATTCCTCAAAAAACCAAAAGCTGAGAATATTTTTTCTAATATATAGATGCTAATTCACAATAAGGGGGGTGGCTAAGGAACTAGAGTACTTTGGATAAGGCAGAGGGAAGGGAGGGTGTATGGGAGTAGGAAGGATAGTAGAATGAATCAGACATTAATACCCTATGTGCATATATGACTACACGACCTTCACTGAAGGCTACATCATGTACATCATGATCCTACATCATGTACAATCAGAAGAATGAGAAATTATACTCCATTTATGTATGATGTGTCTGAATGCATTCTACTGTCATGTATAACTAATTAGAACAAATAAAAAACTAGGGATGGAACCTCCATATAACCTAGCTATTCCACTCTTTGGTATTTTCCCAAAAGATCTAAAATCAGCATACTAATAGTGACACAATCCTTTCAATGTTTATAGCAGCACAATTCAAAGTAGCTAAATTATGAAATCAATGCAGATGCCCATCAATAGATGAATGAATTAAGAAATTGTGTGTGTGTGTGTGTGTGTGTGTGTGTGTGTGTGTGTGTATGCACAGATAGATAGATTGGTAGATAGATAGTAGGGAGTTCTACTCTGCCATAAAAATGAAATTATGGAATTTGTCAGTAAATGGATGGAAATGAAGAATAATTGAATAAATGAAGAATAAGTGAAATAAGCCAAAGTCAGAAATTCAAATGTCAAATGTTTTGTTCTCATATGCAGAAGCTGGTATAAAATAAAGGAAAGGAGGGGGGGACGGATAGGGTAAGATAAAGAACCAATCAAACATAAGTTAATAGACAAGCAAAGAAAGTCTAGTAGAGTAGAAGGAAAATGGGAGAGGGGAGGGCAGACAGGAGGAAAATGGGGAGGGAAAAGTGGGGGATCATGAATTGAAATCCATTTCCATACTTGTATGAGTTTTTCAGGATAAACCTAAATACTATGTGTACTATAAAGCTCTAATAAAAATTAAAATTAAACAAAACATAATACCTCTGAGAAATAAAAAATAAGGGAACTTCTTCAACCTGAAGTCTAGAGCTAGGCATACAACAGACATTATACCTGACAGTCAAAACCCATTTATAAAAGGAAAGCTGACAAATGGGATTTCATCAAAGTTAAAAACTTTTTCCTCTGTGAAAAACCCTGTAAAGAGGATTTTAAAAAAGCTAGAGACATGCAAATCATGTCTGACCAAGAATTCAGAATGCATAAAGAATTATAAAACTCAACAGTTAAAAATTCAAACAACCTAACTAGAAAATGGGCTAAAGACAGACATTCACTGAAGGCTGTATGGATGGCAAAAAAGTCCATGAAAAGATGACCAACATCATTAACCATTAAGGAAACACAAACTAAAATCACAATAAGGTATTACTACACATCTATCAGAAAGGCTAACATTTTTTTTAAAATTGACAGCACTGAATGCTGATGAGGATGTTGAGAAATTAGATCCCACATACATTGCTGGTGGGACTATAAAATGGTACAGCCATTCTAGAAAACAGTTTGGTGGTTTCTTTGAAAACTAAGCATGCAAGTACTATATGACCCAACAATTGTACTCTTGGGCATTTATCCCAAAGAAATGAAAATTTATGTCCACATAAAAATCTATTAGGCGAATGTTCATAGCAATTTTATTTGTAACAGCTAAAAATAGGAAACAATACAGATGTCCTTCAATGAGTAAATGGATAAACTATCTGTGATATATATCCATGTCAGGAAAAACTACTCAGAAATACAGTGGAACAGAATATTAAACAAACAAACAAATGGAGCAGAGTATTGATATGCGTAACAACCTGGATGAATCTCCAGATAATTAAGCTGACTGAAATATCCCTAAGGGTTCCATACATAACCGTGTTGAAATGATCTGATTTTAGAAATAGAGATCAGATTAGTAGTTGTTAGGAGTTAAGTAGGAGGTTGAGTGGGAGTGGCTATGAAAGAGCAACTTGAGGGATTCTGTAATAAATGGAAATGTTCCAGATCTTGACTGTGATAGTGTCATCATCTTGCTTGTATACTATACTATAATTTTGCAAGAGGTTACCATTGAGAAAAACTGGGTGAAAGGCACACATGAAGATATATTGTTTCTCCTTTAAGGGGCTGAGGATCAGTCTCAGGGCCTCATGCATTCTAGACAAATGTTCTACCACTGAGCTACATCCCAAGTCCCTCTCTGTATTATGTCTTAAACAGCATGTGAATATATAATGATTGCAAAATAAAATGTTTAATTACTCTGGAAAAAATGACTTAGATCCACATGTCCTAACATGTGAAGGTCCTCAAGACATATTGTTAAGCAAAAAAGCAAGTTGAACGTAATTTAGTGCAATATCATTTGTTTTTAAGTAGTCACATAAGACCAACTTATGTATACACAGAAAAAAAGTTGGAAGAGGGTAGGCAATCTACACTGAAATCAGCAGTTACTGCTGGGGAGAAAAATAGGGCAGGGAAGGTTTTTTTTTTTTTTTTTTTGTATCAGAGATTGAACACCCAGGGTGCTTTTCCACTGAGCTATGTCACAGCCTGCCTTTTTAATTTTTTAAATTTTGAGACAGGGTCTTGCTAAGTTGCTTAGTACCTCAACTAAGTTGCTGAGGCTGGCCTCAAACTTTCAATCCTTCTGCCTTAGCCTCCCAATTTGCTGGGATTACAGGCATGTGCCACTGTGCCTGGCCAGGGGAAGGATTTTAATAGTAGCTGGATTCTTTGATTTTTTTTCACAAGGAGAATATATTTATATGTCACTTGTATCATAAAAATAATATCTTGGACATGACTACAGTGTTCTAGGACTTTGAATCTGTTTTGTTTATCTGTATTTGATCTATCCCTCTCTTACCAATACTGTGGCCAGGGGACCCAGGTCTCAGTTCCCCTGCCGTTAACCTGAAGGAAATGGTTCCTGAGACTCCTAATTTGGAAAGAATCCCACTCATATGCAAGGTTATCTTTGAGGTATAGAAGTACCACTTGCAAGGGCCAAGGCCCCCATGACTGTGAATCTGCCCACTGCTGCTGCTAACAACTTAAATAATACACAAAGCTCAGTGTGTGCCAACTAACGGAACATCAGGTTTTGTAAGGCTTGATTTGACAAACTGTCATGCAAATTTCAATACTGGGGCAGCAAAGGCTTCCCCACCCTCAGGCCTGCAAACATGGTGGCATTGAGCCTGTTTGGAGGAAACTGAGAATAGCAGGTATGAATAAGAACTGGACACCTATACTCAGCTGTGATTGGCTGAGAGTAGATTCATTTTGGGGTGGCCCCAGAGAGTGCATCCTTCCAATTACTTATTCATTCACCATTTATTGAACACCCATATGTGCCAGGTTTTGTTCTAGGAATTAGCAACAGTAGTGAACAGAACAAAATCTTTGCCCTCATGGAGTTTCAGTTCGAGCAGGTGACAGGTAAGATAAACAAATCAATTATCTGTAAGGTAGTATTAACTGCTATGAAGAAAAACAGCTTGGAAGGAGGAAATGTGGTTTTGGGGGTTGAGGACTGGAATTTTAGAAATGGTGGCCACGGAAGGCCTGACTGAGAAAGTAACATTTCAGTGAAATCTGAAAGAAGTGAAGGAACCAGCTATGAAGATATCCTTTTGTTTTAGACATTTTTCATTTGCCCCTCCAGATTTTTTCTACCCTTTTCCACCCAAATTTGTGCCCTGGTAGGCTGACCTGTGCGGGCTGCATCAACAGGTTCCCTTGCCCTCCTGTTGTGGGTTAGGTTTGACCAATGCGAGGCACCTAAAAGGAGATGAGAAAGAAAATAAAAGCATGATTAGGGCATTTCTTCATCGGCTCCCTGTGTTCAGGGTCATCATGGATTAGTTGCATCCTTATGCCAAAGACCACAACTCCTGTGGGGAAGTTCTTTCTATACAGCAGCCCTTTCCCAACTGCAATGTTCACTCCCTCCCAGAATCCTGTCTGATACACTAGGGGAGGCATTCCAGGCAGTGGGCAAGTACAATGCACATGGCAAGCTTAAAGACTGGCCAGGAGGTTAGTGTGGCTAGAAATCTGTAGGACAAAATATCAAGAAGGTCAAGGAGGATAGATGCAGTGATGCACACCTGCAATTCCAGCAACTTGGGAGGCTGAGGCAGAAGGATTGAAAGTTCAAGGTTGGCCTGGGAAATTTAGTGAGATCCTGTTTCAAAATAAAAAATAAACAGGGCTGGGGATGTAGCTCATTGGTAGATTGTTCCTGGGTTTGATTCCCCAGTACCAAAAAAAAAAAAAAAAAAAAAAAAATCGAGGAGGCCAAATTATGCAGGGCCTTGAAGATTTTCTTCCCTCACTCTAACCTCCACAGTGCTAGGTATTGAACCCAGGGCCTCATGCATGCTAGGCAAGTGCTCTACCATGAAGTATACCCCCAACCCAAGATTTGGGCTTTTAATCTGAGTAAGATGGACAGCCACTGGAGAATGTTGACTAGAAGATTGACATGTTCAGGGTATATTTGAACAATATGACACTGGGAGACTGGTGACAAGGCTACTAAAAATATCAAGGCAAGAGAGGCTGGCGGCTTTGACTCCAAAAGTGGCAGTGGAGGTAGTAAGAAGTGACCAGATTCTGAATAGATTTTGGAGATGGTGCAGAAGAATCCTATTCTACTAAGATGATCAAAACACAAGCCCATCCTAAGATCAGTGTTGTTCCTCTGAATGTCATTTTGCAACCTGAAAGTTCTATTACTCAACAAGATTTCAGAAGACCCCACATGTAGTATGATAATTCTAATATTCTACAACTTGTGTGGGACTTAACTCTAGACACAAGGTCCAGCCCAAGGTGTTTCTTGTCTGCTCCTGACTATAGAATGATTCCAAAAAATGATCACCATAGGTTTTCTACCTAATCTGCCCCATGCCTCCATGAGGCATGCCATTTTGTTGGGTGTCATTTTGTCTCCTGCTCTAGACCATTCTTGGGTCTAGTTACTCTACCTTCATGACCTGGCCCAACCCATGTCAACATCAGAACTCTGGGAAACACTGTCCCAAATTTGCCCTGGTCTATACCTCCTGCCCTCTGCTTACTGTGATTTATAGGCTTACCACAGACAGAATACATCCATCAACCACCAAGTGGAGAGTGATATAAATCACAGAAGCAGTGAAAGCAGAATGTTGGCAACATCTCAAAGGTACCACTATTTTGATAAGGATTTTTAAAGTTTGCCTCTGAGGGGCTAGAGTTGTGGCTCAGCGTTAGAGCGCTCACCTAGCAAGTGTGAAGCCCTGGGTTCAATTCTCAGCACCACATAAAAATAAATAAAATAAAGGTATTGTGTCCAACTACAACTAAAAACTAATTATTTAAAAAAAGTTTGCTTGTGAAAGCAGGTAGCTATCAACCATATGCAGTTCATTGATAGGAAATAAAAAATTGAAAACCTATCCCCACAGGCTGAAAGCCCACAGGTTAAAGTGTCTTCTGGGAACAAAAGCCCCCTGGCATGTTTTGGTACACACTAGTGGATTGTCAAGATAAAGCATCTTCCTTCAGATTTGTGAACCCCTCAGCAAAGGAAACCAGCTGGACACTACAGAACAGCACATGAATCTAAAGACTCATTCCAAAGCCAGGAAAATCTGATGATATTCTGTTTATGTTCAAAGAAATCAATCCAAAGAGATCAGTCCCACAGCCAAAGTCAGCAAGACCACAGAACAAATTGCTGCCAACCTCTGGGTCCTGACCCCTCTCATCAAGGGGAGGATGCCCTGCATTAAAATCCTGGATTCAAACTTTCAAGCTATGTGCCCTTGGGAAAAGTTCTTAACCCTTTCAGGACCTTAATTTTTAATCTGTAAAATCAGGCTAATCCCTACCGCACAGACTTGTAGTAAGGATCAAATAAGCTCTTGTGTGTCAAATGGGTCTAACATGACCCCTGGAACACTATCAGCTCAGTATGTATTACTTATCTTACAATGTCTACCTCTGTACTTTTCTTCTCTCCCTCCACTTCCCTCCCTTCCCCTCTTCCTTCCTTTCTGTTTTTGCAGTTCTGGGGATGGAACCAAGGGCCTCACCCATGTTAGGCAAGCACTTTACCACTGAACCACACCCTCAGCCCTTCATGGCCACCTTCCTTTGGCAAGAGCCAGGCTGCTTGTATGTGGCAACTATGGGGTTCAAGTGGTCCCCGGTGCTCTCAGGAAGAGCTCTTTGAGGAATTTTCCTGCTTTTATATACAGTTCTGTTTTGTTATCTTTACTAAAAGGGCATCTTGGGTAGCTGGCACTTGATCCCAGCAAGACATAGTTCCATGCACAGCTTGGCACTAAAGGGCCCTAATGCCTATTAATTAACTATACATTTAGTTGACCTGCCAAAGTAGTTGCTTTCATTTCCAGAATCCCAAATCTTTTCTTACTCTACTCCAGGTTACCTGAATCCCTTATATATGTGAACTCTTAACATAGACCTCTGCTCTCCTCTCTCTTTTCCATCTTTTTGACCTTTTCTCTATTCTCCATACTGTTCTCTCTGCGTGTCCCTGGCCTTGACTCTCCATCTTATCTCTTCTTTCCCCTGGTTTCACACATCTATGTCCAAACACAGTATTTATAGGGAGAAAACTCTTTGAAGTGGCTCAAGTCAAGCATGGTGGTGAATGCCTGTAGTCTCAGTTACTTGGAAGGCTGAGGCAGGACAATTATTTGAGTCCAGGATCTAGAGCCAGCCTGGCAATATAGTTGAGATCTTGTCTAAAATAAAAAGGAAATAACAGAAAAGTGGAAGGAAAAAAACCAAGAAACAGGAAAAAAACAGAAAAGTGGTTCAAGTAGACCCATGCTCAGACTTGAGGGAAACCATCCACTTAATCATTGCTCTATTATACCAGCCCATCCCAAGTCTGATCTTCCTATTCATTCATACTGGGCTGGGAACAGGATTACTAAGCCAAACGAGACAGGGCCACTGTGCTCAGAGAACTCATTAGCTAGTGAGGGAAATGAATGGTCCCATGATGAAAAGAAGAGCTGGAGAGGGGGATGCACAGAGGTGGGAAAGCACTAGCTTGTCTCTGAGGGGTCAGGAAAAGCTTTACCAAAGAAAGGAAACTTGAACAAGGCTTTGAAGCCTGAATAATACTTCTCCAAATGGAGGCTGGGTCAAAGGGCATTCCAAGGTTTGGAAATAGCATAGAGGAGAGAAGAGCAGTGTGTGTTTGGGGCTCTAGGTGGCCACACAGTGAGGTCTGGAAAATGGGAAACAAGATACCTGGAAAAGAGTTCTGGAGCCAGATCATCAAGTGTGTACAGGGTAATGAGACATTGGACCTCAGGAGGTCAGAATGCAAGGCCAAACAGTTGGGATTTGGTGAACACTGGGAAGAGACATGGTAAAAACCATATCTTAGATAATTCTAGCCAGAGGTATGGCTTGGTGGTAGAGTGCTTGCCTAGCAGGCACAAAGTTCTGAGTTCTATCCTCAACACTGCAAAACAAAATAACAAACAAACAAACAAAAGCCCCACAAAGGTAATTCTGGAAGGCAGAGAGAAAAGAAGAAGAAGAAGGAGGTCAGTCAGGAGACTGTTGAGATGGTCCTGACACAAACTTGAGGGCCTGAACTAGATGCCAAACATGGGAATAGAAATGAGGGGACATAGAAGAGATACCACTAAGGCCTGCTTCCTCTATGATTGGCCTTTATCCCAATTCATTTTTTGCCCTTCCCCAAATCTTCACCTGTGACATTCTTAATAGGGCTTGGACCTCAAGTCTAACACTCATTGCACTACAGAGTTTCCCAAAATCAATCAATCAATCAATCAATCTAGCTCTCCATCAATCTACTTAGATATTTATCTATCTAGATATTTATCTAGATTTCTATCTGTCTATCTTTTCTTTTATGGTGCTGGAGATGGAATCCTGGGCTTTTTGCATGGTAGGCAAATACTCTACCACTAAGTTATTTCCTGAGGCCTCCAAATCTGTCTTGAGATCTTACCTCTCATATACCCTTGGTACTAGATTCTGGACATTTCCAAGTAATCATCTCATCAGCATGTTCAAAACTATGATGGTGGTACTTGCCTCTCACCCTATCCCAGCTTGGTAGAACCAGGAACTTCAGCAATTGAAGGACTACTTACATTTTTCTGGGGCAAAATGGCTTCCCTGTTCCAAGCCACCTATGTACATGTAACAGGTCTTAACACTTTCATATCTTGGGGATGGCCTTCCTTCACTTGCATGTTCCTCAGCAGGGTCCCTCAACCAGGGCTGGAAATCCCCTATAAATATCTGTAAATATGTAGGGGTATTTTTGGTTGTCATGATGATTCCCAGATACATCTGGCATTTAGGGCCAGGGAGTCAGGATGTTAAACATCATGCAATGTACAGCAGAATCCTACACTGCAAAGAATTGTCTTATCCCAAGGGCCAATAGTACAGTATTTCACCTTTATGTATGTTTTCACTTTCTGTGGTTTCTGTTACCCACTGACAACTGTAGTCCAAAAATATTAAGTGGAAAATTCTAGAAATAAATAATTTATAAGTCTTAAATAACTTTTATTATAGCTTGTAGTTATAATTGTTCTATTTTATTATTGGTTACTGTTGTTAATCTCTAGTTGTGCCTAATTTATCAAATAAAAACATTATCATAGGTATATTTGTACATATAGGAAAAAATTGTACACATAGGTTTTAGGCATCCACTGGGGGTCTTGGAACATATCCCCCATGGATAAGATGGGACTACTGTACTCTCATGGGGATATAATGTAACCATAATCTCAGTGAGGCAGAGACCCTGTGTTGTTCTTTACTGTGTCTCTAGCACAGCACAAGAGTATGTGCCATTTGTGTTTGTTAAATTAATAAGCCAACTAATTGCTTCATACTACCACTACCCTTGGTGCTGGGGATAGAAAGATGAACAAGACTTGGTCAGTGCTTTGTGCCTTGGCCAGTCTTAGCTGGGTGGAAGGAAAGTCAATCCTGAGAAGGAGGCTAAAACGTCCAGAACACCTCACCTTCCATAACTATGGAGGGGCCCCTTTTTACCAAAGGGAGCTTACAAGCTAAATGCTGAATTGAAAATTCATTCATTCATCCAACCAACACTTGAATAGCAAGTAAAACTTTTCAAACACTTTCTCAAACATTATCTTGCTGGAGTTGGGCTGGGAGGAGAGGAAAAGAAGGCTGGGGTGGGGGCTGGTAGTACAGTTGGGGCCTGGGAGGTTCCTGCCCAGCCCGCGGCCGAAGCAGACAGACCCAATCAGACAGTCTCCTGGGACTGGAGGGGGGGGGGTCTGGTGTGGATGGAAATATGCGCCACATGGCCTGAATTGCAGGGCCAGCCTCAGGCTCCCACAGCCCCAAACACTTCCAGATGGATTTATTTATAACTTGCAAACCAGAGGCAGCACTCGGCTCCTTTTCCTTGCTCCCCTCCCCACTCCTAAAACAAGCCTTGGCTGCCTCTCTTTACTCCGGAAACCAGCAGGAGACAGAGAATGTACAGCTGCTGAACCACAGCCATAGCCATGGCCTGGGCTCCTGGTCACTGCCTGTCCCCTAGGTGGCAACAGCAGCTCACAGTGTAGGGTGTCTACAGAGACTGACCATACTTCTACCCACTTGGTCCATCAGGGTCCTTACAGGTTGGTTGCTGAATGGGTCATGTGAGCCGCATTCATTCTGGAAAGTCTCTGTTTTAGACTTACCTCCATATCATAATGTCATAGTCATACGTAGGTGTGACATTCTGGGCTTCATCCCCTCCATCTTTTCCTACAAGGTACTGCTTCTAGTTGTATAAATTATCAGACGCATTGGATTCTGACATTTTCCAACTCTGACTCAGAGAGGTTGAGGAACTTGCCCAAGTGTCACACAGCAAGTAAAATGGTAGAGAGATCTGTCAGAAGCCCAAGTCCTGCCACTGGCACTAGTGCCTCCTAAACCTCACTTTGCTCATGTGTGAAGTGGAACTAATTCCTAGCAGGTGGTTAGAAGTGTCCACTCTGGAGTTGTATTGCATGGGGCATTTGCTGGTTCTGTCATTTGCCTCCGGGGTGACTTTCAATGAGTTATGCTTCCTCTCCTACCTCAAGTTCTTGATTTTTCTTTTAAGGATTAAAAAATGGACTCAAATGGCTTAGCACAGTGTCTGATACACAGGAAGCCCTCAATAAGGATGAGGAATAGGGCTGGGGTGAGGCACAGTGGTAGAGCACTTGCCTAGCATGCATTAGGCCTTGGGTTCCATCCTGAACACCAAAAAGTAAAGAATATGATAGTTTGTTTTAGGTGCATCATTTTAGAGCTTACAGCTCCCATCTCTTCTTTTTAAAATTTCCTTTTCTTCTTACAGCTCCCATCTCTTGAAACTTAGACCAGGTCCCATGAAAACTCATCTCATGAATCCTCATGTAGAAAGAGATTATAAATTTGGACTTAAAGAGATTAAGTAGCTTGCCAAGACTGTGTTTATAGGAATAAAGGAAGTACTTAGACCCAGTTCTAGATGTTTATAAGGCTATGGACTCCACACTTCTTATAGAGTGAAGGATAAAAGGCCTTTAGCAGCATCCCTGCTATAACTCCCTCATTCCCATCCTGTCCTACCTTTCCTTACTGAGGCCTAATCCAGGAACATCTTCCTTTACAGAGGGTTAGCCCACCTAGCTGACTCTGAGCATTAGTGGGCCTAACCAGGGCCTGTGGACATGCCAGGCTAGGAAAAACCTGACACCCTTGGGAATGAGACCTTCCACCTTCTGTACTCTCCTAGCCATGGCTAGAATGGGTGGTAGCTGGAGGGTGTCAAAGAAAGCAGGCAAAGGCTCCAGAGTGAAATTTTTAGATGCACCATATATTTTCCCCATAAATCCTCTTTGCTTGCAAAGTTACTCAGAACCAAAGTCTGGCAAACCACCTCTCTGCATCCAAGGGTCCAGACAAATTTTTCCTGCAGCTGTTCAGCCAACACATGACACCAGATTTCTGCCCCAGTGGGATTCTTTGGCATTCACACATTCCTTTCTGCTGGCTGCTGAGCAATTAAACACGCATAATTTCTCTATGTTTTCCCATCCTGCACCACACACCAGTAGCACCAGTGATGGCATGAGGGAATAGCAATCTCCATGCACATATGGACAAGGGAATCAGTGGACTTGTCTGCAAATTGAATGTGACTCACCAAAAAGGCTCTGAATCCCATCAGCAATTAGGCTCAATCTATCTATATGTCCCTCACCTTTTCAGTGGTCTTCCCAGACCAGAATTCCTAATGGTCTACAAATAAGTACAGAGCTATCTGATAAATGTCCAGCATAGAACAGGCACTTAATAAATGCTCTATCTCTGTCCAAACAAAGTAATTCTCAGAGTTTATGCACAAATTTTACCAGAAACCCCTAGGGGCAGCCCCTCTCTGCCTCCAGCATAGACACTTAGGAAAGCTTCCTCATGGAACAAAGGCTTTGGCCCTTATTGCAGAAACTACCAGATCTACAATTCCAGCCCTACTGTTTGGGCTTTCTGAGCCTCAGCTTTCCTATCTGTAATATGGGGACAACCACATCCATCTGTTACTATTGAGGTATCTAACACTGGATCAGGTATCTGGTACTCTCTCAGATGTTCCATTTATAAAAATTTCCCTTGTAGCCAAAGTAAATTCTAACACACTATAGAACCATCTAGAGTAAAATTATTCTTTCTCTGAATATTGATGGATCATATACTACATCCATAGCAGTATGGGAGAAATAAAATAAATTTGAAATAAAGTTCCTTTCCTCCAAGAGACTGTAATATAACTGCAAATTTAGGCAAGAATGAAATATTTCTTATAACTCAAAAATCTTTAGGAACCAGCCAGGTACTATAGGTGAACAAAGGAGGCTAGCAGAAGACAACAAGGAGGGGGTAGAGACTGTGGTGGGATGGACAGCACATACTCCATCTAAAGGGAAAGCAGCCACCTTGATTCAGTTAACTATTGTCCTTTGGGAATACAGATGTAGTACTACCAGATTTTTCTGTTTTTCAGAAGCCAATAATCCAAAAGGTATGAGAATACTACTAATTGTTACATGTTAGCAAATAGTTTAAAAAGAAACAAACCACATGGATACCAAGTAAAACACATCTGTGGGCAATATTTGGCCCACCAGTCAGTCACCATTTTGTGACCTCTCCACAATGCTAGATGAGAAATTTGTCTAATTCATTACTTTCGGTGATAAGTCCTAGATGTATTCAAAGAAGTGTGTGAGTCCCTTGGGCTGGGACCATGCAGAAAGTTTTCCTCCAGATGATTCAACTTCAAGGCAGGATCAGACTGGGCCCCAAAGGATGGGTGTGGCCAGTAATCTCAGCGACTCTGGAGGCTAAGGTAGGAGGATATCCAATTTAAGGCTATCCAGGGCAATTTAGCAAGACCCTATTTCAAAATAAGAAAACAGAAAGGGTAGGGGATGTAGCTCAGTGGTATAGTGTTCCTGGGTTCAACTGGCTCTCAAAAACTGAATGCATGTATATACATGCATACTTTATTATAAATTTACTTATATAAGAATGTGAGGCACACAACGTACAAATAATAACAAAATATATTGTGATTTTTATTGCAAATTCCATATAGCCAATTGATTCTCACATTAATTGTTTTCATTGATTTTGTTGGCTTCTTGCATCCATAGCCAATAGAAGAGTTAAGTGTAATTCCTCTACCAATGGTAGCTAATGTTTTTGTTTATGTTCATGAGTAAGAAGAAAGTAAAACAATGAAGAAGTGTTGGAACTTCACTGATTCATCATGATGTGAACAACTTTGTTGCTGAATCAGATAATGACTCCCATATACTGAAAGCATAATTTCCTCAATATTTTTTCATGCTATTCATGAAGTAACAGTAATAGACATGACATATATATTTTCTTTTTGTACTGGAGATTGTACCCAGGGGTGCTTAACCATTGAGCAACATCTGCAGCCCCCTTTTGTATTTTATTTAGACACAGGGCCTCACTAAGTTGCTGAGGCTGGCTTTGAACTCACAATCCTTCTTCCTCAGCCTCCCAAGCTGCAGGGATTACAGGTGTGTGCCACTGTGCCTGGCTAGACATGACATACTTTTAAGTATACTATAAATATTAACATTTTTCTCCACCTGCCTGCTTGCCTGCCTGCCTTCATCCATTTTTTTGGTACTAGGGATTAAACCCAAAGCTAAACATATGCTCTACCACTGAGCTCCACACCCCCAGTCCTCCATCATTTTCTTAAGCATAGAGTACAAAATAATAATCCAAGCCAACAGAAGAGTTGCAAAAACAGTTCTCTATATTGTTATTTTCCCTGTGTACCCTTCACCCAGCTTCCCCTATGCCATCTTACATAATAGCTATTAAACTGTTATCAGAACTGAGAAATTATTCTTGGTGCAACATTATTAAGTAAAGTATAAAATTATTGGGATTTCACTAGTTTTTCCACTAAAATCCTTTTTCTGCTCTAGAATCCAATCCAGGATCCCATATTGCATTTGTTTGGTCATTTAATTTGTAGAATTTCCCTCAATTTTGGTTTGTCTTCTGTTTTCTCGTGTAATTTAATTTTAAACCATGGCTGTGTTTACCAGTTGGCTCACATATTACCTAAATATTTAACAATTGGTTTTCATGAGGCACTTCAAGCCAGCTCCAGCATACCACTCTAAGAAAAATTGACAATTCATTGTTTTTCTTTCATTAATTCCACAAATATTTATTGAGTGCCCTCTAGGGGTTAGTGCTGGGGATATAGAGATGATCAAAACTGTCCTTGCCACTGAGAAAACTATAGGTTAGGGGAGGTGACAGAGGAGTAGCAGACAATACCCTTAGAGTGATCAGGGCTAGGATCAAGGGTATAGAATGTGCTGAAATACTGAGATGTGGGAGGGAGCAACACTACTATGGGAGGTCAAGGAAGGCTTTAGAGGGTTGTAGAGCAGAGGCAAGAGCTCTGGCTGGAGCATGCAGAGGTTGAGTATGACTTCTCATGTAAGATGACCATGTGAGCTAAGCTTTGATGCATGAGTGGGAGCCAGTCAGCCAAGGAAGCAGAAGGAACAAGAGTCATCCATTTATTCCTTCATTCAATAAGTATTTCTTATGTGTCACCTTGTACTGGGCTCCAGAAATGCCTAAACATGTCATGTATAAGGGCACTCAAGTGTAGCAAGGGTTGTGATGGTGGCTGGATTGACTTGAAAGATGATATTGGGTTTCTATACATTGGGTGCATGTGTAAAGGCAGTGTCATGAAGGGGCATAGGGCATAAGAACACCAAGTATAGATCAGCAGTGGAGGGACCCCACTACCAGACCCCTCCTTTGTCAGAATGCAGAAGGACCTAAGAGATGATGAAAGACCACTAACCGTTGTCTAACCCAGAGCAACCAATAGTTTTTGCCAAAGGACAACCAATGCCAGAACCTTCCTGTGCAGGCACTTCGTGTTCAGAGGACCCTTCTCTTAAGCTTTTTACTCTTAGATCCCCATGTACAGGCTCCTGGAAGCTCCACTTTGCAACTGACATCTGCCTTGATCAGGAGGCATATAAATGCTCACAGGATGAGGTAATGCTATGGTCCAAATAATGGTGTCCCCCGCTAAATCCATATGTTAGAATCTAACACCCAGTGTCATGGTAGTAAGGGGTAGGGCCTTTGGGAAATGATTAAGTCATGAAGGCTTCATCCTCATAAATGGGATTAGTGCTTGATAAAAGGGCTTAAGAGAGCTCTCTTGCCCCTTCTGCCTTATGAGGATGCAGTAAGAAGATGCCATCTGAGGCAGGGATCCCTCACCAGATACCAAATCTGTGGCAGCTTGATCTTGAACTTCCCAGTCTCCATAACTGTGAGCAATAATGTTATATTATTTATAAATTACATAGATTAAGGTATTTTGTTATAGTAGCCTGAATAGACTGGGATAGTACTGACATGATATTGACGACCAACTCTCAATGGGAGCCCATCACCTGAGATCATGATCTTCAAGAGTAGCACCAATGTTACTTCCTTGGAAGCCTTCTCTGAACATGATCTAAAGTAGACCTTCCACACATACACCCCAGCCACTCTATCCTATTATATATTGCTTTATTTTCTTCACAACACTGATTAGAAAAAATAAGACAAATATTTTTGAAATCTGCTTTCATTAGAATTTCAGCTTAACAAATGTGGAATCTTTGATTTGTTATCAATAGATCCCTAGCTCTATGCTCAGGGCCTGCCCTCTAGAGGTATTAATGAAATATTTGTAGAATAGATGAGCAAATGAATAAAAGGATATTAAAACTTAGATTTGAGGGCTGAATTCCTAACACTTTATAGCCAGAAGCTTCTTCAATTTTAGTTTATTTGTTTATTTATTGCATTTTTTACAGAGCTGGGGATGGAATCCATGACTTTGCACATGCTAGGTGAGTGCTCTACCAACTGAACCGCATCCCCAGCCCTCTCCCTCAATTTTAAATATATGCTTTAAATCTACTCCTTCAGTACCTTGACTCATAACTTGAAACTTACATGGTACCAATACTAACATGCATGAAATTCAGAATGCTCCTCTCGGGGCTGTTGTGAGAGAACAGTAACAACAACTAATATTTGGAGTGCTTTCTAAAGGGTCAGTTGCCTTTATAAGCATGTTTATTGAGTGGATATCAGGCTCTATTTAGGTCCTAGGGGTACAGCAGTGAATAAAAGGCAGAAATCTCTGCTTCTCAGTAACTTAAAAAATGGAAGTAAATAGCAGAAAGATCAGCAGAGTAGAGGGAAGAGAACAAGGGGAGGGAGGAAGGTAGGAGTATACAAGTACTAGGGACTGAATTAGAGCAAATTATAAGCCCATGTTTTAATACTTATGTCAAAATAAATTCTAATGTCAGGTATAACTAAAAACAACCAATTAAAATCCTTGCTTTTAGGGAGCTTAGATATTAGCCTATTTAATCTGAAAACAACTTTAAGATGTAGATCTTGTGATCATTCCCATTTTAAAGATGAGGAACACAAGACGGAGGCCAAGTAACTTATTCAAGATCACAGCTACAGATGGAAGAGTCAGGCAGTTGGCCCCTGAGCCTGTGTTCTTAACCACTAAGCAACCCTGCCCCTGAAGAGCTATGAAAATGTGCCTGGCAAATTTTCAATGACTGACAAATCTGAGTTCTTATTATTCTTGGTAGGAGCATGGTGTGTTGTTGGGACAGGAAAGACACTGGACCAGAGAGTTAAGATGATGCACGAGGAAGAGTGGTCCTGGGGGTGGCCTTTGGCACATTTTGGGCCGGAAGAGAACCAGCTGTACTGTGACTCTGGGATCCTGTTTGTCCCTCATTGGAGACTGCCAGGCTTAGAAGACTCACACGTGGAGGCAGGCTGCAGGGAGGAAGCTTCAAGGTCTCCCCCATTGGCATGCACTTAGCTCTTTGTGTTTCTTGTTGTTATCATTGTTTTTGAGTCCTGTCCTAGTCCTTCTCCTACAGATTTGTTGCCCTTGTTGTGGCCCTGCCCCACCCCCCTTGCCTTAGTCCTCTCATTCAGGAGGACAAAGGAAAAGTCTGGCCAACCCCCACTGGGCTTTTCTGGTTTTCTGTTTCTCCTGGAACAAAGAACAGCTCACCCAGTGCTCTCTGATCCTTGGAATGAGAAAGGAAAATAGTTCAACACATAGAGTAACCCGAACACTGCCCCCATCCCCATCGCTCACTGGTCCCAGCCTCTCAGGACACCTGGCATTCCTGGCAGGGTTAGGCCAGGAAGGCGCCTCCCTTCTGCTTCAGGGAGCTGGTGGGACAGTGATGACTTCCATCTGGGCTGGCCTGTTTTCCACCCCTTAGGCTCCACCTGCAGCCTAGATGGAACCAAAGGAAGAACAGAGCATCCTCCTTTCAGTCTCTTTCATAACTCCAGCCACAGATTAGCCTCCTAGACGTTGGTCAGCAGATTGCCAAACGATTCCTGTAGAAGGTGGGAGGGTTTCAGTGGGATTTTGGGCAAATCACTTAACTCCACAAAGACTCAGTGTTCCCTTCTGAAAAACAGGTCTAATAATACCTACATGATATTATTAAGGTGAGGATTAAAATATTTTTGTGTGAGGTACTGGGGATTGAACCTAGTGATGCTCTACTACCGAGCTACCCTACAGTCCTTTTTATTTATATTTTGTTTTGAGACAAGCTACCCAGGGCTGGCCTTAAACTTATGATCCTCCTGCCTCAGCCTTTCAAATCTTTGGAATAACAGACATACATCATTGGACTTGGCTGCTATAAATCACTTTATAAATTAACAAACTGAGGATCAGTGAGGGGAAGGGACTTGTGGAAGGTCACTATGGCTAGACCTGCCAGCTCCTATGGTACAGTGGGCTCTCTCCTTCCCCTAAACAATCTGCTCCTGAGAATCTCAGGTCACAAGGGCCAGAGATGACCCAAAGCATCCTTACATCCCACTATCCACCTGCTTATTTATTTGATAAATCCTTAAGAAGTATCTGCAATGTGCCAGGCACTGGCTCAGACACTAGGAATATAGCAGGGGAAAAAGAAACACAAAAGTTTCTGTTCTTACAAAGCTTATATTCTGGTAATGAGAGATAGATAATAAATAAGATAAATGAGGAAAACATGTAGTAAATTAGGAGACAATAAATAGATTGGAAAACAGTGAAACAGAAGAGGGGCTTGGGGGTACTACTCTATAACAGGATGGTCAAAGAAGCCTTCATTGAGAAGATAACATTTGTGCAGAGTCCTGAATGAAGTGAGGGAGGAGTCAGGCAGCTATGTGGAAAGAAAGGATTCTGAGTGGAGGGAAGAGCAACTACAAAGAACCTGGAGCCCTGGAGGCTGTTTGGGGAACAGCAAGGAAGCCAGCATGGCTGGAGCAATGAAAAAGAATGGTAGGACAAGAGGTCCCACAAGTCAGGGGGACAGATCAGGCAGAGCCTTGTAATGACTTTAGCTTTTAGTCTGAAACAGAGCTCCATTAGAGGGTTTTAAGAAGAGGCAGGACACAATCTGGCTTTTGTTTTTTCATAATCACTGTGGCTGTTATGTTGAGAGTACAGGGTACAAGATCCAAGGAAGTCTAAGCAGGAAGATCCTTTAGGAGACTGGTGAAAATCTTCAGGTGAGGCATATGACAGGGGCCCAGACCATGAAGGTGGTAACAAGTGGTATGATTCTGGATATATTTCAAGATGGAAACATGGTCTGCTAATGGTTTGAGAGAAAGAGGAGTCAAGAATAACCTCAAGGTTTGAGTTCTGGGAAACTGGAAAATCAGGGTTTCCATTAATAGAGACGGAGAAAACTGCAAGAGCAAAGGCTTGGGGGACAAAGCCAGGAGGTTTTTTTGTTTGTTTTTTGGTACTAGGGATTGAACTCAGGAGCACTCTAACTCTGAGCTACATCCCCAGCTCTTTTTATTTTAAGACAGCGTTTTTCAAAATCGCCCAGGCTGGCCTTGAACTTGTGATCCTCGTGCCTCAGCCTCCTGAGTTGCTAGGATTATAGGTGTGTGCCACTACACCCTGTAGAAGTTTGTTTTTGAATATGTCAATGTTGAGATGGCCATGAGACAACTGAGTGGGTGCCTCTGAAGGCGAGCCCCCGTGTAATAATGAGCCAGAGTTCCTCAGGAGCAGCTGCAGTATTCATTCTACATATCCCTTCTACTATAGTTTAGATCTACAATGTTCCCCGGAGACCCACATATTAAAGACTTGGTTGTTAGTCTGTAGTGCTACTGGGAGGTAGTGGAATCTTCAGTAGGAGGAGCCTAGCAGAAGTAAGTTAGATCATTGGGGAAATGCTCTTGAATTTGAGACCTTGGCCCCCATTTCTCTCTCTCTCTCTCTCTCTCTCTCTCTCTCTCTCTCTCTCTCTCTCTCTCTCTCTCTCCTAGTGACCAAAAGCTGAGCAGCTTTGTTCCATCATGTGCTCCTGCCATGATGTGCTGCCTTGCCCCAAAAGTAACAGGTCAGATGACTATGGCTTGAAACCTCTGAAATCATGAGCTAAAACAAAACTTTCCTTTCTCATAACTTGATTTTCTCAGGCATTTGTCATAGTGATGGAAAGCTGACTAGCATACCTTTCTACCTCAATCACTCTCTCAATCATTTAGCAAATACAAAGTGAACAAGTTCACACAATGGGATTTAGCTCCCCAACAGCTTTCCCATCACAGTTTTTTCCTCCTGTCTATCTTACACATGTAGGCTCTAGTGTAAGGCTTCCAAAGCCAAGATCAGACTGGTCAGTGCTCTGCTTCAAACCCTCAGCTGGCTCCCTACTTCCTCCAGAAGAAACAAGGCCAAGATCCACAGCATGCCCAGGAGACCCTAAATGATCTGCCTCGTTTCCTGCCACTCCTACCTCCCCATTCCTTATAAACCAGTCACAGAGCTGCTTGCCAGGGCCTGAACATGACATTGGTATACAGAAATCCTGGGATCTGCTAAGGGACTCCCTGGGCCAAGAAAGCCCTGCCTTGGAGGATCGAGAGTTCAAAGCCAGCCTCAGCAAAAGTGAGGCACTAAGCAACTCAGTGTGACCCTGTCTCTAAGTAAAATACAAAATAGGGCTGGGAATGTGGCTCAGTGGTTGAGTGCCCCTGAGTTCAATCCCCAGTAACCCCTCAAAAAAAAAAAGAAGGAAAGAAAGAAAACCCTGCCTCCTTCTTAGTTTGGTTTACTCATTTTCTTCCTCTAGGACCTGGCTGAGCTTATCTGTTACACATGCACAGAGAGAGCCCTTCAGAGAGCACTGCCTGAGCCTTTAGACACTTGAGAGTCTGTTTTGCTCTTCTATCTCTCTCCCTTCTGGACTAGTTGCTTCTCAAGGGTGGGAACTGATTATTGTTTATTCATGTCTGTAATCACAGCACAAGTCCTTACCAAAGTAGTTAACAAAGGTATATTGGTAGGTAGGTGTCCTAGATCCTTAGGAGGCTGAGGCAGGAGGACTGCCTGCGGCCAGAAATTTGAGGTCAGCTTGGGTAACATAGTGAGACCCCATCTTTAAAAAAGTGGTTTATTGAATGAAAGGATATTAATATGTTATGATAGAGATGCTGAGAGATCACAGAGAAGTATTTGTTTGGCCTAAGAAAGGAGTCAGAGAAAGTGGTAGAGATGCCATTTGAGCTGGGTTTGGAAGACTAGGACAGAGTTTTCCAGGCAAAAAGCATTCTCAGGGATGTGCAACTCAGTGTTGCTTCTCACATTGGTCACAAACTGGCAGCCAGGAGGCCAAATATGGCTCACAGATGCTTTAGGATTAGCTCCCCACCCCACACCCACCACACAGTGTTTTCAAAAGTAATGCGAGGAGACAGGCATTATGGTTGGTCATACCACAAGTTGTCTCACACTTAGCCAACTCTATCCCTTATGTTACCTGCCAGGAATACAGTGGGGAGTGTGGCCCTATATGCATTTGATTTCATCTCCTGATCAGGGAATCCCAGTTACTGGTCACTGGGCAAAAATCCTACAGCTTAAGGGATGAACATCCTTGGCTCATTGAGATAGAGTCCCCATGCCAGGCCTGGTCAGCTGGTTCGTAGACATAGGGATGAAGATCCAGTGACCACTAGTTATAGGATTACCATCTCTGAAGTATTCTGGAACTCTCTTCATGCTGGTTGTTATGGATTGTATCTGGAATGTCACCTAAAGTCTTATGTTCAGAAGTGGGGCTTTTAGGCAATAATTGGATCTTAAGGGCTCTGAATTAACCCATTGATAGCTGAATGAATTATTGGGAGGTGGGATCTAGTTGGAGGAGGTAGGTCACTAGGGGTGTGCCCTAGGGGATTTATCTTCCCTCTGGCCCCTTCTTCTCCCTCTTTGCTTCCAGGATGCCATGGGCTGAACTGCTTTTCTCCTTCACACTTTTCTGCCATGATGTTCTGCCTCGCCTCAGGCCCAAAGCAATGGAGTCAGCCTACCATGGACTGAATCCTCTGAACTCATGAGCCAAAATAAAATTCCCTTTTCTAAGTTGTTCTTGTCAGGTATTTTGGTCACAGTGATGAAAAGCTGACTAATACATGGGTGGGAAGTGATAGACAGGGTGGGCAGTATGTTGGCAGCAGCTGCAGAGCACAAACCAGTATTTGGCTTGCTTTGACCTCCAAGTTCTCAAATGATAGAAAACAGGAACCCCTGTGGCTTCCATGTCAGTGAGACATGTCATTGCAGCAAGAAGCCTCACTGTGTGGTGATGACCCATGGCTGAATATGAAGTTAAAGTATAAGGGCACAAGGGCCAGGTCTTACCTCTTGCATCTGTTATGCAGAGAAAATGGGCTTCTATGGTACTGGGGACTGAAATGGCACTAGATGATGTGAGGACTTCTGTGGCTTCCAGCTAGAATACTGCAGCCAGCTAGAGGTGGCATGAAGGCTTTCCGACACCATCAACTGCTGCCAGAGATACAGGCCCAGCTGGCTGTGTAGAAATGAAGGTGAAAGCTGTTCCCACCCCTCCTATCTAGCTGACATGAGCTCTCTGGCCTTGTTCCCCATGCTTGTCCTTGTTGCCAGAGCATCCTGGTTTCCAGCAGCATGGAACGAAATAAACACACTATGGTTACAGCCAGGTCCCCCAGTCATGTCACAAACATGCACATAACTCACAGCATACCCACAGTCACACAAACCATTACATAGCATCCCCCTGTGTTTGTAATCTTTGGTCATGGCTATAGGCAAGCCCTGCCCAGTGAGCCTCTGTTAGTCTTAGGCGTCTGTGTGGTCTTACAGCCCCATACCCAACATGCCCATTTCCCTTTGCAGCCACAACAGTCTAAAGTGCTTCACCCAAAACTTGGCTGGCATGAGATGGGATGGGGGCAGTCATGCAAAGGAAACCACCACCAACAAAAACCTAAACCATTTCTCTAGAGCTTTGCAATGTGATCCATAGAGTTTCACTGCAAAGTTTACCTTCTCTATTCTATTTGACTTTGACAAACAGTACGACTAGGGGTTTGTCTCTCTGAGTTCATAAGCAGCAGAGCAGAAAAGGGCAGAAATAGGGGTAGGGGCAAAACCACACAGAGTCAATCCCTTTCACCCCAGGAAGCTCCCTGGAGTCTTCTAGGCACATGAAATGGCTGTCAGAAACATGGTCTTTCTTCTTCCTTTGCCTCCCTGAACTCCCTCCCACCCATTAACCAGTTATCTACAACTGCTACATTGGGTGGATTTGCCATTGTGTGTCCCCTAACTGAAGAGCCCTTTGATGCCTTCACATGAACTTTAGGGGCAGCCAGGCTACGCATAGACACAGTGACTGCCGCCATTTGGCCCTACAGGCTACCATCAGTGGTTGTACTTTTGCTTTGATTGTGCCCAGTGCTGAGCACACCCACCCCCATCAGCCCAGCCCTCTACCCAGTGCCCAGTACCTCTCACACAGATGCTGCCCAAATGTGCAGGGGTCAACTGCTGTCCAGGATGGGCCAGTGCCTTCCAGCCGCTTCTGGGTTTGTCTAGCATCTTGCAGTGAGTCATGCCCTGCCAGCCTGTGATTAGGCAGATTGGCAATTCATATGGCCTTTGGGAAAGGCTAATGCAAAGGGGCCCAGTGGTGAGAATGTTTCCCTGCCCTTCCCTACCCTCTGTGTGTGTCTCTACGGAGTCCCATGCAGACTAAACTACTTCTAGCACACACCCTTCATTCAGCACTTTGTCCTGGAAAAGACCCTGCCAGACAACTTGGGCTAAATTCACACTTTGTGCCTCAAACCAATGCCCTCTGTGTATGCCCAGCTGGCTGCCAATGGGCACGCTGTGCTTGGTCCTTTCTGGACTATAAATGGACACCACTTGTGCTGGGCTATGTAAAGACAATCACTTTCAATGAAATAGCATCTCCCTCTGCACCGACTGTCAAAGTCATAAATACTAAAGCCCACACCACTATTCTTTGGTGGCCTGTTTTAGGGGGCAAAGTCAGTCTGGCCTGGCTGCTGTATATTAGATGACATTGGAAACCACTTAAGCAAAGAACTTGCAATTTTCATTTCAAAGTAGGTCAAACAAAAAATTCCAGAGTGCCAGAGTTGAAAGGTGAGTAAACACCACCTAATCCAAGGGTCACTAATGTAAATACCTGTAGGCACCAAGCAGCTAATGAAAAATGAGGGAGGTGGGAGGTGGCAGAAAATAGGAGAGGGAGCGGAGAACAAGAGCTCACATGCCTTTACACAAAAGGCATTTCAAGTCATTTTCATGTGCCAACCAACAAAACATGTCTTCAGACCCTTCAGGCCTAAGAGTTGCTAGTTTGAAAACTCTTGTGGAAGATAAAAAGCTCATAAAGAGGAAAAGACTTATCCAGGGTCACCCAACTGGCCAGGGACAGAGGCCCCTGAACAATTATTTGGTAAAATGAGTCCAGTCATGTCTTTATCATTCTCATTCTTTCAGCAAACAAGTCCTGATCCTATGATACTCTAGGCACCCTCCTATGTTGTCACAGCACCAGAAGTAAGCCAGATGTATTTTCTTATCTTCAAGAAGTTCTGTGTCCAATAGGGAAGTGGCAAGAATGGAACCTGAAAAAATTGAGATTGACAGCAGATAGTATGGTCCCTGAATGCCAAGTTCAGGCATTTGGATTCTATGCTGTAAGCAACAGAGAAGCCCGTGGAAAGTGTAAACAGGCTTCACATAGCTGTTCTGTAGGCAGATTCATCTAGCAGTGGTGACAAGATGAATGGGGGCTAAGCTAGTGTAGTGGGTGGGTGGTCTAATTGGAGGCACAGAGTCATTGAAGAGACCAATATCTATGCCTGAGTTAATGAGGTTGGGACATCACTAAGGAGAGAGGGGAAAGGGTGAATGTGTCAAACACTGCAAATCAATAGTGGGGGCCTTTTTGAGGTATGGTGTGTATGCTGGGGGAATGGGCCAGGGGTGAGAAAGAAGGGTTGCAAGAGGCAAGAAGATGGAAGGATTGAGATGACTCCAAGGCAGGGTGGATGGTTGGAATGCCACCAGAAAGGAATAACCCAGAGGACGTGGGTTGGAGGAAAGTGGGTGGGTGGGGATATCCAAATGTTTTTCTATGACAGCAGTCTGAAGATGATTAGCAAGAATCTGGGATTGTTTTAAGTTATTGTAGCCTCTCCTTCCTCAGTCTGGAAAATTGAGCCTGGTCCTTTTGACCTTAGGACTCTTCTATATGCCCTAAAGTGACCCCTGGGGAAATCCCACTCAGGGCCTCTGGTTAAAATGGTCCACCAATTTAACAAATACTAATCAAATAAATAACTAAAATACAATCTCCACCCCCGGACTCTTTCTGTCCCCCACTCCAAAACAGCTCTGTGGGAAAGTCAATTTGGGAATTTCCCACATGTGTCTATGACCGCAATGCCAGAGCAATGGTCTGAGTCAGTCATAGCCTTCAATTTTTTTGTATTTGCTTCTCATATCAAAGGCAGCATGAGAGTCCTGGTGCAGTAAAATGGTTCCCAGTGTCACCTCAGGGACCACCTGGGACTTATGTGCTGCCTTCCAAAGGTAAAAGCCTAGGCCACAGGTAGAGAGGGATGCCCAGCATGCAAGTGAGCCATCAACTTCATTCAAATGATCCACTCTCCCCACACCCCCTAGGGATGGTCTATTTGCCTTGAGTTCCCTCTCAAGCCACCCCTTCCTGTGCCCTCTGGATGAATGAGCCAGAATCACTGTGGGATTCCAAAAATAAACAATGATTTTTAATCTAAGCCATGGCCACAGAAAGGGGACTTAAAAAATTGCAGATCAAAATGAACCTGAGGGATTCATGGGGCTCTGGGAAAAGAATAGAGACTCTGGAGTCTACCTCTGGTTCAAATCTCACCTTGGCCCCCTACCAGATATGTGGTCTGGTAAGTTTCTTCGTGTCTAAAATTACAATTATGATATTTCCTTATCAGGATCACTATGAAAGATTAAATGTGGTAATAAATGCACAGTTCTTGGCACATAGTAGATACTCAATAAAATTACATTTATCTTTTACATCTTCTGCTTTTTAAGACAAGGGTTTTTAAAATGAGGACAAAGTTTTTACAAAAATGCTGCCTAATGAAGTGCCAAGTAGAGAAGAGCTGAAGGTCAAGGGGAAGACTGCCAGAACCTTATCCTATCAAGTGGGGATTCAAAAGATGCAACTGATAATTGATGAAACAAAAACATATGTTAGGATATTGTATGAATTATTAGGATAACCAGCAAAGGAATAAAAATGATGAAGGGCTATATAATGGTGCTAAATCCTTAACTAGCTCAGCAGGAAGTCAACGGATTGCCAAAAAATGGTAAATGAAGGAACAACAGTAAAAGTGCTTTATTTAAAGAAATGAGAGTGAAGACCACAAGAAAAGAACTAAATTTTTTTTCCCCCAGAAAGGGGACAGTGGTGGGTGTTCTTGTAGGCTACTGTTATTTCTTTCCATGGGCATATTCTACTTTGATTACCAAAAAACCCAGTCAGGAATAATATGAAAATCATGGGGTAAGCACTCTTGTCCATTATGTCATCATGGCTGCCACGTGTGCTCAGATCAGCCCCCTTCCCATCATACCATGAATATACCTCATCTGATGCAGATTGAAGTATACAAAAGTGGGGAGAAACTTGCCAAGGTTGGTTGTTCAAAGAAGCTCATGTAAAGGAACAGAGACAGAAGACTTGCCACATACAGTACAGGCCAACTTTAGAAACCCTTCTGAACACATTTGTCACTGGGAAGTGTCTGCCTGCCTTGCCTGGGTCCTCTGCACAATGAGTAATTCATACTAGCTGGCATCAAGGCTACAGGTCACATCCTGATGTGCCAGATCATGATATACATGGGCTACGCAACTCCACCCCTCTCCTGAAGCCCTACCCACAAAGAGAAGGAGGTGGTAAAATCTTCAAATTTCATTCATTCAGAAAGATCAATAATTCCTTCTCTGTAGGCAGTAAGAGTACCCAGTAGGAATGCAAAAACCACTTCAAGGGAGAGGAAGTTACACATTTTTCATCCTTAGGTAGAAAGTTGGAGGAAGAATTTAAAAAGTGCCAAAGAAAAACTTGCCTATGTTTTACTTATGGCCAGGCCAGGGCCAGAATATTCTGAAGCATGTATGTGCATATGCACATGTGCGTGTTATGAAATATGCAACACAACCATCACACCTAATGGAATACACACCTATACAGATACATCTCCTGATGACCTCTGGTAACCCCTTTGTCAACTCCACCATGCTGTCCCTAGATAATTATTTTCTCCTTACTTCTTTTCTTATTTCCACAACTGGGATGGAACCCAGGGCCTCACACCTGTTAGGCAAGTGCTCTAATACTGAGCTACACATCCAGCCCTTTTTAATATTTATTTTGAGATAGTATCTTGCTAATATGCCCACACTGGCCTTGAAATTGTGACCCTCCTGCCTCAGCTTTCTGAGAAGCTGGGATTACAGGACTGTACTATCATGCCTGGCTCCTTCCTTAAAAAATTTTACTCAAATGTAGGTCATACATTGCTATAGATTTGATCTGGAATATCCCCTAAAGGCTCATGTGCCAAAGGCATGGTCCCCAGCATGGCACTATTGGGAAATGGAGGAACATTAAAGAGGTGGGGCCTAGTGGGAGGTCTTCAGGTCATTGGCGGTGTGCCCTCAAAGGAGATTGTGGAACCATAATCCTTCCTCTTTTTTCACTTACTGGCCATGGGGGGAGTGATTTTGTTCTGCCATAAACTCCTGTCATGATGTGCCACCACAAACCCAAAGCAACTGGACCACATTGATCATGGACTGAAACCTCCAAAACTGAGAGTGAAAATAAACCTTTTCTCTTTATAAGTTGCTTATCTCAGGTATTTGGTATAGTGATGGAGAACTGACTGACACAAATGCCATACAATCCAACCAATTAAAGTAGTAAGTATATGGATTGTAATATATTCACATAGTTGTGTATCTTTCACCACATCAATTTTAGATCATTTTCACCATCCCCCAAAAGAAATCCCAAACTTATTAGCTTCTTATTTCTCCATCCCAGTCTTTGACAACCACTATTATATTTTATATCTATGAATTTGCTTAATCTGGGCACTTCTTATAAAAGGAATCATAACAAAATATAGGCTTTTGTGTCTGGCTTCTTTCACTTAGCATAGTGTTTCTAAGGTTCATCCATGCTGTAGCATGTATCAATATTTCATTCCTTTTTATTGATGAGTTTTAGTATTATATGGTTCCTAGCATATGCCACAATTGTTTATCCACTCACACACTGAAGGATATTTTGGTTATTTACATTTTTTTTGGTTATTAGGAATAATGCTCCTAAGAACATTTATATACAAGTTTTTATGTAGACATATGCTTTCATCTTTCTTGGGGAATACCTACAAGTGAAATTGCTGGGTCATGTGTTTAATCATTTTAGGAAGTGTCAGACTGTTTTCTACAGAGACTACCTCATTTTACATTCCCACCAGCAGTATATGAGGGCTCCATTGTTCCACATCTCTGTCAACACTTGTTATTATCTATCTGTTAGATTGTAGCCATCCTATCTGGTTTTAAGTGGCATCTCATGTGGTTTTTATTTGAACTTCCCTCATGGGTAATGATGCTCAATATCATTTCATGTGATTATTGGCCATTTATATATCTTTGGGAATGGTCCATTCAGATCTTTTGCCAATTTTTAAATTGAGTTGTTATTTGCTTTTTGTTGTTTGTTTGATGCTTCTTTTTAGAGATAGAGTTCTCAATATGTTGCCAAGGCTGGACCTTGAACTTCTATGCTCCAGCAATCCTTCTGCTTTAGCCTCCCAAGTAGCTAGAACTACAGGTGTTGTGCCATTGCACCAGGCAGTTGTTTATCTTTAAATTGTTGAGCTGTAAGACTTCTTAATATAGTCTGGATATAATACTTTATCAGATATGATTTACAGCAATATCCCATTCTTTGGGTTATATTTTCACTTCATTGATTAAAAAAATTAATTTGACTATAATTGTATTTATTTATGGGATACAATGTAACATTTCAATACATGTACACAGTAACTTCAGGAGTTATTCTTCCTAGACAACCTATACTCCTGAACCCTTTAACTTTCCTGTCTCTACTCCCCCTATAAATTTGTGGTATGTCTTGAAGTCAATATTGTGATGCCTCTACTTTTTCTTTCTGCTTAGAATTGCTTCAGCTGCTCAGGATCTTTTGTGGTTCCACATAAATTTTAGGGCTGTTTTTTCTATTTCCATGAAGATGTCATTGGTATTTTGTTCAGGATTGCATTGGATCAATAGATCACTTTGGAGAGTACAGACATTTTAACAATATTGATTCTTCCAATACATAAAAGTAGGATTATTTTTTTATTTACATCTTTGATCACTCCATTTTGAGTTAACTTTATGCATGGTATAAGGATAGGGGTCCAAGTATTTTTTTTTTTTCATGTGGATTCTCCTTTATTTTTATTTCTAGGACCAATACTCTAGTTGAAAATTGGGTCTAGGCAAAATATGACTCACAATAATTAAAAATATTATTGATTAGGTCTCTATTTAGCACTCACAAATGCTAAGTCTTATTTTTACAGCAAATCTTCATGGTAGACATTTAGACAATCCTCATTTTATAGTTGATCAAAATGAGACAGATGTACTTGTCCCATGTTGCACAATTGACAAGAGCCAGGGTATGCATTAGGCCTGTCTCTCACCAAAGCCCAGATGCACAGTACTAAACTGGTCTGCAGAAGGAAGAATCATTCTGTTCACTGATTCCTTCCTCTAAAATTGTCCTTACTTTCTTTCTCTCTCTCTTCCTCCCTTGCCATATGACATGCAATAAATGCTGAGACACATGGGCTGAATGGGCAAAGAGGAACAGGTTACTGTTGGCAAGAGCTGATGCTGGACAGGATGTGAGCCTAGGATGGGCTAAAGGATACCAGAGTCAGAGTGATCCTAACAGAACAGAAATAGAAACCTCATATTCAGTATGGAAACTATGTAATGCACTAACAGCATTTTGTTTTATGTAGAGGGGACATTCCATTCCTCCACAACTGTATAAAATGTATAGGGTTGGGGATGTAGCTCAGTGGTACAGTGCTTGCCTAGAAGGCTCAAGGCCCTGGATTCAATACTCAGAACCACAAAAACAAACAAAAAATAAATAAAATGTCTAGCTTTCTTCTAGCCCCATGCAGAGTGAGACCTGTTGTGAGTGGTTTGTTGAATCTGATGATATGTGGGGGATTACCTGAGAAGCTGTTCTGAGCCATTCTGACACCAAATGAGAGCCCATGGCTGCAGTTAGGTCTAAAGGACCCAAGTATGGGGGCTGGCAGGGCCAAGGGAGGAATGTGGCACCAGTTCAAGATTCCCTTTTAAAGAATTAACTCTGATCAGGGACTGAGAATGCACTAGAAATGGAGAATTAGTAACAAAAAATTTTTAGAGATACCTAATGATTTCTTAATTTATTTTCTGATAGTTTTAATAAGTCATTTAAAATTAAGATTTTTTATGTGCCAAGAACTGTGCTAAGCATGTTAGCTGCATTATTTAATCCTTATAACAACTCCATGATACAGATACTATTATTACCTCTATTTGACACATGAACAAATCGAAGCAAAATTGGGTAACTTGCCCATGGTCACACAGAGAATAAGTACCAAAGCTGGAATCTGAAACCCAGGTCACTAAACTCCAGAGTTCAAATACAAAAAGTATGTAAATTAGGGAAATGAGGAAAGAGTGTGGTCACCACCTTCCAGAAAATAATATTAATATTTCAGAAAATTTTCATCATCTTCATAGTGTGGTGTACCAAGAACTCTGAAAAGTTTCGAAATATGTAAAATAAGATGTGGTGCCATGATTAGGACTTTGTTTTTAGTTAATGGAACAGAACAAGACAGAACTATTAACTCAGAAGTTTCCGATGCCACCTAGTATGGGTGCACATATTTGGGAAAGACAAATACTGCCTAGTATCTATAAAAGAACTTATTGTTGGTGGGCTGGGGTTGTGGCTCAGTGGTAGAGTGCTCTCCTAGCATGTGCGAGGACCTGGGTTCGATCCTCAGCACCAGATAAGAATAAATAAATAAAATAAAGATATTGTGTCCAACTACAACTAAAAAATATTTTTTAAAAAGAACTTATTGTGTGCAAGGCAATGTTCTAAGAACTTTAAAACACAATTTTACTTAATCAAAACAACAACCCTGTGAGGCAGGTATTATTATTATCCCTATTTTACATATGAGAAAAATTAAACATAACTTTCTAGAGATTCTAAGCAGCAAAACTGAGATTTAAACCTGGGAAATTCATTTCTCTGTCTGGGGCACCTAACTGCTATGCTAAGCTGATCTTACCAAATTCTATAAGAAGGGCTTATCTTTCCCTGTACTATAACATTACCAAGTTGACCTCAAACAGCTGGGCTAATCCCTTTCTTGCTTTGCAACTTTTCCTAAACCTAATTTTAAAAGTCCCTTGTGTTGACTTCTGCAATTTTTATAATACCAGCATATCTTGGTCCCCAATCTGCCCTAATAGCATTCTCACAAGGCTTCATTACTCTTTTAGATTTGTTTATCCTAGAGAGAAAACATGCCCTGTGATTTTCCCAAGGGAGAAGTGAATCTCAAGTCTTTCTGTTACCTTCCTGGCCCTGTGTCTTTTCCTCCCAACAGTACAGTGAAAATATCACAGGACCACAGAATTTAGACAGATCTGGATTGAAATACTGCTTCCTTCACTTTCAGGCTGTGGGACCTTGCACAGGTCCCTTTGCTTATGAAGTCAGGCTAATCATAGCAGCTGCTTGCAAGGTTGTTGGGACGATGAAACTGATGATGTAATGAGAACATAAAGCACTTCAGGGGAGAAAGGAAAATGAAGAAGATAATAAATAGGGGCTGGAGTGTGGCTCAGTGGTAGAGTGCTTGCCTAGCATACATGATGCTCTGAGTTTGATCTGCAGTGCCACCAAAAAGGAAAAAAAAAGTAGATAGGAGTGAGAAGTCCAATGTGGCTAAACCACTACCTAGGAAGAGCTACAGTGGGCTCAGGCCAGAGCAAGAGAGAGAGAGAGAGAGAGAGTTTTGAATGCCTAGACAAAGAAAATGAACTCTATTTGAGAAGTAAGAGGAGCTAGGCATGATGGTGCATGTAATCCCAGGGAGACTGAGGCAGGAGGAACAAAAATTCAAGCCAATCCTGGGCAACTGAGTGACACTCTGTCTCAAAATAAAAATTAAAGGGCTGGGGATGGAGTTCAGTGGTAGAGTGCCCTTAGGTTCCTAGTATCAAAAGTGGGGGCAAGGGAGACTTTGAAGGTCATTGCATAAGGGGATGACCAAAAAGATCACTATTAACATTTACTGAGTACTTACTCCATCTCAGGCATGTGAGTGTGTGTGTGTGTGTGTGTGTGTGTGTGTGTGTGTGTGTGTATGTACTAGGGAGGGAGCCCAGGGTCTCATGTGTGCTAAGCAAGCACTCTGTTCTATCACTGAGTTAAGACATGGTTCTTTACTAAATCCACACAAGTCTTATGAGGAGGTACAACTATTTTTTAAATTATGCAGATGAGGAAACAGAGACTCAGAAAAATGAACTCACTTGCCCAAGATCCCACAGCTTATAAATGACCAGTCTGGAGTTAAATCTATACATTTAGATCCTAGAACCCACTTCCTTAACCACAAGGCTCTATAATATTGAGGCAACTGTCAAACAGGGTTATACACAGTAGAGAGGAGCACATAAGGCAGAGAGAACATTTAGAAGCCATTATAGCTCTCCAGGTGATGACACTTAAAGGCAGTGATCATGGTGGGTCAATGAAATGGTGGCAGCAGTACAGACTTTGAGCAGGCAATCTTCCAGAACTAGGTACCTAAACTACTGTGGGAGGTTAAGGGTGTTAAATCTAGTCCAGATATATGAGGGTATTATGCCTCTACCCCCGGATTCTTGGAGAGAAAACAGAATAGTTGTCAACATTTACAAGTGGTACAGTTTATGTTAACATCTGGGTTTCTATCTTCTCTTGGTGAAACAGAGGTTCTGGCGGCACTGGGCTGACATTTCTCTAGGACACAGTGGGTGAGGGCCAGTGGCAGCTTCCCCCTTGGACACAGGTACATTCCTCAAGGACCCCTGGGGTCTGCTTCTCTTCTTCACCAGACTGGCCAACAGGAGGCCTAGAACTCTAGAACATGCATTTTTTAAAGCTGCAAATCTGGATGCTGGGAGGAAAGAGAATGGGGGAGCAATGAGTTTGGAAGAGGACAGAAGTGCTGTCTCCATAAAGAAAGAATTCTCAGGGCCAAGAGAAAGAGGAGGGAAAGCAACTAAGGGAGGGGACAGGGAGATGGCCTTGAGATGACAATTGGCATGAACAGAAGAGCCAAAGATGAAGGGGGCAAGGACATTATGGGGTCTGTGTTATTTAGAAAAGCAACTGAAAGCATCTGCTGATGGAGAAAGCAAGGGGAGAGAGAGAGAGAGAGAACGAGAGAGAGAGAGAGAGAGAGAGAGAGAGAGAGAGAGAGAGAGAGAGAGAGAAATAGAAATGAGGAGGCAGGGTCTAAAATCCAAGTCTTCTGACAAAAGCTAAGAGGCCCTACTGCAGATGTGCTGAAGAGCTGTAGGAGGAGGGTGGTTGTGCTCAGAAAAGATAATTAAGGAGTGAGCTATCTTGATAAAAATGTGTCCAGAAATGATGGGGAGCATAAATCTGAGGAACTCAGGATCAGAAACTGAGAGGCTAGGTCATCAATGTAATAGCCATGGTCTCAAATTAGCATGTCCTCAGTGTGTCCTTTGGTCACCAGTCCTGAACTTTCTTTGCTAAGGCATATAACAGAGTGTTCACAGGGTTCAGATGAGTTGAGATCTGCCCCTCCAGCCCTGCAACCAGGGTATGAGGTTGTTGGTTTTGGGCATAAAAGAACAGTGGCTGTCCAGAATCAGGACACACCCAGGCAGAACAAGTGTGAAAGGAAGTGAGGTTGGCTAGGGCTGTGTATTCCCTTTGGGATCCTGCCTTTCTTTACAACTGACCATTCCTTTGAAAAAATGGTGGTGGTAGGCCAGCTGAAAAGAGATTCAAATGGGGAGAGGGTGTCCAATAAGACATCTCTCCCAGTGGCAGAGCCTTAGTATACTTTCCACTGAGGAAAGTTATACAGCCTAGATTAAGTTTCAAAGAGGGGGAGAGCAAAGTGGAAACATAAGGGAAATGATATTCCCCAACAGCCCTGGGAAAGGGTCACTAAGGCAGTTCAAATGTCACAATCTAGGGCTAGGGTGTGGCTCAATGGTACAGCACTTGCCTCACATGGGTGAGGTACTGGGTTTGAGCCCCAGCACCACATAAAAATAAATAAATAAAGATACCGTGTACATATACAACTAATTTTTATTTATTTGTTTATTTATTTTGCTTTACAATTCTTAATACACCATTATACAATAATTTATCATATCTCAGATTATATATAAGGTATGTACAACTAATTTTTTTAAATGTCACAATCTACTTATTTGTCTACATTTTTGGACCCAGCCTATACTGTGTACTTCTAGAAAGCAGATGAGGGGCTGTTTTGTGTTCATGTCAATATTTAGTGAAGTGTTTTCCCTATTTTTCCCCAATAAAAATTATAATGGATTTTGAAAATCATAGCTCTCTTAGCACCAGAGAAGATCTTATATAATCCCCAAGTAGTTTCCAAGAAGGATACAGAATGGTTTTTCACATAATTACAACTGTTTCCCTTTTGACTAGTGCCTAATTCTGGAGGGCAGCTATTCCTCAAAATATCAGCACTTATGTGATGAACTTCAAACTATTTATTGGAATTATTTTGGAAATAAGTCTTATATTTGAGCCTCAATTTTCCCTTTTGTATGCTTTCTTTCTATCTGCATAAAATCTTTGATTTGGCTTACTTGAGTTCTAGCAGAGATAATTTGTGGAGAAGCCTCCACCTTGAAAAATTATTTTTTCCACTGGAAGAATTTTAAGTAAAGGGAGAGACCTCCAGAATGGCTGTGTGTGAAGCTGGTGTTGCTCCCCAGTGAAACAACTATTTTACTGGCAAAAATTTTTTTAGGGCTGGGGATGTGGCTCAAGCGGTAGCGCGCTCACCTGGCATGCGTGCAGCCCGGGTTCGATCCTCAACACCACATACAAACAAAGATGTTGTGTCTGCCGAAAACTAAAAAATAAATATTAAAATTCATTCATTCTCTCTCTCTCTCTCTCTCTCTCTCTCTCTCTCTCTCTCTCTCTCTTTAAATTTTTTTTTAAAAAAATACCTAGTTAAAGTCTCTGGAAACTGCCTCAGAGCATACATCAAATGGAGAACTATTTATTGGAGAAAAATCTACTACTATTTGGTAAGACAGTAAGAATCTGTGTTATTTGAGCCATGAGCTGTTTCTTTTTGCCTGAATCCCTACTCCATGTTACAAAAGCACTGTTCTGGATAGGTGTGGCCAAGAAAATAGTGTTCTCTCCTCCTCCATCTCCCAGTCTAGCAGCTATGATTTCACTCCAGGAGTATGTATCAACTCCCCCAACTCAGTATTATAGAATCTCCATTTTGGCTGGAAGTGGCCAAGAGGACAGGTCTGTATTTCCCATCTAGTCACAACTTGTAGGCTAGAAGCTTTATCCCAGACACAGCACACCAAGAGCACTAGGCTCAGTCATCCTACCTAAGCTTGCTCAGAGGTTCCAAAATGGGCCAGGCAAACTGAGAAGATCAGGGAACTACCATTTCCTCCCCAGTGTCAATTCACAGAGCAAAGAGTGTCACTTCAGGAAAAATAGGCACTGTCCCCATCTTAGTGTCATTGCAATGGCCTAGAAGTTCTACTAGGGCAGAACCTGAAGACAGGCCATAAGGATGGAGAATGCCAGAGCTCTGCCTCACAGCTCTGCCCTATAGGAAATGATGATGTGGAACAGATCATGGAGTTGTTCATGCCTATGGGTGCTGTTTAAAACAATGTAGATTCTGGTGGCAAGCAATTAAGAGGGTGTTGGTAGATTCATGAAACTAGTATCAACAAGAAAAATGGCCTACCAGTCAGAAGGCTACCAGAGAAAACAGATGAAAAAGAGAGCTAAGAATGGGCTGCGTATATAGCTCAGTTGGTAGACAGCTTGCCTCACATGCACAAGTCCCTGGGTTCAAAACCCAGCACTATACACACACAAAAAATGATCACATAAACATTAAAGAGAGATCTAAGAAGATGTCTCATCAGATCACACTCATCCATACAGGACCAGAAAGCTGTACATATGCATTAGGCTGTACCCAGTTCAAGAGCAATCAGAGCAGGGCATGAGACAGACTTAAAACATTCCCCAAACCACATACAGATGAAGCAACAAAGGGTAGAAGTCATCATAACTTCTCATCAAACATTGATTAAGCAATTATCTACTCTGGCCCAGGAGCTGCTTCTAAAATTTAATCTCAACTATTCTTGGTGGTCTAGAAGACTGTACATATGCCAAACACTGTTTACTCAAAAATGATTAGGGAAGAGAACATTTAAGCTTCTCACCTCTGGTTGAACATAGGGCAATACTATAAATTCCTTAATCTGTGAAAGCAGTTTCCAAGCCCCCCCACACACACCTAACAGCAAAGATAGTAGAGATTTTTTTCCATCTGAAGAAGAAAGATAACAAAAATGAACAGAGCCTCAGAAATATGTGGAATACACCATTAAATCATTAAGTGCACACTGGTGTGTGTGTATGTGTATACACATACATGTGTGTGTGTGTGTGTGTCACACACACAATGGTAGTAGCAAAAGGAGAGATGACAAAGAAAGGGGCACACCTGGATACATTATGATTGCTGAAATATTGAATTATTGAAAGGCAAAGAGAAAATCTTGAAGGCAGGAAAAGAAATATAATTTACTACATATGAGGAAACACCAATAAGATTAATAGCTGACTTCTCAATGAAAACAACGAAGGCCAGGGCTGGGGATGTGGCTCAAGTGGTAGCGCGCTCGCCTGGCATGCGTGCGGCCCGGGTTCGATCCTCAGCACCACATACAAACAAAGATGTTGTGTCTGCTGAAAACTAAAAAAATAAATACTAAAAAAAACCAAAAAAACAAAAACAAAAAAAACAACGAAGGCCAGAAGACAGTAAAATGATATATTCAAAGTGCTGAAAGAAAGAATAAACTTGTCAGTTCCTAAAACCAACGAAACTATCTTTCAAAAATGAATACAAAATATACTTTCCCAGAAAAACAAATAATAAGAGAATCCATTGCTAGTATACATGCCTTATAAAAATTATTAGAAGAAGTTTCTCAAACTAAAAGGGAGTGACCCCAGGCAGCACTTTAAATTCAGACAAATAACCAATGATATGAGGTAAAGATAATTAAGTAGGTAGCACAATGGGGGTTGGGAGTGTGGTTCAGTAGTAGAGTGCTTTCCTAGCATGTGCAAGGCCCTGGGTTTGATCCCTAGCTCACACACACACACACACACACACACACACACACACGGCCCTGGGTTTGATCCCTAGCTCTCTCTCACACACACACACACACACACACACACACACAACACATACACGATCACACGATAGTATAATGATGTTTATTTTCCTTTCTTCTTTTATTGATTTAGAAAACATTTTTCTTTCTTCTTGTAACTGATTTAAAAAGCAATTTCACATACAATATCTATAAAATTAGGTTTCCCTATGACACACAAAAGACAATATATTTGACAATAGCACAAAACAGGTAGTTAGGAACAGAAATATGTTAGAGTAAGGAAATGACATCAAGTGGTAGTTTGAATCCACAAAGAGAAGTAAAGAAGATCAGCAATGGTAATTATTATTAATACTTTCAAAACTTTATAAATATATTTGTCCTCTCCTTTCTCCTCTTAGTTCCTTTAAAGGAAAAAAATATATATGAATCAATGATTGTAACTAGGTATAGCTGAATTTGGAACATTCATGGACATAATATGTATAACAATAATAGCATGAAAATGGAGGAAAGAATGGAGCCATTTACAATTAAAGTTTATATATCTCACTAGAATTAACTTAGTATAAGTCTGAAGTAGATCCTGTCAAGATAAAATGTGCATTCTAAGCCCTAGGACAACAAATAAGAAAATAACTAAGCTGGGTGTAGTGGATTAATCCCAGTAACTGAGGATGCTGAGGCAGGAAGATCACAAGTTCATGGCCAGCCTGTGCAACTTATCAGACTCAAAAATAAAACATAGTTAAAAATCATAAAAGGAATCAAAGCACTACACTAGAAAATATTTACTTAATGAAAAAGAAGATAGAAAAAGGGAACAGAGAAACAAAAAGAGGCATGAGATACATGAAAAAAAAATGAAAACTGGCCTAAGAAACTAGAGAAAGAAGAGCAAACTAAATGCATAGATAGGCAAGATGATGGAAGGAAATAATAAAATAGAAAATAAATAAAATAGAAAAAAATTAACAAAATTAAAAGTTGGTTATTTGAGAAAAAAACATATTTGACAAATCTTTAACCAGACCAAAAGAAAAGTAGGGAAGACTCATTACTACTGATTTCACAGGGGAAAAAAAGGAAAAGAAGTAAATACAGTACTATGAATAACTGCATGGCAACAAATTAGAGAACTTAGTCCTTAGTCCTTCTTCTCTTTCTTTCTCTCTTTCTCTCCTCTCACCCTTCTTTCTTTCTTGTACTGGTGATAGAAATCAGGTCCTTATGCATGCCAGGCAAATGTTCTACCTCAGACCCCATATGATCATTTCAGTAGATGTGGAAGAAGTATCTGAAAGAATCCAACATGCTTTTATTATAAAAACACTCAGCACACTAGGAATAGAAGAAAATTTCCTTAACTGGACAAAGGACATCTAAGAAAAACACAGTCATCTTAATGGTGAGAAACTAAAAGCTATTTCCTAATTCACGGATGTCTGCCACTTCTGTTCAACATTGGAGGGGAGGTTCTAGCCAGGGCAATTAAGTAAAAAAGAAAGATAAATAAATAAACAAAAGGCATCCAGATTGGAAAGAAGGAAATAAAACTGCTTGCAGGTGACATGATCTTGTACATAGAAATCCCAAGGAAACCCCTAAAAGTCTAGAACTAATTAAACAAGTTGGCAGGATACAAGATCAATACTGAGAAATTTATTATATTTCTATACACTAGCATGAACAATCTGAAAATAAAATTTAAAGACAATTCAATTTATAACAGCATCAAAAAGAATAAAATAGTGATACATTCTTTACTTTTTAAAGTAAAAAAGATCACTCTGAAAATTATAATTCCTGTTGAAAGAAATTAAAGAAGACATAAATATTGGAAGGCATTCTATGTTCAGGTATCAGAAAAGTTAATATTGTTAGGATGTCAATATTCCCCAAATTGCCAGGTGCGGTGGCACACACCTGTAATCCCAATGGCTCCAGAGGATGAGGCAGGAGGATTGTGAGTTCAAAGCCAGCCTCAGCAACAGTGAGGCACCAAGCAATTCAGTGAGACCCTGTCTCTAAATAAAATACAAAATAAGGGATGTGGATCAGTGGTCGAGTGCCCCTGAGCTCAATCCTTGGTACACATACACACACAAAAAAAAAATTCCCCAAATTGATCTACAGATTCAGTACAATCCCTATGAATATCCCAGCTATCTGTTTTGCAGAAATTTACATGCTGATCTTAAAATCCATATAAGAATGAAAGGGACCCAGAGTGGGTAGTGATATTGACCAAATTATATTGTATTTTCTGCATGTACGAATATATAACAACAAATCCCATAAACATGTACAACTATAATGCACCAGTAAAATTGTGGAAAGATAAAAATAAAAAATGTTAAAAAATAATAGAAAAGTCAGAGGACTCATATTTTTCAACATCAAAACTTATTAAAATATATCTTTATCATGATAGTACAGTATTAACACAAAATTACATATGTAGGTCAATCCAATAAAACAGATTGATTATAAATACACCCTATAGTTATGGTAATTTGATTTTTTAAAAGATGAACACATTTTATTTATTTATTTATTTATTTATTTATTTATTTATTATGTGGTGCTGAGGATCAAACCCAGTACCTCACAAGTGCAAAGCAAGCACTCTACTACTGAGCTTTAACCCCAGCCCCTGGTAATTTGATTTTAAACTAATATGTCAAGATAGTTAAATGGTAAAAGAAGTCTTTTCAACCAATGATTCTGGATAATTGGCTAGACACATGCAAAACAATGAAATAGGACCCATACCTGACACCACACAGAAAAATTAACTCAAAGATTATAGACTAAATGTAAAGGCTAGAACTATAAAATTCTTAGAATAAAAGTCAGAAATAAACTTTCATGATATTATGGTAGGCAATGATTTCCTACATGTGAGACCAAACCATGAGCGAAAAAGAAAAAGAAAAGATTGAGAAGTTAAATTTCATTAAAATTTAAATTTTTTTGTGCTTCAAGGGATACTATCATGAAAAGGCAGGGGCTGGGTATGTGGCTTATTGGTAGAATACTTTCCTAGCATGCATGATGCTTTGCACTACAAAAAAATGTTTCAAAAAGAGCTGGGGGTGTAGGTCAGTGATAGTGTCCACTTACCATGTGTGAGGCCCTGGGTTCACTCCCCAGCATGGAAAGAAGGAAGGAAGGAAGGAAAGAAAGAAGGGAGGAAAGAAGAAAGGAAAAAATAGTTTGTGTCAAATAAATATTTGTAGTAGCATTATTCATAATAACCAAAAAATATAAATAGCCCAAATATGTATGATCCAGTAAAACATATAAATAAAATGTGGTATAACTATACAATGGAATATCATATAGCAATAAAATGAAGTGAAGCAGCATTGAGGAACTCTGGGAGACAAATCCTCTGAAAAACTGATGAAAATCATTTAAAAGAAAACAATCTTTGTTCCAGTTTCTGGTTCAGCATGTAAGGTGATTAGAAGTCATCACTCCATCCTAACAAAAGGTAAAAAGCCGAATATGCTTAAAAATCAACAATTTTTTTGATTCATCAGAGAAGTGAGGTCACAAGGCAAACTGCTGCCCACAAAATTGAAGACAGGAAGATACAGAGAATCACAACTTAATGGGAGCAGAAACTTATGAGTAGGACAATGGTGGTACACACATATATTTCCAGCTACTTGAGAGGCTGAGATAGGAAGATCACTTTAGCCCGGGAATTTGAGGTCAGCCTGGGCAACCTAGTGAGATCCTGTCTCAAAAAAAGAAAAAAAAAAAGAAACCAATTCTGCAGTAGGAAAATCTTAATTGTAATAGACAAATTGTTGGAAGTTCAGTAAAGGACAAGTTTAACAACCCTTAGTCAATAGTAACTGTTTTATGGGCCATAAAACAGACTTTAACCAGTGTAAATGAAAAGAGATAATACAGTGTCCATTCTCAGACCACAATGAAATTAAATAAGACATTGACAACAGAAAGATATCTAGAAAATCCCCAAAACTTGGAGATTAAACAATATACCTCTACACAAGTCAAAGAAGAAATCTCAAAGAAAATTAAAAAAAAATATTTTGAACTAAATGGGAATTAAAGTACAACTTGACAAAATTTGTGGGATGCAACAAAAACAGTGCTTAGGAGAAAATTTTTATTTTTAGGTACTGAATCCAGGGGCGCTTTGCCACTGACCTACATCCGTAGTCCATTATTATAATTTTGAGACATACTCCTGCTAAGTTGTGCATGATAGCCTGAAACCTGCCATTCTCCTTCCTTAGCTCCCAAGTTGCTGGGATTATGGGCCTGCACTACCATGCCTATCTTAGAAGGAGATTTATAGCACTGAATGCATATATGAGAAAAGAAGAAAGACCTAAAATCAATAATCTAAGTTCTCACCTTTGGGAATTAGAAGAAAAAAACAAAATCCAAAGTAAGCAGAAGAAAAGAAATAATAAAAATCAGAGCAAAAAACAATAAAATTAAAAACAGGAAATCATTAGAGGAAATTAATAAAACCAAAAGCTGGTTCTTTGAAACAATTAGTAATACCAATAAACCTCTAGTCATGCTAACTTAAAAAAAAAGAGGACACAAATCACTAATGAAAAAGAGGACATTACTATGGATCCTGAGATATCAAAAAAACAATAAAGGAAAACAATGAACAAATTTATGCTCTAAAATTTGAGAGTCTAAATGAAATGGGTCAATTCATTGGTTTGCCAAGTCATGTGCAGTAGTGCACTCTTGTAATTCCAAATGACTGGAGAGTTTGAAGCAAGAGGATTTTAAGATCAGGGGCAGCCTCAACAAATTAGTGAGACCCTGTCTCAAAATAAAAAATAAGAAAGGCTTGAGATTTAGCTCAGAGGTAAAGCACCTCTGGGTTCAATCCCCAGTACTGACAAGAAAAAAAGGACAGTTTACCAAAACTTATACCAAAAGATAGACAATCTGAACAGAACAATATTCATTAAAGAAATTAATTAATTAATTAATTTTCAAAACAGAAATCACCAAGATCAGGTATGCTCATGAGTAAATTCTACCTAATACTTAAGGGAAAAATTGTTATTCCAGTTCTCTGCAGTCTTTTCCAGAAGACAGAAGAACGCTTCCTAACTTATTCTATAAGGTCAGCATTATCCTAAAACTAAAACCAGACAAAGACATTACAAAAAAACTTTAGACCAATATCTCTTATGAACATTGATGAGAAAGTCCTTAGCAAAATATTAATATGTCAAACACAACAATGCGTGAAAAGAATTATACATCACAACCAAGTAGGATTTATCCCAAGTGTTACAGGCTATTTTAACATTTGAAAAATCAATAAATATAATACATCACTCAATAAGTTAATGAAGAAAAATCACAAACATATCAATAGATGTACAAAAAGGTTTTGATGAAAATGCCAATGCCCATTCATGATAAAAACCCTCAATAAATTAGGCATAATTTATTAAGGAATAGACTAGGAATGTTCATTAGGACACCTATAAGACACCTACAACTAACATCATACATTATGGTGAGAAACTTAATTTTCACTAAGATCATGTCTGCCTTTCAATATCTTATAGGAAAGCCTGGAGAATGAAATGAGAAATGAAAGTTAAACAGAAAAAGAAGAAATAAAACTGTTTACAGATGGCATGATTGTCTGTGTAGAAAATCTGAAAGAAATCAACAAACTATGATAATAAATAAGCAATTATAGCAAGGATACAGGACACAGAGTTAATTTATAAAGCCAACTGCAATAAACACATGAAATTTGAAATTAAAAACATATTACAATGGTGTTTTTTTCAGCAGTACATATACTAAAATTGAAACAATACAGAGAAAATTAGTGTGGTCCCTGTGCTCACATGCAAATTTGTGAATCATTCCTTATTTGGGGTGTATATTTATCTCAAACTACTAATATTAAATATGTATAGCTTTTGTATGTTAATCATAAATATATGAATTATTTTTGAAAAACACATTACTATTTACATTAGCACTCCAAAATGTGAAACACTGAGGTATAAATATATCATATGTACAAGATCTGTATGAGGAAAATTATAAAACTATGATGTAAAAAATCAAATAAATAAATGGGGGAGACATTCTATGTTCAAGAATAGGGAGATTCAATATTGTCAAGATGTCAATATTTCCACCTGGATCCAACAGTGTCAATGCAATTCCAATCAAAATAGCAGTAATTTATTTTGTGAATATCAAACTGTTTCTAAAGTTTTCTATGTAGAGGCAAAAAACAAAACAAAACAAAACAAAACAAAACAAAACAAAAAAACCAAAAACCCAAAACCCAAATCAAAAACAAAACCAGAAAATCTAACTCAATACTGAAGAAGAAGAAGAAAAAAGATGGAAGGCTGACACTACCCTACTTCAAGACTTCCTATAAAGGTTCAGTAATCAAAATAGTATGGTATTGGTGAGATAGATTGATCAGTGGAACAGAATAGAGCTCCCAGAAATCAATTAACATGAATATAGTCAACTACTCTTTGGCAATGAAGAAACAAAGGCAATGCAATGGGTCGGAGAGTCTTTTCAACAAATGGTGCTGAACAACTGGATATCTACATGTGAAAAAAGAATGTAAACACAGACCTTACACCCTTCATAAAATTAGCTCGAAAAGGTTAATAGACCAAAAATTATAAAACGCCTAGAAGATAATGTAATTCAAAATCTAGATGACCTTGTATATGGTAATTATTTTTTACTCTGATTATGAGTCTATTTATAACTCTGATAGCTTATCTTCATCTAAGACTTTAAAGTTGTCTTTAATTCATAAATTTTATTTTTCAGAGAAGTTTTAGTTTCACAGCAAAATTGAGTGGAAAGTACAAAGAGTTCCAATATACACCCGGTCCCCACACATGAGTAATCTCCTCTACTATCAACATTCTGCTCCAAAGTAGTGCATTTGTTACAGTTTATGAATCCACATTGCAATGACTTTTTAGATGTAATACCAAAGACACAATCTGTGAAAGAAATAATTGATAAGATGGACTCAATAAGAGTAAAGTTCTGCTTTGCAAAGGGCACCATTAAGAGGATGAAAATACAAGTCACAGATGGAAAGAAAATATTTGCAAAAGACATATCTGACTAAAAGATTAATCTAAAATATACCAAGTCTTAAAATTCAAGAATAAGAAAATGAAGAACCTGATTTAAAATGGATAGAAGATCTGAACTTTGCCTCACCAAAAATGGCAAGTAAGAATATGAAAAAGATGTTAGTCATTAGGGAATTGCAAATTAAAACAATAATGAGATACTACTATTCACTCCTTACAATAGCCAAAATCCAGAACCTGACAACACCTACTGCTGGTGAGGATGTGGAGCAACAGGAACTGTAATTCATTGCTGGTGGAATGCAAAATGGCATAACCAGGTTGGAATATAGTTTGACACTTTCTTGAAAAACTAAACATACTACTCTTACCATAGGATCTGGCAGTCATGATCTTTGGCATTTACCCAAATGAGTTGAAAATTTATGTCTACACAAAACCTTCACAAGAATGTTTATAGTAAATTTATGTCTGCACAAAATCTTCACATGAATTTTTATATAAGTTTTATTCATAACCTCCCAAACTTGGGAGCAACCAGGACATACATTAGTAGGAAAATGGATAAGCTGTGGTACATCTTGACATTGGAATATTAGTCAGTGCTAAAAGAGATGAACTACTGCCAGGTACGGTGATACATGTTTGTAATCCCAGCTACTCAGAAAGCTGAGGCAGAAAGATTTCAAGTTGAGGCCAGCCTCAGAAACTTATCAGGGTCCTGTCTCCAAATAAAAAGGGCTGGAAGTGTAGCTCAGTGATAGAGTACTTGGGTAGCATCAGTGTGGCCTTGTGTTTAATCCCCAGTACGGGAGAGAGGGAGGGAAAGAGGGAGAGAGGGAGAGGAGAAGAAGGGGGAGAAGAGGAGAGGAGAAGAAGGGGAGGGGGAGAGGGGGAGGGGGAGGGAGGGGGAGGGGAAGGGGAAGGGGAAGGGGAGGGGAGAGGGGGAGGGGAGAGAGGGGAGTGGGAAAGAGATTTGTGTGTGTGTGTGTGTGAGAGAGAGAGAGAGAGAGAGAGAGAGAGAGAGAGAGAGCGCACAAGCGAGCTAGCTACCAATCCAATCCATAGAAGAAACTTGAAAGAAGTCAATCTGGAAAAGCTACAAATCATACAATTTTAATTATACTCTGTGGAGACAGTAAAAAGGTTAGTGGTTGCCAGGTATTAGAGGGGGATGTGTAGGTGGAACACAGAGGACTTTTAGGACAATGAAATTGTTCCATATAATACTATAATATGATAGTAGATACATGCCATACATTAGTTAAAACCCAGAGAACAAACAACACCAAGCGAATCCTAACATAAAGTATGGACTTGTATCAAGGTAGGTTCATCAATTGTACTAAATATACTTCTGTAGTGTGTGATGTCAATAGCTGAGGAGGTATGGATGTTAGAGGAGGGCAGTGGGCATATAAGAACTACATTTTGCACATTTTTTCTAGGAACCAATAACTATTCTATAAAATAAAGTCTACTTTAAATTTTTTTGTAAGTCCTTGGAAATGGTCTAAGGGCATTAAGCAAATGAAGAATCACTTGGTCAAGAAATCTACTAAGGAGATCCAACATGGCGGCGGGCGCAGAGAGATCAAATCTCTGACCTCTTCAGCTGTGCGGGCATAGGGAGTCGTAAACTGTCTAAATGCTGTTTTCTCAGGATCACTAGGCAATGCAGAGCTGACGTGGATCTGGGGTGAACAGTCCGGGCCTCTCAGAACACACACGGAGTCGGGATCGGCTGCATTCAAGCTCTCGTTCGCCTGCTTCTCGCTGCCAAACCGCTATGACTCATCACTAACGATCCCGCCAAAACAACTGGTCCGCACTTTTGATCCTATGGAAGTAAATGCCAATCAAGCCTGCATAGGCAGTGGCCACAGAATTGAAATGGGGCTTGGGAGAGACAGATAGGATCCACCCGTTGCATTGGTCACCCGGCAAAGGGAACGAACTGTCACCATTTGCATAGGATACCACCATGGCAGAGAACTGACGTCACCAAAACACGGCGGAGGAGATAAATTCATTGAAACCAGCGGCAACAGGTGTGTAATCCCCTAGCCTTCCCTCTCCACACAGCGGGGAAACCTTAAAAGCCCCTGCCCACTCCCAGCTCTCCTGTGAGCGCGATAGCCAGACCAAGGGAATCAGGAGTGCTGCGGGACTTGCGGTACGGAACTCCCGGCTACCGCTCCCACCAGTGCTGACAACTGAGGTCTCTTGCACCAGCTACCGGGGGCGTGGCTACCAGAGGGCAAGCAAATTCGCTGGGGGTTCTCAGCCCCAAGCTCTACAAACTTAGGGTCCGAGGGAATGGCAAACAGGGAGAGTGTGCCCAGGCGTTCATGAAAACAGGGCTCCCAGGAGCAGCAGACCTGATGTGTAGCCAGTATTGTGGTGAGTATCACCGGTGAGCGGGGCCTGGCTTGAGGAAAAGAGGAGAAGTGTCTACACACAAGAGAAGGCCCTAGGCACCCAGGATTGGAGACCCGCCCAGTCTGGGAGGAAGAGTTGCTGCACAGTGATTGGTTCCCGCCTATTGAGAGGAGAAGCTTGGCCCAGTGGGCATAGCTCCACCTACTGGAAGAGAAGTTAATCAAACTCTAAGACTGCATTTATTAAATTTTTTTTTAATTTGGGTTTTTTTTCATTTTCATTTTTTTGTTGTTGTTTTTTAAATATTTTTTTTAAATTTTTTAAATTTTTTAAAATTTTTTAAATTATTTTATTTTATTTTTTTATTTTAATTTTCATTTTTAATTATTATTTGTCTTTTAATTTCTTTTCAATTCTCTTATTCCCCCGTCCAGCATGAAAAAGCAAGAAAGAAAAGGAGTACAAACAATGCAGGACAGCCTAAATATTCAGGAGGACCTAGAGCCATCAGAAAAATGGTCATATAAGGAACTCAAGGAATACCTTAGACAGATGGAATGGAACCTTAAAGAGGATACGAGACAGCAAATTCAAACAGTGAAAGAATACATTGAAAATGAATTACATAAACAGATAAAAGAAGAAGTTAAGCATATTTATCAGGAGATAGAGATTATAAAAAATCAAACAATAATTCTAGAAATGAAAGAAACTATAAACCAAATTAAAAACTCAAATGAGAGTATCACTAACAGAGTGGAGCAAGTAGAAGCCAGAACGTCATATAATGAAGACAAAATATATCATCTTGAAAAGAGTCTAGCCAACTCAGAAAGGCTGGTTAAAAATCACGAGAAAAACATCCAACAGATATGGGATAACATAAAAAAAAAAAATAAGAGTCATCGGGATAGAGGAAGGCACAGAGATTCAAACCAAGGGAATGAGTAACCTGCTGAATGAAATAATTACAGAAAACTTTCCAGAAATAAAAAAGGAAATGAATATACAAATTGTAGATACATACAGGACACCGAGCACACAAAATCACACTAGACCAACGCCAAGACACATTGTTATGAAGATATCCAATATACAAAACAAAGAGAAAATATTAAAAGCTACAAGAGAAAGGAGGCAGATTACATTCAGGGGTAAACCAATAAGGTTAACAATGGATTTTTTATCACAGATGCTGAAAGCGAGAAGATCCTGGAACAACGTATTTCAAACACTGAAAGACAATGGATGCCAACCAAGAATTCTGTATCCAGCAAAATTAAGCTTCAGGTACAACAACGAAATAAAAATCTTTCATGATAAACAAAAGCTAAAAGAATTTGCAGCCAGAAAACCAGCATTGCAAAGCGTCTTGAGCAAAACACTACACGAGGAAGAAATGAAAAACAATAACCAAAACCATCAGTGGGAAGTGCCTCGGTAATGACAGAGGATGGGGGGAAAGCTAATCATGGAGAAACAGACTAAATTAGAAAAAAAAGATAAATAATCAAACATGGCAGGAAGTACAAACCATATATCAATAGTAACTCTAAACGTTAATGGCTTAAACTCTCCAATAAAGCGACATAGGCTGGTAACATGGATTAAAAAAACAAATCCAACAATATGCTGCCTCCAGGAGACACATCTGATTGGAAAAGACATACACAGGCTGAAGGTGAAAGGTTGGGAAAAAATATACCACGCACACAGTCCTCATAAGCAATCAGGGGTGGCCATCCTCATATCGAATAAAATCGACTTCAAGACTAAGTTAATCAAAAGGGATAAAGAAGGACATTATATACTGTTAAAAGGAACCATTCACCAACAAGACATAACAATTATCAATATTTATGCACCAAATAATGGTGCTGCGACATTCATAAAACAAATTCTACTCAAGTTCAAGAATCAAATAGAACACAACACAACAATTATGCGTGACTTCAACACACCTCTCTCACCATTGGACAGATCCTCCAAACAAAAGTTGAACAAAGAAACTATTGACCTCAATACCACAATCAATAACCTAGAAATAACTGACATATATGGAATATATCAACCATCATCAAGTGGATATACTTTTTTCTCAGCAGCACATGGATCCTTCTCAAAAACAGACCATATATTATGCCATAGGGCAACCCTCAGTAAATATAAAGGGGTGGAGATAATACCATGTATTTTATCAGATCATAATGGAATGAAACTGGAAATCAATGATAAAAGAAGGAAGGAAAAATCCTACATCACATGGAAAATGAACAATATGTTACTGAATGATCAATGGGTTACAGAAGACATAAAGGAGGAAATCAAAAAATTCTTAGAGATAAATGAAAATACAGACACAACATATCGGAATCTATGGGACACAATGAAAGCAGTTTTAAGAGGGAAATTCATGCCTGGAGGTCATTCTTCAAAAACAGGAAAAACCAACAAATAAATGAGCTCACACTTCATCTCAAAGCCCTAGAAAAGGAAGAGCAAAACAACAGCAAATGTAGCAGAAGGCAAGAAATAATTAAAATCAGAGCGGAAATCAACGAAATTGAAACAAAAGAAACTATTGAAAAAATTAACAAAACTAAAACTTGGTTCTTCGAAAAAATAAATAAGATCGACAGACCTTTAGCCATGCTAACGAAGAGAAGGAGAGAGAGAACTCAAATTACTAACATACGGGATGAAAAAGGCAATATCACAACAGATGCTACAGAAATACAGAAGACAATTAGAAATTATTTTGAAAACCTATATTCCAATAAAATAGAAGATAGTGAAGACATCGATAAATTTCTTAAGTCATATGATTTGCCCATACTGAGTCAGAAGGATACAGACAATTTGAACAGACCAATATCAATGGATGAAATAGAAGAAGCAATCAAAAGACTTCCAACCAAGAAAAGCCCAGGACCAGATGGGTATACAGCGGAGTTTTACAAAACCTTTAAAGAAGAATTAATACCAATACTTTTCAAGATATTTCAGGAAATAGAAAAAGAGGGAGCTCTTCCAAATTCATTCTATGAGGCCAACATCACCCTGATTCCAAAACCAGACAAAGACACCTCAAAGAAAGAAAACTACAGACCAATATCTCTGATGAACCTAGATGCAAAAATCCTCAATAAAATTTTGGTGAATCGGATACAAAGACACATCAAAAAAATTGTGCACCATGATAAAGTGGGATTCATCCCTGGGATGCAAGGATGGTTCAATATACGGAAATGAATAAATGTTATTCATCACATCAATAGACCCAAAGATAAGAACCATATGATTATCTCGATAGATGCAGAAAAAGCATTCGACAAAGTACAGCATCCCTTTATGTTCAAAACATTAGAAAAACTAGGGATAACAGGAACTTACCTCGACATTGTAAAAGCTATCTATGCTAAGCCTCAGGCTAGCATCATTATGAATGGAGAAAAATTGAAGGCATTCCCTCTAAAATCTGGAACAAGACAGGGATGCCCTCTATCACCACTTCTATTCAATATAGTTCTCGAAACACTGGCCAGAGCAATTAGACAGATGAAAGAAATTAAAGGCATAAAAATAGGAAAAGAAGAACTTAAATTATCACTATTTGCAGTTGACATGATTCTATACCTAGAAGACCCAAAGGGTCTACAAAAAAACTACTAGAACTAATAAATGAATTCAGCAAAGTAGCAGGATATAAAATCAACACGCATAAATCAAAGGCATTTCTGTATATCAGCGACAAAACTTCTGAAACGGAAATGAGGAAAAACACTCCATTCACAATATCCTCAAAAAAAATAAAATACTTGGGAATCAACCTAACAAAAGACGTGAAAGATTTATACAATGAAAACTACAGAACCCTAAAGAGAGAAGTAGAAGAAGATCTTAGAAGATAGAAAAATACACACTGTTCATGGATAGGCAGAACTAACATCATCAAAATGGCGATATTACCAAAAGCTCTCTATAGGTTTAATGGAATGCCAATCAAAATGCCAACGTCATTTCTTGTAGAAATAGATAAAGCAATCATGAAATTCATATGGAAAAATAAAAGACCCAGAATAGCAAAAGAAATTCTAAGCAGGAAGTGTGAACCAGGCGGTATAGCGATACCAGATTTCAAACTATACTACAGAGCAATACTAACAAAAACAGCATAGTACTGGTACCAAAACAGGCAGGTGGACCAATGGTACAGAATAGAGGACACAGAGACTAATCCACAAAGTTACAACTATCTTATATTTGATAAAGGGGCTAAAAGCATGCAATGGAGGAAGGATAGCATCTTCAACAAATGGTGTTGGGAAAATTGGAAATCCATATGCAACAAAATGAAACTGAATCCCCTCCTCTCGCCATGCACAAAAGTTAACTCAAAATGGATCAAGGAGCTTGATATCAAATCAGAGACTCTGCATCTGATAGAAGAAAAAGTTGGCTACAATCTACATATTTTGGGGTCGGGCTCAAATTCCTTAATAGGACACCCATAGCTCAAGAGTTAATAACAAGAATCAATAAATGGGACTTACTTAAACTAAAAAGTTTTTTCTCAGCAAGAGAAACAATAAGAGAGGTAAATAGGGAGTCTACATCATGGGAACAAATGTTTACTCCTCACACTTCAGATAGAGCCCTAATATCCAGAGTATACAAAGAACTCAAAAAATTAGACAATAAGATAACAAATAACCCAATCAACAAATGGGCCAAGGACCTGAACAGACACTTCTCAGAGGAGGACATACAATCAATCAACAAGTACATGAAAAAATGCTCACCATCTCTAGCAGTCAGAGAAATGCAAATCAAAACCACCCTAAGATACCATCTCACTCCAGTAAGATTGGCAGCCACTATGAAGTCAAACAACAACAAGTGCTGGTGAGGATGTGGGGAAAAGGGTACTCTTGTACATTGCTGGTGGGACTGCAAATTGGTGTGGACAATTTGGAAAGCAGTATGGAGATTCCTGGGAAAGCTGGGAATGGAACCACCATTTGACCCAGCTATTGCCCTTCTCAGACTATTCCCTGAAGACCTTAAAAGAGCGTACTATAGGGATACTGCCACATCGATGTTCATAGCAGCACAATTCACAAGAGCTAGACTGTGGAACCAACCCAGATGCCCTTCAATAGATGAATGGATAAAAAATGTGGCATTTATACACAATGGAGTATTACGCAGGACTAAAAAATGACAAAATCATGGAATTTGCAGGGAAATGGATGGCACTAGAGCAGATTATGCTTAGTGAAGCTAGCCAATCCCTAAAAAACAAATGCCAAATGTCTTCTTTGATATAATGAGAGCAACTAAGAACAGAGCAGGGAGGAAGAGCAGGAAGAAAAGATTAACATTAAACAGAGACATGAGATGGGAGGGAAAGGGAGAGAAAAGGGAAATTGCATGGAAATGAAGGGAGACCCTCATTGCTATACAAAATTACATATAAGAGGTTGTGAGGGGAATGGGAAAATAAACAAGGAGAGAAATGAATTACAGTAGATGGGGTAGAGAGAGAAGATGGGAGGGGAGGGGAGGGGGATAGTAGAAAATAGGAAAGGTAGCAGAATACAACCGTTACTAATAGGGCATTATGTAAAATTGTGGATGTATAACCGATGTGATTCTGCAATCTGCATTTGGGGTAAAAATTGGGAGTTCATAACCCACTTCAATCTAATGTATGAAATATATGTCAAGAGCTTTGTAATGTTGTGAACAACCAATAAAAAATAAATAAAAAAAGAAATCTACTAAAAGTAGGAGGGGAATTGAGGGGGCAGGGGATTAGCAAGGATGGTGGAATTTGATGGACATCATTATCCAAAGTACGTGTATGAAGACATGAATTGGTGTGAATATACTTTGTATACAACCAGAGATATGAAAAAATGTGCTCTATATGTGTAATATGAATTGTAATGCATTCCACTGTCATATGTAAATAAAAAATTAATAAAAATGATACATAAAAAAGAAATATACTAAAATTCAGCATAAAAAAGAGAGACTGGGGTATCTGAGACAAGGTTTACTCCCTCCCTTCTCCATCCAAGTTCAAGCAGACAGAAACTACTCCATACCAGTATATAGGTATCCCACATCTTCAGCTCCAGCTGGAGGAGCAGGGCATCAGCATTTCTTATCCTACCCTCTGCTGCAGGTCATTCAGGTTCATTTCCAGGAAAATAAGACTGAGAGGAGACAGTCCCTTCTCCCACCCATCCCTAAATTGTGGGATGGAGGCTCTAACTATGGTGTGGTACCATCTAAAATAGTAGGGCCACCCTGACCTGGCTCCTGGAACAAAAGTACCACACTGAGAGAGAGGCAAGCCAAGGAGAACTGGAGCTGCTGTCTTTCCTTCCAGTGCTTAGTTCCTAAAGTGGGAATGCTGCTCAGATGCCTGCTATTATCCTTAACCTTAGCATGGAGCTGTTGCTTAGAGATTTTGCCCTGGGGGAAAAGCAGGCCAAAGATCCTGAACTCTGAATATCTTTCCAAAGGAATTGACTTCATCAGCTGGGGGTAGGGCTCAGTGGTAGAGCCTTTGCCTAGCATATGTGAGGCCCTAGGGTTTTATCCTCACACACCACACATACACAAAAAAAATGGCAGACTCCACTTCTCACAGTGTGGTGAAATCCAAGCCTAAGTGTGTTCTTAAAAACAGTGGAGATTTGGAGCTGGGGTTGTGGCTCAGCAGCAGAGAGCCTGCCTAGCAGCTTGAGGCACTGGGTTCAATCCTCAGCACCACATAAAAAGAACACAAATAAATAAAAATAAAGTTATTAAAAAAGTAGAGATTTATGGTCAAAGGCCATTAAACCAATGGCAGATTCACTGGAAATGTAGGCTAAACTGTAGGCTGGCTAATTTTCTGAAAAGAAATAGGGAATAAGTCAGCTGAGATGAACTCTATTAGTATCAGAATAAATCTTAAACACTAATCTAGGAAACTGTCACTTCAAAGGAGCCAGAATTTGATTGGATCAGTTTGTGAAGCAATTTATGCCTTGGACAATTTTTGAAAACAATAGAGCAATCATTCAGCAATTAGTGAGGTTTAACCAGTGGGTGTGGTCAGGAAAAAAGACAGTCAAAAGAGAGCTCTGCCAAAAACCCAGGATATGTGTGGGCATCCTAGGGCTGTACTTCCTAAGGAACAACATACCAGGCTTCACAGTGCTGGGGTGTATGTGTAGCTTAGGCTTCATTAAAGTTTTACAGTGACTAAACAAGTAAATAAGTAAATAACATAAATAAGCCTTGGGCTGGGGGTGGGGATACGAGTACTCAGAGTTGCTACAACATATTATCTAAAACATTCAGTTTCCAATAAAAAAAGCATGAGACATGAATAATTTGGAAAGATAATCCACACACTAGAAAGCAGACAACAGAAACAACCTTTGACAATGACCAGATATTAGACTTAACAAAGACTTCAAAGTACTCATTATAAATAAGTTCAAATAACTAAATGAAATTATGAAGAAAGTAGAAGAAAAGATATCATGACAATGTCACATCAAATAGAGAAAATATATAGAAATTCATAAAAAGAAATACATGGACATTTTGGAGTTGAAAAGTATGAAAACTGAAATAAAAACAAAGAATTGGAGTATTAGTGTTACAATTTGGATCTGAAATGTCCCAAAAGTTTCATACTTGGGCTTGGTCCCCAGCTGGTGGCACTGTTGGGAGGGTGGTGGAAACTTGATGAGGTATGACTTAGTTGGAAGAGGTAGGTCACTAGGGATGTGTCATATTTTGCCCCAGGACCCTTTCTGTCTCTCTGCTTCCCCACCACCAGGAGGTGAACACCTTTGTTTTACCACATTCTTCTATCATGATGTTCTGTCTCACCATAGGCCTAGAAACAATGGAGCCAACTGATCATGGACTGAAACCTCTGAAATCACAAGCCAAATAAAATATTTCCTCTTTTAGGCTGTTTTTCTCAAGTAAATTTTGAGAATAATAGAAAGTTAATCAACACAATTAGTTTCCTGCAGGTGCTGTAAAAAATTACTACAAATTGGATGGCTTAAAACAACTGAAATTTACTTCCTTAGTTCCAGAGGCTAGAAGCCTGAGATCAAGGTGTTGATAAGGAAATGCTCACTCTTGAGCCTCTAAAAGGAAATTGCTCTTCACCTCTTCCAGGTATTTCTTGCTAGGATACTTAAGTCTCCACCTCCTTCTTGACAAGGATGTCTTTATACTTTCTGTGTCCAAATTTCCCTCTTCTTAGAAAGACACCAGTCATACTGGATTATGGCCAATACAACTCCAGCATGCCCTCATCTTAATTATATTTGCAATGACCATAACCCAAATAAGGTCATGTTCTCAGGTCGTGGGGATTAAAACTGCAACATATCTTTTTAGGGGTCATAATTCAACCCATAAGAACTGGTAAATATAATTATAAAAGCAGCACAGATACCTATTTCTTCTCCTTTTTTTTCACCTGATGTAAAAAGCAATCCACCCTCCATCCCTCCGTTCTTCTAGTGCTGGGAATTGAACCCAGGTCTTCATGCATGCTAGGCACCCATTTTCACAATGGAGAGAATAGGCAGAAGATAAACTTTATACCTCAAGGGACTGGAAAAAGAAAAAGAAATAAACCCCAAAGTATCAGAAGAAAGGAAATAATAAATATCACAGGCAAATAAAGTAGATGATAATGGAAAAATAGTAGAACCAATGACTGCAACAATTGGGTTTTTGATAAGATTAAAAAAAACTATACAAACATTTAGCTAGACTTACCAAGAAAAAAAGACAGGTTACTAAAATTACAAAATATTTTTTTTTTAATTGCAGAAGGGCTGGGGAAGTAGCTCAGTGGTAGAGTTCTTGCTTAGCATGTGCAAGGCCCTTGGTTTGATCTCCATACCGCAAAATAAAATAAAATCAGAAATGAAAGTGGGGACATTGCTATTAACCTTATAGAAATCACCTAGATGAAATAAACAAATTTTTAGGAAATCTACCAAAACTAACACTAGAAACAGAAAATATGAATTTATCTACAATAAATAAAGACAATGAATTAGTAATGAAAGAATCTCCCAATAATGAAAAGTCCAGTATCAGATGATGGCTACACTGCTGAATCCTACCAAATATCTAAGGAAGAATTAATACCATTTTCCCTCAAACTCTTCAAAAATGGAAGAGGAGGGAATATTTTCTAACTTATTCTATAAGGCCACAATTACTCTAATACCAAAAAACAAAGGCATCACAAGAAAGGAAAACTATCAGATCAATATCCCTTGTATAGAGAGAAAACCCTCAGGAAAATACTATCAAACTGAATCCATTACCAGCATTTTTTTTTCTGGTACTAAGGATTGAACCTAGAGTCTTGCAAACTATAGGTAAGTGCTCTAATTATGAGCTACACCTTCAGTCCTGTGGTCATAGCATATTAAAAGGATTATATACCATGACTGAGTGAGATATACACCAGGAATAAGAGGGTGCTTCAACCTATGAAAATCAATTGCTGAAATATTTCACATTAATAGAAGAAAGAAAACAGATCACATGATCATTTCAAATGATGTAGGAAAAAAGTCAGAAAAAAAATGTATGTCTTTCATGATAAAAACACTGAACAAATGAAGAATAAATCAGGATTTCCAAAACATGGTAAGGGACATGTATGAAAAACAGAGCTAAGATCATGTTCAATGGGAGAAGTTTGAACACTTTCCTCTTTAGATCAGGGACAAGGCAAAGACACCCTTTCTTTCCATTTCTATTCAACATTGTACTGGAAGTTCTAGCCAGACCATTCAGGTAAAAAATGAAAGAAAGGAAGAAAGGAGGAAGGAAGGAAGGAAGAAAAGAAGGAAAGATAGAAATTCACCCAAAGAGATAAGGAAGAAATAATAAAACTATGATCCCAGATGACATGAAAAGTCCTTTAAAACCTACAGAGAGGGAGAGGGAGAGGGAACCTATTGGAGCTAATAAAAGAATTCAGCAAAGTTTTAGGGCATATCAACATACTAAATCAGTTACATTTCTATACATTAGCAATGAATAATCTAAAGATGAAATTAAGAAAACAATTTTCACAACAGTTTCAAAATGAATAAAATACAAACAAATTTAACCAAGGTGGTACAAGATTTATGCACTGAAAAATTATAAAACCATGGTGAAAGACATTAAAGAAATCTAAATTTATAGATTGGAAGACTTAACATCATTAGGATGTCAATACTATTCCAAACAACCTACAAATTCAATGAAATTCTTTTTCAAATCCCAGTGGCATTTTTGCATAAATGGCAAAACTCATCTTAAAATTCACATGGATTTCTAAGGGACCCCAAATAGACAAATCACTCCTGTAAAAGGAAAACAAAACAGCAAAGTTGGAAAATACACACTTCTAGATTTCCAGTTATACTATAAACCTGCAGTAATCAAAACCATATTATACTGTCACAAAGATTGACATATAGACAAATGGGATAAAATTGAGAAACCAAAAATAAACCCAAAGGTCTATGGATAATTGATTTTCAACAGGAGTGCCAATACCATTCAAAGGGAAAAGAACAGTCTCTTTAACAAATGGTGCTGAGATAACTGGATACTCACATGCAAAAGAATAAAGTTGGATTACTAACTTACACCAATATACAAAAAAAATCAAAGACCAAAATATAAGAATTAAATCTATTAAATTCTTAGAGGACAATACATGGATCAATCATAGTGATCCTGAGTTTGACAATGGTTTCTTAGATAAGACACCACAAGCATAACAAAAGAAATAATAGAAAAAATCAAGTCCAGCACAAGTGGAAAAAGCTTCTATGCATTAATAGTCACTATGAAGAGAATGAATGTGCCACTCACAGAAAGGGAGAAAATATTTGTAAAATATTTGTAATATATCTGATAAGGATCTAGTATACAGAATATATAAAGAACAATTGAACAATAAAAAGACAACTCACCCCATTATACCTGGGTAATGGATTTGAATAGCTATTTCTCCAAAGGAAATATACAGAGTCAACTAACACATCAAAAGTAGTCTAACATCATTAGTCACTAAGAAATGCAGATCAAAAGTATAGAGATACCACTTGACATCTACTGAGATGGTTATCATCAAATGACACATGATAATAAGTGTTGATAAGAATGTGGATAGATGAGGTAGTCACTCTGGAAAACAGCCTGACCATTCCTCAAAAGATTTATCATACTTACTATATGACCCAGAAATTCCTGTCCTATGCTCCAAGAGAATTAACAACATGTATCTCCCCCCACACACCACACACAAAAAAACCCCTGCCATTTCAAAGGTCTATCAGCTGGTGAAGAGACAAACAAAATGTGATGGATCCCTACAGCTGACTTATCTTTCTACAAAAAAATAAGAATGATATATGACACATCTTATGACATGGATTGAATTTAAAGCAGCCTTAAGCTAAGTGAAAGAAGCCATTTATAAAAGAAGACATATGTATAATATCATTCATAAGAAATGTCCAGATGAATCCACAGAGATATAAAGTAGATTTAGTCATCCCTAGGTCTGGGAAGTGGGGGAGTAAGCAGAGCTGAAGGATTAGGTGTCACCACTAAAGGGTACAATGTTTACTTTCAGGATGATGAAATGTTCTCAAATTGATTGTTGTGATGATTACACAGCTCTTTAACTATAGCAAAACCCACATTTTAAATAGGCAAATTTTATGATATAGATGTTGCACCTCAATAAAGCCATTGTAAATATTTTAATTAAAACCAGCTACATTTTTGTTGTAAACTTATTTCAGAAATACACTATTCAGACTTTTGCTTTGATACAGGTAACAAATCTTTGTGGTTTAAATTTGTTCTTTGGGAGTTTTTCAAGATGGCGGAATAGGAGGTCCCGTTCCTGGCTGCTCCATGGCATGAAACCAAGAAAGCATATAGGCAGCTTCTCCACAAAGTGGGTGGGAAAAATGGGGGAGGGCTTTACTGGAATTTAAAACTGGACATTTAAAGCAGACCAGGGACACAGGAGGTTGGATATAATAAAATAAGGGAAAAAATCACCAATGGCACAGCAGCTGCCCAGAGGAGTCTCTCTGTGAGCATAGTAGAAGGATAAGGGAATTAAAGGAACCCATGTTTTTGGGAGGTCTGAGGCATGTCTGGGTACCCAGCATTTAGAGACCAAAGTCACTGCCCAATAAACCTGAAAGACATGCTGCACCATATCCACGTGTGGAGAAAGAAGCCGCCAACTCTCCAGGCAGCCTGCTGTGGACAAAGGAAGGAACCATTTTGCAGCCCACGTGTCTGGGCGGAAGCTGAGGAAGCCAATTCCTGGCAACCGAGTTAGCCCAAAATACAGGCCCAGTAAACACACACTGCGCAACACAGAGTATGCTAAAGTGACCAAAAGAAAAATCAAACATGCAGAGAGGTTTAAATATAGCAAAAAACACATTTTAAATAGGCAAATTTTATGATATAGAAGTTGCACAACTGGTCTCAAGAACCCACCCAGCTCTACCCTCCCCCTCTATTCCAACTTCTTGGAGGATCTGCCAACTCAGAAGGGTAGAGGCGGGAGAGATTGTTTGGAGACTAAACCCAAGACCAGGAAACTTGGGTTCCGCAGGTGATGTAGGAGACTAAGAATTGGCTCCTCCACCACATGAGTGGAATCCAGGGGAGATCCCTGGGGTAAAGTTTTCCAGTGGACCAGCAATTACTGGGCACTGGAGGTATGCTGATTTAAAATCTCCAGGCCAAGTGACATCAGTGAAGAGCCTGGAGCCCACCTAAGCCTAATTGCTGCCTCCAGGAATTCCACCTATGGGATTACTTCTCTTACTCTAGCAATCCAGAGGGTGGAGGGAGCATCACACTCCAGACAATCCTACATAAAACTGCTAAGAAGAGAAGCTGAGAATATTTTGAACTCCAACAAAAAGAATTCCTTAACTTTTCATCAAGATTTTTTTCTTTTCAGTTTTTATTCCTTTTCTGTTTAATTGTGACCTTGATGGTACATGGATATTTTAACATTTTCATATTTGTTTTTTTCTAATTTCTAGCATTTTTGAAGCCAGTTATTTTTTCATGGATTAGTTTTTTTGTGAACCAGGATGTTAGGTTACTATATTTTAGTTGGGTTTTGTATTCACTTATTTTTATTTTTAATGTTTTTCAAATTTTTATCATTATATATATTTTACCATGTTTCCCTTAATTCTCTTTTCTTCCACTAACAGACAATCTCTATTGTTCTCTCTTTCATTCTTCCTTTAAACTTTTACATCTGTCTTCTCTCTTCTTCCCTCATAATCATCAGGTCCTATATAACTTCTGTTCTCTCCCTGTCCACCATTTGAAATTATAAACCCTTTTGCAAACTTGCTGTTTTACTGTAGGCAACAACTAATCATATAATTTCTGTTTATTATGATAATTAACATTGTGGACATCATAGTAGGAACTATTTGATTTAATGCTGTACATTGTTTGCATTGGTGGTTGTTATTATTTGTCTCTCCCTAAACAGGAAGGTACTAGAAACCTTCAGGGACACTTTAAGTCCACAGGCTAGAAATTCTACTGCCTCAGATCCATACTGTTAGATGGGTAGATACACAAACAAGAGGAAAAAGCAAGGGAATAAATCTCCCCAAACAAACCAAGATACTCCAATAACAAAATCCATTGATACCACAGTAGAAGAAATGTCAGAGAAGGAGTTTAGAATATACATAGTTAAACTAACCTGTGAGGAATGAAATTGGAGTGAAAATATAGGAAGTGAAAGATAGCATCAATAAAGAGGCAGAGATTCTGAGAAAAAAAAAAAAAAAACGAACCAAACAGAAATCTTTGAAATGAAGGAAACAATAAACAATACTGTTAGGTGGGTAGATACACAAACAACATGAATTGTTTTTATTGGTTGTTCACAACATTACAAAGCTCTTGACATATCATATTTCATACATTAGATTGAAGTGGGTTATGAACTCCCAATTTTACCCCAAATGCAGATTGCAGAATCACGTCGGTTACACATCCACATTTTTACATAATGCCCTATTAGTAATTGTTGTATTCTGCTACCTTTCCTATCCCCTACTATCCCCCCTCCCCTCCCCTCCCATCTTCTCTCTCTACCCCATCTACTGTAATTCATTTCTCTCCTTGTTTATTTTCCCATTCCCCTCACAACCTCTTATATGTAATTTTGTATAACAATGAGGGTCTCCCTCCATTTCCATGCAATTTCCCTTTTCTCTCCCTTTCCCTCCCATCTCATATCTCTGTTTAAAGTTATTCTTTTCTTCCTGCTCTTCCTCCCTACTCTGTTCATAGTTGCTCTCATTATATCAAAGAAGACATTTGGTATTTGTTTTTTAGGGATTGGCTAGCTTCACTAAGCATAATCTGCTCTAATGCCACCCATTTCCCTGCAAATTCCATGATTTTGTCATTTTTTAGTGCTGCGTAATACTCCATGGTGTATAAATGCCACATTTTTTTTTATCCATTCATCTATTGAAGGGCATCTGGGTTGGTTCCACAGTCTAGCTCTTGTGAATTGTGCCGCTATAATCATTGATGCAGCCGTATCCCTATAGTGCGCTCTTTTAAGGTCCTCAGGGAATAGTCCGAGAAGTGCGATAGCTGGGTCAAATGGTGGATCCATTCCCAGCTTTCCCAGGAATCTCCAAACTGCTTTCCAAATTGGCCTCACCATTTTGCAGCCCCACCAGCAGTGTACAAGTGTACCCTTTTCCCCACATCCCCACCAACACTTAAGGAGAGAACATTCCCAATTTAAATAGATAAATTTCAAGCAATGAAATAGAAGATGCCATCAAAAGCCTACCAACTAAGGAAACCCCAGGACCAGATGGATTCTCAGTTGAGTTCTACAAGACCTTCAAATTAGAATTAACACCAATACTTCTCAAATTATTCCATGAAATAGAAAAGGAGGAAACCTTTCTAAACTCATTCTATGAAGCTAGTATCACCCTGATACCAAAACCAATCAAAGACACATCAAGGAAAAAAAACTTCAGACCAATATCCCTGAAGAACATAGATGCAAAAATTCTCAATACAATTCTGGCAAATCATATACAAAAACATATTAAATAAAAGAATAGTGTACCATCATCAAGTGGGGTTCATCCCAGGGATGGAAAGATGGTTCAACATACAGAAAGCAATAAACATAATTCATCACTTAAAGACAAGAATCATATGATCATCTCAATAGATTCAGAAAAAAACATTTGAGAAAACACAATACCCCTTCATGTTCAAAACACTAGAAAAACTAGTAGGAACATACCTCAACACTGTGAAAGCTATATAGGCTAAACCCAAGACCAACATCATTCTAAATGGAGAAAAATTGAAATAATTCTAAGAACTGGAACAAGGCAAGGATGCCCTCTTTCACCACTCTTATTCAATATTGACCTTGAAATTCTAGCTAGAGAAATTAAACAGAAGAAAGAAATTAAATGGAAATGAATAGGAAAAGAAAAACTCAAATTATCACTATTTGCCAATGACATGATTCTATATTTAGAAGATCCTAATCAAAAAAATCAATAAGTGAGCTGGACACAGTAGTGCACGCCTGTAATTCCAGTAGCTTGGGAGGCTGAGGCAGGAGGATTGTGAGTTCAAAGCCAACCTCAGAAAAAGCGAGGCACTAAGTAACTCAGTGAGACCCTGACTCTAAATAAAATACAAAATAGGACTGGGGATGTGGCTCAGTGTTCGAGTGCCCTGAGTTCAATGTCTGGTACCCACCCCCCCAAAAAAATCAATAAGTGGGGTGGTATCAATTTAAAAAACTTCTTCACAGCAAAGAAAAAAATCAATGGGAATAAAGTCTACAGAATGGGAAAAAAGTCTCTAGCACATCTGCCTCAGATAGAGCATTAATCTCCAGGATATATAAAAAACTCAAAAAACTTAATACCAAAAACCAAACAACACAACCAATAAATGGGCTAAGGAACTGAACAGACACTTCACAGAAGAAATATAATCGAAGAACAAATATATGAAAAAATGTTCAGTGTCTTCAACAATTAGAAAAATGGAAATCAAATCTACACTGAGATTCCATCTCAATTGAGTCAGAATGGCAATTATCAAGAATACAAGCTACAATAAATGTTGGCAAGGAAGTGGGGAAAAAGGTACACTCATACATTGCTGGTGGGACTGCAAATTGGTGCAACCACTATGGAAAGAATGGAGATTCCTCAGAAAACTTGGAATGGAACCACCATTTGACCCAGTTATCCCAATCCTAGGTTTATACCCAAAGGACTTAAAATCAGGATACTATAGTGACACAGCCACATCAATGTTTATATCAGCTCAATTCACAATAGGTAAACTATGGAACCAACCTAGGTGCCCTTCAACAGATGAATGGATAAAGAAAATGTGGTATATATACACAATGGAATACTACTCAGCCTTAATGGAGAATGAAATTATGACCATTGCCAGTAAATATATGGAGCTGGAGAAGATTATGCTAAGCAAAATAAGACAATCCCAAAGAACCAAAGGCCAAATGTTTTCTCTGATATGAAGATCTAATTCACATTAATGGGGGGGGTTGAGAATAGAGGTACTTTAGATTAGACAGAAGGGAATGAAGGGAGGGAAGGGAGCATGGGAGTAGGAAGGATAGTAGAATGAATTGGACATTATTACCCTATGTGCATATATGATTACATGACTGGTGTAACTCTACATTGTGTACAACTAGAAGAATGAGAAGTTAAACTCCATTTATGTATGATGTGTAAAAATGCATTCTACTGTTATGTATCATTAATTAGAACAAATAAAAATATATAAATTAAAAAAATAAATTCGTTCTTTAAGGGCCACACTTGTCCTACTTCAACCTTGAGTCAGTCAATAGAGCTGTCCTGTGGGTGTAGCTGATGGGCTGTAGCTATATGTCCCTATATAGCATGGGGGCAGGTGAGAGCCCAGGTGAGGGAGAATGCTATCTCCATTGTCTTCACAGGCTTCTGGAAATTTCTAGACCCTTCCATAATGGAATTAAATACCCGATTTTTCATTGTCATCCTTGATCAACTAATTATCTATGGAGGCACATTCTAGTCTGGTGGCTGCCTAAGTTGCATTTCCTCTTTTTTTCCTTCTCAGTTCCTGAATTTTGATAAATTATAACTAATTTGTAATTTCCAGCCATCAGAATCTCTGCAGCTGGGGTATCACTTGCAGTTAGGAAACCTGAGCTCCACTCTCACCTTCTTAGCTGTGTCCTTGGGAAGGGCACTTAACTTCTCTGAGCCTGTTTCCTCATCTGTAAAGTGAAAATAACATTTCCCACTTATAAGACTGTTTTGAAGATTCAATGAGATGATATGTTTGAATATCATATGAATATGCTGAACTGAATCCCAACATATTTTCCCATGTCAAATGAAACTTTCAGTTTACCAGTTACCAGCATCTAACTTCCTGTAGACAGAAATTGGGAAACCAAGAAGCAGAGAGCAGAAAAAGGGCTGGATTATATTCCCAGGCTCATGCCTATGTATAGCACGACCTGGAATGTTGCTACCCAATTCCCCACTGTGTAGTTTTGGGGCAGCCCAATAAACAATCTCATGCAAAATAATGTGTCCTGCCCCCACCTCCACTTGCCCCTATGTCTGCCTAGCAATGGCCCATCTCAGCCATGTGAATGATGGATGAAGTGAGCCAGCAACTGTTGTTCCTTGTATGACTCTCTCCAAGAGCTAAGGAGTTTTATTGTTGCTAGCAATGCAGTGAACTGGGAAGGAAGGCTTTCACAAGAAAATCACTGCCAAGCCACCAAGATTGGCTATCACTTCTGGTTGGAGCTGGCCAGCCCAAGAGCCAGCAAGGACTCTGGCAAAGTCTCCTCACCAACCTGTGGACTCAGATCAAGGAGTGGTGGGAAGGAGGTTGCAAATCCTCAGTTACAGTGAAACTCTAGGTTTATCAGTGATTTGCATTCCCTGCTCTCTGGGGACATCCTGAGGGAGCTTTCTGGCCCTCAGTCTGCTGCTGGGGCCTGGAATGCAGCCTGCCCTCGCTCCCCACTCCCACCACATAAACATTCCTGAACCATTGTGGAAAACTCAGTCCCTATTCCAGATCAGCTCAAATGTCACCTTGAGCAGGAAGTTTTCTCTGGAGCCTCTCCCTGCCCCCACTACCAGATGTGAGCATCCCTCCTTCTCAGCTCTTCATTGTTCCTCTCCCAAGGCATTTATCACAATCTGTCCTGGGTAACAGTTATTTATGTGCTTGTCTTATCCCTCCTTCTCTACTATAGTCAGGCATTTGGGGCCAATTCATCTTTGTATCTCCCACAGTGCCTGACCTGGAATTAGAGAGCACTTAGAACAGACGTTTACTGAGCACCTACTGGGCACTTGCTGAGTACTCAAGAAGCAAACACTCTGGGCCTGCTCAGAACCTTGCTACCACCTCTCATGTGGGGGTAGGGGGGTTCCTTTCCTACTTCATCCTGGGGCACAGCAGTCACGTGGGGGGTTCTAAAAGGGAGGAAATAACTGGCCCTTTCCCTTCCTCCAGAGAGTGATACTTGCTCCAAAAGGACTGTGCTGCCCCAACCCTGGCCCACACCAGGTGCCCTTGGAGGGTTGTGCCTCAAGGAAACCCATGAGATGCAGAGTGCCAGGTAGATCTCCCTCCTCACCCAGGAATTTCCTGCCTTTTCTGCTGACCTTGTGCTCGCTTCACCAGGGGTTACTGAACATCTGCTACATATGGTACCAGGAGCCTGCACATTATCTACTTATTACATGCCCAGAGAGCTCCTGCTTTCTGGAAACTTCCATTCTAAGAAAATTTAAGGCTCCTGCTCTGTGGCCTGACTTGGTAGTTTAGGAGACAGTGGAGACCATTCTTTTGCTTCCTTATCCCCACCGGAGGCATGAACAGGTAAGCTGTGGTCCCCACATGGAGCCAGGGAGGAAAACATGACTATCTCTTAGGTGCAAGAACCCTAATGTGGGCAACATGGAGAGAACCAAACCTGTACTCTTGGGAATATTATCTTAGATGGGAGTGTGGGGTAGTGTCAGCAGCACTGGGTTAGCAGTCAGGGCTGGTTTTTCATCCAGCTTAGCTACTATTACTTTGTAAATTTGGGCAAATCACATTTCCTTCCTAAGCCTAAGCTTCCTAAGCTATAAAATGGGGTTAATAATCCACTCAGAACTTTCCGAACCCAGCAGCACTTTGACCATCAGCTTGGAGCCTGCCAAAATGTAATTTAGGGAATGAGAAAGCTAAGGAGATAGGTCACACTTCTTTTCTGCTTTTAAAAAAGCTTGCTGTTAGCCAGGTGCAGTGGTGCACACCTGTAGTTCCAGCTACCTGGGAGGCTGAAGCAGGAGGATCACAAGTTTGAGGCCAGCTTCAGCAACTTAACAAGACCCTGTCACAAATAAAAAGAAAAAGGGCTGGGGATGTAGCTCAGTGGTAGAGCACCCCTGGGTTCAATTCCTAGTACTGGAATAAATAAATAATAAAATAAAAATTTACTGTTTAGAAAGGTTTAATTAGGGGCTGGAGTTGTGGCTCAGTGGTAGAGCGCTTGCCTAGCACGTATGAGGCACTGGGTTAGATCCTCAGCACCATATAAACAAACAATAAATAAATAAAGGTATAAAAAAGAAAGATTTTATCATAGAAAGTTCCAGGTATCCAGACTAACAGAAAACCTTACAGACCTTCTTGTTCAATTGTCTCATTTTACTGATGAAAAATCAGTCCCACAGAGGTTAAAATCTAGCTCAGCTTACCCAAATGGCTCATTGTCAAAGGGCAATCCATATAACAGGCACCCCCAACATTGGCTTTCACAAGGTACTGACTTCTGAAGCTCTGCGGGATCCAGTCTTCAGGATCCAAGGTCAATGCTCCTGAGAATTTTTCAATCTAAGGATAACCCATCAACAATAAACCTATGTTCTTTCCTTCATTTAGTCTGTCACAAAAGATTAAAGGTGACCAGCAAGATGAAAATTTGGGGCTGTGGGTGTGGCTTAGTAGTAGAGTGCCTGCCCAGCATTCATGAAACCCCAGGTTCTATCCCAAGCACTGAAATAAAAGAAAGGAAGGAAAGAAACTTGTGGGTTGGGGTGGTGGAAACATTAATTATCTTGACTTAATAATGGTTTCATGGGTACACATACATGATTCAACTCAACAACTTGTAAACTTCAAATGTGTGTCATTTAGTGGATATGAGTTTTACCTCAGTAATGTAAAAAGGGGTTGGGGGACAGGATCCACCTGTACGAAGAAAGGGATTAGCACTGATGAATATTGTTAACGTGGCCTCTGAGTAGCTTTGTTATTCAGGATCAGCACTCTTTCTTCCCTGTTTCATGGATGCAGTTTTCTTAGAAGATGTCACATCCTGGATCTATCTCCCAGAGCCCTGGGACCCTTCTCTGCTGCTCAGTGGCTGCAGAGCATGAGACCCAAGGAGCAAGTTCCTGAGGCTGTGTTTTGCTTTTTGACTCATCCATGTGATATTTGGGGGCATGATAGAGAGATGTATAGAACTACTTTTCTGACTTCCTAATCCCCAAAGATTTGGGGGAAACTTGCAGACTGAATTAAATAAACACACACATACACACACACACACACACACACACACACAAACAAAATCAAGAATCCAATGAAACAAATTAACATAAGTCATTTTAAAAATTCCCATCACCTCCCTCCGCAGCCATCATACCCCAATCCCGGCTGTTTTGCCTTACTTCATAGCTTCCAGAGTAGGCATGTATATGGTGCTTAAGATTAGTTTCCAAGCCACAGAATTGGCTCTTTTTCGATATTTATTTATTATTGCATCCTCAGCTCAAAAATATTCTTTCTCAGAATTTACCATGCACCCAGCTGAGCCATTGTGCTTATTAGGCTTAGTGCCTAAGTCACTTCTCTGTCCTCCACATAAACTTGCATGTCTGGAGAGGGATAAGCAGACTTCAAACTAAATATATTGTGCTGCGCAAAAAGTGATGCACACCATCAATAATCTCCATGTGCTGCACCCCTGCAGAGAGAGGAGTTCTTGCTTCTACCCAAGGCATTAGGGTGGTACCATTAAGCTGAGACCTACTGGATGGGTCATTTACCCTTACATATAAGCAATGGAACTGAACAGATACTTCTCAAAGAAGTACAAATAACTATATAAAAAATGTTCAGGGGCCGGGGTTGTGGCTCAGTCGTAGAGCACTTGCCTAGCATGAGTGAGGCACTGGGTTCGATCCCCAGCACCACATAAAAATAAACAAAATAAAGGTAGGCTGTGGTTGTGGCTCAGTGGTAGAGTGCTCACCTAGCATGTGCAAGGCCCTGTGTTTGATCCTCAGCACCACATAAAAATAAATAAGTGAAATAATTATAAAATAAAATAAATAAAGGTATTGTGTCCATCTACAACTAAAAAATTATTTTTAAAAAATGTTCAATATCTTTAGCCATCAGGAAAATGCAAATCAAAACCACACTGAGATTCCATCTCACCTCATTTAGAATGGAAACCATCAAGAATACAAATGATAAGCCAGATGCAGTGGCACATGCCTGTAATTCCAGCAGCTTGGGAAGCTGAGGCAGACGGAACGTGAGTTTAAAGCCAGCCTCAGCAAAAGCAAGGCGCTAAGCAACTCAGTGAGACCTTGTCTCTAAATTAAATACAAAATAGGGCTGGGGATGTGGCTTAGTGGTTGAATGTGCCTGAGATCAATCCCAGTAACAACAACAACAAAAAAGGACAACCAAACAAACCAAGAATACAAATGATAATAAATGTTGTTGAGGATGTAAGGGAAAAGGAACACTTATACACTGTGTGATTATAAATTAATACAACTACTATGAAATTCAGTATGGAGATTTCTAAACAGACTAGTAATGGAACCACCATGAGACCCAGCTATAACACTCCTCAGTGTTTACCCAAAAGAATTAAAGTCAGCATACTTCAGAGATATATGCATACTCACATTAACTGCAGCACAATTCACAATGGCCAAGTTATGGAATCAGCCTAGGTGCCTGCCAAGGGATTAATGGGTGGATAAACAAATGTGGTATATATACATAATGGATGATTATTCATCTGTAAAGAACAAAATCATGTCGTTTGCAGGAAAATGGATTGAAGCAGAGAGCATCATGTTAAGCAAAATAAGCCAGACTCAGAAAGATAAGACCTACATGTTTTCTCTCAAGGGAGGACAATGGGAGTGGGTATGATCAATATATGTTAATATGTATGTACAAATGTGCCCCCGTGAAACCAATTATTCTCTATGAATAATCACACTAATAAAAATAGAAGTGGCTTTTCCTAATATTTCACATTTTACAAAGACTCTTTCAGATTATTCGGTCTTACTATCACAACTATTTAACAAGGAAAGTGGGCTATATAATTAGCCACATTTGAGAGAGAAGTAAACTGAAGCTTCTAGAGGATAAGCCTGACAGGTGTGCCTCTCAACCCAAGGTTTCAGCTTGGAGTACTCTTACTGGCTGCCAAACAGGCAGAAATGGGAAGAACAAGGAGGCCAGAAAGCCAGGAGTGTTTGATGCATGGTGGGTATTTTGGTGAGGAGGGAGATGAGGACAGAGTAAGTAATACCAATTGATCATGAAACTGAAAAGGCAGCTTAAGATCAGCTCATAGGTAATTTGAAAATTCAGGCTAAGGGTGTGCATATTTATCATTCACTAGTTATGTTTTTAAAGAATAAGGCTAGAATCAGTGATTAGAAGGGAGTGGGGACAAAAGCAATAATATATGGAAGGAGCTGTTGTTACTTTGATTATTAGTTCCCCAACAAAACAAACAACACTAGAGTGACCCTGCTCTCCCTTTCCAGCCATGAGCAGATTTCCAGAAAAGGCAGAGGGACACTTTTCCAGGTTGAATAACAAAAGCCATTTCCTTCAGAGTAGCTTGCTTTCAGCTCCCATGGAAGGGGCAGTGGGGTCAGGGAGCAGAAGGCAGTGAAAGAGAGTAGGAAGATAAAGGGAGGGCCAGGAAGGGAAGCAAGGCTCCAGGCCACATCCTGACAGCCAACTGGGCCCAGTCCCAGGCTCTCCAGAGATCCTCTGGCAGGTTTCCCATTAGGACGAATTCAACTTGAATCAATCTGTTTTCCCCCTAATCTCATTGTTCTTGCAGGCAAAAGAGAAAGCCCCTGTGTGAGACAATTTGTTAGTTGTCCAAGCAGCACCAGGCAGGAAAGGGAAAACCCCCCAGAGGCAGGGAGACGTGTGTGGCAGCCATGAGACTTGAGGTGCATGCTCCTGCCTTCTGCCCCTTCCTTGCTGCATGATCCGGGGCAAGTTACTGAGCTTCTCTGAGCCTTAATTTCCTCAGGTGTCAAATGATCTCTAATGAGTTAGTGTGAGCATCCAAAGAGCTCAATCAGATAAAAGGCCTAGTGCAGCACTTGGATCAAGGTAGGGGCTGGCCCTGAATCCCTTCCCACTGTGGTGGAAATGTCAGCAACACACTGGAGCAAGAAGTAGTCTTAGAAATAGATGGAGATGAACCTCGTGTGGATGAACCTCGTAGGGCAAAATCTATTTATGAATTTTTCCTGTGTAGGACCTTGAGAGAATATGGGATGGAAAAGTGTGGAATAAAAGGAGAAAAGATTTGAAAAATCCCCTTTCTGAAAGGTCCAGGCTCAGATTGGGAGGTAAATTATTGAGCTAAAGAAATTCTTCCAAAGAAGAGTAATTTGAGGTTTAGGCACTGCTGTGGTTTAAATGTGTTCCCCCAAAGTTTGTGTGCTGGAAACTGAATCCTAAAATTCATATGTTGAAGATGTTTGGAGGTGGGAATTTGGGGAGGTAATTAAGATTCGAGGAGGTCATGAGGGTGAGGCCCTGAAGATGTGATTAATGGCTTTATAATAAGAGAAAGTGGAACCTACACTACCACACTTGCTGGGTGTCACAATGTGATATGATTATGATGTAGCAAGAAGGCCCTCATCTAATGGTATTGCCATAGTTTGGGCTGCCTGGCCTCCAGAGTCATGAGCCAAATAAACCTCTGTTTTTCATACATTAACCTATCTGTGGTATTCAGCCATAGAAACAGAAAAGGACTAAGAAACCAACATTTCTGCCTTGAATTTTGGCAAGAAAAGCATTAGAAAGAAGTTAATAAGGAAATAAAATAAAGTCAATGGCCCCATGTCCATGCTCATAGAGTAGACTATTAATAGAATTATTCAAAGAGGACCAAGAAAAATCTATTCTAGGATTTCCTTGCTCTCACTGCATCAGAGATCCAGAAAGGGGAGGCCCCTGGAAATGAATGCTGGTAATTCCTGTCACACACTCCTCTTGGCAACTGTCTTCTTAGAGAGGCAGGTCATTCTAAGGCAGTGTGTCCCAACTCCAGGCATTGGTGGTCCATCTTCCCAACTTTTATTATATTCACATATTTCCCGAACTACTATTTAATTTTTTATTTCTCACTCTTTAATTTGAAGAAACTCAGTATAATTCATGTAAATGAAAGCCACCACCACATGACCTAAATTGAAGGAAACTATTGGAGCTGGGGATGTAGCTCAGTGGTAGAGTGCTTACTTTGCATGTATAATGCCTTGGGTTCAATTCCCAGCACCATACACACAATAAAAAGATGGAAACTATAAACACAAATGCACTGCTATTAAAATAATATTCATGTCCCATCCAAAAGCATGAGGTGTACCCTTATTCCCAGAGGAATGTGGGGCCATTTGGGAAAGATGATTCCAAAGACCTCTTGCTTTGGGGATGCAGCTCTGGTGACACAGCTACTGCCCAGACAGGGATAATAGGTTGTAGCTGAAGGGAACTGAAGAACAGATGATGTGAAACATGGTCCCTTGGGGTCTTGCCCTAGAAGCTCCTCCAAATGGAAAGTTAGATAGCAATAACCTCCCAACTCCAAAGCCAGACTAGAAGCTAGGACAGAAAGAAGTCAGTGAAAGACCAGCCTGGCTCTTCATGGTTCAGATGGTATTCACTGTCAGATCTTAAACCTAAACTCAGGAAACATCTATATCATATGCTGCTAATTTTAATTTTTGCAGGGATTCCCTCCTTGCTTTCCTGTAGTATTTTATAACTTCCCTGTTGAGAATGCCAGATGTTTCTGGAGCCCAAAGGAGAAGGATCTAGATCTGGTCCCCAGGTGGATAAAAAAGTAGTACGCCCCAAGCAATTTGATGTAGTTTGGACAGTAAGAATCAGTGAGAGGACTCTAAGAGGAATCCAAAACTGAGGAAACACATCTGCTATGTCTGAATGTTGGGGACCCAAAACAAAATTCATATGTTAGAATTTAAAATCCAATGTGATGGCATTAAACAATGGGATCCGTACGAGGTGATTAAATCATACAGGCTCCACTCTCATGAATGGGATTAGTGTCCTTATAAAAGAGGGAAGAAACTTGTTTGCCACTTCTACCATGTGAAGATGCACACCCTCACCAGACAGAAAATTTGCCAGTGCCTTGATCTTGGACTTCACAGCCTCCAGAGCTGTGAGCAAAAGACATCTATTGTTTATTAATTAACTGGTGTATTTTGTTATAGAAGCCCAAATGGACTCAGACAATGTCCTTACTCCAACTGGAAACCCTCCTACTGTTAAGAATCTAAAAAGGCATTCTTTTTGTTCTTTTGTTTTCCATAAGAGTCACCAGTTCTTCACACTCACTCAGAGATCAAACAGTAAAGGAAATTCCTGGATGGCATGTTTAGTGACAAATCCAGGCATTTGACACTTGTCCTCTCAAAGATACATTTCCTATTCTACATCTGATACTAATGGAGAACTGGTAAGTTTCTAAGAGGGGACAGGGCTGCTTGTAGACAAACAAAACAGGGTTACTTCATTTGTTTGTTTTGCACAGAGGGAGAAGCAAATTTATTTACTATTTTTACCAGAAAATGAGTTCAAAGAAATCTGTCACCTCCTGTTTTCTTCCTATTACCCATCCCTGGAATCTTTTCCTCTTCAGGATGGGTGACTGGTTATCACAGTAATGTGGGACTAAATGGGTTAAAAACAGTAGAAAACAGAAAATTGGAGAAATACACCAGCTATGGGAAGTTTGACAAGCACAGGCAGAGAATAAGAGAAACTGCAGCACTGGCTGGCTATGGGCTTACAGCCTCAGTCTGTGGGGAGTCCAGAGATAACTGACCATACAACAAAGCCTTTAAGTCAAGGCTATTCTAACTTGCAAAACCATGGGCATGTCCAACATCCAAGGTTGCCTGAAAAGCAAGGCTAAATGCAATCTCACAGATAGGTCAAAAATTTACAGACCCAGCACATGAAAAAAAATGTTCAAAATCAGTAATCATTGGGGAAATTTAAATCCAAACAACAATAAGCTACCACTTCATCTCTATTCAGATGGCTATCATCCAAAACACAAAATAACAAGTGTTGGTGAGGATGTGAAGAAATTGGAACCCTTATATATACATCACTGGTGGAGTTGTAAAATGGTACAACCACTGTGGAAAATAGTATGATGGTTCATCAAAAAAGCAAACATAGAATTAGCATATGACTCAACAAGTCAATTCTCTATTCCTTAATTGAAAGTAGGGGCTTGAATTAACATTTGGACACATATGTTCATAGCAAAACTATTCACAATGGCCAAAGGGTAGAATATACCTGAATATCAATTGACAGATGTATGGATAAACACTATGTAGTATTTAATGGAATACACTTTGGCTTTTAAAAAGAAGGAAATTCTGACATGATACAATATGGATGAAACTTAATGGTATGGTATTAAGTGAAAGAAAGCCAATCATGTAAGGACATATATGATTCTGTTTCTATTAGATACCAGAAGTAGTCAAATTAATAGAGACAAAAAGTGGAATTTTGGTTTAAAAGGGGTTGCAGGAAGGGAGAGTTACTGATACAGAGAGTTATTGGTACAGAGTTTGGGAGGATGAAAATTTTCTGGATATGGATGGGGGTTATAGTTGTATAACAATGTGAATGTACTTAATGCCACTTAATCTACACACTTAAAATGATTAAAAATAGTAAATTTTATGTGTATTTTACCACACAAATAAAAACTTATCTTCCCTGCATTAAAAGCAAATAAGGAGAAGGGTCATGGAATGACCTCAGCCCTCTAAGGCTCGCATGCCTCCTTATGACCCAGAGAAACATCTTCAGGGGAGCAGTTCTCAGGTTTCTTCTTGACACCACCAGCCTTTAGCACAGAGCCTGCTTGAATAACCACTCCATGAATAACTTTTGGGGATACGTGGCTTCTCTTCTTCTCTCCTTCTCTCATGTGCTCATGGGAAAGAGGCTGAGGCAAGAAATAAAGTGGTGGGTTCCATGCACAGTTGTTCACACCTGTAATCCCAGAGACTTTCATCCCAGAGACTAGGTAGGCTGAGGCAGGAAGATCATAAATTGGAGGCCAGCCTCAGCAACTTAGCAAGTTCCTGTCTCAAAATAAAATAAAAAGGGCTGGGGATGTAGCTCAGTGGTAGAGTCCCCCTGGGTTCAATCTCCAGGACCCCCAAAAAGGAAAGAAAAAGAATGTGAGGGGCTTCTCTGTTTACTGTATTAGGTGGGAGGTGGGTAGGATTGTGCAATGCAGGTAGCAAGGAGAGGAGAGACAAGGAAATAGCTTGGAGAGCCATACAAAGTAACAGGGAAAGGGATGATGGATATCAGGGAGACAATGGAGAGGTGCTTCTTGCAAACAGTACTTATTCTCCCCAATGAAAAACTCTGGGGCTTTAAAGCCCCAGATATGATATGAGCAAACCCCAACAAGGAAGGAAGCCATGCATCTCCAGCAGTTATTCTTGGAGTGGCTGTGTGAATAGCCACTCTAAAGGCCGTTAGTGTCAAGAAGGAACCTGTTTTAGTCAGATTTTTTGCTGCCTTTACTAAAAAACCCAAATGGTACAACTGTAGAGGACAAAAGGTTTATTTGGAGACTTTATTCAGAGGTCTCCATCCATAGAGAACAGGCTTCATTCCTTGGGGCTCGAGGTGAGGCTGAACATCGTGTGGGAGTGTAAGACAGAGGGAAGCCGCCCACATGATGATCAGGAAGCAAAAAGAGAGAGATTCCATGCTCCAGATACAAAAATATATACCCCATAGCTATGCCCCCAATGAGCCACTTCCTCCAACCACACCCCACCTGCTTCCAGTCACTACTCAGTTAATCCCATCAGGGATTAATTCACTGATTGGGTTAAAGCTATAACCCAATCATTTCTCCTCCAAATCTTCTTGCATTGTCTCACATGTGAGCTTTCAGGGGACACCTCACATCCAAACCATAACAGAACCCAAGGTGAGATGTGGTTTTAGGGAACTCACAGGCATAGCAGAAGAGAACTGAATTCAATCCTAACCATAACCCAAGGGAGAACACACCACAGCCTCCAAAATAAATCAGAGGAAGCATGTGGAACAGGTAGGATGGAGAAATGCTGTCTGGCTAGAAGAGGCTGAGGGGACTTCATGGAGGAGGTGGCACTTAAGTTAGGCAGAATCGAGGTCCATTATCTTTGTTCTGTTTGTTTGAATTTCTTGAGAAATAAGCTCCTCTTTATATGCTTATAATTTAAAATCTCCCAGGCTGACTTTCTCTAACCTATTTCTGTAAGAGTTTTGTTAGCTTTACATCAAAAATCATAGAACAAATTGGTTTCTGTGGTCTGTTAGTGCAGGTCAGACACGGACACATGACTAGAGCAACACCAAATACTATATCAAATGTTGATCATCCAAATATATGTAGACACACACAGTTGGGAATTGTCAACTTGCAAATGAAATTTGACACCATACCCATGACTGTGAAATGGCAAATACACAAATGAAAACTGAAAATATTCTATCCTCTAGCTGTATATATTTCTGGCACAATGCCAAGTGTACAGGTATTCAGAAATTCAGAAGTGTGTGTGTGTGTGTGTGTGCGCGCGCGCGCGTGTGTTGGAGATCCAAATATGTGGCATTGGAATGTTGAGCATTATAAAACATTAATAGTTGAAGTCTTTGAATGCCAAGCCCAGGAGTTTTGACTTAACTTTAATGCTTCTGTCAAAATGAGCATTAACTTCTCTCTCCCTCACAGCTACAGGATGCCACTAAATGTCAAGATAGACCAGACATCAGTCGGGTGTAGCTAACACCCACCCACAGGAATGGCTAGTCCGGTTCAGTGCGGGAACGATAAACAAAGCTGTTAAAGTCCAGCCACAGGGATAGGGAGCACTTACAATCATAAGAAAAACTCACTGTGTCATGGGTGGGAGCAGAGCCATGGCATAGATGCTTACTTGGGCCCTTGGGAGTCCTGTTAGGCATGTGCCACTGCTGGGCACTTATAATGGCAGGAATCCCTGGGTTCATAAGGACACAAAGGTTTCTCCCTGTAACAACCACACCACCCTGCTGCTGACTCAACTTCCAGCTGGAACTGGAGCAAAAAGTCCAGCTCTTCTCCTGTTATTAACCGTCCCCCAACCCTCCACCCTCAGGCTCACTCATCTGCTTTATTTTTCCCCTGTCCCATTGCACCAGCAGGCAAAATACCATGGTGACCTGCCCTAAACAGGGAGTGAGGAATGCCTGCTGAGAATGGCCAGGCTTGGGTCATCCAGATGGGCATTGGGACTGCTACTGCAGTTCCTTAGCCTTGCCCTTGTCCCTGTGGACTTTCTCTTCTTCTACAAGTTATACTTTGCCTCTTGCATGGGCCAGATGGGCAGCTGGCAGACCCCTGGCCTTTGTCCCTGATTAGACTAACTTGTGGCTGCATCCACTGGCCAAAGGACTCCAGGTGGAAAAAAATATGCTAATGGATAGAGCAGAGGTCCAGAGAAATCCCAGAAATGGATAATCCAGACCCACCACTTGGAATGCAAAAGCGCATGCTCAGATGGTCTTGCTTTCAGCCCCCTCAGACCAACCTGGCCCTCCCAGCAGTCTGGGGCCTCCTGCAGCCGCCTGCAGACAATGGTATGGTCTGTAGAGGCCAGAGGTCATGTGGGGGTGGGGGTTGTCTCCCCATCTCCATCCCCAGGTGGTCCTTGTGGCATTCTAGGGAAAGAAATCAGCCTCAATGCCCCACCCCCACCTCTATTTCCAGTCCCTGTGGGTGGTTTTGTGTGGAGGGGGAAGGGGTATTCAGAGTTTCCGAGGAGCCTGTGTTTGGGCTGTGAGCCATTGGCATTCCCACACATGGAGGTGAGTGATTCCTGGTTTGCTGAGGCTGCTGGGCCAGGAAAGGAGGGAGAGCATAGACAAAGTCTGAAGTCCAAGTCCAAAGACAAGTTGGGGATTATGCAGAGTGAGGTGGCAAGTGCCTGGGCAGACTGCAGGAGCGGCCACCTTTGAGCTGGGGTTGGGGAACTGTTATGGTCTGATGCAGTGGCCTGGTATTTCTCATCCTTGTCTTGGAGTCAGGGGTGTCTGGGAAAAAGCAACTCACTCCCCTGCCCTAGCACTATGCAATGCCACCAGCTCTGGCCAAAGAAGCTCAGAGGGTCTAACTTGCTGTGTATTGTCTGCATTGTACAGGTCCCTAGCCCCACCCTGTTCCAGCTCTCCAGTCTGTGTCTTTCCTACCCTTTGTTGCCTGACATATTCCTGTTTATCCTTCCTGACTCTTCTCAGACCTCCTTTCCTCTAGAAAGGCCACCCCAAAGCCCTTGTCACCCAAGTCCCACCAGGGTTCTCTCAAGCTGTCTACTACTTCTGGCTCTTGTATGCTGGTGCCAACAGTTTATCTGACCAAGTAAGGGCATTTTTAAACAATTGCCATCTACTGAAACCAAGATGTCAGAAACAAAAATTTGGAATGACATTTTTTTAAATTGTAAAAACTGAACAAATTTGGCTTTTTAAAGAACTACATCATCAGTATTTCTCCTTTTATTTAACTCAGAAGATTGAAAATTCTTAACATGGAGCACCAATTTATATTTGGAAACTATAGACCTAGATGACAATTGGACAACTAAAGGTCTAACTTGGGAGTGCAAGTGATGCCCCCCTCCACTGGCTTGTACAGCATTTTAGAGGTTACCAAGGCATTTGCATGTGCTCATAACCCTTTGGGATGTAGGTGTCATTAGTCATATTTTACACATGAGGAACAGAGGTTCAGGGAAATGAAATCGAGCCATATGTAGTAGTACACACATGTCATTCCAGCTACTCAGGAGGCTGAGGCAGGAGGATTACAAGTTTGAGGCCTGCCTCAGCAACTCAGTGAGTCCCTGTCTCAATAAAAAATAAAAAGGTCTGGGGATATAGCTCAGAGGTAGAGCACTTGCCTAACATGTGAGAGGCTCTGGGTTAAACTCCAGGTACTTAAAAAAAAAAGGAAACAAAGAAAGAAAAGAAAAAGAAAAATGAAATGGGTTTTCCAGAGATATACGGGCACTGAAGACCATCAAATCCTGGGTTTGTTCTTCTAGGACATACTGCCTCAACATCACGGTGTCAGCAATTCAATTTAAGAAATATAATTGGGCCAGGGTGTATAACTCAATGGCAGAGTGCTTGCCTCGCACATGTGAAGTCCTGGGTTTCATCCACAGCACTGGAAAAAAAAGATCAAATTACTTATTGAGTATTTATTGAACTTGCAGTCTATCAGATGGAAAGTCAAAGATTATGTGTCCCACAGCCACATAGGGAAGAAGGGATATTACAGACAACTTGAATAGCATCATCTTCTCATAAGGTTGTTGTGACAATGAATGGACCCCTAATGTGCAACCAGGCACACAGTAGGCATTCAATAAATACTAATCTCTTGACTTCCTTCCTTCCTTTCTCAAAATATCAGGGAATAGCCCTGCTGCCAACAAGCATTCTTGCCTCCCAGTCTCAGTGAAGTCTGCTTTATAGCACATGGAAAATGCTGGGGACTTCTTGAACTGTGTCCCTTCACATTTGATGCAATTTATCCCTGTCCTTCTAATCTGTTTTGGGGAGCTAAGGGTAAGTGCATTTGTGGGCTGAGGTTAGGAAGGGAGGCCCACACACCAAAGAAGTTTCTGTGGAGAGCCAAAAGTTAAGAATCAGTTGGAGTGAGGAAAGGAAAGGGCCCAGTGTGCTGGTGACAGGCAGGCCTTCTTCAGGTTCCCAGAGTCAGAAGGCTGAGCATGGGACTGGAAGGGCAAAGGAAGGATGTGCTTCTCTATTATGCCAGAATGGAGGGAAGGTGCAGGAGCAGGAAACAAGGTAATTGAAGGAAGCTGAGTGCCTGGGTGGAGGGCACCATGCTCCCTCCCACCATAGGGTCCTTGTATGTATTGGTTCCTCTATCTGCAGCACTGACCCTTCCCTTCTTGTCCTAATAAATTACTGTGCATCCTTCATGTTTTATCTCAAGTATCTATCACATCCTCAAAGAAAAATTCTCTGAGGTGCCCTGACTAGATCAAATTCTCTATTCTAGGCTCTCTGAGCATGTATACTTTTGCAATTATTTGGCTGGTATCTGCCTCCTCCACTGAACTGTGAGCTCCTTGAGGGCAGAGATTGGGTCTGTTTTGTAGATCATTCTGCCTCTAGTTCCTAGGACATATTATGTCCTCTGTGATTACATAGTGAAAAGCAAGAATGAATGAATGAACAAATGAATGAATGAGTGAGTGACTCCATAGAAGGGGCAGCACAGAACTCTGGAGTAACACTACCTGTTTGAATCCCAGGTCTACCACTTACTACCACTTGGATTGTATCTATTTGTTGCCATTTAGAATCACAAAAGCAATTGTATGAGAATTAAACAAGTAAATATTTGTAAATAACTTAAAAAGTGATGGGCACATAATAATGTGTATAAATATATACACATTTGGTGTGAACACATAAGTGCTCACTTCTATAAATCAGACTCTCCTGTGTTTCTCTCCTGGCCCAAGCAATCAGGAGAGAAACAAGCAATCAGACCTCCTGTGTTTCTCTCCTGGCCCACTGTCTCAAGGACAAGCAAGAACACACTTATTTTCCAGCAGGTTCCAATGCTCCAGATCTCCAGGCTGACCTAAGGAGAATCTTAACTGGAGCCTCCTGGACAGAGAGGGAAGTTGAGGTCTTTGGAGTCCGAAATCATGACTTGATTCATCCTTCCCCTTCTCTCCCTACCTTGAATCCATCCATAAGTGCTATTGGCTTTACCATAAACAAACAAACAATAAAATTTCAATCTGTCTCCCTTTGCTTTAACACAGTGAAGCCATTGTGACCACAGAACAATTGGGATAGTCCCATTTCCCCTCAAGATTCCTTACAGCCTGTTCTCTACACAGTGGCCACATTGAGCCAATCAGAGCAGGTCACTTAAAAAAAAAAAAAAAGAACAGATCACTTGCTAGCACAAATCACTCATCACACTGATAATGAAACCCAAAACCCTTCCTGTGTCTTGCAAGGTGCTTCAGAGGGAAGACCCTGCCCACCTCCCCAGTCTCAGCTTTCAGCCTATTCCAGCCATACCCAACCCTGCTTAAAGTTCTGTGCTTCCTCTTAATACTGGCCTTTAGCAATGCTATGCCCTCTGCCTGGATCACTTTTTTTCCTTCTATGTCTTTCATTTGGCTGATTCCTCCTTTTTCTCCAGACCTATCCCAGACACCACATCCTCTGGAAAGTCCTCGCTGATGCCCCACCTCCTGCTCCTGTCTGTGATGGGTGCCCCTTCTATGTACTCCAATAGTATCAGGTTCTTCCTTATCAAAGCAGGCAATATCCTGTCTCATCACTGCCCCCTTGTTTGTAATCCACCTCTCTCCTGGCTGCAAGTAGTGGCCTGATCATTTTAAAATTTTGATTTGTTATATATGACAGCAGAATGTATTACAATTCATATTACACACATGTAGTCTTTTTTTGGTGGTGCTGGGATTGAACCCAGGGCCTTATGCATGCAAGGCAAACACTCTACCAACTGAGCTATATCCCCAGCCCTGTGGCCTGATCTTATTCACATCTCTATACCCAGTGTACAGCATAAGGCTTGTCATGGAGTAGAAGGCTCAAGAAATATTATAGTGTGTATCCTGGCATCCCCTGTAAATGATTTGGTATAACTTCTATCTGAGCCTGTTTCCCTCAAAATAAGATGGGAAGATAATAATTAGTCACGCTGTTTTAAGGATAAAACACGACACAGAGTAAATGCTCAAAAAATGACAGCTATTGTTGGGTCATAACTGGTCAGGAAAAGAGAGAAAAACAAGTCTCTCCTCCCTGCTAACCCACATACACACCCATCCTGCTTCCCTCCTGTCTTTAGTCCCTTGAATAAAGCTGGAAAACTGAACCAGCAAAAAAATCCCCTTCAGTAAACTCTTGGGAGAGAACTATCTTCTGTATCAACAACACACCCTGGGCTTAGACTCCAGCAGAGCAGCCCTGAATTGGAGGTCTGGTTTTTCTTTTCACCCTGTCCAGATATTTACAGTGTAAACCTTGGATGATGAGTGGGAGGAGGGGGGAAGCACAGCCCATGCCAAGAAACCTCAGGAAGGAACTCACACTGGGTCTCCACACAGTAATGCATACTGTTCTGGAATCTTCCATCAAAACGCTTTGTCAGCTGTGAGAGAAGAAAGGGGTCTTCTCAGCAGCAAAGCAGAGAGAAGTGTTCCTGTGGAGGCCAAGTCTCTCTCTCTACATTCAGAATGCTGTCTACTAGAGAAAAGACCCAGGTTCAAGTTCAAACTTAAGTTAACCTTTCTGTCTTAGTGGTGAAAGACTGGAACAATGTTGGATACTCCATCTTCCACTTCCTAGACTCCAGCTGAATAGAAACTCCCCATCAATGACCCTGAACTGCCTCAGAATTGGCATTTGATTTCAACAAACAGGTCTGGGTTGTCTAATGCCTCTTTAATTTCAAGTTGGACAACTGTCCCCTAGTCTTTGTCTTCTGGAAATTTCCTCCTCTGGATTGTCTTTTTTGTTTTAAATGCAAATTCAATTTCAGAACTACTTTAGAAAACATATCTGAAAACCAAAGACCACAGGCAGGAATGATTTCTTCCATTTTACACAGTTGGTAGGTATCTACTATACTATTCTGTCTTTTCCACTATACATTATCCCATATATATTTTTTCTTGAAATAATTGTCAGAGTTCACTTAGTTGTCACATTTGTGGCCACATTTTATAAACTAAAGTACTATAATTCATAGTTTGCTTAGTCAAATACCTATTATTGGCTGTTTGGATTATATCTATTTGTTGCTATGATAAGTAGCACTTTGTACAATTTGCTTTTAGGAAATTTCTTCTTCTAGATTGTTCTTTAAATGCAAATTCAATTTTAGAATTACTTCAGAAAATATATCTGAAAATCAAAGAACAAAAGACAGGGGTGATTTCTTTCAAGAAGCAGGCCTACCCATTCATTTCCCTTTCAGTCCTTGAAGTGGGTTTCCAGGGACAATAAGTGCCACACAATGCTTTTCCCAGATTCTTGATTTCAGTGGGGTAGGCAGTGCTGAGAAAGTCCACAGCATCAGTCTGACCTTCCAATGGTGAGTCAGGGACACTTAGGCGCAGTTATGTGGGCCCAGAGAATTTGGATTTTCTGGAAAACTCTTAGTCTTATCCCTGGCAAGTCTCAGAACCAGACTTAGAACCAGAACAGGCCAGTTGTTCTCTGAACCAGTCTTTATTGAGACTTGTGGTAGATGCTGCTTGTTGCTTACCTAATAGCCACCCTCTATATCTTTTTGCTCACTAACAGAGCTCCAATATTTTTAGGTAGTTGGCAAAGATCCTTTCATATCAGACAGTTGGGAAGACCCAGTTCTAGGCCCAGGCTTTAATTATTATATTTGTTTTGAACTAATTATTGGTCTAAGAGTGAGTACATGACACAGTTCTTGGTAATGAGACATAAGGGACAGTTGTCTAGGAAGTCTCCCCTTCCCAAATAACAGGCAAAGCCTCCTAAGAAGAAGGCCTTTGTTTCTTCCTTCTTCATTGTGCTAGGATGCAGATATAATTTTTGAGAATAAAGCAGCCATCTGGCAACCATAATGCAACAAGTTTGAGAATGAAAGCCAATTCACCATGGATAGCAGCACAGCAGGCAACCACCCACCTTTAAAGTTTTTATGTGAAAAAAACCACATCATGTCCATTTGTTTAAGCCACTATAGGTTGGGTTTTCTGTTACTTTCAGCTCAACGCATACCCAACTGTACCTACTGTGTGCCTGGCACTTTGCTAAGTACCAAAGAAGTTACAAAAGAAATGGAAAACATGCTTCTTTACCTCAGCAAGCTAAGTCCACTTAGAAAGATGAGAAACAAACACAGATAACAATATATGAAAAGTAATTAAGTAACCAAGAAGAAAGGACTGAGGAAACTATTTTAAGCAAGGGGAATAAGAAAGAGTTAGAGCTAGAAATATGCATAGTGTTTCCAAGGAAAAGTAAAGACCTAGATGGGTCATAGAAAGGAAATGGGAGATGTGGCAGATTGTAGGTTGGCACCATATTCAAAGGCTAAAAATTGCCCATTCAGGACTTTGGCAATGAATTGATGTTTAGTGGAGAACCAATGCAAGAAAAATTCATGATGAAAGCTGTACTTGAGGAAGATTAGTTGGATGGTGAAGTGCAGACTGCAGCTGTGGTACTCAAATGGGTGATGACAGCTAGAAGGGTATCATGCAAGAGATATTCTGAAGGGGAATTAGCAGAACTTGATCAATGTAATGATTGAGTGTGGAAAAGGGAGAGGAAAGAGGGTCAGATAGAATGGGGGAAGAGCCCTTGACAGACACAGGAAGCATAGAAATGGAGATAAGATTTTTGGCTTTGGCTCAGGAAGCTGAGGCAGAAGGATCATGAGTTCAAAGCCAGCCTCAGCAATTTAGCAAATCCCTAAGCAACTTAGTAAGACCCTGTCTCTAAATAAAATATATAAATGCATTAGGGATGTGGCTCAGTGGGGACAATCCCCAATACCAAGAGAAATAAAAAAAGATTTTTGGCTTTGACATGTCAAGCTGACAGTTAACCACATAGATTAATATGTCTAATCATATTAATCAGAAGCCCCACACCTGGGAGTGGGGACAGAGAGGGAGCAGAAAAGGCATTTGGTTAATGCTAGTGATTTCCAAACTTCAGTCATCTTCATGACTTTTGACACATGCTGAACTACATTACCAATCTATCTGATATTGTTCCTTAAATTAACTTCTTTATAGACTTTGGGATGTAGCTCAGTGGTAGAGCACTCACTTAGCATGTGCAAGGTTCTTAGATCAATACCCAATACAATTACCCCTCCCCAAAATATATTATAAACTTCTTCTTATGTTATTTATTTATTTGGTACTAAGGATTGAACACAGGTGCACTTTACCACTGAACTACCTCCCTAGCCCTTTTTTATTGATTTTATTGTCTTTTGTTTCTGTTTTTGGACTGGGGATAAAACCCAGGGCTTCATGCATGTAGGCAAGTGCTTTAACACTGAGCTACATCCCAGCTCTTATTTTTAGTTTTGAGGCAGGTCTCCTTAAGTTTCTGAGTCTGTCCTCCAACTTGGAATTCTCCTGCCTCAGCCTCCTGAGTACCTGGGATTACAGGTGTGCACCACTACCACATGCATCAAAAAACTTCTTTAAAAAACTGCATGGTTATAAGCAATACTACCCTTGAAGTCAGCAGCTTTAATGTGTTAATTAAAGTTTTTTTTCTAAAACACATGAAAATAAATTCATGGCTATTAACATTTAAAAAATATTCAACCGTTAACTACTTGAAATTATCTCACATGCCTTTAGATGACCTGGCCACCAGCCTTGGGAAAAAAAGAAACAGCTCAGACACAACTGGGGGACCTGTTTAATGAGGGTGAGGCATTTCAAGGGGCCCGATCTCTTGAGTGTTGGGACTCTTGAATCTGCTCCCTTCTCCTATGTCAGCAATTTACTTTTTTTTTTCCTGGGAGGATAGATCTTTATGCATCAAGCTGTATGAGAGAGAGAGAGAGCTGGAAAGTGTGTGCCCTGGATGTCAGGGTGCCTGGGGAGGTATTGCTCACTCATCAGTCATTTTGGGCAGCATAAACCAGGCGAAGCATCCCCTCTATAGCATTTTGGTCAGAGTAGGGTCTCAAATCCTCTCACTAGGGTTTCTAAGGAAAGATTCCTGCAACTTGAACTAAACGAAAACACTGAGAAATAAGTTGCAGCCTTCCTCCTCCCTTTCTTCCCCTCGCCCGCCCCCACTCCTCTAGCCCCCTTCCAAATCTGAGCTGGGCTTAGCATAAGAGAAGCATGACTCATAGGAACCAAGGTCTGAGCCAGACAGGCCAGCCTGCCAGGATTCTTCCCCAGCTGATGACAAGCAGACCCAGCAGCCTGGTCCCCAGCCCATGACAGACTCAGTTGTCCAAAGGCTTCAGGCCATTAGAGCCCCCAGGGTAACAAACATTCCCTGGGGAAAGGTCAAAAGACCAGAAATGGCAAAGAGCTGCTGTGAAGGAAAGAAGACTGTGTTCATTCAATGGCAATAGTGTATGGATATTGCTTCCCCTAATGTCTTGTCCAAGAGTCTGTTAGGCCCTAAGTACCTACCTTCATAGTAATATTGTCATCATCATCGTCATCATCATAATAATGATAATGCTTACAGGGAAATAACTATGTGCAAGGTATTGTGCTAAGTGCTTGACACGTATTATTTTGTTCTCACAGAGACCTTAGGAGACAAGTACTCTAATTAGACCCAGTTTAGAAATGAGAAAACTAGGAATCAGAGAGTGGAAGTAAGTTTTCCAAGGCCCACACAGTCAGTGGGATAGCCTGGATTCAAGCATAAGAGTACGGTTCCAAAGCCCAACATTTCAACCATTCTGTTTCCTCACAATACTTTCTGAAGAATGTTGATGCTGGGTACAGCTAACTGGATCAGACACAGACCCTGGATTCAGGATAGAAAACTATAGATTGGCCAGCAGATTAAGGCAGTGGCCTGAGGTAGGTATCAAACGTGGAAGATAATGACCAATGGAACCACTCAGTTCCTCTCTCCTGTGGAATCTGAACTTGAAACATGGAGAGGGTCCTCAGTCAGCAATGAGTACAGCAGTAGCCACACACCAACACACATGAGATAGAAGCCATGAGACAATATAAAATCCTTGAATGAGCAGAAACTTGAGTGGGGAACAGAGAGAAATTATTGGCGGCAGCAAGAACAGAGGCTTCTGAATCAGAGAGCAAGGCAAGTTGATCATTTTAACTACTCATTTGCCAATATCCTCAACTTTCTTACACCATTGACCATCTTTCACCCATCTTACAATCCCTAAGACTCTAACAAAGCCAAATGCTTACTCCTCCTCCTGCCCTAGGACCACTAAGCACTGCTTGGTGAAAATACTTCAGCCACATGGATGGGAACCATTATAAATGTACTAGGCCAGGAAATACCCACCTCTGATTCCCTGTTGGGTTCTTTCCTCCATTCTCTCCAGTGGATCTCTGAACAACACAGCCTCCTCTATCATCTATAAACTTTTAGCCTTGTTACATCCCCTACACCCATTTTCACAGAGAAAGTCATTATGCAGTAACTTTCCACAGTCAAATCTCCAAGTTCACTCCCCATCCATTTTTTCCACCTTCCCTGATTCATCTCAATTGAGTCTGACCTCTGCAACTGCACCCTGGCTTTCAGTTTTTCCCATCATCCTGGGGATCTGAAGCTTTCATTAGCCCTTCAATTGGCCAGCATCACCCATCTATCCCTCTGTGCTGTGCTTCCTCCACGTGAGCATTGAAGCATACCCTCTCTTTCCCATAACTCTCCATCATCTGCTCTCGCTTCCCTTTCACAGAAAAAACTTGTTGAAAGAGCTGTCTACACTTGCTCTCTCCATTTCCTCACTCCCACTCTTTAGCCTGATATAGCTGCCATCCAGTTCTATTACTCCACTGAAGCTATTTGCACAGATGATCTCTTCACACATAAATTCCAATGTTTCTCAGATCTTCCCTTATATTGGCCTCTCTGAAGCATTTGCCACAGTTAGCTGAAGCCTCCATCCTGAAGCATTCTCTTACCTTGGCTTCTGTGATCTTGGTTGAATTTTTTTTTTTTTAGAGAGAGTGAGAGAGGGGAGAGAGAGAGAGAGAATTTTTTTTTAATATTTATTTTTCAGTTCTCGGCGGACACAACATCTTTGTTGGCACGTGGTGCTGAGGATCGAACCCGGGCCGCACGCATGCCAGGCAAGCGCGCTACGCTTGAGCCACATCCCCAGCCCTTGGTTGAATTTTTATTTTTTTATTTTTTATTTTTTTTTTTTTTTTAGGGCTGGGGATGGAACCCAGGGATTCAAACAGGCTAGGCAAGTGCTCTACCACTGAACAACATCCCCATCCCTCTCCTGCTTTCTCTCCCACCTTTCTGGTTGCTGATCAGTCCCCTCATTGGGCTTCTTTACCTCTGTCCATCCACAAATGTTGAGGTTTCCTAGAGCTTTCTCAAAGGCCTTCTTCCTAATCTCCAAATTCTCCATGCATAATCTTCCAAGGTTTCAATTACCATCTATAAACTTATGACTCTCAAATTTATATATTTGGATCCAATAACTCCTGAGCCTCAGACCTATAGAGTCGATTTTCACTTAAGTGTCTGTTATAGTTTGGTTGTGAGGTGCCCCCCCCAAAACTCATATGTGAGACAATGCAAGAAGGCTTGGAGGTGAAATGATTGGTTTATATGAGTCTTAACCCAATCAGTGAATTAATCCTCTGATTGGGATTAACTGAATGGTAACAGATGGCAGGTAGGGTATGGCTAGAGGAGGTGGGCATTAGAGGTGTTCCTTTGGGGTATATATTTTCTATCTGGTGAGTGGAGTCTCTCTCTACTTCCAGATCATCAAATGAGCCACTTCATGTTCAGCCTCCCCTCCAACCCTGAGGAAGGGAGCCGGCTGTCTACTGACTAAGACCTCTAAAACTATAACACCCCAAATAAACTTTTCCTCCTCTAAAATTGTTCCTGTCAGGTCTTTTAGTCACAGTAGTGACAGACAACCTAAAGTTCACATGCCCAGAACTGAGCCCAGTATTATTTCTCTGGAGCCTGTTCCTCTTCCTTGGTCCCTAGAATAGCTAACATTTATTGAGTGCATTCTATGCTGGACCAAGTTCAAAGCATTTTATGTGTCTTATTTCACTTAACCATTAAAACAAAGGCAGTATTAATATGCTTATTTTATAGGAAAGGAAACTGAGACACAGAGAAGTTAAGGAACTTGTCCAAGGCCACACAGCAAATCAATGGCAGATCTGGGATTCTCCAACTTCAGAGCTATTGCTCTCAACTATCACACTATATGGCTATCCAGTTGTCCTGCCAGAACCCTAGGCATCAACCCTTACTCCTGACTTTTCCTTCCCTCTCCATATCTCTCTATTCTACTACCAAAACATGTCTCAGATCCAACTATTTCTTTCCACCTCCATTATAACTATCATAACCAGGTCAGTATCATTTCTCACCTGGCTTTCTGCCTCCAATATCTTCACTTCCCAACCCAAACCATCTTCCATGCTGATTCCTCAGCAATGTCTGAAAGGCATGTCATCTGTATTGTTTGGTTTTCTTTTATTGTAACAATACCTGAGATAATCAACTTAAAAAGAGGAAAGGTTGATTTTGGCTCACAGAATGTAGGCCTTAGTCCATGGCTGGCCACTTTTGGGCCTGAAGCAAGGCAGCACATCAGGGTGAGAATGTGTGGCAGAGGAAGCTGCTCATCTTTAGTGGCCAGGAAGAAAAGGGAGAGAGAGAAAGAAAGAGAGAGAGAGAGGGAGGGGAGGAGGGAAGAAAGGAAAGAGAGGAGAGGAGAGGAGAGAGGTGAGAGGAGAGAGGAAGGAGAGAAGGGCTGTGTTCCTAGTATCCCTTCAAAGGCACCCCTCAAACAACCTAATTTCCTTCCACTAGGTCCTACCTTTAATAAGGTTCCACCACCTCCCAATAGCACCATGGATTGGGGACCAAGCCTTCAACACACAGGCATTTGGGGAACAGTCAAGATCCAAACTGAGGTAGCAGTACATGGCTCCTCATTGCTCTCAGTATAATTCCCAGGTGCCTTTACACAGCTTACTTGATCCTTCATGATCTAGTCTCTACCTGACCCTCTAGGCTCAGATCTTTCCATCCCTTCTACACCTAACTTCCTGTAATTTTCTTCCTTCCCACCTGCCTTCACCTGGCTTCCACCTACTTATCCTTCAGTTCTCCATATAGAGGAGGGACTATTCCTGAAATGAGGAAAGCCAACCTTCACTCCCCAGTTTGGCTTAGGTGCCATTCCTTTTTTACCCTGTACTCATCCTTGTCAGATCATTTCTCATGGCTTATATTATTTATTCATGTTCTTTCCTTAATCGTGTTATTTCCTCAATAGATCTAAGTTATGTGAGACCAAGGGATATTGTCTACTTTCCTTACTTCTGCACTCACCCCCTTGCCTGGCACAATTTGTGAATGTTATGTGTGTAGAAATGATGCCAAAGCCCTCTTTCTTCACTCTCCTTTCTCCAAGCCACACTCAGTGGCCTGAAGAAGCATCCCATGGCCAGCTGCCTTACACAGGTCCTGTGCACAGAGGCCAAGGATGTGTGAACCTATCAGCTTAGACCTTCCTTCCCAGCAGTGGACCCAAGAGTCAGCGCCCTCCCTCCACTCCATTTCCTGAACTGTCTTTACATCGTGAATTTCAGCTATCACTTGACTTTTAGAACTAGAATCAAGCTATGTCTTAGTTACTGGCTCTTTTAATAGCCTTGTGAGATCAATGGGGATGCAACAGAAATAACAATGATGACTCACCCAGCCCATCTCTCCTCCCCTCACCACACTGCACAGAATCCAATCCTGCCACTGTCGAGTTAAGCACTGTTCCAAATGAGGTAGCAGTGGTCCCTTGGTTATCTGAGGCATCATGAATGGGATAAGCAGCCAAGGTGAGACCTCATGTGAGATACGGGTCAGATTCTATAGTCAAATGCATTGTCATGTTTTGAGCCTGGACAACACAGACAGAAATAGATAGAGCAGAATAGCAAGCTCCTGGTAAGAGAAAGGCTCTGGCTATAAGATAGGTGAAGAGGGAGGCAAGTGATCCATAACAATATCACAGAAAAGGATAGAGGGAGAGGCAAAACTCAGGTGGGCTTCCTCATCCTTGCTCATGCAATCCTTTTCTTCTTGGAACTTCACCCCATAAAAGCAGATCATGTCCACATGTTGTACCACAGTGGGCAAATGGGCTATGCTAGTCATTAGCTCTATTTCCCAAATATTCCCAGTTCTGCGCCTTATGGGTAAACAGTGAGATTATACTTCTTGACAGGACCATATTATGAGTTCTGGCCAATGACACAGAAGTAAAACATGTCACTTGCAGACTGGAACAATTCAGTGCCAGAGTGAGACCCTACAGAGCTCTCTTTCCCTTAGCTATGGTGACCAGCAACGTTTGGGATAGTAGTCTCTTTGAAACCTGGGTTTTGAGTTAAGGAGACAAGCTCATTCTAACTGATACACAGGCTAAACCTTTCCTTTGGAGTTTGACATTATCAGAGAAAGGAAACTATAATCATGGTACTGAAAAAAGACGACAATTATTTATCAAAACAATCACCAAAATCATGCTTGGCATATTGGTAATTTTAAGTTATTAGCAATGTTCTAGATCAAATTTAAGGAAGTAGTCTATGAATGCTTGTTATATTATTAATTAATAAATGAGAGGAAAAGACTTAATACAACTATGATGGTTCTTGAGATGCAACCAGCAATTCTGAAATACACAGCACAGGCCAATAGTCTAAACTAACTCATTTAACAACATAGTCCTAAGAGGTTCTAGGTCATTTTGTCCAGGTACAAGTCCAGGCCTTTCCTGGCCCAGCTCTTACTCTTGCCCTGCGTAACTGCTGATTTCTTTACCTAAGTTTCCCTGGTTCTTCCTCCATCCCTGGACAAGTTCTTCTCTTGAGTCCCTTAATCACTAAGAACATGAGCTCTAATTTCTAGTATTCCACAAGTACTCCCAGCTCTCTGGCTGCCACCACAGGAAAGTGCTGTGTATTCCTGGCTTCCACCCACCTGTATCTCCTCAACTCTCTTCTGTGGAGGAATTTCTAACAGGATAGGGTATGAATTTTGAATTCAAATGGAGCTGAGTTTGAATCCCACCAACACAATTAACTTACTTTGGGACCTTGGATAAGTCATTTTCTCTCTCTGAGCCTCAATATCTTCATCATTATAATAGGAACAAAAATATAGATACTCCCAAATGTATGATGGCTCAACTAATGAGATTTTTGACTTCACAATGATACAAAAGCAATACACATTCAATAGAAACTGTACTTTGAATTTTGATCTTTTGCCAGCTAGTGATATGCAGGATGATACTCGTGATGCTAGGCAGGGCCACTGAGCCACAGCTTCCAGTCAGCCACGTGATCACAAGGGCAAACAACTGAGACTCAATGGATCATATATTGAATATTGCTGGGCTTTGCCCCTTCCAAGTCTATAAAGTGTCAGGGCTAGCAGCCACCTTAAGGGCCATCCCTTGATCCACAGTCTAAGTTTCTGGATAAGAAAGAGTTACAGATATTCTGAGAGCTATTGGTTCTCAGGACTGGAAAGAACCCTGAAGGGCATGACCCCCAGGCTGACTGACAGGTAGTCTGCCCCACAGAAGGGAGGAGGATAAGCCTGGGCTCCTGCTTCTATCTGTAGGCTTTGGGAGCACTGCAGGTTTCCCAACATACCTAGGAAGCAGCATCACTTATAACAAAGTGTCAAGGGCTTAACTACCCAGATTCAAAGCCCAGCACAGCCACGTGGTAGCTATGTGGCCTGGGGCAAGTTGCTCCTCCAGGGCTCCATTTTCCCTTTGCATAGCAGATCAAGGATGCCTGTCTCATCAAAGCTGTGTATGACTATGCTGGCTTTACCTCTATAAAATGCTAATAAGTGACACTTGAGTTTTAGAATTTCTAGGAGGGACACATATAATGGTGGTGGGAAGGAAGATAGGTACCTTATATATGTTTTCTTTTCCCAGGCTGGAGGGAGACTCACTTCCCTCCCCAGAACCCTAGTTCCTACTTAAGAGAAACCTCTGCTTTCTCCCAAAATCCCTTGACTTTTCCTGGCAAAGAGGCTGAAATTAGGTTCAGCCTGGGCTGAAATAATGTTCACCCCCCCCACCACCACCAGGCTTCAGAGTCCCCCATTTTGTTTGACTTCATCCTCAAGTACACATCCTGAAGCACTGCCCAGTTGGCCATTTCTGGGAGAAAGTCTGGCAATCATCAGCTAAATTGAGCCTATTAGTACCTGTTTGCACCACTCATGCAAACACCCCAATCATGCAAATTCCTGCCTGCCTGCCGGAGGCTCTGGAATCACTGAGGTTATAAATCGAAACTCAGTCAGTACTGACTCTGCCTGGAACCAACCAGTCAGTGGCCAAGACTTTGCATTTTATTTCCAGTTTTCCAACCTCTCTCCCCTTTTAATGAGCTGCCCAGGCAACAAGCTATGCATTTAGTTAGAAATCACACTTAACAGCCACAGATTGCCACTTTGCACTGTGCACATTTGATTTAATAAATGTGCTACTGCTGTGGTTTTCACATATCCCTATGGGGGAAAGCACTTCAACATGGAAAAGGTCCTTCAGACCACCTAGTTCACTCACTGCTTCTGACCACCTCTCAAGCAAAACAGAAATGTTGCTACCCAGGAGCAGGCCCCACAGGGATGCAGCTATGATTGTTGTTGTTTCTAACTAAAAATCATTAGCAAAAGGTCCATTCTTATCAGAAACAAAAACAATGACAGGGACATGTTAGAGATTCTGAGGGACCCCTGGGAATACTGCTGTGTGAGGTCCAGAAAGGGCTGCCACAGCAGTGTGGGTGGTGTGTGATGTATGTGGATGTGAGTTCGAGCACATTTGGGTGTGCATGTGTGTCCCTTATCAAACAGCTCATCTGAAAAGAGAAACAGGTCCTCTCAGTTAAGTCACCATAAAACAACTGAAAGGGAACCCTAAAAAAAACTCCAAGATGACGTTCCTCTCAGTTGTCACTGATGAATAGCTTGATAAATTCGAGTTTTCTGTAGTTTCAATGGCAGTTAAACATGGATGCCATCCACTCAGCTGTTTAAGCCCCAAATCTAGCAGGCATTTACTCTCCTTACTCTTCACATCTAGTCCAACAGAGAATTTTGTCTTTTTTACTCCAGAATATATCCTGAATCCATCCACTTCTTCTCTGCTTCACTGCCATCAGTGTGGTTCAAGTCTCTGTCACTTCTCTCCAGGACTAAGCCTCCTCAATAGCCTCCCTGCTTCCACCCTTTTTGCCATGCAGTCCATTCTCTACATAGCAGTTGGAAGTATCTTTTAAAAACATAAACCCTTTTCCTATCATGGCAATATAAAAACACATGTTCAAAATGAATCATCTACAACCCTGGTTCACTAAGTGACTGTGATGAATTAGTTCTTGCAGCATATCCTGGCCAATCCTGACTGATATGTCGAATTCACACAGATTTCTGGAGCAGGGTTTTTGGCTTCATAGGATTCCTAAAGAAGGGTGTGATGCCAAAGGATTATCTTAGCCACTGTAGAGAAGTGGACAGGAGCTGGATGAGTGAGGCACAGTGTTCGAAGTGTGCAATTAACAAGCTTAGCTAATACCCCTCAGACAAGGGCTTCACCATGATGACATGACTCAAGAAAGCAGACTGCTTAGAAGTCAGATAATCTGTGCCTAACCCAGGAAAGGGGACAGGATTTTGATGCTGGAGGGGAACTGGAGTACAAAGCTGAGTAATGAGTAGAATTTAGGAATAGGAATTAACATGGTGGAAGTGACACAGGAGAGGGAAGGAAAGGAAGAGGTTAGAAGCAACATGTACCTTCAAGGGTCACTCTTGGAAGTTCCTGATCGCAAATAAAATGGGTAGCAAAATGCTCCGGGGACCAACGAAGGACACCAGCTGTTGTCACAGGTTCTCTAGCTCTGGGTCTGCTGAAACTGAGAGGGTATTTACTGCCTGGGCCAGGACTGGCTCAGTGACTGGCATTTTGAACCAAGCTGGCCAGAGTGAACCTGTCAGGGATTGCCAGAGAAAGCAGAGGCAGGAGAAATCAGGAGGGTCTTTTATAATCAGAATAACAGCTGACAGTTATCAAGGGCTTATCACAAGCCAGACACTGTGGCCAGGACATTATATTTATGCTCTCCCTATAATCCTTACACAAATCCCATAAAAGTTAGTGCAATTTTATCTCTACTTAGAGACACTAAGTAACTTGCCTAAGATCATACATCTAGTAAATGTCAGAGTCCTGATTTGGAACCAGGATGTTTCCTCCCCAACCTATGTCTTTAACCACTTTATTTGCTCTTTTTCCTACTTCTTGAATTTATGTATTTGTTTCCCTTTCTCCTAGTTTTTTTGTTCCATCCATTTCCTGCCACCTGTTCAATTTCTCTTCTCATACTTCATTACTTGACACGAAAAAAATAATTGAGTCCACCATGACTAGTTATCTATTATTAGTTTTTCAGTCATGCACTTTCTGGTTCAATTCAGCCCTCCATACATTGACTGCCAACAGGTGACCCTTATCTCTAATAACATAAAAGCAGCACTCCTTTCAGATGGAGTGACCATAGGGAAAAAAAAGGCAAGGCAGCTCTCTGTGCATGAACAACAATCTGGGTACAAGAGCCACGCATCTGGAGCTCTAAACACTTTTGGCAGGCACTTGGAACAATGCTGTGGAGATGACATCTGTAGATAGCATAAGCTTGGAGGTTTGAAAGGTACTGAGTATATGTATAGAAAGTCCTAGTATTGATTTTCTCTTTATTATTTAAAACTTTGGGATGACCTTTCTAGAGAGTCCACTCTGATGTCCTAGAAAAGAAAGAGCACAGGGGTTGTTCTTAGAATGATAGGATTCTGATATGGCTTTGCCACTTAATATCTCTAGTACTCAGTTTCCTCATCTGCAAAATGAGGGACATGTGTTTTACAGCTTCCCTCTCAGATGATTTGGAGTGAGGATCAAATAACTTAATGGTATCGAGAAGATTCCTTTAACACAGATGCCCCCCCCCCGAGCTGTCCATGCTCCACTGTGCTTTATCCTGGTGAAGATCACCTCTCCCAACACCTACCTCACTAACCAAAGCCTCTTTCTAAAACCTCCTCATTTTCTTTTGCACCTATAAATCCATCCACCTTCTTCCCAAAGTCACTGTCACCACCCTGGACCAAACCTACGTTGTTTCTCTCTTGGACAATGGTAATACTCTCCTGTCTGGCATTGTCCTTGCACATTCTTCTGCAGTCCATTCTTTGCACAGCAGCCTGATTGAACATTTTGAAATCAAAATCAAATGTTTACCATCTTGCATTGGTAGCTCCTGTTGTTCTTAGGATAAAATTGTAGGACTTCCTTCCTGGCCCACAAAACCCTATGTGATCAGGCACCTTCAACTCACCTTCAACTAACGTTACTCTTTTTCTTGTTCCCTTGTGCTTCCCCACACTTAGCTCCATGCAGCTCCTTGAATGCACCATGCACTCTCCTACCAAAAAGCTTTGGCACATGGTGTTCTCCCTGCCTGAAATGCTCTTTCCAAGCCCCCTCCAGCTCCAGGCACATTCCAAGTTCCTGATTTCGCTAGGAAAGATTTCCTTGATCCCTAAGATTAGTTCAGTTATTCCTATTATTCACGATAGTTTTATTTTGGTCATGTTCAACTAATGTATACATCTCCCACAAGATTCTTAGTTCTTAGAGATAAGAACTGTGATTATTTTTGTTTATCATGGTGTCCCCAGCACCTGACACAGTGCCTGGCGCATGATAGGTGCTCAGTCAATATTTGTTAAATGAAAAAATGAACATGGAGGTCCTTGACAAACAATAGAGCTGGGCAAAAATAAGGCAGTGTTGCAGAAACAGAAAAACTAATCCTAGAATTCATAATTTAAAGAACTCAGAATAGTCAAAACTGTCAAAAATGTAAAATGAATTTGGAACACTAATACTTCCCAATTTCAAAACCTAATACAAAGTAATCAAAAGTAACCAAAATGATTAAAAATAATCAAGATGGTGTGGAAATGACTAAGGATACATATATGGATCATGGAATAGAACTGAGAGTTCAGAAATAAACCCATACAGCTATAGTCAATTAATTTTTGACTATAGGGTACCAAAAAGAACAGTCTCTTCAACAAAAGGTTGACAATGGGATATCCAACAACATGAAGAAAAATGAAGTTGGATCATTAACTCACATCATATACAAAATTAACTCTAAATGGGTCAAAAATCAAAATATAAGACACGAAACTATAAAATCCTTAAAGGAAACATAGATATAAATCTGAATGTCCTTGAATTAGACAACAGTTTGAAATAATATTATGTTAAAAGTACAAGCATCTGAAGTAAATGTTGGACATCATCAAAATTTAAAACTTTTTTGCATCAAAGAATATCAAGACGTGAACAGGCAACCCACAGAATGGAAGAAAACATTTACAAATCCTATATCTGATCAGGGATCAATAATACATGTTATATAATATGTATATTATAATATAGATTATACATTATATATATGTATATATATATCATAAAGAACTCCTTTAATTTCACAACAAAATAACAAACGACCCTGTTCAAAAATAGGTAAAAGACTTGAATAGATATTTCTTCAGAAAGATATACAAGTAGCCACTAAAGACATGAAAAGATACTCAATACCATGAGTCATTATGAACTGCAAGTTAAAACTATAATGAAATACACTTCATGCCCACTTAGATGGCTAGAATAAAAATATAGATAATAACAAGTACTGGTGAGGATATATAGAAATTAGAACCCTCATACACTGTTGGTAGGGCTAAAGCAGTCTGGCAGCTCTTCAAAGTGTTAAATATAGAGTTTCCATGATTCAGCAATTCCACTTATGGGTGTATACACAATAGAAATGGAAGAAAAATTTTAATACTTATTTTTTAGTTGTAGTTGGACACAATACCTTTATTTTATTTATTTTTCTGTGGTGCTGAGGATCGAACCCAGGGCCTTGCACGTGCTAGGCAATTGCTCTACCACTGAGCCACAATCCCAGCCTATGAAAGACATTTTTACACAACTTGTACATAAATGTTCATGCACATTATTCATAATAGCCAAAGGATGGAAATGAGCTAAATGTCCTTCAATGTGTGAATGGATAAACCAACTGTGATATTTCCATACAATGGAATGTTAGTTAACCATAAAAAAGAATGAAGTGCTGACACATGCTACAACGTGATGAAACCTAAAAACACCACAAGTGAATTAAGCCAGACACAAAAGACCAGGTATTGTATGATTTCATTTATATGACATATCCAGAAAGGCAAATCCAAGAGATAGAAAGTAGATTAGCTGCTGCCTGGGGAGCACTCGGTGAGTCATTGGGAGCTGGGTTTCTTTGTGGTAATAAAAATGTTATAAAATTGATGGTGGTGGGCTGGGGTCGTGGCTCAGTGGTAGAGCACTTGCCTAGCATGTATGAGGCACAGGGTTTGATTCTCACCACCACATATAAATAAATAAAGATCCATTGAAAACTAAAAAAGTGTTTTAAAAAACTGATGGTGTTAATAGATGCATAACCTCATGAATATGTTAAAATTCACTGAATATTATGCAAATTATCTCAATAAAACTGTTAAAAATAAGGTGTTAAAATGGAAAGTGATTTCTAAAAGTCAAGAATGAGCCAGACATAGCAAACTTAAGGGGATGAGTGTTCCAACCAGAAGGAACAGCTAGTGCAAGGATCCTGGGGAAGGAATGAGATTGTCAAAGAACAGAAATGAGGTCATTACTGCTGAAGTGGGTCAGGGGGAAAGTGATTGGAGCTGAGGTCAGAAAGGTTGGTAGGTCAGCTAGAATGTAAAGTCTATTCTATGAGGAAGAGCCATGAGAAGCTTTGAAGCAGGGGAGTAACATATTTCATTAGCCAATGAAATGCATGGCCATGTGACTTGCTTTGTCTAATGAAATATGTCACTCATCTGCTCCACTGCTAGATCTTACTATTTGAAATGTTAACCAAGAAGTGCATGAATTATTCTACCATAATTTTAAAGAAATATTTTGATATTAATATTTTACTAATATACTATTAATTATAAATATTGGTGTTTATATAGTTGTTTTCCTTTGTAAGCCTATATCTCAAGCTTCAAAAACAATTCTGGACAGGTATGGTGTGTATGCCTGTAATCTCAGCTACTGGAGAGACTGAGGCAAGAGGATCACAAGTTTGAGGCCAGCCTCAGAAACTTAGTGAGACCCTATCTCAAAATAAAAAGTGAAAAGGTTTGGGGATATAACTGAATGGTGGAATACCCTGGGTTTGATCCCCAGTAGTGCAGAAATAACAAAAAAAAAATCAGCAAAAGTTTGAGAATGCCAATGTCTTAGTGGATAATGAACAGTATGGTAGTTTCCTGCCCTGTCTTCTCAATTCACCTTATGTTGCTTCCATGGTAGGTCTACCAAGCCTAGTGTTCAAGACTTATTCTATGACAGTATGAGAAGTTCAATGAAACAGAAAATTTGAAAGCAAGTTCTGAAGATCACTTCAGAATGCTAGAAGAGTAGACTTGGGTGCTACTCAATGGTATCTTTAGGAATGAACCCAGGCTTTCTGATTCACTACTTCATGGTAGAAATATTGGCCTGACAAAGCCTACTATTTACTGCTTACTATGCTATGATGAATTTGGACTGGATGGTCTCATGACCTGTGTGGCCATGACAGCCTGAGTTTCTATATTACCTGCTTCCACAGAACCCAAAAAAATGAGGCTCAGTAGCCCCAGGCACTCCCCTGACCTTGGCATTAGCTTTGAGGGACCTCCCAAAGATTCTCTACAATATGCTAGAGGAGAAGTACTTTCCTCAATTCCAAAAACACCACTCACAGTCTTAGTCTCCTTTCCTTGCTCATGCAGCTGCCCCTTCCCAGCACACCCTCCCCATGTCTGTCAGTGCCTGAATCCAAACTATATATCACAACAAAGTTGTGATGGGCTACTCCAAACTCCTGTAGTACCAGGCATGATGTACCTTCTATTGCCATCTTTTTACAGGTATGTGTCCCCACCTACAATAAAATTTTCTCTGAGTGGGACCCACATTTCCTCCTTCCAAGCATCCCTAGCGTCCAGATCAGTTCCTTAATCTATCAAGACAAATATAATGGCCTGTGTACAGTCCTGTAGTTGAGTGAGCAATAAAAAATCAATTCCCTTGGGGTCAAATCCTGGCTCTGTGACTTTACTGATTTCTTTTTGTCACGGCAAAAAATGACTTAGATAGTACTGACATTGTGACAATATGTCTTTTTTTATTTCTTCACCTATAAAATTGGGGAAATTGTACCTATTTCACTTAAAATAAAGATTAAGGAGCAATTACACAAGTGCTGGACACCTACTCAGAAGGATTATTTATAAATTTTATGTAATAAGTATTTAATGCATGCCAGGCTTGTAGGCTTCATGTTGCTATGAAGTAAGTATTATCATTATTATCATTATAAGGATCACGTATTTTCAGTAATAAGGGATAAATTAATACAGAGAGGGTCAGTCTGCCTGTCAAGGGTCATAATAAAACAAGTGGAAGAGTGAGGACTCAAACTCAGAGAGGGTGGACCCAAGGTCCAAGCACTTAACCACTATGCTACCACCCAATAGCTACCATTATTATCTTTTTTCTGCCAGTGTCAGACGAATTACAGGTGTAAAGAAAAAATGAGGCCAAGTGGTGGATTGCCTTCTAGCTTGCTCTCTGCTGCTCCCAGTGCTTTTGATCTGCAAGGCATACATTTTTGTTTTCTCTTCCCTTTGGTTGACTTTCATTCTGACCCAGTTGAGTCTTTCCCTCTGATCATGTCCTTGTGTGCCCATCTGTGTTGCCAACCTGGTGGTCAGCAAGATGATGAATGAGAGGAAGACTGTTTAATATGTGGGCAGACTGTTTAATATGAGAAAAAGACTTGCCCACTCATTTTTGGGTTTTCTTTTTTTAAATTTTATTTTATTTTTTAATTTTTTTTCCTTTTTTTATTGGTTGTTCACAACATTACAAAGCTCTTGACATATCATATTTCATACATTAGATTGAAGTGGGTTACGAACTCAAATGAAGCATACTCTACTGTTAAAAGTATCTGTAATTTAACCTGAGTCTCCAAGAGTGAGTCCTCTGAGCCATGAACATTCCCAGGCCAATCTTCCATACAGAATTATAGACTGAGCTGTAATAAGCCTCAGAGATACCAAGTCTTTCATTTTAAAGAGGAGGGAATTAGGACCCAGGAAAGGGAAGGGACTTGTTAGGAATACAGCAGTTGCTGAATTAATATGTATTGAGAAAATGAAAGACCAATAACCCATATTCTTGTGAGGTGAGGAGTACAGTCTGGGATCATGGGATCAAGTTGTTCTTTGTCCAAAGTGCAACATGCAAACCCCATACCTTGTACTCAGCAGCATCATTCGACAAGGCAAATTGTATTTATTTGTCTATTATTTATTTATTTTATGGTACTGGGGATGGAACCTCGGGGTGCTGTACCACTAAGGTACATCCCAGGCATGTTTGTTTTTTATTTTTTTTTTTTAACTTTGAGCCAGGGTTCTTCTAAATTGCAGAGGGTGGCCTTAAACTTGCAATCCTCCTGCCTCAGCCTCCTGAGTAGCTAGGATTACAGACACGCACTACTGAGCCCAGATGAGAAGGCACATTTTAAAAGTACAAATGTCTGTATACAACCACAGAAATTCTAATTTAATTGATCCTGGGGTAGAGCTCAGACACTGGTGTGTGTGTGTGTGTGTGTGTGTGTGTGTGTGTGTGTATTTTTTCTTTTTTACATTCCCATGATGATTCTAATGGGCACCTGGGGAAAATAAGCAACAAGGTTGAGAGCCACTGCTCTAAACCAATGCTTATTCCAACAGTTTTAAAATTTAAGTGTACACATTTACACACATACTCACACACATCAGTGTTTTTTTATTGAAGTGTGCCAGGTGATTCCAAAACACAGCTAAAGTTGAAAATCAAAACCAGTAATAGCTATGTGACAGAGGGCAAATGAAAAGAAATAAATCATACTTTATCTACTTTATAAGCTCCATGAGGACAAAGAGTTTTGCCTGTCTTGTTCACTCCTGTATCTCCAGTGCCTAAAAGAGCACAAATAGTTTCTTGGTCTCCATGACCTTCCCACTTGCCACCATGGGCAAATCAGTTTCAAACTCCCTGAGTCTATTTTTCCCATTTCTCAAATAGGAGTAATAACTCACAAAGCTGTCATGAGGATAATACAAGATAACATATGTAAAAGTACTTCATAAATGAAAAAGAAATACAAAAATGCTAGTTGCCTAGAGAAAAATTCAATTTCCTGTTCTCTTTCTGCCTCCCCGAGAAAGTTTAATTCTCTTTTTAGCCCCACCAGATATAATCTTGCTGAATCTCCTAGATTCCCCTCTGAAGTGCTGCATGGGATACTATCCCAACTAGGCTGCTCCCTGATGGTGGTAAAAACACTTTCAGCTGGGTGTGGTGGCGCACATCTGTCATTCCAGCTATTTAGAGGTTGCGGCAGGAAGATGGGAGGTAGCTCAGAGTTGGAGCTCTTGCCTAGCATGTGCTAGGCCCTGGGTTTGCTCCCTGGCATTGTAACAAACAAACTAAAAACCCCATATTCCTTCACAGTCCCCAGGTTCAGTATAACCTATTCCCCATTCATTGTGATAAAGAACATAGACGGGGATGCAAATTCTGGATTTTCAACTTATTCCCCAACTTTTGTTCTGTTTTATTTTTGATGTTGGAGATAGAACCAGGACCACACACATGCTAAACACACACTCTACCATGATCTACACCCCTAGACCTCCAACGATTCCCTGAGCCTGTTTCATCATCAAGAAAATGAAGATAATAATAGTTAATATATCTTGGAATCAATGTGACAATAAAATGATGCACATATTGCCTTTCACATAGAAAGCTCTTAAATATAATAATAAAAGCCACAGATTTTTTGTTTTGTTGTTTTGCTTTTTGTTTTTGAGGTACTGGGAATTGAACATAGGGCCTCCTACATGCTAGGCAAGTAGTCTACCACTGAGCTACACCCCCAAGCCCTTTAATTAATTAATTAATTAATTAATTAATTTAGGGATAGAGTCTCACTAGTTGTCCAGGCTGGCCTTGAACTTGCAATCTTCCTGCCTAAGCCTCCTGAGTCACTGGGATTACAAGCATGCACTACTACAACTGGCTCAAAGTTTTTTTAATTTAAAAAGGTGTGTGTGTGTGTGTAGAAATAATAAATATAAAAACAAAATGAGAAGGGCTGTTGTGGCTCAGTGATAGAGCACCGGCCTAGCACATGAGAAGCCCTGGGTTTGATCCTCAGCACTACATAAAAATAAATAAAATAAAGGTATTGTGTCCAACTACAACTAAAAAAATAAATAAAATATTTAAAAACCCCAAATAAGTAAAAATTAAAAATAAATATAAAAATATTTAAAGGTGGAATCTCCTCAAGTGCAAAAGTAACAAAAGTAAAATGGGGCACATCTGTTACTTTCTGATATTTGGAGTTTATCTGGGTGGCCAAATAGTACTGCAAAAACATGCTATTCCCTCTCTCTATTAGTCATTCAGCAACTATGCATTAAGAACTAACTGCATAACCAGAACACTGGGAGGACACAGACATGGAAAATAATAAAGCCCTTGGGGAGTCTGGTGGGAGCTCTTAAAACAAAATGCTGTAGCCTGGACATCTCTATCAACGTAGCAGTGGCATATCCTGTTGCAGGCAAAATACTTAGGAGTCAGTAAACCACTTCTTGGGTGTTGTGAGGTTCATAGTGTTGGTAATGGCAAAATTACAAAGCAGTAAAGGTAAGCATTAATTAGCATAGCAGATTTATTGGGTAATAAGCAAAGATTTTTTTTTTTTTTTTTAAATACGGAACTCCTTCTCCTCCTAGGCCATTTAGTCATTCAACAAACATTCACATCATACCTATTTCCAAACTACAAGCTCAAGAAAGAGGGATGAGTTAGCTACCATTCTTACCCTAAAGGATGATAATATATAACATTCAGGAGGTGACTGTTTTATTCACAAAGCCTTTTTCCTTACAGGATTTCATCTGATTCTCTGGACAGAGAACCGAAGCTCAGCACTGAAAATGATCCCTATTAACAAGTACCAGAACTGGGCTTACACCTGGGGAAAATAAGCAAAAATTAAGCCAGGCTCATAACGAAGGCTTCTTCCTACACCCAAAGGCCTGTACCTAGTCCACAATCATCTGATGTAACTATGGTTTCCCTTGGGCTCAGCTGAATTTATTGGAAACTCCCCTAGACCCTCAGCTGAATTTATCAGGATGGAAAGGTCTTAGCAATTATGTTCTATTTCCATATCCACACAACCTTTAAGAAAGGCTTTAAATCTCTTAGAGAGTTCTAACTTCTAGCTTCCAGTTCATCTTAGGGTAAGGAAAGGCCAGAGTGTTTTTTCCAAGTTCCAGAGAAGAAGGTCATGTTACTTTCAAGTGGTGGTGGTAAAGGAATGGAAATCAAAATGAATTCAAAAAGGGTCAATACATAATGACAGCCTCTGTCTAAGTATCTCCCCACAGGCTGAGCCACCTGGAGGAAACAAGGGTTGCAAAAGTGAACAAAGTCCAGCAGGAACATAATGGAGAAAATCAGAGAGGTCTTTAAAGAGCTGGGAATGGTGGGTTCTTGTGGCACAAATCTGTCATCCCAGCAGTTTAGGAAGCTGAGGCAGGAGGGTTGCAAGTTTGAGGGCAGCCTGTGCAACTCAGTGAGCCCTGTCTCAAAATAAAATAAAAAAAAAATAATTGAGGGCTGGGGCTGTAGCTCAGTGGTAGAGTGCCTGCCTTTCATGTGCGAGATACTGGGTTCAATCCTCAGCACCACATAAAAATAAATAAAGATATTATGGCCATCTACAATTAAAAATTTAAAAAAAAGAACTAAGCAAGTATCCAAGTGGTGGAGTGTTTGCCTAGCATGTGCAAGGCCCTAGGTTCAATCTCTAGCAACAAAAAAATAAAAGGAAGAAAGAAAAGGCAGAATGTCTAAGTGGAACTGTGGAAGGATGAATAGGCGTTTTCAGGAAAACAGGAGGAAAAGACTATTGAAGGCTTCCTTGCCTCTATGCCTCATGCTTTTCACAGAAGACTTAGCAAGTTTGTCTCCTTCCATACTGTCTCCCCAATGAAATGTAAGACTCAGGAGTCAACAGTAAGTCTTAGGAATTCAGTATCACCAATATCTGGCCCAGGGCCTGGCACAGGCTTACTACAACGATCAGGGTAAGGAATTAGCTTTTTGGAGCTAGTTCCAAATCAGCAGATTAGAGATAAACTGCTTGCTTTATTTAAAAAAAACTGGAAAATTAAAGGGGAAAATATCTCAGCTATGCCCAAAGTCACTGTTTTAAAGGACATTTCAGTAGAACACAGCAAAGTTCTTCAACAATAGTGAAGTATGGAGCAATGGAGATGTTTTCCCAGTTAAAACCCAGAAACAATGCACCACCACAATAAACAAGTAGCACTAGTTTTTCATCATAGAAAGTAGACATTTAGCCTGGAGCCATTGTCAGGGTCAGAAGCCTGCTGCCCCAGCAAATGGAGGGTAGATGGTTCATCACCATAGGGAGAAGTCCTGCAAGGGGTCACAGCAGGGTGGAGCTGGCAGCAGACGTGGAAAGTTAAATAAGGTGAGACTAGCAAGGGATGTCATATATATTCCTTGAGAACTGGTTCTCTCTCTGAGAAATTTCAGTATGGCACATAGTGGCACCTGGTATTATAGGACTGCTTGTACTATTGTGCAAGTTGTATTTCTACAAGGGAACCCTGCAAAGGGTCTTAAGTTGGGGCCACAATTTAGTTGAACCCAAGGCCCTGTCTGACTGCCCACAGAAAAATGAGCACCTTTATTTATTATGCCCAGAGAGGGTGACTTTTAAAATTTGTTCCACTAAGAGGATACTCCAGTTTTTAATAATTCAAACAAGAAGAGGTGACTTTTACAAATTGTTAGGCCCAACAAACAGATGATGCTTTTGTCTAAAGGTTCCACCAAAAATGATGGCTTTTCCTAATTGGTTCATTCAGAAGAGGTACATTTTTTGTCATTCCTCTACTTTGAGGGGGAGCACCTATTTGCGACATATGCTAGCAGCTCCTACTGGCATCTAACAGGAATTCAATAATTGTTTTCTGGGGTAGAGAGGTTCCTCACTTTCACCATCTCTTCCCCCTCTTTCCCCACCCCAGTCCCCACATGTCAGGTAGTCTGGAAGCTACAGGCACAAAATACAATACCTCCCTACAAGCCAATAACATTTGTTTTCCTAAATCTACCGTTTTCATTAACTTGGTGTTATGAGGGGAAAAAGAGTTCACTGAGCTCTTTCACAACGGGGAGTAAACTTATGTAACCCATTATTCCAAGAGGTAATACAGGCCGGAAGTTGGAATACAGCAAGATTTTCTTATCCAGAATCCTCAAAAAAAAAAAAATGAGTTCTCTTAATAGCTAAGTTTCCTGGGAGTTGGACAGATTCCCACTTTTCTGTACTGATTTTTTTTTCTTTTATTTCCACCATTTTCAGAAGAACTCTTCCTGAAAACATACTTCTCAGTCTTCTTAGATTCCTTTTCTTTAATTTTTTTTTTGCTGGAAGAATTTTTAAATTTTTAACTGATAAAAGCACACAAATTGTATATATTAACATAGTACCATGCAATGTTTTGATACATGTTTACACTGTGTAATGTTTATTCAATTTATGTTTTGAGATGGGGTCACACGAAATTCTGCAGACTAGTCTAGAACTCCTGAGCTCAAGCAATTCTCCTGACTTAGCCTTCTAAGTTGCTGCGACTACAGGCCCTTGCCACCATACTCAGATACATTGAATAATGTTTACATCAGATTAAAAGTATCTGTCTTATCAAATGTTCATCATTTCCTTATGGTGAAAGCATTCAGAAAATTCCTCTAATGCCTGTGTATCATTCTGAGGGTCCAGTATTAGTTGGGAGGCAAACCATAGAGGTTACCTTTAGCACCTTTCCTCTCTGATCACAGCAGGGAGGGGGCTTGCCAAAAGTGTCTCCCAGAGTTCTCCCCTTTCTCCTGTTCCCTTTGTACCAGTATTTCCCAGGGGGCTGCTCACAGAGTCACCTAAGTGGTTGTCTCAGGACCCCAAAATAGCCACAGGGGAGATTCTGCAAAAGAAGTCCAAACACCTGGCCACTGACCCCAGAGGTGCCTTTGTACCAGACCTTTTCTTCTCTCTGGGTGGCTGTTGGAGGAGAGCCACATTCTGAAAGTATTTGAGGGAAAAAGATAAATACTCTTTCTTCTAAATTGCATTTATTGAAGTATATATGGGTGTACAAATACTTGGTACCTTTATATGGTGAATTTTGCCATTCTACATTATTATTAATAAAAGAATTTGTGTGCATAAAATGGAGTACCACATCAGAGATCACGAGAAAGCATGGAATTCAATCTATACGTTGATTCAGAGGCAACCATTTCAACTTCTATTTGTAATTTCTGACATAACCTAATTCAGAACACTAAATATTACTAAGTGGCAGTTTTCCCCCTCTTGCCTGCACTTCCAACAAATGTGCATAGTGGAATCCTCATATTCTATCTCAAAGAAAAGTAAGTTGAGTTTGACCAGAAGTAGGGATCCAACCTAGTGTCATCATATGTGCTATTAAGTGGCTATGACATAAGAAAACAAAAATGGTGTCCTCATTTAAAATGCTAGTGGGTTTTGATGACATGTTATAGGCACAAATGTAAAATAAAAGATGTTTATTTAATCTTAACATTTATTTTTTATTAATGAAATAAAGTGGCTCCATTTTTTCTGCTTTTGTTATCTTATAAAAATTCAGAAGTACATTATCTAACTTTGTAGCATTACTGCTTGCAATTAATTCATACATGAGACCACCTATTTGTCCCTTATTTTAATCTAAGCCTACATTATAGTCCATGCTCATTATCCACAAATATATTTGTAAAAGATTATGTGGCCAGGGGCTGGGAGTGCAGTTCAGTGGTGGAGCACTTACTTACAAAGTTCCAGACCCCAGGTTGCATCCTCAGCATCACACACAGAAAAAGGTATGTGCTCAAATAGGTGGGGAAACTCTACCCTGGTCTCGTCCTATTTTAACCATCAGCAACATAGCAAGGGTTTTTCACTCCAGCTGCAAGTAGGATCTTCAAAAATACTTATTCCTGGGCCCCATGCCCCCAGAAATTCTGGTTTTATTGATATGGGGTGGAGCCACAGCATTTGTAGCTTTTTAAAGCTCCCTGGGAGATTTTTTGTTTGTTTGTTTTTTGTTTTGTTTTGAGATTTGGTGTTGTAGCCAGGGTCTGTATAAGATTCTGTGGTTATAATTTAAAAATGGAAAATGCAATCAGACGATGTAAAGGATTTTACTAGATGATTGAAATGTCTGGTGGTCTGGGCATCTTATAAACACTGCTAAGGTGTTCCCACGACCTTGAGGCTGCCCAACTATGAGCTCAGGGTTTATTTACTCCATATCCACACTTGTAAGAGTCAGGCCTATTAGACCATCAGGCAAACTATTTGATATTTCATTGAAACACCATTAGGCCCCATAAGTTTTGTGAGAAAAATATGTTTCTTTAACCCATAATCTAGGCTGGTTCTGTAAAACTGGTAAACCCAGCCAGGAGCCATGTATACATCCCCAGGGGAAGAGAACAGAGACAGCAAGACACTTGGACAAGAGCTGTGCCCAAAGACAGGGGATGCTGCCTGACTGATGGGTCTGCATCTGTCCTCTGCTCCTCCATGAAAGCCCCTTATTGGCACCCCAGCCTAGTGGGGTCTGTGGTCAGCCAACACCACATATACTCTCTGACAAATATCCCAAGGCTGCCAGGACTCTCAGTGGTGTCTCAGCTTCAGCTCCAAAGAATGTTTTCCCCCTTGGTTGGTGAGGCAGTGAACAGATGTCAGTGGGGGAGAATGAAGGGAGGAGTCAAAGGAAAGGAAAATCCTCGGGTTGGGAGAGATGAGCTGACAGCCTCAAAAGCAAGATGCAGCTCCTCCGTGGGCACACAAACATTCTTTACATATTCCAGAGAAGGGAAGAATGGCTGAAATTTGGAGCTGTCTAGAAAACATTCTTATTATAAATAAGCCTTTGACAGTACAACCATCCAGGGGTTTCAAAAGGATTGGTGGAATTTCATCTTATTTGTTTGTATCTCATGATGGTGTGCATAATCATGATGTATGCACCAGGCATTTTATATACATTATATTGAATCCTCACAACCACTCTCTGAACTGGGTAGTGTGAACTCCATTTTACAGATGAGGAACTGTGGCTCAGACATATCAGTCAGTTATGATGTGCTGAACTGAGACTTAAACTCACAGCTGCTAATTCCAAATCCCAAGATCCTTCCTTTAACGTGTCATCCATTATATTTGTCTTATTTATTCAAAGGAGCATACCATCATTTTGGAAATTTTGAAAAATGCAGAGTCGTATACAGAAAAAAATAAATAATACCCTGTGTTAGTTGGCTTTCTGTCATTGTGACAAAATACCTGAAATAATTATTTTGGTTCACAGTTTCAGAGGTTTCAGTCCACGGCCACTTGCTTTGGGCCTGTGGTGGCACAGTACATTATGGGAACAGGAGAATGTGGCAGAGAAAGCCTGTTCACTTCATGTCAGCCAAGAATCAAAGAGTTAGGAAGGGGTCCTACTATCACCCTCAAGGGCATGTCCTCAATGACCAGAAGACCTCCTACTATGCCCCATCTTAAAGGTTCCACCACCTCCAAGTAGTACCACAAGAAGGGGACCAAGCCTTCAACACATGGGCCTTTGGGCAACATTCAAGACTCAAACTACAGCACATTCATCCCTATAATCCTATCACTCTGAGAACCATTATTAACATTTTAGCATATACCTCTCCATTTTTTGGTGTACATGTATATGACATGTACACATATTTTACTTTGGATAATATACATGCAACTTTTTTAGGTACTGTGGGCTGAACCCAGGGGGTGCTTTACCACTGAGCTACATCCCCATTCCTTTTTTATTTTTTCTTTAAGACAGGGTCTTGCAAAGTTGCTGAGGATCTGTCTAAATTGCTGAGGATGGCCTCAAATTTGTGATCTTCCTGCCTCAGCCTCCAAAGTCACTGGGATTACAGGTGTGTACCACTACACCAATATTTTTTTTAAAAGATAGACTTTATTAAGAGAGAGAGAGAGAGAGAGAGAGAGAGAAAGAGAGAATTTTTCAATATTTATTTTTTAGTTCTCAGCAGACACAACATCTTTATTTTATTTTTATGTGGTGCTGAGGATCCTCGAACCCAGCGCCCCTCGCATGCCAGGCGAGCATGCTACCGCTTGAGCCACATCCCCAGCCCCCACTACACCAATCTTAAACGTGCAATTTAACACCATGTTTTTTCACTTACCATTATGTTGTACATTTCCACGTCTCCTTGTGTATTTGTTACAGCATGATTTTTTAATAGCTGTGTATTATTCTACCACATACTTAGAAAAATTTATATAAGTGTTTCTCTATTATTTAATGCTTAGGCTATTTTCATTTTTCCAGTTAATATACATAACCAAAAGATGCAATGAGGACCCTTAAATATTTTTCCCCACAATATCTGATTTTTAATTTTTTTTTATTTCTTGGCATTGGGGATTAAATCCAGGGGTGTTTTACCACTGAGCTACATCTCTATCCCTTTTTATTTTTTGAGACAGGATCTCACTAAGTTCCATAGGGCCTCGCTAATTTGCTGAGGCTGGCCTCAAACTTGTGATCTTCCTGCCTTAACCTCCTGAGTCATTGGAATTACAGGCATGTACCACCATACCTGGTCTGATTACGTTTTTAACATAAGATCCTGGAAATAGAATTGCTGATTCAAAGGGGACACACAGTAAATAACAACAACAAGGCCTGTCTTGCTAACAACAATGGGATGCCACCTCTTGCCAAGGTAGAGAGCCTGTGAGGATGTTCATGTAAGGAGACCTCAGTCACCTCAGGACCTCCTAGTGGAAGAGAATAATCTGAGTGTGGTATTTTCCAAATACTGGGGATCTGACTATAAGTTGTCAAGCAGCTAATTACACTGTTCTCAGAAGCAAACAATTCCAAAAAAACTAAAAACAGCTGATATATTTTTAAAACTTATTTCCTCTTTAGGCCCATTTTCCAAAGAGAAAAAAACATTCCTTCTAGGCTGGGGATGTAGCTCAGTGGTAATGTGTTTGTCTAGCATGGATGAGGGCCTAAGTTCAATTCCCAGCACTGAAAAAGAAATAGAACATTTTTTCCTAATTTTTCCTTAGATGAATTACAGACCAATCTGAAGAACCTATGATCTTTAGAAAGATTAATAATAATAAAAGATACTGTCAAACCTAAAATGCCCCCACTCACAGAAAAGCAGGGGCATGATAATATATTTAGCTTTGCAGTACAACTGGATATGCACAGCGGTGGACACACAGGCAGGTAGACTCTTGCTTTGTGTCTCTCTCTCATAGTGGCTGTGGCTTGGAGTCTCTTCTGCTCTAGCCTTCTTGAGTGGGAGGGGCAGGGGCCGGAGTGTGTGTGTGGGGGGTCAGGATCTGACTCTGCAAAGCAGGGAAGGGCTGAGGTTACCAAGGTCTCATCTGTTCCACAATAATGAAATTGAATGTAGATCAAGAAAATCAACAGTTAATTTTACAACTTCATTTTAATTATGCATTTTTTTACCTCCCCAATACTCTCCAGTCTCCAACTCTTCAGCCAACAAACAGGATGTGAGGGGCTCCTCACCCCACCTCCACCCTGGGGGCCTGTTCTGAGTCATGAGGTACCTTGTGCCCTCTGCTCCTGAATCCCTCACAGTAGTTCCTCCCCCACACCAGCTCTCTCATATATCCAGGTCCTTGCACAGGCAACTTCCTGTGCCAGGAATTCCCTCCCCCACCTTCTTCAATGGGTGGGCTCCAGATCTTCCTTCGAATTCAGACTTTAAATTCTATTGGAAGCTTCTTCCGGCTCCTTGCTGAATCAGGTGTGCCTCCCCTGCCTTCCCTGGAACCCCTAAGCTTATCTCCACAGCAGGACAATTAATTGCTCTTCCCACTGGTCTGCGGGCCTGCATTCTAGTTTATCTCCATATTTCCACAAACCTGCACAGGGCCAGCCGAGGGTCAGGGGCTCCATAAATGTGCACTGGCAAACAGGTATATTATTTATGAAGTGCCTTTCAGATGCCAAGCATGGTTTTAGGAGCTGATGACATGGCAGTAAAAACAAGTAAAGACCCCTATCCTCAAGGAGCATATATTTAATTGAGGATATTACATTTTAGAAAGAGACAGGAGGGAGGGAAGAAAGGAATATAGGACAGAAATGGGGAAGGAGGAAGAGCTGCCTGATTGTGCAAACCTCCCCAGTTTAAAGGGCTGATACTTAGTTTTCTCAGGCATGACCAGACCCACTGTTTTTAAAATATTTTTTAGTTGTAGATGGACACACTACATTTATTTATTTTTTATGTAGTGCTGAGGATCAAACCCTCTGCCTCACAAGTGCTAGGTAAACGCTTTACCACTGAGCTACAACCCCAGACCCCAGACCCTCTATCAAACACAGCCCTTGTGACAAGCTACTTATATACTTATTTAACATACCTCCTGTCCGTGGTATTGTTAAAGTAGTTTTGATATTGTCATCCTATGCACTCTATTATTTACAGCAAAAAAGATGGAACTGAGGGACATTATCTTAAGTGAAATAAATCAGGCACAGGAAAACGAATACCACATGTTCTTGCTCATATGTGGAAGCTAAAAAAAATTATCTGAATGTAGAGTAGTGATTACTGGAGACTAAGAACGATGTGGAGAGAGGTATATTGGGACGTTGGACAATGGGTACCAAAATAAAGTTAAAAGCCAGGCATGGTGGCCCATGCCTATAATCCCAGCAGCTCAGGAGGCTGAGGCAGGAGGATCCTGGGTTCACAGGCAGCCTCAGCAAAATCAAGGCACTAAGCAACTCAGTGAGACCCTGTCTCTAAATAAAATACAAAATAGGGCTGAGGATGTGTCTCAGTGGTTAAGTTTTCCTGGGTTCAATCCCCAGTACCAAAAAATAAAATAAAGTTAGGTAGGAATAAGTTCTAATGCTTTTTAGCATAGGGGCTTATTACAGTTCACAATAACCACACACACACACACACACACACACACACACACACACGCGTGCGCGCGTGCGCGAAGGTTTCAAACACAAAGTAATAACAGACCAAAATTGATTTGTATATAATGTATACATGTATTGAAATATCACACTGTACCCCATAAATATGTACAATTATTATGTGTTAATAAATTTTTAATGTTTAAGGACATTTAAAACATTTTTAATGTTTAATATTAGCTACCCTTTTCTGATCACTATACATTGTATATATGTACTGAATTATCATACTTTTCCCCATAAATCTGTGCAATTAAAATAATAAATGATAAAAATAAATTTTAAAAATAATATGTCTATGAGGGCTTATCTGAGTAAAATCATGGAACTCTACAGAGCAGGGAAGAGATGATAGCTTAAACCAGGAAGACCAGACTAGTGGTTCCCAACTGAGGGTAGAAAATTCTAGAGGGCTATGGTGTTATCACAAGAAGTTTGTGACTTTGCAGATCCACCAGGCATTGTCCATCCATTGAATAAGCACTTCTCTCTTTGTGTGTGTGTGTGTGTGTGTTACTGAGGATTGAACCCAGGGTCTTGTACATGCCAGGAAAGCACTATACCAACTGAGCTGTATCACCAGCCTAGCACATTTTACATATATATGAAGATAAAGTTCTCAGGTTTAAAATACAAAACCATGTAAATCATTGCTGAATTCATGGTAGCATTCTATTGTTGTTTGGTTTGGTGTTTGGCTTTTTTACTTCATAAGGGATTTTAAAAGCCCTAAATCCATCCTGGGACCCCAACCCAGACTGAATGGAAGAATCCACTAGGGTGTGAACTGGGGTCCTAGTTGTGATTATCTGCTATCCCCAACCTGAAAAAGAAGGCCCAATGCCCAGGCACTGCATGCTGATGTGGTGAAAAATGAGATAGCATCCAACACTGTTTACTGGGAACTCTCCAAGTAAGAGACTGGGTCATATTTACCTATGGGTCTCTAGAAGCCAATATAAGGGCAAAGAAGGGCACATGCAAAAAATATGCCTACTCTTCAAGGCTAGAAAATAATGATCTGAGGAAAAGGTGATTTGAGGCCTCTGAAGGGGTACAGAGAAGCAAAGCCAACCAGCCTGTTAAGCTACTTAAGCATTGAAGGATAAGAAATCCATACCTTAAAAACACATATGCTAAATGCATTTCTGGTAATAATTTAAATTTCTTATTCCCCTTGGTTTTTAATAAAAAAGTGCCTTTTGAAATGCCAACTAGGCTCTACTATAATAACAGAAAATAGTCAGGATGCTTTGGGGGGTGGGGTAGTGTCCATAGTTGGTTTGAAAGCTTCAAGGGAAAAGAGCAGGTATAAAGATGGCAGAAGGATTGGAAATGAAACACCTCAAAGAAAAGGTGACCTTAAGAGGACAGTGACAGGGTCACTGGGCAGATACTTTTTTCCCTCTGAGTATCATTTTTCCAGGGCAATTTTTCACTCAAACCTTAAAGGAGACTATCTTTTGTTTTAATAAGAGCCTGTAGCCTCATGTTTATTCTCTGTAAGATGCAAGGTTGATCTTCCCTCCTCTTCAGCTCTAGTTTGCCCCCCAAGTGGCAACTTATAGAAACCATACCGGGCCTGTTCTTTAAAGCATCCCTCAGTAACTAAAGGTAGCAGAAATCGTCATGGTCCTGGACAAGTTCCAGTTGAAGAAAATGCCAGAGCAGCAACTCTCAATGAACAACTGACTTTGAACTTAAGTGCCGCTGTGGAGGGCAGAGCACTGGCCTGGAATATCAGAAGGCCTGGCTTCTAGATAGAGGCTTCCTGTCACTGTCCTGCTATGTGACTTGACCAGTGCCATATTCCCAAATAGGTAAATTGAATACATGCTTAGGCCATTAACAGGAGTAGAAAAGAGAGGGGGAGGAGGATAGAAAGGATCTATTAAAAAGCTATTTTAATTTCAACATACAAGTGAGCTTGGAGTCATTTCAAAAAATAATATTTTATTTGAAGATTTCTAGTCCTCTCATTTGGAATTACACATGGGAAGGCTAGAATCTTTTCAGCACTTACAGCTACTAAAGGTCTTGATCCAGCTGGGTGACTTTGGACAGGTTCCTTCACCTTTCTGGTCCTGGGGTATCAGATGCCATGATGCTCATAATGGTTAATGACTAAAATTTTGGCATCACATAGTATAAACAGACTCCACCCAAGCCAGAGAGGTACAGATAGAGACAGATGATGCAAATGCACTACTCTTCTCCTGAAACATAATCAACTTCATCAAGGTTAAAGTTGAGCCCAAGAACCATAACTTGAATCTTCTCCTATTAGCAGTCCAAAATCCTTGACACTTTTATCACGTTAGCTGTTCACGTGTCTTAAAAAGGAGAGGATTAAATTTCTTGTTTCTAAAGTAGAAGAAATTCTAGTGGACATTTTGGTGTCCAAATTTCCAGGGAAGATGTTTTCAACACATGGAAATGCCATGAAGCAGACCAGGAATTTCACGGTATTTAAAAAGAAAGTGGAAAGTGAAGAAAGAAGAAAAGAAAAAAAATAAAATAAACGGGTTTGTTTCTCCTCTCCCTTCTATCAACCCACTGTCACAAGGGCCTCTGGGGCTGACAGGTATGACATAAACAAAGTGAGCCTTGCCTCTGTCTGTCTCAAGTCTCTAAAGATCCCCTCTGCACAGTCTGACTCAAAAGAGCATCTCCCCTCCTCCTCATCAAGGATGGTCAGATTCAGGAAATATACACCTCTTCTAATGGCAAACTGGTTGCAGTCAGGAGGTGCAGTTTTCATCTTCATATAGATTTACAACAGTCTCCTCTTGCACTAAAACTATCATTTTAAACATAAATAAACCAGCTGTCTTTTCTGATTTGAAGCCAGAGTTGCCACGAAGTTGGAAAATCAAGAGGCAGGAATTTTACATAAAGATGAAGAGGGAGTTTCCACCATGGACCCTGCTGGTGATATTCAAGCCAAAATAACTGCAAGAAGCAACCGAGCATCTTTCCTGCAGCAAGTTCATGAGTCAGTGTAAAATCATAGCTCTCCAGTGTTATTAAACATACCTGGAGTTATCTAGTGCTTCAGTGACTTCCTGGATCTCAAAGGAGATATTATACCCTTAGGCCTATGATCTGATTGCTTTTGTAATTATCATCTGAGCGCCTACAAACATTAAATAGATCTCAGAGGGAGGAGTTGGAAAGCTTGGATTGACTCAACATATGGTGGCAGGCATGGAATTATTTCCCACTGGTTTTGACCATACCATTCTTGAGACGAAGAGCACAGAGTGCTGGCCACAGATGCAATAAAATGGGTCACATCTAAAACCAGATGTGGGGAAAAACTCAGTTTATAGGCAAGGTCATGCCTAGGGTGTGGCCATGGCTACAGATCCACAACCAGAGGGGTCTGGTGCAGACCTGAATATGCCCTCTCCCTTTCCTCCCCCATCCCCCACCCCATACAAGTTACAAGAGCTTCTAGGGCAGTCTCAAAAGGGTTCGGGTTACTGAAGAACAACTTTCAGTGTGTGCGTGTGGGGGGGGGGGTTGCCAGGCAACCAGGCCAGCCCAGTCCCACCCCTGTAACCTTGAAGATGGTGGGGGTGTGACCTCTGATAGTATAGAGAGCACTTGGATTCCTTTAGCATCCACTTTCTCCTCCTCTATCTCTCTCTTGCTTTCCCTGTTCTCCCCTGCTGCTTTCCAGGGCCCCAGCCCAGCCTGCAGGCTGTGGGCCAGTGTGATTTGCCACTATTCAGCCCATAAGTGGCAGCCAAGTTGTCCCTGCAGGGAGGCTACAAGCTGCTGGCCTGTCAGCTGTCATTCACTCTGGCCATGTTATTTCCAAACCTTCCTCTCTCCCTCCCTTCTTCCCAGGTTTATCTTGCCCTCATGGTCAAAAGAAATAGCTAGAGAAAAACATGAGGGGGAAATCCTGCCAAATGGGTGATATATAGGGTAAAATGCTGACTAGAAGTGCTGGTCCCCAGCAAAATAGTCAGTAAGGGAGTGGGAGTGCTAGAAGGAAAAGGTACTTGGAAGAAACAAGGGCAAGATTTGACCATTTCTGGGTTTTGTTGATTTGTTTATGGTTAAAATCCAATATACAGCCCACTGGACACCTTGTTGAAACTTATGCCCAAGCAACAAGCGGGTGCCAGATGGTAAACTGATTATGCTCCCCAAATCTCTTTGCATTTGGCACTTATGCTCAGACCATTACTGAGAAGGTCTAATTTAAGTGCTATGCAATCACAGCTCCTGAAGAGAAAAGTGTGCACGGGAACCTCAAGGGGAGTCTAGGGTAGGGCATCAGACCAGAAAATGGAAAACTCAGACCTTTCTGCCAACTTACAGAAGGTATCTATGTTCCATTTATGCAGCTGTCCCTGGGGTGCCTCTGAGCCAATTGACATGTACATTCTCAAAGGAAAATGACCCCACTAAAGATGAAAGATGGCCACTCTCCCAGCTCTTGCAAACTTCCAAGAAGCCAAACCAATGGCAATTTATCATAAGAATTATTCTCTCCCTTTAGGTAAAGATATCCATAGCATGCAGTCATCTCTGTCTAACCCAGCAGATCACTGCAAATGGTTAGGTCTTCAGGTGACTTGGTGAATCCATGCCTTCACTCCTATGGAAAGGGCTAGTTGATTCAGTAGACAGAAAGGTACAGTTGGAAAAGTAGAGCCTCCTCCCTGTCCTTAACTTACCCTGCTGAATTTAGTAAGTGGATCTCTGCAGGGATTTTGGAAACTACTCCCTAAGCTGTCACAAATTTTTCCTAGACTAATCCTGGTAATCAGTGGGACCCCAGCAAAAACCCAACCCAACCAAAACAACAATAACAAAACCCCAATGACCTTCTTACCCTCTTTGTTAATTGAGAACTACCCAGATCTAGGGCCCCTTCTCCTGGTCCCCTGCCTTGCAAAGGCTTCTGGTTCCATGTCTACATTCCATCTGGCAGTCATCTGTGTCTTCCACCTTCCTTTTTTTCACAGAACTCAATTCCTTTCTTCTCTACTAAGTGACCTCTGCCATGCACCTCAGAGGTCAGAGACCTTTATGAAGAGGGGTGCCAGAGCCTCTTGATTCCAGTCCCTTCTTTAAGGAGCCGGGTCTGCAATGGAGAAAGGCTGACCCAGGCCATCTTTTTCCAAGACATCAAAAGACTTACACTCTTAAGTGCAAACTTCTGCCTCCACCTGAAACTTTCTAGTCAGATTGCTCTTTCTGTAGACACCATGTGGCCCTGGTACCTGGCAGGTCAAGCTGTGGTCAGCATTTCCAGCAAATTCAGTCCACTTGCTTTCAGCAATAGTCCCTCACATCTAAAGGGGTACTGCATTCCTACAGAAAGGATCCCCCATTCAAAGTACTGGGATCCAAAGTAGTAAAAGACACACTCAGCAAGAGTGCCCCTGGGACCTGGTGTTTCTCAGGCAAGACTGATTCCCAAAGTGAATGCACTTCAGGAAATTGATGACAGTTTCTTTACATGGTTCTCTCCAGCAAATCTGTGCAGCTGGACTTTAGTGGTAGGGGGTCAGCGAAGTCCAGGGCAGTCTCCCCTCCCCCTACCGGCCACTCCCTGGCTCAGCGGCCCAGAAAGTGCTGGGAGAAACAGGCAGGAGGGCTCTCAGACGTTTCCCCTGAGTGAAAGTCGCGTTCACGTTCCTGCGCGAAGTTGCACAGGTTTAAAGGCAATAGGCACTGCTGCCTGGCTTCTGCCGCCGTGAAGGTGGCAGGCGGCTTCGGCGCGCTTTCCGAAGTGTCGAAGCTCCTACAGCCAAGCAAAGACGCCGGCGCGGCCATTCCGTCCCGACGCCACGGTGATAGGGACGCCTGGGTCCTGAGGGCGGCGCCGAAGCCATCCCGGACCCTGCGCCCCCTACCTCCCCCAGCTCTCTGGCCTCAAACCCAGGGCCAGAATCCCCTGTGAGGACACAGGGACACTCAGGACGGCGCGACCATGTCCAGGAGCTGGAAGTTCCAGCGATAGAGCAGCGGGGGAGGGTGGGGACTGAGGAAACGGTATCCCCTCATCCTAAAGGGAAGAAAAGGAGAAGAGAAGGACGGAGAGAAGCGGGGAGGGGTGGGCACAGAACTAAATGTCTGCTGGCGCCCCCAGAGGCGGGGTAGTCGCGGGGTCGCTAGTCGCCAGGGCGTAGTTTACCTAGCTCTTCTTCGTCTTCCTGCGGGCCAAGCAGGCGACAGGGAAGGCGGCGGCGGAGGCGCACGGTGCGCCTGCATAGGCTGTCGGTGCGGCGTCCCAGGGCCAGCAGGTGCCCCTCGATGTCTTCGAGCAGAGCCAGTGAGTGGCCACATAGGTCGGCTAGTTGCCGGAGCAGACTGAGCGCGGCCAGGTGGCTCACGTCGCGGAGCTCAGACAGCGGCTGCGGAGGGTTGCGCGGGCACAGACGCTGGGGCACAACCGTGCGCCTGTAGAACGGCATCCCGGTCGTGGATGCGGGGGACCAGCCTGGCGGCGCGACTGGCTCACCCCGAAAGGCGCCCCTGGCCCGAGGGCCCCTGAGAGGCGGCCCCAGCTCCGGGTGTAGCAGGCCCCTAGGCGCGGGCCGGCGAGCGAGCGGGCGCCAAAGACGCCGGGCGGGTGGGCGGGCTGACGGGTTCACCGCCGAGAGCGCCGGCTCCCCCCGGGCTGCACACCCGCTGGAGCCACCAGTCCCTCTGACTCTGTTTCGCCGGGCTCCTCCTCCTCCTCCCCGCCTTACTCCTCCTCCTCCTCCCTCTACTACTTCGGGATCCCCCCACCCACCTTTTTTTTTTCTTTTGCGGTCAGAGATTCGCAGATTAACGCTTGATCCGGGAGAGGAGGGAAAGGGAAGTAGGAGTAGAAAGAGCGAGCTGGAGCGTGAAAGAAGGAAGGTCTGCGTGAGTGTGTGAGTGTGTGTGTGTGTGTGTGTGTGTGTGTGTGTGTGTGAGAGAGAGAGAGAGAGAGAGAGAGAGAGAGAGAGAGAGAGAGAGAGAGAGATGTTCAGTGCAGGATATGTGCCTGCGTCCTACTGTGGAGCTCGTGCCCGGGTACTGATGGTTAAAGTTGTTTGCTGCTTTGTCTAATTTTTTTTAACTCAAACTTTTTCTCTGTAAATACAATTTCAAGTGCACCGATGCCCACACCAACAAGTAAATAGTGGAGACAGCCCGAATAGTTGGCTTCATTCATCTACCTTTCCTTCCCCAAACATATATTCGGTGCCATGCACCAGCTAGAATAGGCTGAGTATATGCGGCTAGCACCCAGGAGCTTGGAAGTAAGGGGGAAACCAAGTGTTTCACCCGACTGCTTTGGAGGGAAATGTCTCTGGATGTCCCTCAGTGCCCAGACTGCTGAAAAGACATCAAAATGGAAGGAAGAAGGAAGGAAGAAAGGAAGGGAAGGAGGAAGGGAGGCAGGGGGAGGGAGGGAGGGAGGAAGGCAGACCCATTTGTAGAGTAATAGATTCAGTTCAAATGGAGGAACGCTATTCCATATTTCATGCAAAAACAGAACATAGAACTGCTTCTCTCTGGTAGGCCCTGCCAACTGGGATGGCTTCCATCCCTGGCCATACTGGACTCCTGGGATGTCTCAGGAGTGGGTACATAAGCCTGGGTGAGCTTTCAGTGTTAACAACCCTGTAATTCATGTCCTGATTTTTCTCCATTTTAGAAGGTAGAAAAGAGAGAGACATTGTTGTCCTCAGAAAACCAGAGTGGCTAATTGTGCATGTCCTTGTGCACTTGGGGTTTCCACTCAGAATACTTCAACACACCATGTTACAATCTGATTCTCTTTTAATCCACTTCTTTGACTTGGGTATTCTTCCATTTCTTTTTTTCCCTTATTCTCTCCTCATCTTTCATCCTATAATTATTCAGATCCTCATAATCCCTATAATCTATTAGCAAAATAGTTGGAACAGAACACTTGTGTCTGACTAAAGATCCTGAAAGCAGCCTGTTTCCACTCATTCCTTCAAAGAATAAATTGTCCCTTAAGCAGTTCTAGAAGGCTCTACAACTAGGCACAGTGGCTTGTAACCCCAGGAACTTAGGAAGCTGAGGAAGGGGGATCATGTCCAACCTGGGAAATGTAGTAAAACCCCATCTCAAAATACAGAATAAAAAGGTCTGTAACTCAGTGGCAAAGCACTCCTGGGTTCAATCCCCAGTAATGCCAAAACAAACAAACAAAAAATCCTCTACAATTAGTATATTTCAAAATTTCTAAAAGAGTAGATTTTAAATGTTTACACTATAAAAATTTGTTTTTAAAAAGTGCTGGATGCTGTGGCATACAACCTGTAAACCCAGTTACTTGGGAGGCTGAGGCAGGAAGATGACAAATTTGAAGCTAGTCTGGGCAATTTAGGAAGACCTGTCTTGAAAGAAAATGTTTTTTAAAAGGGGATGTAGTCCAGTTGTAGAGGACCCCTGCGTTCAATCCTCAGTACTGAAAAAAGAGATAAGTATGTAAGGTGATGAATATGTTCACTAGCTTGATTTACTCATTCCATAATGTATACACATATCAAAACATTACTCTGTACTCCATAAATGCGTATAATTATTATTTGTCAATTAAAATAAAGAGTATTATTATAACCAGTTACCCTGGTTAGTAGTTATTCTTTGTTTAGTAAACTAGAACATGTATACTAGAAGAGTGTTTTTAAAATTTTTTTAATTATACATGGGCACAATATCTTTATTTTGTTTGTTTATTTTTATGTGGTGCTGAGGATCGAACCCAGTGCCTCACATGTGCGAGGCAAGTGCTCTGTCACTGATCCACAACCCCAGCCCGAAGAGTTTTGTTTTGTTTTTTTAAATATTTTTTTCACTGTACTTGGATACACTACCTTTATTTTATTTATTTATTTTTATGTGGTGCTGAAGATCAAACCCAGCACCTTGCACGTGCTAGGTGAGTGCTCTACCACTGAGCCACAACCCCAGCCCAGAAAAGTTAAGTTTTAATTAAAACAAGAATCAATAAATGGGCAAAAGATAACTCCATTTCTGAACTATAAAGTCTGATTGTAAAATGAGAACCTTACGTTCTCGCTTTGGTGAATTTAGTCCTGAACCAAGAGTGACTGGCAGGAAGTAGAGACTTGGCTGGACACTCCAGAGATACTTTTCCTTGACCTATGAGCTGTTCAAACTGATCTCTGCCCTGCAAAAGAAATGAGGTATGAGCAGATTGAAGGAGACTGTGGATAGAGCTTTGTTGCCTGCCTGTGTGTTGTAGGCGTGGTCTGGGCCTGGTGGCTGAATTGCTCTCACTACTCTGATTCCTAAACCTGATGCATCTTTCAAAGCTCCATAATAAGAAGCTCAACTTCAAGCAAATCAGCTTTGGCCCCATGCCCTTCCCCCCAGCCTAGTCTGCTCACTCCAGCCTCTTCGATGAGACAGCTCTGGTTTTCATCAAGGAAACATCAAGGACTTGCAATGGAGCCACCTCAGAGCAGGGCCCCTCCTCCCTTCTCAGGACTACAAAAGGACTGCATATAGGATGGGAGAAGCCCGGGGAATAGAAATATTCACCTTTCTTCTCTGCTCTGGTCTCTAAGGTCTATAACCAAAAAGAAAATTAGAGACCTCCAGTGAGACACTACATTGGGTTTACAAGGTATTTAGAGTCAAAAATGGATAGAGACTCCTGTAGGTGAAGCAGCCCTATAGGGAGCCTAGCTGTGGTCTATGGAAGGACAGTTGGGGTCCTAGTGGTGCCATACTCCAGCCAAGCTCACCAGTCAGGAAAGCATCTAAGGTTAAGGGTCTTCATCACCCTTCAGTACAGCACATGATACAGTGTACTGGAGGGGAACACAATCATCCTTGTTTAACAGCAATAATATTTGTTTGTAATAATATTGTCTTCATCAGGCAGAAACCGTATCTCTCTTGTTCACTGCTATATACCAAGCTCAATGACTGACACACAGTAGGTACTCAGAAGGTATTCACTGAATGAATGAATAAATGAAGTTGGATTGTAGGCAGAGCCAGATATGAGGAGCCATACTTCAAGATTTAAATTGACCAAAGGGGCAATAGAGAGTCACTGTGGCTTCTGGAACAGAACACTGCCTGACAAGAGGAAGGAGATGCTTAAGAACTTTTCATCTGGAGTCAATATGGAGGCCAGGGCTGCTGTGCCCACTTGCACCAACATCCTCAGGGCCAAGTAGCCAGTAAGTGTTCCATGAATTAAAAATTTGCTTTGATTTGCCTCTAAACCTTGGCACTACACATTCAGGAGGAGAAAAGGAAGAAAGGCACAAAGGGGAGAAAGGGAAGGCCTTTAATAATCACACTAGACCCCAAAATGCTGCATGCTTCCTACACACCCACCAACTCCCAGGCTCCCAACCTGTAGATGTTCCTCCTGTCACTACGCTTGGAGTTGCAATCTGAGCCTAAATTAGGCCCACCTGTGAAATTGGATATGGCTTTGGTCTAGAAGCATCTACAGAAAGAGTGACCAGAGAGGTAAAAGAGAAACAGGAGAGTTGACCATTCATGACCAACAAGGCCCTATTTTCCTTCCCACTTCCCATCTTGCCTACCTAGCTCACTGCTGCAAAGAACCTAGAATTTCTAAAAAATTAATTTGAAAGAATGAACATGTGACATAGGATATGCCTTTTTCCTCCTTCAAGCTGGCAGTTTCCACCGCTGCAAAATGAAAAGGTATGAGCAAACCTCATACACCCTATCCCACTTCCCAGTACAGCCTTCAGTCCTATTTCAGGGTAAGGAGTAAGAAACCTGCCTTCATATTGCTGCTTCTCAAATATGCCTAAATAGCAACTTGATGGCTAAGAAGAAATTCCAGTTTTCTCCTTGACATTCCTCCATAGTTAGTTGTTTTATCTAAGTGGTTGTGTGTGTGTGTGTGTGTGTGTGTGTGTGTGTGTGTGTGCGTGTGCATGTGCATGAGATGCTGGGGATCAAATCAGCATGATAGGAAAAGCACCCTACCACTGAACTACACCCAGCCTGTTTTATCTAAGTTTTAAGAATATACATTTTACTATACATCCCTTTGACATGAGAATTAGGAAAAATGCTTTTATTAGGGATGAAAAAAGTGTAGTCAATAGGGGATAAAAAGGCTGCTCATCAATCCCAACTCTTAACATTCGGTTATTCCCTGGTTCTAGTGTCTGTACCAAACAACATTAACAAGAATTGGCAAATACTAGATAGACATATTTTTTTTCTAAGTGTCATTTACCCATTCTTGTATTAATGCTTGGCTCTGTAGTTATGAACACAAGTAGACTTTCTCTACTCAAACAGGCAGTCCAGTGGCAGCTTTTCAATCAGAATAGAGCCTATAATTCAATCAACAATGTAGACAATATCAATGCTAATCAATGCTACACAATGAAAATAGTGGAAACACTGAAGGAAACAGTGCTACAAGATTTGAGAGGAAAAAGTACACTTTTCTCCAGAGACAACAGAGGCTTCCAGAGTGGGGAGGGTTGCAGCCCCAGAGCTGGGCCCCTAGGGGTGGACTGGAAACTTACACGGTCATCAATCACCTCCTAGGGCAATAGGCGTGTGAGCCAAAGACAGCTCAAGGTCCTAAAATAAATTCCTTTCAGCCCAGACTCAATGCTTCACACACACAGGACAAACCCTTCAAGAATTCCATGAGGAAATAAACCTTTATTTCAAAAATAAACTTTGATGTTACTTGAACTTTGGCCCTGACTCTGAGCCCAGTCTGAAACTTCGAGAAAAGATTTGTAGTATTTTGAAAGAAACTACAGGAGACCTCAGTAGAATGTGAACATTCTTTTTCCATCCCTCATCCTCATGTTGTATGTGGATCCTCCTTCACTACTAATCTTCCACCCTCCACCCAACCACAATTTTTTCTTTCTCTACCTTGTTAGGAGGACACTATAATTAGGAACATTCAAATGTTGTTGAATCCAATAGATTATTTTATCCTAACATGCTTACTTTGCTCAGGAAAATCATATTAGGCTAATCCCCAACTATCCTACTACTGACCTAACAACCACCATCCCTCCCTTGAAATTCTCATATCTCCTCTGAATCCTAAAGCAGTAAAACTCCTTAAATCCGCGCCCCCCCCCCCAGATATACTGTGGATGCCACATGATGACATGTCTTTGATGTGTTAGATATTAAGACTGGATTTATATAATAACCATGTCCTTCTCTACAACCTTAAGTTGGAGGTTGTCTTAGTCCATTTAGGCTGCTATAACAAAATACCATAAACCAGATAACTTATAACTAACAGAAATTTATCTTTCACAGTTCTGTATGCTTAGAGGTACAAAATTAAGTTGCCAGCAGATTCAGTGTCTGGTAAAGGACTGTTTTCTGGCAACTTCTTGTATTCTTACATGATGAAAAGAGGCAAGGTAGCCATTTGAGATTCTTTTTTTTTCTCTTTCTTTTACTCTTTTCATGGTACTTAATTGAACCCAGGGCCTTATACATGCTAGGCAAATGCTCTACCACTGAACTACATTCTAAATCTTTTAAAAAATGTTTTAATTTTGAGACAGGGTCTCACTAAGTTGCTCAGTCTGGCCTTGAACTTGTGATTTTCCTGCCTCAGCCTCCCAAGTAGCTGGGATGCACACCTAGCTCCTGGGGCCTCTAATTCCATTGACCACATAACTTAATCACCTCCTAAATGTCTCACCACCTAACACTATGGCATTGGGGATTAGTTTTCAACACATGAATTGGTAGGGTACCAAACATTCAGACTATAAGTGAGGTTGTTACACAGGTCAGGACTTCACAATTAACAACAGAGAAATATTGGATCTGAATATCTACTCTTTCTGCTTCATCAAGAATGCAAATATGGTTAGACATGTGATCATCTTCCCTCTATAGTGGTAGCTATGCAGCATAGAACAGTGATAACAGCTAAATATAAGCTTTGGAGATCACTGATCCAATTGCCAGTTCTGTTACTGGCTGTGTGTCTTGGGCAGGTTACTTAAGTTATCAGTGCCTCAGTTTCCTCATCTGTAAATTGAACAAGGGTCAGTATTCAATTAGTATGCATGAGTGTTGCTATGATGATTGTTTACAGGTATTTATTCTGATTGGTCAAGGCCTATCCCAGATGTTAAATATTTTGACTATCACTTCTAAAATGAGGATTATAATGATACCTTAGAGGACTGTTCTGAGGAGTACATGAAATTATGTACGTAAAGTGCTTAGCACTGTGCTTGGTGCATAGGAGGCATTAAGGAAAAGTTAGGTCCTATTATTAGCAGTATAGACAGAAGTTTCCCACTTATGAAAAGGAAATTACTTTTTTCCCCTCCCTTCTCTATCCTGGGTCCACAAAGCCTCAAGTCTTTGCTTCAAAGTTTCTGTAACTAAAATTTAATCCCTGGTACTAGAATTTTTTTTAAAGTTTCTGTAATTAAAAAGAATTTATTATAATCAGGAATAGTTTAAATCTTTTCTCTTACCAAATTACCTTTTAAATTTATGAAAGGCTTCCTGACCTTCAGGTATTTCAACTTATTTTTTCTCAAGGTGTGAAAACCAGTTTACTTTCCCACCTCTTTCACATGAGAGTAAAATCTTTTGTATCAAGCCTTTCTCAGACAATAAAGCAGTAAGGGAACTTACTAGGCTAAACTCACTTACAAACTTGTGGCAATAACCAGTGCCAGCCCTCATCAACTTCTTTATGCTTGGGTCATTTGACTTTCCAATCATCCTAGCTGTATCTTAAATAAGAAGGATTCTACTAATAGTACTGGTTACTCTTTAGCTTAGAAACATTCATTACCTCAGACAATCTAAATAATCATTTGCTCAACTTCTTAGGAAGTCCAGTTTCTGGAGTTACCTAGAGAAAATCTCCAAACATCCCAGGTAAATTTACATATTTACACTAAAAGCGGCTGTCTCATCACTACATGCAATTGCAAGATCTTTCATTCCAGACGACAAAGTATTGACCACCACCAAAAAACAGCTAAGCATTTCTTATTCCAAAGGAAAATAAAATCCACTTTCAGCCACTACCAAAGAATGCCAAATGAATATTTGTCTTGTCCATGATTTGGATAAGGAAACCACATCACAGAGAGTTTTTAAAAACCTTCCCAAGAAAGAATAGCAACATTGGTCTTGGCCTTAGGTATGCTAGGATGCTTTGACTGCAAATAACAACACAACAAATAAAAAACTCAACGTTACCTGACAAGGACATTGATTATCTCATAAACAAGGAATCCAGTGTTATAGTTTGGATATGGAGTGTCCCCAAGACCCATGTGTTGAAGGCTTGCTCACCAAACTGTGGTGCTATTAGAAGGATAGACCTAGTTGGATGAAGTTAGGTCATTAGGGACATGTACTTGAAGGGCATATTGGGATCCTCACCCCTTATTTGTTTTCTTTAGTTTCCTGACCTCCATGAGGTGAGTAGCCTCCTCTGCTACATATTCCTGCCATCTTTGCTGCCTAGCCCACAGGTCCAAATCAATGTGTGCAACTGTTCATAAGCAGAAACCATGAGCCACAATGAATATCTTCTGCTTTAAGTTGTTATTTTAGGTATTTTGTCACAAGAACAGAAAGCTAACATGTCCATATAAAGGGCAGGCACTTAATCTGGTTAATTTAGACACTTGATGACATCATCCAAGAACCAAATTTTCTCCTCTTTCTCTACTGTTCCATCCTCAGCCCATTAGCTTTATCCCCAGATGCCATTCAGGAGTTGAAGTGACATACTTTTTTAAATTTAAATTCAGAGGAAGAAAATAAGAAAAGTGCTTCCTCAAACATGGAATTAAATATTTCCCTTCACTTTTATTGGGCAGATGCCCATCTCTAAACCATTATCTGTCACCAGGAGAATGCACTGACACATTCTAATTAGCACACACCTGGATTATAGATGTGGTATGGATACCAGTACAAAGATGAAGTTCTGTTAGGAGGAGGAAGGACAGTGACTGAGTCCAACAGTGATATTAAAGCAATTATATTACTGAGAAACATGAGACTCCTCTGATGGCAAACTATGGCTTGAGGATTCCACAACAGCTGGAAGATTTCTGATAACTGACTTTAAACATGAAACTGATGACCCTCCCAGTCTTCCCCAGTTCTTGTCACATTTTCTTTCACAGACATCCCCATCGATATATTTTTTGCACATCTAAATACTGTTCTAGTATCTGCTTCTTAGAGGACCCAGGCTCAGGCAGGCACAAAACAACAAACTCAATGACCTTTTCTCTATCCTTATTACACTGGATCTCTCAGTAGCATTTGACAATGATGACCACTCCCACCTTCCTGAAGCTCTATTGTTTCTTCACTTTCACAATGCTACTATATCCTGATTCTTCCCTGACTCTCCTTACCTCCTGATCCATTGTTCAGTTCTAGCTTTCTTATTGGTAGACAGTTCTCCATGGCTCCCTCATGTTTCTGCATACCTTGCAAGCAGAGGCACTTACTGCCTTTGTTCCAATGATTTTAAGAATATTAATGCAGAGAACAGCCTTTGAGAATACAGTGTCACCCTCCAGAACTAGTGTACTTACAGTCCAGTATAATAAAGGTAATTATGCTTACTGTCTATTTAAAATGCACAGATTCCCTAAACTCTGAGTTCTCCTACAAAATGCTACACACTATATGTGCACTTGGCACCTGACCTTCTTTTTATGGAAGATTCTGTGGGAATTGGGACTCAAGGAACTAGTGTAAGCAAGTATTAATATTCTAGCTACTAGTGTAAGCAAGTATTAATATTCTATCATTGTGATAAAGTCCTTAGTCTGTGATCCAGAAGTCTCATCTTCTGAGAGCATTTATGGAATCATGATAGCTTGAACATTAGGTAAAACACCAGACCTTCACAGTCCTTTACATCACATCCATACTATGTTTAATCAATTCATCATTACAACATGTCAAGAGTAAAATGATTTCTCCTCCAACCTCCATGTTACTATAGGAAGAGGTGAGGAGGAAACTCTAGGATCTTACAAATTCCTAGTAAGAAACCTACAACTGCATTGGGGAAAGGAAAATAATCAGACCTTGGGGAGATTGCTGGACACCAGCTCTGAAAATTAAAATTAATTAAAAAAATTAAGTTGCCAATGGACATTTATTGTATTTGTTTATACACCATTCTGAGAATTTAATGCAGTGCCTCACACATTCTAGGCAAGTGCTCTACCACTGAGCTATAACTGCAGCCCCAATACTAATTTTTGGTGACTCACATCATCATTTGTTCTCTAGTCAGACTAGGGTGTGGTGGAGGTGAGATGATTAATAGAACTTTAAGTCAGGACTGGAGCAGTTAATTTTTCATTTCTATAAGAAAAATACTTGAGACTGGATATTTTTAAATCAAAGGTTTATTTATCTTATAGTTCAGGAGACTGAAAATCTAAGATTGGTTGACCCCATTGCTTTAGCTTCTGGTGAGGACCTCCTTAACTATATCATATCATGGCAGATGGCATGATGTAGGAGCAGATTTGAGAGGGGGAGATCACAGGGAGAGATAGCGTGGAGGTTAGCCTTATTCTTTTATAGCAACCCTGTTGTGAGAACTAACAAGGATCCCATGAAAACTACATCAATTCTTTCTCAGGGCAGTACCTCCAATCACCCAATTACCTGTACTAAGTTCTACCACTTAAAAAGATTCCACCACGAGGCTACCAGACTACGCAGGAGCTCAGGCCCATCCCAGACCCGCCCACACTGGCCTGCATGGGGCCCAGGTTCACAGTAGGCCTGGGTCCATCCTGCTACCCAGCCTCGGGCACAGGACCGCCTTTTCCGACCAGCAGATTACTGCAGGAGCCCAGGCCCAGCCCAGATCCGCTCACACCAACTTGAGCAGGACCCAGGTCCAGGGTAGGTCTGAGTTCGCACCCTCTCACTCCTGGGAGCCCAAGCCTAACCCATTTCCATCTTGGGACACTGCAGTCATCACCATAGCCTTCCTCACGCAGTACCTTTTTGACAACAGACAGAGCCTAGAAGCAGCTGCATCTCAGAGCAAGCATCCCAAAGAGAGTATAAGGCCCACCCTTTTAGCCCCATCTCTGTAAGACATTGCTTCCATCTTGGGGCACCTCCACTATTATCTCGGGTTATCTTGGCTATTGCGGCCACCACTTTAGTTGCAGTAGCATACATTGATGGACACCAGCAGGGTCTGGAAGCCCAACATCAAGGTGAGGTACACACAATCTGCATGGATACTATAAGAATATAGGGTAAAAAATGTAATATCTCAGTTCCACATTGCAAGAAAGGAAGACACATAGACAACATGAAAAAACAAGGGAGGAAAGTGCCCCAAACAAACCAGGATACTACAATAACAGAACCCATGAACAGCGAAGTTGATTAAATGTCAGAGAAGGAGTGTTAGGTGCAGGACAGGCTGAACTAAGTTGTCTGCAGGGCAGGCTGAATGAATGTTAGCTGCAGGATAACCCACGCACTCAAACCCCCCTCTGTCTGGTCCTTTATCACCTGTTTGCATCAAGTCTGAACACTCAACCCCACTCAAGGCTGAATAGTCGACCCCCACTCATCTAGTACAATGGAAACCCACATCTAGCTCCTGCCCCATCTGCCTGAAGGCAGAAGATGACACTAATGTATGATCCAATCACTGTACGCCAACAAGGCAGCTTGCAGACCCAGAGACCCCATTGCATTTGGGCTATAAAAATTCCTTCCTGCTGGGCCCCTCTCTCTTGCTCTTGCTCTCTCTGTCTCCCTCTCTTGCTCTTGCTCTCTTTCTTCTCTTGATCTCTCTTTCTTCTCTTGCTTTCGCTTTCTCTTCTCTCGTCTCTCTCTCTCTCTCTCTCTCTCTCTCTCTCTCTCTCTCTCCTCTTTTGCACTGCTGCAGTAAAGATCTCTTGGTCGCTCTGAGTGTTGTGGTCACTTTCCTTTCAAGGAGTTCAAAGGTTCATAAATAAAATAAACTGTGAATTAAAGAATGACCTAAATAAGCAAATACAGGCAAAAATTGATCACTCCAACAAAGAGATAAGAGAGCAAATACAGGTAGCAGAAAAACTACTTCAGGAGAGAGATAGAGACTCTGAAAAAAAACAGTCAGAAATCCTTGAAATGAAGGATAAAATAAACCAAATTAAAAAAAAAAATCTCAATAGAAAGCATGACTAACAGCCTAGATCATTTGGAAGAAAGAATATCAGATAATGAACACAAAGTATACAATCTGGAAAATAAAGCTGAACACACAGTGAAGATATAGAACATCCAAGAATTATGGGACAGCATCAAAAGACCAAATATAAGAGTTATTGGGATAGAGGAAGGCACAGAGTTTCAAACCAAAGGAATGCACAATCTCTTCAATGAGATAATATCAGAAAATTTCCCAAGCATGAAGAATGAATTGGAAAACCAAATACAAGAGGCTTACAGGACACCAAATGTACGAAATTACAACAGATCAACAACAAGGCACATTATAATGAAAATGCCTAGCATACAGAATAAGGAGAGAATCTTGAAAGCCACAAGAGAGAGGAATCAGATCACATATAGGGGGAGACCAATTTGTATTTCAGCAGATTTTTCAACACAGACTCTCAAAGCCAGGAGATCATAGAACAATATATACCAAGCTCTGAAAGAAAATGGATGCCAACCAAGAATCTTATATCCAGCAAAATTAAGCTTTAGATTTGATAAAGAAATAAACACCTTCCATGATAAACAAAAGTTAAATGAATTTACAAGTAGAAAGCTTGCACTACCTCCCTCAGCAAAATATTCCATGAGGAGGAAATGAAAAACAATGATGAAAATCAGCAGAGGGAGGTATTACACTAAAGGAATATCTAATCAGAGGAGAAACTAAGTCATGTTAAATGCCAAAAATAAACAAAAATGGCTGAGAATATAAATTATGTCTCAATAATAGCCCTGAATGTTAATGTCTTAAATCCACCAATCAAAAGATATAGGCTGGTAGATTGTATTAAAAAAGACCCAACAATATGCTGCCTTCAAGAGACTCATCTCATAGGAAAAGACATCCACAGACTGAAGGTGAAAGGTTGGAAAAAATCTTACCATTCACATGGACTGCGGAAGCAAGCAGGGGTTTCCATTCTCATATCAAATAAAGTAAACTTCAAGCTAAAGTTAATTTAAAATGGACAAAGAATGGTACTACATACTGCTCAAGGGAACCATACACCAATAAGACTTAACAATTATAAATATATATGCCCCCCCAAAATGGAGCATCTACGTTCATCAAAAAAACTCTTTGCTCAAGTTCAAGAGTCAAATAGACCACAATGCAATAATTTGGGGTGACTTTAACACATTTCTTTCACCACTGGATAGATATTCCAAACAAAAACTTGACAAAGAAACTATAGAACTCAATAATACAATCAATAACGTAGACTTAACTGACATATATAGAGCATTTCATTCTTCAATGAGTGAATACACTTTCTTCTCAGCAGTACATTGATCCTTCTCTAAAATAGACCATATATTATGCCACAAAGCAACTCTTAGCAAATATAAAAATGTAGAGATACTACCCTGCATTCTATCAGATCATAATGGAATAAAATTAGAAATCAATGATAAAATAAGCAATAAAAGCTACTTTAACACTCGGAGACTAAATAATATGCTATTGAATGAACAATGGGTTGTAGAAGACATCAAGGAGGAGATTAAAAAATTTTTAGAGGTGAATGAGAACACAGATACAACATATTGAAATGTCTGGGACACTATGAAGGCAGTTTTAAGAGGAAAGTCAATTGCATGGAGTTCATTCCTTAAAAGAAGAAAAAATCAACAAATAAATGAGTTAATATTACATTTACATCTCAAAGCCCTAGAAAAAGGAGAACAAATCAACACCAAAACAGTAGAAATCAGGATATAATTAAAATAAGAGCTGAAATTAATGAAATCAAAACAAAAGAAACAATTGAAAAAAAATGACAGAACAATAAGTTGGTTCTTTGAAAAAATAAATAAAATTGTCAAACCCTTAGCCATGCTAACGAAGAGAAGGACAGAGAAAACTTAAATCACTAACATACGTGATGAAAAAGGAAATCCCCACAGACATTACTGAAATACAAATGATAATTAGAAATTATTTGAAAACTTGTTCTCCAATAAAATAGAAAACATTGAAGGCATTGAAAAATTTCTAAAGTCATATGATTTGCCCAAATTGAATCAGGAGGATATACACAATTTAAACAGATCATTTTCAAACAACAAAATAGAAGACACCATCAGAAGTCTACCAACCAAGACAAGCTCAGGACCAGATGGATACACAGCCAAGTTCTACAAGACCTTTAAGAAGAATTAATACCAATACTCTTCAATTTATTTCAGGAAATAGAAAAATAGGCAGCACATCCAAACTCATTCTATGAGGCCAATATCACCCTGATTCCAAAACCAGGCAAGAACACATCAAAAAAAAAAAAAAAAAAAAAAAAGGAAACTTCAGACCAATATCTCTAATGAACATAGATGCAAAAATTCTCAATAAAATTCTGGCAAATTGAATACAAAAACATATCAAAAAGATAATGTACCATGATCAAGTGGGATTCATCCCAGGAATGCAAGTTTTGTTCAATATATGGAAATCATAAATGTAATTCATCACATCAATAGACTTAAAGATAAGACTCATATGATCATCTCAATAGATGCAGAAAAAGCATTGGACAAATTTCAGCATACTTTCATGTTCAAAACACTAGAAAAATTAAGGATAACAGGAGCATATCTCAACATCATAAAGGTTATCTATGCTAAGCCTCAGGCCAACATCATTCTAAATGGAGAAAAATTGAAGGCATTCCCTCTAAAAACTGGAACAAGATAGGGATGCCCTCTTTTACCACTTCTATTTAACATAGTTCTTGAAACACTGGCCAGGGCAATTAGACAGATGAAAGAAATTAAAGGGAAAGAAGAACTCAAATTGGCACTATTTGCTGATGATATGATTCTATACCTAGAATACTCAAAAAGTTCCTCCAGAAAACTTCTAGAACTAATAAATGAATTCAGCAATGTAGCAGGATATAAAATCAACACCCATAAATCAAATGCATTTCTGTATATCAGTGACAAATCCTCAGAAAGGAAAATGAAGAAAACTACCCCATTTACAATACTCCAAAAAATAAAATACTTAGGAATAAACTTTTGAAAGAGGTGAAAGATCTATATAATGAAAACTACAGAACCCTAAAGAAAGAAATCAAAGAAGACCTTAGAAGATAGAAAGATCTACGTTACTCTTGGATAGGCAGAATTAATATTATCAAAATGACAATACTACCAAAAGTACTATACAGATTTAATGAAATGCCAATCAAAATCCCAATGGCATTCTTCATAGAAATAGAAAAAGCAATCATGAAATTCATCTGGAAAAAGAAGAGACCAAGAATAGCTAAAGCAATCCTTAAAGAGGGAAGCAGGTGGCATCACTATATCAGACCTTAAACTATACTATAGAGCAATAGTAACAAAAACAGCATGGTATTGGCACCAAAACAGACTGGTAGACCAATGGTACAGAATAGAGGACACAGAAATTAACCCACATAATTACAATTATCTTATATTAGACAAAGTTGCCCAAAACATACATTGGAGAAAAGATAGCCTCTTCAACAAATGGTGCTGGGAAAACTGGAAATCCATATGCAACAAAATGAAATTAAAACTCTATCTCTCACTATGCACAAAATTCAACTAAAAGTGGATCAAGGACCTAGGAATAAAACCAGAGACCCTGTGTCTAATAGAAGGAAAAGTAGGCCTAATTGCCATCATGTCAGATTAGGCCCCAACTTCCTTAACAAGACTCCTACTAACAAGAATTAAAATCAAGAGTCAATAAATGGGATGAATTCAAACTAAAAAGTTTCTTCTCATCAAAAGAAACAATCTGTGAAGTGAATAGAGAGCCTAGTTCTTGGGAGCAAATTTTTACCCCTCACATATCAGATAGAGCATTAATCTCTAGGGTATATAAAGAGCTCAAAAAGCTAAACACCAAAACAAACAAACAAACAAAAAAACAAACCCAAATAACCCAAATCAATAAATGGGCCAAGAACCTGAACAGAAACCTCTCAGAAGATGATATACAATCAATCAACAAATATATGAAAAAATGCTCATCATCTCTAGCAATTAGAGAAATGCAAATCAAAACCACTTAAGATTTCATCTCACTCCAGTCAGAATGGCAGCTATTATGAATACAATGTTCGTGAGGATGTGAGGAAAAAGGCACACTCATACATTGCTGGTAAGACTGCCAATATGGAAAGCAGTTTGGAGCTTCCTTGGAAAACTGGGAATGGAACCACCATTTGATCCAGCTATCCCTCTCCTCGGTCTATACCCGAAGGACTTAAAAAGAGCATACTATTGGGACACAGCCACAGCAGCACAATTCACAATAGCTAAACTGTGGAACTAACCTAGATGATCTTCAGTAGATGAATGGATAAAAAATGTGGCATATATACACAATGGAATTTTACTCAGCAATAAAAGAGAATAACATCATGGCTTTTGCAGGTAAATGAATGAAGTTGGGGAAGATAATGATAAGTGAAGTTAGCCAATCCAAAAAAACCAAATGCTGAATATTCTCTCTGATATAAAGAGGCTGATTCATAGTGGGGTAGGAAGGGGAAACAAGGGAGGAATAGACGAACTCTAGATAGAGCAGAAGAGTGGGAGGGGGAAGGGAGGGGGCATGGGGTTAGAAATGATGGTGGAATGAGATGGACATTATTATGCAAAGACACATGTATGAAGACACAAATTGGTATGAATAAACTTTGTATACAACCAGAGATATGAACAATTGTGCTCTATATGTGTAATATGAATTGTAATGCATTCCACTATCATATGTAAATTAAAAATAAATAAATAAAAGGTCCCACCGCTTCCCAGTTTTGCCACACTGAGGACCAAGTATCCAACACCTGACTCCTTGGGGGACAAACTACATCCAAACCACAGGTAAGTCCACCTCATAGTGGGTCCATTGAGTTCCCAAACCTACCCTGTGATCATTTCCCCATTTTCAAAATGCATACTTAGAATAGAGACATTCTACAATTGGCAGAATCACCACACTAGTTCCTAACCTTTGGAATAAGGAAAAGGCCTGGCAGAAGCCTGATGGAACTGCCTCTATCTATAAAGAAAACAGTATGCCAAAAGCAATATGGCATTCCTGGAAGGCTTGCAGAGATTAGTGCCACCATCAAGAATGTGGAAGATTCAAGGGTGGCAATTCCCACCATATTCCCATTTGACTTACCTATTTTGTCAGTGCAGAAGACAAATATATCTTAGAGAATTACAATGATCAGGCACAGACCACAATTGCAGCTGCTTTTATATATGTGTTTTTTAAAAAATATTTTTAGTTGTCCATGAACCTTTATTTTATTTATTTATATGGTGCAGAGAATCAAATACAGTGCCTCACACATGCTAGGTAAGCACTCTACCACTGAGCCATAATCCCAGCCCTCTATATGTGGTTTTATTGATTGAAAAAATTAATGCCGTTTCTGGTAACTTGTTATGCAGCTATTGATGTGGTGAATGCTTTTTTCTCTTTGCCTATCAGTGAAGACCACCAGAATTGGTTTGCTTTCAGCGGCAAGGGTAGCTAGCAATACACTTTCACTGCCCTACATCAAGGATAAACCAACTTTTCAGTCCTATGTCCAAAAGAAACTTCATTGACTTTCCCTTCCAGAAGATATATCATGCTGATCTCTAAAGTGGATAATAATATGTTGACTAGACCTGGTGAATAGGAAGGAGCAACTATTCTAAACAAATTTGTGAGACATTTGTGCACCAAAGAATGGGAAATAAATCCCACAAACATTCAGGAATCTTCTACCTCAGTAAAATTTCAAGGAGTTCAGGGGTGTGGGGATGTCAAAATATCTCTTCTAAGATAAAGGAATAGTTATTGCATTTGGCCCATTCTGCCATCCGAACAGGCAGAAAATACAAAGTATTTGGCGGGGGAATACATGCATTTCATTTTGGTGTGCTATTCCAAATAATCCCCCGAAACTGCTAGTTTTGAGTAACAGCAAGAACAGGAGAAGGTTCTGAAACAGGTGCAGGCTATAGTGCAAGGTGCTCTGCCATGCGTGATGCAGATCCGAGGGAGCATTACATGTCAATGGCAGATAGAAATCCTGTTTGGAACCTTTGACAAAGCTCTGCAGGTTAATTACTATGCATATCTGAGGGATTTGGGAGCAAAACTCCACAATGCAATGCTGATAACTACTCTCATTTTGAGAAACAGTTTTTGTCTTGCTATTGGGCCTTAGTATAAGTCAAATGTTTTTTGTATTGGTTCTTTTTAGTTATCCATAAATTAGGGATCATTTTGACATAATTATAAATGCATGGGATATAATTTGTTCAAATTCAGTTCTCAGTATTTCTCCCTTCCCTCTTCCCCTCCCTTCCCCTATTCCCTTTACTCTACTGAACTTTCTGCTATTTTTTCTTAAATTAGTGTCTTGTGGATATACATGATGGTAAGATTCACTGTGGTTTATTCATTCACATAGAAAAGTTAGGGCAGATTCATTCTACTGTCTTTCTTCATCTCATCCTTCCTCCCTTCCCTTTATTCTCATTCATCTACCCCACTGATCTTTCTCCTGTTTTTATCCCCCTCCTTATTTGGAATTAGCTTCCACATATCAGAGAGAACATTTCACTTTTGGTTTTTAAGGATTTGCTTATTTCACTTAGCATGACAGTCTCCAGATCCATGCATTTACTGGTGAATGTCATAAAGACATTTTTCTTTTTGGCTGAGTAATATTCCATTGTGTATAGATGCCACAATTTCTTTATCTATTCACCTGTCGATGGGCATCTAGGTGGGTTTCATGGCTTAACTATTATGAATTGTGCTGCTATAAACATTGATATGGCTATGTCACTGTAGTATCCTGATTTTAACTCCTTTAAACATATACCAAGGGGTGGGATAATTGCATCAAATGGTGGTTCCATTCCTAGTTTTGGAGGAATCTCCATACTGCTTTCCAGAGTGGTTTCACTAATTTGCAGTCCCACCAAAAATATATGAGTGTAGCCTTTTCCCTACACCCTTGCCAACATTTATTGTTATTTCTATTCTTGATAATTACCATTCTGGTCAGAATGAGGTGAAATTTCAGTGTAGGTTTTTTTGTTTGTTTGTTTTTGGTTTTGGTTTTTGTAGTTGTAAATGGAGAGAATGACTTTATTTGTTTATTTTTATGTGGTGCTGAGGATTGAACCCAGTGTGTCACACATGCTAGGCAAGCAATTTACCACTGAGCTACATCCCCAACCCTCAGTGTAGTTTTAATTTGCATTTCTCTAATTGCTGGAGATACTGAACATTTTCTCATATATTTGTTGACTGTTCATATTTCTGCTTTTGAGAAGTGTCTGTTTAGTTCCTTTGCCCATTTACTGATTGGGTTATTTGTCTTTTTGGTGTTAAGCTTTTTGAGTTCTTTTCATATCCTGGAAATTAATGCCTTATCTGAGGTGTGAGTGGCAAAGATTTTCTCCCATTCTGTAGGCTCTATCTTCATGTACTTTCCTTTGCTGTGAAGAAGCTTTTAAATTTTATGCCTTCCCACTTGTTTTTTTTTAAATTTTATTTCATTTCTTGCACTTTAGCAGTCTTGTTAAAGAAGTCAGTTCTTGTGCCAACATGTTGGAAAGTTAGGCCTACATTCTCTTCTAACAGTTGCAGGGGTTCTGGTCTAATTCCTAGGACTTTGATCCACTTTGAGTTGATGTTTGTGCAGGGATAGAAGGAATTTACCTTTGCTTTTCTCACTAAGGATTGATTGGTCTATTTTGGGTCTCTTTTTTTCCTAATGAATTTCATAACTGCTTTTTTGTAGTTTTGTGAAGAATGGCATTGGAATTTCGATGGGAATTGCATTAAATACGTATAGCACTTTTGGTTGTATGGCCATTTTGACAATATTAATTCTGCCTATCCAAAAACATAAGAGATATTTGCATTTTATAAGGTCTTCTGCAATTTCTTTCTTTAGTGTTTTATAGTTTTCATTGTATAGATCTTTCACCTTTTTTGTTAGATTGACTTTCAAGTATTTTTTTTTTTTGAGGCTATTGTGTCTGGGATAATTTTCCTAATTTCTTTTTCAGTAGAGTCATCATTGCTTGATTTATGATGGTTGATCTGCATCCCATTACTTTGTTAAATTAATTTATGAGCTTTAGAAGTCTTCTGGTGGAGTTTTTGGGTCTTCTAAATATAGGGTCATCTCATCTGCAAAAAGGGATAGTTTTAGCTCTTTTTTTCCCCTATTTGTATCCCTTTAATTTCCTTCTCTTGCCTGATTGCTCTGGCTAGAGTTTCAAGGACTATGTTAAATTGGAGTGTAAAAGTGAGCATCCTTGTCTTGTTCTTGTTTTTAGAGGAAACGTTTTAGTTTTTCTCTATTCAGTATAATGTTGGGCTTGGGTTTGTCATATATAGCTTTTACAAGGTTGAGGTAAATTCCTTCTATCTCTAGTTTTCCTAGTGTTTTAAACATGAATGGGTGCAGTACATTGTCAAATGCTTTTTCTGCATCTATTGATATAATCATGTGATTTTTGTCATTAAGTTTATTTATGTGGTGAATTACATTTATTGATTTGCATATGATGAACCAACCTTGCATCCTTGGGATGAAACCCACTTGATCATGATGTGTTATCTTTTCAATGTTTTTTTGGGGGGGTATCAGGGATTGAACTCAGGGGTACTTGGCCACGGAGCCACATCCCCAGTTCTATTTTGTATTTTATTTAGAGACAGGGTCTCACTGAATTGCTTAGAGCCTCGCTTTTTCTGAGGCTGGCTTTGAACTCACAATCCTCCTGTCTCAGCCTCCTGAGCTGCTGGGATTACAGGTGTGTGGCACTGGGCCTGGCTTAATATGTTTTTGGATGCACTTTGACAATATTTTATTAAGAATTTTTGCATCTATGTTCATCAAAAAAATTGGTCTAAAATTTTCTTTCCTTGATGTGACTTTGTCTGGTTATTCTGGCTTCATAGAATGAGTTTGGCAGTGTCCCTTTTTCTATTTCATGGAATAATTTGAGGAGGATTGGTGTTAGCTCTTCTTTAAAGGTCTGGTAGAACTTGTTCAAGAATCCATCCAGTCCTGGGCTTTTCTTTGTTGGAAGGCTTTTGAGAGCTGATTCAAAGAACTCTATGGTTCAGCACATTGTGTAAGGAAGATGTCCAAATGCCCATGGCTCCTACTCATTTTATAATGCCTTCTTACTCTTAGTCTGCACCTATAGCCTCATGGGGAGGTCCCTGCAACTAGTTAACCAAGCAAGAAAAAAATTAGTCCTGATCTACAGATGGTTTACAGAATATACAGGCTCCATCAGAAAATGGCCACTATGGTCCCTTTCTGTGAGATCAGTGAAGGACAACAGTGAAGAAAAATTTGAAGAGTGCACTTGGATTTTCGTTTTGCCTGAATGGTAGAAATGGCCAGAGGTAAGAGTATATATAGATTGATGATTTTAATGGATGATCAGGGACTTAAAAAGAATACAATTGGAAAATAGGTGATAAAGAGTTCTGGGGAAGAGGCATGTGGACAGAATTCACTGAATGGTAAAGAATGTGAAGATATCTGTGTCTCAAGTGAATGTTCACCCAACAGTGACATCAGCAGAAGATTGAATAATCAAGTGGTTAGTTCAACCCATTCAATGGGTATCAGTCAGCCTTTTTCTTTCTCCAGAAACTCCAATGAACTCATGAAGGACATGGCTATGATAGCAAGGTTCACAGTTATGAATTAGCTCAGCAATTTAGTTTGCATACTCAGCAGGCAAACCTGGTAATAGCCTCTGCTCAATGCCCAAATAGCAACAGAGAACAACCCTGAGACCTTCACATGGCATCATTGTCTGGGGATTATCAGGCAACTATCTGGTGCCAGGTTCGTTATATTGGACCTCTTCTACTATGGAAGGGTCAGTATTTTGTTCTTACTGTAATAGACACATACTCTAGGTGTGGATTTTTCTTTGCTGCATGCAATGCTTCTGTCCACACTACTATCTATGGACTTATAGAATACCTTATCCGCCATCATGGTATTCTACACAACATTACTTCTCATCAAGAAACTCACTTCACAGAAAAGAAGTATGGTAATGGGCCCACGATCATAGAATTGAGTGGTCATAACATTTCCCTTTCATTATGAAGTAGCTAGCTTTATAAAATGGTGGAATGCCCTTTGGAAAATCAGAAGTTACAGTGTTAGCTAGGTCATACCTTGCTGGGGTGAGAAATAGCCTCTAGCATGCTGTATACAGTATGTTATTGTATTCTTTCCAAGCCCATGTTCCAAAACAGCATATACACCATATAATGCTTTTTCTCTCATAGCTAAGATACACAGGGCCAGGAATCAAGGGGTGGAAATGGGAGTGGCTACACTAGCTCTTAGTGATCAACTAGGATATTTTTTTTTTACTTCCCATCCTTGCACACACATTTAAGATCATAGCATCTTGAAAAACTGACATCTTGGGCTGGGGATGTGGCTCAAGCGGTAGCGCGCTCGCCTGGCATGCATGCGGCCGGGGTTCGGTCCTCAGCACCACATACCAACAAAGATGTTGTGTCCGCCGAAAACTAAAATAAATAAATAAATATTAAAATTAAAAAAAAACTGACATCTTTATAATTAAGTAACAATCCATTTTATTTCTGAAAATATTCATTGTTCTGAATGGAGCTTGTGTGAAATAAGTATAAGTAGTCCAGCTTTCTTTTGGTTAATGTCTACATGGTATATATTTCTCCTATTATACTTTTTCAATCTAATTCTTTATATTTAAAGTAGATTTTTTGTACACAACATGTAATTGGGCACTTCTTTTTTTAATCCAATATGACAATTGATCTCATTTAACTGGTGTGTGTATTAACATTTGACATGATTATTGATATATTTGGATTCAATTCTATCTTCTTGCTAGCTGTTTTCAATTTATACCATCTTTGTGCCCCTTGTTTTTCCCCTTCTCTTGGATCCATTGACCACTTTTGAAATTATTTTTGTGTGGATATATATATATATATATATATATATATATATATATATTATATACATATATAAAACTTGTGATTTTAACCATTTTAAGCATACAAGTCAGTGGCATTAATTATATTCACAATGTTGTGCAATACTCTCTATGTTACTAAAAATTTGTCATCACCTAAAACAGGTACCCTCTAATCATTACTCAATACCTTCCCTATCTTCACCTTCCCCAACAAGTCTTAGAACAAACTATATTCTACTATCTTAATGGCTTTGCCAATTCTATATATTTTATATAAATGGAATAATACAGTATTTGTCCTCTCATGTATAGTTTATTCATTAGCATGTTTTCAAAGTCATATGGGTTGTAGCATGTATCAGAACTTCATTTATTTTATTGGCTGAATAATATTCCATAGTATTATGCATTACCTTGCATTTATCCATTCATCTGCTTATGGATATCTGGATTGTTTCTAACTCTTGGATATGCAAATAATTCTGCAATAAACATAAACATACAAGTATTTGTTTAAGTCCCTATTTTCATTTTTTGAGTATATACTTAGGGGTGGAATTGATGGATCAAGTGGCAACTCTATTGAACTCTCACTATGTTGCCTAGACAGGTCTAAAACTCCTGGGTTCAAGTCTTCCACCTTAGCCTCCTGAGTAGCTGGGATGACAGGCACATACCACTATATCTGGCAATAGTAGAGAGTTTTTAAAAAATATTTTTGTTGTAGATGGACATAATACTTTTATTTATTTATTTTATGTGGTGCCGAGGATCGAACCCAATGCCTCACACATACTAGGCAAGTGCTCTACGACTGAGCTTAAGCCTCAGACCTAGTACGGATTTTATTTTGGTGGTGCTGAGTATTGAAACCAGGGCCTCACCCATACTAGGCCAGCACTTTACTATTAAACTACATCCTCAGTCGCCATGATTATATTTTAAATTATAATTAAACTGTTTTACACAGTAGCTGCATCACTTTACATATTGTATTAGTCCACTTTCTATTGCTATAACAAAATACCTGAAGTCAGGCAATTATAAATAAAAGACATTTATTGAGCTCACAGTTTTGGAGGCTGAAAGTTGAATGTCAAGTGGCTTTTTATCTGTTTGGCCTCTTGAGAGGACTGCCTCAACTGTGCCAAAACCATCATAGGAGATAACATGACAAGACAAGGAGCCAGAGGAATCCAAGAGTCAGATTTTCTCTTTTTGAAACAACACTTTCTCTTGGAAACTCACTCTCTAAGATAATATTCATCCCTTCTACAGCACCCCAATAAATTAACCACTTTCCACCAAGACCACCTCTTGAAGATTGAACCACCTCTTACACACTGGGGACCAAAATATAGGTATATACTCAAACCATGTGTTAACCACAGAAAGTGTGGATACATTATGTTTCTATTATCATGAAAATATTATTGGACAGCATTATTACAGAGAATAACCTTTTTTCTCACCTTTGTTGAGGTACAATTGACAAATAAAATTGAATCAATTAAAGGCATACAATATAATATTTTTATATACTGTACATAAAAATTGTGAAATGATCCCCACATATATCCTTTGCCTCCATAATTACCACTTGTGTGATGACAACATTTCAGATTTATTCCCTTAGCAAATTTCAAGTATACAGTATAGTACTGGCTATTATAGTCTTTATGCTGTGCATTAGATCTCAATAACTTTTCCATTCTGTGTAACTGAAACTTTGTGCATTTTGACCAACATCACCTTATTTTCCTCACCCACCAGCCCCTGGTTGAATTTGACATATTTAGATTCTGCATGTAAGCGAAAGATTTTGTAGTATTTGTCTTTTGATCTCTAGATTATTTTGCTTAGCAAAATTTTCTCCAGATTCAACTATGTTGTCACAAATGACAGGATTCCTTTCTTTTATAAAGCTGAATAATATTCCATTGCATTTATATGTATGTAACACATTTTCTTTTTCTATTCACCTGTGAGAATAGAAGTATATTGTGAGAGGGGAAGTATATTGATTCCATATCTTGTGAATACTTGATCTCATTGGGGATAATACTGCAGTGAACACAGGAGTTCAGGTACCTCTTTGAGATAGTATTTATTTTCTTTGCATATATACCCAGAAGCAGGATTGCTAGATCATATAGTAGTTTTATTTTAATTTTTTGAGAACTCTCCATAATGTTTTCCATTATGTCTCTACAATACCATTTATATAGAGGACCTAGTAGTAAATCATTAAATCTTTCAGGTAATAGTGTCCATTGCAACCACTTGACTCTGCCATTATGCCATGAAAGCATTAATAGACAATCCATTAGTGAATGAGAATGATTATTTTCTAATAAAATCTTATTTATGGACACTAAAATCTATATTGCAGGAAATATTATTCTTATTATAATTTATCCAACCATATATTAATGTAAAGACCATTCTTAATTTACAGGTCATACAAAATCCAACACCAAGCAAGTTTTGGTCTATAGACCCTAGCTTGTATACAAACAATAAAATTAAATAAATAAATTATAATTGCTCATGACAACATGAACAAATCTCATAAATATAATGCTTGGAAAACTCAGTCTGTGTTAGTTTCCCACTATTGCCATAACAACTTATCACAAATAAGTATTTCATACAAATTTTTTACTTTGTAGCTCTGGCGATCAGGTCAAATGTATGCAACAGTGAGACGAAACCTGTTCCTTCCTGAGGCTCTGGGGAAGAATATGTTTCCTTGGCTGTTCCACCTTCTAAACTCTGCCCTCATTTTTTGGCTCATGGCCTCTTCCTCCATATTCAAATTCAACAATACTGTACTGAGAACTACTTACATGACTATCTCTGTTTCTTCCTCTTCTGCTTCACTCTATCACTTTTAAGGACCCTTTGATTACATTGAACCAGAAAATTCAAAATCATCTCCCTATCTTAAGGCCATCTAATTAGCAACCTTAAATTTATCTACTACCTTGATTCACCTTTGCCAAATATTATCACATGTTTCATGGATTAGTACATGGATATGTTTAAGGGACAATCATCCTGCCTACCATAAAACCATACCCACAATCACATTGTATGCTTTTAAGAATCCAAGTTCATAAAGTAAAAAGAAATACCTATAACATTTAAGAGTACCCATTGTTCATGGTATGACTCTAAAGGAAATCACAGAAGTGATCACCATAAAAGGTAGGATAGTTCTTTCTTTGGGTTAAAGGTGAAGATGAAATGAGGGGAATAGCAAAGTATCTAAGAACTGGTAATCTTCTGTTCTTGACCTGTGTGGTGGTTACAAAGATGTTTTCTTCATTATCATTCATTAAGTATCAATTTATGTTTGTTTGGCAATTACCTATATGTATACCACTTTTACAATAAATAAGTTGGGAGGAAGGAAGGAAGAAAGAAAGGGAGGGAGGGAAGGAAATTTGGAATCATTAAGCAGTGTGGTGGAAGAGCGTATGGTTGTTATTTTAAAAAATGCAACTTTCAGTCAGCATTTTAATAATTCACATTTTATTTATTTATTTATTTATTCATGGTTCCAGGGATTGAACTCAGGAGTACTTGATCACTGAGCCACATTCTCCAGCCCTTTTTTGTATTTTATTTAGAGACAGGGTCTCACTGAATTGCTTAGCAACTCACAGTTGTTGAGGCTGGCTTTGAACTCTTGATTCTCCTGTCTCAGCCTCCCAAGCCACTGGGATTATAGGTGTACACCACTTCATCCTGGCAAGATTTTTAATATTTTTTTAAAATATTTATTTTTAGTTATAGTTGGACACAATACCTTTTATTTTATTTATTTTCATATGGCGCTGAGGATTGAACCCAGGGCCCTGCAGATGCCAGGCAAGCACTCTACCACTGAGCCACAACCCCAGCCCACAAGATTTTAATATTAATGGATTTCCAGGGATTCCATGATATCTGAGTAAGGTCTCTAAGATGAGAGGGACCAATACAAACAAACAAACAGAAAAGGGGGATCTAGAGGAAACATACTCAATATGGGGAACAGAAAAAAAACAGGGAAATAAGAAAAAATATTAAAGAACCCATAAGCACTAATATCTTAGAAAGCATATAAAAATGACAGAACATACTGCATCTATGCTGTAAAAGAGGAACAGAAAATAAGGAAAAGATTATAGAAAGTAAAATGAAAGAACAGAAATTAAAACCAAACAAATAACAAATGATAATGGAAGGATTGAAAATTAAAGTTCCAGAATTTATGGAAAGAGAACAGTGAGATGGATAGTAGAGGATAAAATATATAAAAAATCCAGAAAATCCAACTTACAGGTCTAGGAATGGTACTCTAGGCACGTGGAAGGCTTAGCAGCATGGGAAATATTAGCAGTTCTAGAAGGAGAGAGAGAGAGAGAGAGAGAGAGAGAGAGAAAAAAGAGAAAGTGTTGGGGATTAAAAGTAAAGGCAAGAAAAATTCCAGGAATTAAAGCATACAGATCATCAGATGAAAATGGCATGTAATTTGAATACACAACCAGGGTAACTCCTCATCATGCACAACCACAAAAATAGGATCTTAATTAGAATAAGCCCATGTTTGCATAAAATACATTATATTGGCATGTATATCTTAAAAGAACAAATACAAATTTAAACAATTATGATAAAAAACAAAGCATAATGCACAGTATGAAAAAAAATCACCTTACTGGGATATTTCCAAATATCAGGAATACAGAAAAAATACTAATACTGGCCAAATAGGAAAAAATATTGCACTATGGATACCTCAGTACACAGAGATTAAAAAGCCCAGAAGATTTAGTTCAATATTTAAAAACCTGAAGTTACCAAAATCCATCCAACCTAAAATACATAACTTGAATACTTCTATAAAGAAATTGAATTCAGGGCTGGGATTGTGGCTCAGTGGCAGACTGCTTGCCTCACAGGTGTGAGACACTGGGTTCAATCCTCAGCAGCACATAAAAATAAATAAATAAATGTATTGTGTCCATCTGCAATGAAAAAAATATTTAAAAAAGAAATTGAATTCATAGCTAATACTTTCTGAAAAAGAAAATGACAGGCTCAGAAATTTCATTGGTAAATTTTGCCATTAATTTAAATAATAATTAACATTAATTCTCCTAAACTTCTTCTCAAAAATAGGCAGGAGGAGCTGGGTGTGGTGGCACATGACTGTAGTCTCAGCAGCTCGGGAGGCTGAGGTAGAAGGATCACAAGTTCAAAGCCAGCCTCAGTAGATTAGCAAGGCACTTAGCAACTCAGCGAGATGATGTCTCTAATAAAATATTTTTTTAAAAAAGGTCTGGGTATGAGGCTCAGAGATTAAGCAGTCCTGGGTTCAATCCCCAGAACCAAAAAACAAATAGGCAGGAGGAAAGAGTTCTCAATTCTCAACTCTTTGTGAGTGTAGCATTATCCTGATACCAAAACCAAGTAAAGATAATAAAAAGCATGCAAGTAAGAAATATAAACCAACATTCTTCATGAAATCAACACAGAAAAACAAAATTGTGTGTTTTTATTATTAGAGGAGGAAGGAAGATAAAAGTTCAGTAGATTAGACAAAGAGGAATTAAGGGAAGGGAGAGGGAAGGGAATAGGAAAGACAGTAGAATCAATTGGACATAACTTTCCTATGCTCATATATGAGTAACCACCAGTGAAACTCCACATCATGCACAACTGCAAGAAATGGATCCTAATTAGAATAAGGTATGCTCCATGTATGTATAATATGTCCAAATATACTCATGTATATCTAAAAAGAACAAAAAAAAACTCAACAAAATATTACCAAATCAAAGGCAACAACATTTATAAAGAGAAATATATTTCAAACAAAGGGAGTTTATTCCAGGAATGCAATACTTGCCTGATATTTATAAAACAGTCTATCAAATTATTTATTCATTGTATATAAAAGAAAAAAACACATTACATAAACAACTGATGAAGAAAAGCTTTTTACAATAATTAACATCCATTTGAGATTAAAAACTTTGAACAAACTATGATCAGAAAGGAACTTCCTCAACCTGATAAAGGGCATCTACAAGAATCCTGCAGCTAACACCATACTTAATATTAAAAAATCGAAGGCATTTCCTCTAAAATGGAGAACAAAGTAAGAATGTTCATATTTACCTCTCCTATTCAACAACATACTGGAAATCTTAGCTAGTATAATACAAGAAAAAGAAATAACCTGCAGGGGCTGGCGATGTGGCTCAAGCGGTAGCGCACTAGCCTGGCGTGCATGCGGCCCGGGTTCAATCCTCAGCACCACATACAAATACGTTGTGTCCGCCGAAAAACTAAAAAATAAATATTAAAAAAGTTCTCTCTCTCTCTCTCTCTTATAAAGAAAGAGAAATAACATGCATTCTAATAGGAAAGGAAGAAATAAAATGGTTTGCATTCACAAGTAACATTATTATCTATATACAAAATCACACGGACTCTGCCTAAGAATTCTTAGAATTAACCAACAATTGAGTTTAGCAAGATCACAGGATACAACATCAATACACAAGAAATCAATTATACTTCTATATAAAATAAATGTACGAATGGACAACAACATTTAAAAATATATAACTTACAATATTGCCAAAACATATAATATTTAGAGATTAATTTAACAAAACATAAGAAAAATCTATATTCTCAGGATTATTATCTGATAATAAAAGAAATCCCATAAGACCTAAATAAAGGGAGAGACATGCCTTGCTAATGGATTAGAATATATAACAGAGTAAAGATACCAATTCCTAAAATATTTATTAGCAACACAGTCAAAATGGCAGCAGGATATTTTGTAGATATGGGTAAAATGATTCTGAAATTTATACAGAAAGGCAAAGTTACTAGAATCATTAAAACAGTTTTTAAAAGAATAATCTTTGGGCCTGGGATTGTGGCTCAGTGGTAGAGCACTCACCTCGCACAGGCGGGACCCGGATTCGATCCTCAGCACCACATAAAAATAAAGGCATTGTGTTGTGTCTATCTACACCTAAAAAATAAATATTAAAAAAGAATAATATTGGAAGAACCACACTATGTGCATTTTGGTTTTGGTTTTGGTTTTGTGTTTGTAACACTGGGGATTGAACCCAAGGCCTTGTGCATGCTGGGAAAGTGTTCTTCCACTGAGCAATGTACTCAACCTCCACAACTACCTGCTTTTAAGATTTAGTATAGTGCTATAATATTTAAGACAGTGTGATTAGTGAGAGGATAGACATATAAATGAATGGAACAGAATAGAGACTCCAGAAATAGACCCACATAAGCACTGCCAAATGATTTTGACAAATGTTAAAAAAATTCAATGAATAAAGCATAGTTTTATGCAAAACCACATTGCAACATTGAAGTATCTATATGCAAAAAGGAACATGGAGCTATGTCTCACACTTCATGCAAAACTTAACTCAAAATGGATGATGTATTTAAATGTAAAACATAATGCTATAATATATTTTGAAGAAACTATAGGATAAAATCTTCATGACCTTGGATTAGAAAATAATTTATAGATAAGACCAAAAGCATGACCCAAAAGAATCATGAAGAAAAAATGTTAAATTTGATTTCATCAAAATTAAAATCTTCCACTCTGAGAAGGCTCCCTTTAAGAAAATGAAAAAAAAAACAGCTATAGATTTGGAGACAAAAAAATATTTATAAATTACATATTCAACTAACATGAAGAATATAAAGAATACACAAAGAATTCTCAAAATTCAGTGATAGGAAAATAAACAGCTCAGTTAAAAAAAAAAACAGGCAAAGGGCTTGAACAAACACTTCATCAAAGAGAATGTAAAGATGACCAATAAGCACATGAACAGATGTTCCACATCATTAGCCATTAGGAAAATTAAAATCACAATGATATACAACTACATACCCTTAAAAATCACTAAATTAAAAAATAGTGACAACATCAGGTACTTGATAAGGATGCAGAGCAACTGGAACCCTCATGTATTAATGGAGGGGATGCAGAATGGTATAGTCATTCTGGAAAATAGTTTGTCAATTTCTTATAAAGAAAAATATACACTTATGATATACCAAGCAAAATCACTCCTGGATGCTTGCCCTGGAGAAATGAAAACTTATGTTCACAAAAAAATGTATGCATGAATTGGTTCATAGCAACCTTATTTATAATCACCCCAAACTGAAAGCAATCAAGATATCCTTCATCAGACAAGGAATGTTCTATGTTAATGTAGCACCCAATGAAGATTGGAGCAAGGTCTGAGAAAGTGATTTCCAAGAACAAAGGAATGAACATATTTGAATATTTGGGAAAAATGACATGATTGTATGCTGACACAAATGGTTTAAAATAGAGGAAAACAATTATGATGAAGGAAAGAAGTATTCTAATTGACTATGTTCTCAGTGAAATAAGAAGTAAGATCATCAGGTGAAGGTGAAGATGGTCCAGTAAATACCCAAATATGCTCAACTTCTCTGGATTTTCCCTTCACCTTTTTGTTTAACTTTAATTTAGCTGTTCACTAAGATATTTGCTTTCTTCAAAGCCCTCTTCATGGGCACACCTCTATGGTCATAGGGACACACCATTTGTATGTTTTAGAACCTTTTAAATTTACCAAGACTAGTTTTATGGCCTAGAATATCTTCTGTTCTGTTAAATGTTCTATATGGATTTGAAAAGAATATATACACTGCTGTTGTTGAGTAAAATGTTTTATAGATATCAGTTAGCTTGAATTGGTAGATAGTATAGCTCAGGTCTTCTATCTCCTCACTATTTTTTTCCCAATTCTTCCATCAGTTATTGATAGCAGAATATTGAAGCTTTGAAATAATACTGTTGAATTTTCTATTTCTCCTTTTTGTTAGGTTTTGTTGTGTTTATCTGGGGGCTCAGTTTTTTATGTCCACATAAGTTTATAATTGTTTTATCTTGCTGATCAGTGGACCCTTTTGTCATTTGTCTTCTAGTTACAATTTTTTGTCTTAAGAGCCCACACTCTTACTCTCAACCTATTTAAGTCTCTAAATCTAAATTGTATCATCTGTTGACAGCAATATAGGTGAATCCTGTTTTTCTGTCCAGTATGAAAGTCTATGCTTTGGGTTTGAGTGTATAATATATTTATTGTATAGATATATTTTCATCTTCTATTTTGCTTGTCTTTTTCTATATTCCCTCATGTATTTTTTCCTTTGTTCCTCCACATTACTACTTACATTTTCTAATGTTTTAGTATTTTTTAAATTTTAATTCCTCTGCTTCTAACCATTTTTTTCCCAGGTTACTGGTATTTTTTGGCACTAGAGTTTTTTTTTTTTTTTAGTTATACATGACACTAGACTATATTTTGACATATCATACATACATGGAGTATAACTTCCCTTTCTTGTGGTTATACATGATGTGGAGTTACACTGGTTGTGTATTCATATACGAACATAGGAAAGTTATGTCTAATTCATTCTACTTTCTTTCCTATTCCCATTCCCCTCTCCCTTCCCCCTATTCCCTCCTGTTCAATCCAGTGTACTTCTACTCCTGCCTTCCTGCGCCACCTATTGTGAGTCAGCATCCGCATATCAGCAAGAACATTTGGCCTTTGTTTTTTTGGGATTGGCTTATTTTATTTAGCGTGATAGTTTCCAGTTCCACCCATTAACTGGCAAATGCAATAATTTCATTCTTCTTTATGACTGAGTAATACTCCATTGTGTATATGTGCCACATTTTCTTTATCCATTCATCTGTCGAAGGGCACCTAGATTGGTTCCATAACTAAGCTATTGTGACTTGAGCAGTAATGAACATTAATGTGCTCATGTCACTATAGTATGCTGATTTTAAGTCCTTTGGGTATATACCGAAGAGTGGGATAACTGGGTCAAATGGTGGTTCCATTCCAAGTTTTCTATGGAACCTCCATACTGCTTTCCAGAATGGTTGAACCAATTTGCAGTTCCATGTTGTTTCTTAAATTTCAATATCTAGGGCTGGGGATGTGGCTCAAGTGGTAGCACACTCGCCTGGCACGCACAAGGAACTGGGTTCGATCCCCAACACCACACAAAGATAAAATAAAGATACTGTATCCACCTAAAACTAAAAAATAAATATTAAAAAATTTCAATATTTAGTCATTCACAGATAGTATGTGGTCATCTTTTGTATTTCAACCTTGCTTCCTGAGTACTTGTTAAACTCACTTACGGGTTCTGGTATCTTTTCTTGTAGAATATTTTAGATTTTCTACATAGATAATAATATGCTCTGTATGTAGTGATAGCTGTTTACTTCTTATTTCTTTTTTTGTAGATGGACACAATACCTTTATTTTATTTATTTGTTTATTTTTATGTGGTGCTGAGGATCAAACCCAGGGCCTCACACATGCAAGGTAAGTGCTCTACCACTGAGCCACAACCCATCCCATATTACTTGTATTTTTGATAATTGCCATGCTGGTTGGAGTGAGATGAAATCTCAGTGCAGTTTTAATTTGGCACTAGGGATTACTTTGCCACTGAGTTATATACCCAACCCTTTTTATTTTTTATTTTGATATAGGATCTCACTAACTTGCTCAGGGTCTCCCTGAGTTGCTGAGACTGGCCTTGAATTTGCAATCCTTCTGGCCACCCCACTTGTTGAGATTAGAGGCATGCACCACCATGCCTGACCTTTTTTCTCAAATTATTTTTAGAGCTTGTTATTGGGGGCTGGGGATGTAGCTCAGTGGTAAATTGCTTGTCTGGCACTTATTAGGACCTGGGTTTGATCTCCAGGACCACAAAAAAGCTTACCACTTGCTGGGCACATTCTCAAACTCAAGGCCAGCCTCAGCAGTTTAGCAAAACCCTTGGCAGCTTCACAAGACCTGTCTCAAATTTTTCTTTTAAAATATCAAAAAAGGACTGGAAATGTCACTCAGTAGTAAAGTGTATTTTGGTCCAATCCCCAGTAAAAAAACAAAAACAAAACAAAAAGAAGAGCTTGCTTTGGAGATAACAATTAGCATCCTAACTAAAACTATTTCAGATTAATACAAATTTAATTCCATTGGAAATAGAAACTTTGTTTCAATATACCTCCCTTAGTTTGCACTCCCTTTGTGACAAGATTATCAAGCAAAACCCTCCATTATACAGTATAAGTCCAACAATACTGTTTAATAATAATTGTCTTATAAAATCTCTTTAACTCAGTCTCGGCCCATTTGTGCTACTATAACAAAATACCTGAGACTAGGTTACTTATAAGAAACAAATTCATTTTATTACAATTTTGGATTCTGGAAGGTCAAAAAACAAGGTGCCAGCAGGTTTAGTCATCTGGTGAGGCTACATCCTATTAAAAAAATGGCACACTGTGTCCTCATATGGCAGAAATCAGAAGGGCAAGAGAGCAAAGGAGCTAGAATTCTGCATGAAGCCTCTTTTATAAGGACCTTAACCCTATTCACAAGGGAAGGAGTCGTTGTGTCCTTATCATGTCTTAAAGGCCCCCACCTCTTAACATTATCATGTTGACCATGAAGTTTCTACACCTGAATTTTGGTTGGAGGGGACACATTCAAACCATACCATGGTAGAAGTAAAAAAGTATATTTATACTAAATTTTTTTTTTGTAATGAGAATTGAACCCAGCGATGCTTTACCACTCAAGTACCTCCCCATCTATTTTTATTTTTGGGACAGAAGCTTGCTAAGGTACTTAGTGCCCCAATAAGTTTCTGAGGCTGGCCTCAAACTTGTGTTCCTCCTGACTCAGCTTCTTGAGTCGTTGGAATTACAGCTGTGCACCACCATATCTGGCTCAAAAATAACTTCTTATGTCTTTGTTGATTCTCTATTTGGTGAGTTATTTTTGTAATTCTTTAATTCTGTAAGCATGATTCCTTTAGTTCTTTGAACATATTTATGATAGCTGATTTAAAGCTTCTAACTTATAAATCCTACATCTAGTATCCATTAGGGTCAGTTTATTTTGACTCCTTTTTGTCTCTTGTGGAGTATTCTTTCTTCCTTCCTTCCTTCCTTCCTTCCTTCCTTCCTTCCTTCCTTCCTTCCTTTCTTTCTTTCTTTCTTTCTTTCTTTCTTTCTTTCTTTCTTTCTTTCCTTATCTTAGTTTTTATTGAAAACTGTATGTTTTAAACAATACATTGTAGGAACTCCACCTCTCAGGGGCTATGGTTTTGTCTGATTGTTTGCATGTTTAGAGATTATCCTTGGACTAATTCTTTAGAGTCATTTTCCCCACTTTGTAAGTCACTGAAGTCTCTGTTTAGTTTGTATTCTCGTTTTTATTTTTATGCCTGGATTTCTAGGGAATGTCCTGGGTTACTGTAGCTTGGTGATAAGTCAATGATTGTTCCTAATTTCTCCTGAAGAATACTGAGCTAGTAAGTCTTCCACTTTCTTCCAAGGTAATTTGCGTGTAAGTTGGGATATTCTTTAAAAATTTAGGCATTTACAAATCTCCCAGCTTTCACTTACTTCTTTCACAGGTCCTCACATTCATAGAAGAACAAGTATGTAATGGAACTCTCTCCATCCTTCTGAGTATGCATAGAACCCTGTTCATTTGTAGAGCATTCCAAATCCCCAGGATATGGTGAAGCTTTTCCAAGTTTCTTGTGCCTAGCTCATTTTCCATATTTCCCTTTAAAACTTTGACTGTTGCTTACTTGTTCCAGTTAGTACTGCAGCCTTAGAAAGGGCTATGCTGGCATTCTCTGATGTTTTTCCAAAAATTATACTGTTTTCTACAATACCCTAGGAATAGGATATTTTTGCAGTCCACCAAATTGTATCAACTTGTCTAGTAGCATCAATGCTTTCTGTATGATTATTGCACCATGGAGCTAGGAGCATCTCCAAGTTAAAGGGACAGAGACCTCACTGTTCTTATTGATGATTACTATTTTCCTCAACAAACATTTTCAATTTTTTTGCACTATTTTGTTAATTCATAGTTCCAAAGATAGTTATTCTTTGATGATTTCCAAGTTTTATTATTGCCTTTAAAATTTTAAATTCAATTTGATTTTAGGTGGCAGTGATTAAAATCAGTACCAGGTACATGCTAATCATGTGCTCTGCCATTGGCCACACCCCTATTATTGATTTTAAAAGGGAAAGGATTTGTAGAAATCATCAGTCTGAAATTCTGGAAATTTCATCCTCACCTCTATATTCCCATTAATGTATTTTGAAAACAAGATTCTCATTGTGATGAAATATATTATGTCACTTTTTTCTTTTGAAACTGTGCTTGAGTATTCTATCTTAGAGATATTTGCCTAAGAGCTTTGGATATGGCTCACTGTTAGAGTGCTTGCCTGGCATGCATAAGACCCAGGGTTTGATACTCAGAACTGTAAAGAAAAAGAAAAATATTTATTATAGCCAGGTATGCTGGTGCATGCCTATAATCCCAGCAACTTTGGAGGCTGAGGCAGAAAGATCTCAAGTTTGATGGCAGGCTCAGCAACTTATTGAGACCTTGTCTCAGAACAAAATCATTAAAAAGACTGTGGTAGAGTGCCCCTGGGTTCAATTTCCAATATCACAAAAAAAAAGAAAAAGAAAAGAAAATGAAATATATGCCTAACACAAACTAAACTTTCCAGTGCTTTTCTTCTAGAAATTTTATAGTTTTAGGTTTTACATTTGGGATGTAAAAAGGCTAATACAGATACAGTAGAAGGTCATAAGTCCTGCCTCCTTTCTCTCTCTCTCTCTCTCTCTCTCTCTCTCTCTCTTTCTTTCTTTCTTTCTTTCTTTCCCTGCCTTGTCTGTGAACTTTGGGTAACTACCAAGCTGGAGTGACTGCTCTGATGGTTATTAGGACTGCATTATTCATCCTGAGCAAGAGGAACAAAATTAGAACAATCTCCAATGGCAAGTTCTGGTTAAAGATGAAAAATGTTGAAATAAAATAAAAATTAAAAAAAAACAATGAAAAAAAACTCCACTGTCCCTGCTAAAATGACAAAGATATATACTCAATGTTTCCATAACCTATAAAAAAACCTGTGACTGTTTTAATTGGGAAGTTACCAGGTTTCTGGTGTTATCTGGTATACATCAGCTAAACCTCTAGTTGAGCCACCTTAATCATTTTTTGAAAAGATCTATCACACACTTTCAATTATTTTAATTTTTTTTAGTTGTAGATGGATACAATATCTTTATTTATTTATTTTTATGTGGTGCTAAGGATCAAACCCAGTGTCTCACATGTGCTAGGCACATGTTCTACAACTGAGCCACAACCCCAGCCCTCAATTAATTTTTGTACAATGTTTAGAATATTGTTATAATTTAGATCTTATGTATTGCCCAAGGTCCATGTGTTAACAGATTAGTCCCCAGCTTGATGCTATTGGGAGGTGGTGGATGCTATTGAGCCTCCAGTTACAACTCAGTTAATCAAGAGGTGGGGTTTAGTGGGAGGACTTTAGATCATTGGAAACATGCCCTCAAAGGGGACTGTAGGATTCTAGCCACTTCCTCTTCCTTTTCCTCTCCTCCTAGCCTTCAGATGAGCAACATTGCTCCACCATGTACTCCTATCATGATGTGTCACCAAAGACCAAAGCAATGTGTTCAATAGATCATAGACTTAAACCTCTAAAACTTTTTGGGAAAAGCCTTCTAAAACTGTGAACCAAAATAATATTTCTCATTATAAGTTGATTATCTCAGTTATTTGTTATATTAATGGAAATATGAGTAATGCAGGTATGATTCAACTTTCTTTCTTTTTTCATTCATATGTCCAATTATAGCAGCAAAATTTGTTGAAAGGACCATTGAAGTTATTTTTTCCTCTGTGAAAGCCAGTTAACCATATAAATATGAGTCCATTTCTCAGCTCTCCATTCTATTCCATTGATCTGTGTCTATCTTTTGGTCAATTTCAAACTGTCTTGATTATGAATGTTGTAGAATAAGCCTAGAAATCAGATAGTGTGATTCTTCCATCTCACATTTTCTTTTTCAGAATTATTTTGGCTATTCTACTTCCTTTGATTGTCTGTGTAAACTACAAGTCAGCAAGTTCATTACTGCTGGGAGCTTATTGGAATTGATTTGAATACATAAATTGTTTTGGGAAAACTAACTTGCTAACAATATTCAGTCTTCCAACCCACATACCCAGTAGATCTCTCCATTAATTCAGGTGTTTGTTGACTTCTTGCATTAGTGTTTTGCAGTTTTGATCATATTGATTTTGTATGTTATTAGATTAATTCTTATTTTATTTATTTATTTTTGCTATTGAAAATGTTGCTTCCAAGCTAGGCAAATGTTTGACTCCTAAGCTAGAGCCCCAGCCCCCAAACTTTTTTTTTAAATTTCAATATCTAGTCATTCACAGATAGTATGTGGTCATCTTCTGTAATTCAATCTTGCTTTCTGAGTACTTGATAAACTCACTTACGGGTTCTGGTATCTTTTTTTGTAGAATATTTTAGTTTTTCTACATAGACAATAATATAATCTGTATGTAGTGATAGTTGTTTACTTCTTATTTCTTTTTGTAGATAGACACACTAACTTTATTTTATTTATTTATTTTTATTTGGGGCTGAGGATTAAACCCAGTGCCTCACACATGCTAGGCAAGTCCTCTACCACTGAGCTACAACTCCAGACCTCTTCTCTCTAATCTAGGTGTTATAGTCATCTTTCTTTGTTGCTGTGAGTAAAGGACCCAACCAAAACAATTATAGAGGAGGAAAAGTTTATTTGGTGTCTTATGGTTTCAGAGGTCTCAATCCATAGACAGCAGGCTCCATTCCTCCGGGCTTGATGTGAAGTAGAAGAACATCCTTGTGGAAGAGTGTGGCAGAGGGAAGCAGCTCATATGGTGATAAGAAAGGAGAGAGAGAGAGAAAGAGAGAGAGAGATAGAAAGACACTCCACACAAAAATATATAGCCCTTAGCCATACACTGAATGAACCACTTCCTCTGACCATACTCCATCTGCCTCCAGTTACAACTCAGTTAATCAAGGATTAACTCACTGATTATGTTAAGGCTATTACCCAATCATTTCTCCTCCAAATATTACATTGTCTCACACATGAGCTTTTGGGGGACATTTCACATCCAAACCATAACACTAGGTGACTTTATTCTATTTTTTTCATGTCTTATTGTATGGATAGGACCTCTAATATTATATTGAATAGGAGTGTTAATAGTGGACATGCTTGTTTTATTTCCCATTATGGAAGAAAAATAGTTATTCTTTCACCAATAATACATAATCTGTAGTTTTCATAGATACATTGAATTGAAAGTCTTTTTTAATTCCCAGTTTTCTGGAAGTTTTTTTTAAATCATGAATGGATGATGAAATTTGTCAGATGCTTTTTATACATCTATTGAGGTGTTTAGTTTGTTAATATGATGAATCAATTTCATTTACTGAGACAAAAAGGTGATGAGAAAGACAACAGTAATATGGTAGCATTAATCTACATCAATAACCACATTAAATGCAAACAGACAAAATACATCAATTAAAACCAGAATTTGTCAATTGTACAAAAAAAAAGAAAAATGAAATGCTGTTCTGTCAATAGGAAACCCACATTAAATATAATATAGAAAGGTTAAGTGTAAAAGGAAAATAAAAATATAGCATGAAAACAATAACCTGTAGAAAACCAAAGTGGCTAAAAAGATATTTGAGAAAGGAGACTTCAGTAATATTGCCCTAGATAAAAAGGAATGTTACAAAACAATGAGAGGAAGGCTGAGGCAGAAGGACTGCAAGTTTGAGACCAGCCTCAGCAACTTTGCAAGACTCTCAACAACTTAATGAAAACTTGTTGCTAAATTAAAAAAAAAATTAAAAAGGACCAGTGATGTAGTTTAATGGTAAAGCATCCCTGCATTCAATACACAGTACCCTCCAAAAAGGATTTAATTCACAAATAAGATATCAAAATTCAAAATTAATGTGCACTCATAAATAAAGCTTCAAAATGCTTAAAACCAAACTAATATTCCTAAAAGCAGAAATTAGTCAATTTTACAATTATACTTGAAAGCTTTAACAGTCCTCTCTCAGTGACCAATAAAATAAATATACAGAAAATCAGTAAGGGTATAGAAGATTTGATCAACAATATCAACCTGTTTGACATTTATAGAACTTTGATCATCAACACCACACTAAAAATTCTTTGCAAGTAGATAGGTCATTTTACCAAGATGGAACATATCTAGTCCACAAAACACACCTTAAAACATCTAAAGTAATTGAAATAATACAAAGTATGTTCTTTGACCACAATGTAACTAAACTACACATCAGTAACAGAATAATATATGGGGATCTCTAAGTGTTTGTAAATTATCATTATTTTGGCAGGGTGTACTGGGGATTGAACTCAGGGGGCAATCGACAACTGAGCCACGTCCTCAGCCCCAGATTGTATTTTATTTAGAGACGGTGTCTCACTGAGTTGCTTAGCACCTCAGTTTTGCTGAGGCTGGCTTTGAACTCGTGATCCTCCTGCCTCAGCCTCCTGAGCTGCTGGGACTACTGTCATGCATCACCATGCCCAGTTATTATTATTATTCTTAATGAACAATGAGTAAAGTCAGACATAATGAGAAAAGAAATTATTTTTAACACATGAAAATGAAAACAAAGCATTACAAAATTTGTGGCATGCAGTTTAAACAGTATTTATGGACAAATTTACATCATTGAGTACTTATAATTATAAAATAAGAAAAGCCTCAAATCAATGATTTACATTTTTGTCTTAAGAAACTAGAAAAAGCAGAGCAAGTTAATACAAAGCAAGCAGAAGATAGTAAAAATAACAATAAAACATATAATCAGTGAGAGTGAAAACAAACAACTGATAAAAGCAATGATTACTGCTGGTTATTTGAAAAGGAAAGATTAATAAAATTGCTAAATCTCTGGACAGACTGACAAAGAAAAGAGAAAAATGGAATCAAATTCCAATGTCAGGATGAAAAGGAGGATGTCATTACAGAATCTATAGGCACTAAAATATAATGGGGAAACTTGATGATTTTAAGAAATTTTAAGAAGCTATTAATAGAAAGGAATTAACTAAAAAATCTACAGAGAACTTATAGGAAGTATATTTAGTTAATTTTTAAATATTTCTTTTAGTTATAGGTGAACACAATATCTTTATTTTATTTTTTATGTGGTGCTGAGGATCGAACCCAGTGCCTGACTCATGCGAGGCAAGCGCTCTTCCTTTGAGCCACAATCCCAGCCCCACAGGGAGTATATTTAATGGACATATGTTGAAAAAGATTTACTTAACATCAGGAATAAAACCAGGATGATTGCTCTTATCATTTGTATTCCACATTATACTGAAACACCCATATAACATGTATGGCAAGAAAAATAAATGTGAAAAGTTTTGAAAATAAAGGAATATAATCTCTCATTACTTATATGTGAACTGATCCTATTCATAGAAAAGCCAAACAAATCTACAGACAAATTGCAAGAATTAGTGAAAGTATTTAGAAAGTTGCTGGGTAGTGTAAATATGCAGAAGGCATTATATTTCTAAATATCATGAACACATGGAAAATAACAGTTTTAAACTTAATATATGATTATATACTTAAAGTACATCAGAATAAATATGATGAAAGATGTACATGACTTCTACAGTGAAAATAATAAGACTTTATTGAAATGCCTAACTGAAAGGAGGGATATTCCGTGTTCTCAGATTGGAAGAGTCTATTTTAAAGATGTAAGTACTCACCAAATTAATCTATAGATTCAATGCAATCCTGATCAAAACTCCAACAGGATATTTGTGGGATGTGACAAACTGATTCTAGAATGTACATGAAAGTACAAACAGCCAAGACTGGCCAAGATTTTCTTATAATGAAAAAGGTGGGAAGACTTATTCTAAAAGATGATAAAATTTATTTTAAAGTTACTGTAATTATAAGATTGGCTTAAGAATAGAGAAATAGGAATAGGGGGTATAGTTCTGTGGTAGAACATATTCTAGCATGTTTGAGGCCCGTGGTTCAACTCCTAGTAACACACACACACACACACACACACACACACACACACACACTGGGTGGAAGGGGAGAGAGGATAGGCAAATATTCAAACATAAAACAGTTGAGACTTCCAAAAAAATTCTCACATATATGGACAATTCATAACAGAAGGAATAACAGAGCAGGTGAAAGAGTGTGTGTGTGTGTGTGTGTGTGTGTGTGTGTGTGTGTGTGTTGCTGGGGATTGAACCCAGGGCTTCATACATAGGAAGCAAGCACTCTACCACTGAGGCACATCTCCAGCCCAAGATGGGTTTTTAGTATAGAGTGTCGGGGCAATTTGGAGAAGTAAATGAAATGCACTCCTGCTTTAAACCAATTCCCAGAGCATCAAAAACCTAAATTTGAAGAAGAGGCTATAGAAGAATATATCCATGACCTTAGGATAAAGAGGGCTCAAGAGCAAGAAAGAAAACAAACAAAAATCAACCATTAAAAAGAAAGATTTGAAAATTCTAGTACATTATAATTAAGTAGTTTGATGGCTGACATCTACCTTGAAATGCATCCAAAATAATATAGGCTGGTGGATGAAGAAGTGATGGATGGACATGTGACAAACAAGTATAATAATATGTTAACAGTGGACCCTAGGTAATGAGTATCTGGGCGCTCACTGTAAAATTCTTACAGTTTTGCTTTTTGCTTGAAGCTTTTTATAATAAAATATTATGACAAGTAAAAAGTGCTTATTTTCATCAAAAGGCACATTTAAGGGAATAAAGGCAAGTGACAAACTAAAAGAAATTTATAACATGATAAATTATCAAAGTACTAAAATATAGAATACATGGAAAACTCCCACAGATAAACATTCATGCAACTAATGGGGAAATGGGCAAAAGACAGTAAATAGGCACATCATCAAAAAGAAAAGCTAAAAGGCATTCAATACACAGGAAAAGATGCTCAATCTCATTAATAACCAAGGCATTGAACATTAAGAAAAAGATATTTTATATGCACCAGATGGGCAAAAGTTTTGTAGCTTGATAATAACAAAAATTGATGAGGATGCAGATGAACTGCAATAGTGAAACACCCCTGTTAGGAAGGAGGAAAAGAGCTGACGTGAGCGGACGTGGACCTCACCTGTAAGTCAACAATTCCACACCCAGGTGTGGACACAGCTTCCCAGCCATTAAATAAAGTGGCACACACAGTGAACCAGGCCCGTAGGGCTCACAGGAGTAAAACAGGAAGGCTGCTCAGGGCCAGATCCAACAAATCCAGGGCATCCTGCATGGCTGCTCATGGGGCTAAGGTTCTCAAAAGTGGAATTCTCTGTCACAGAGAGAGATTGCAAATGTGTACCAGAAAACATGGCACAGAATGTTGGTAGCAGCACTGAGTAATAGCCCCTGAAGTGGGAATGACCCAAAGGCCCATCAGCAGGAGAATGGATGTACTGATGGAGACGCTGTCAGTCCCCATTATATGCAACTTTGCATTCCAGGTTGCTAATAAAACTATTTCCTAAACTTTATTTGTAGGCCAACATCAATATAGGAGGCACTTCAGGGTGATTACCAGACATTTGGAAGATGGGAAAAAATCAGTTACTCAAAGGCCAAGTGAATTCCCAGCTGGGGTCAAGAGAGGGCAGCACTTCTTTCCTAAGGTATAAGCAAGAGTCTTTTTCTCATTCCTTTAATGCTACCCATTTGCACTTTGTGCTTAGTGTTGGTGGTTTCCCATGAAACAGGGCCCCAAACACAGTGGCAAATTGTCTCCTTTTCTGGAGTGCCAAATGGCTGTGAGGGCCTTATGGAGATAACAGGTGTGTGAGGTAAAGTGTGTTCAGACACCAGTTGTGGTGCTGCAGCCCATAAGACCAATGGTGATGAATATACAGTGTGGAATAAATAAGGCATCTTTAGACAGAAACACACATAAAATGAAGTTATGCATCCATCATAGGATAAAAACATTGAGACCAGAGAATCACAGGGACTTGACCCTATTTTTCCCTAGGAGCAATGTTTCAAAGTGGGTAATTCAGGGCTTGCAGTGACTTCATAGAACATCGCTACCACCGTATGAGAAGTGACTGTGTATTTGTTCAGTGGAATCACATTGAGCAATGATGACAGACAGTCTCCTGCCTCATGCAACAACAGGCATGAATCTCAGTTAGAAGACATACCGTGGGAGATGACAGACACGCTAGGACTTGCTCCATGTGTATGAAGGCAGAAGGACACATATGGTTAGTCATATGTTGCTGGGAATGTATCCTTGGGGTTGTGGACCTAATAGCAAATCAAATAGTGCAAGGAAAGGAAGGGAAGGACAAGCACAGCTCAGGACAGAGGGAACCTCTGAGGAGGGTGAAGGGCATGGGGTCAGGAGGGTGACCACTGGGGAGCTGTTGGGTGACGTTACTGGGTGGGAGGAAACACTTTCATGAATGCTGATCAAGGGAACAGGGACTCCTAGACCTGCGACCACAGCTCCAGCCCCTCCCTGGAGGGGCCTACATAACCTGACTCCCTGGAGCCACAGAAACAGATTTCCAAGTGAATCCTGCACACCCCCATCTGAGTGCCTCAAACTAAGTCATGAGCCTTAGAAGTCAGCCCTCTTCATTTTCCATGTGAACTTGCTGGACTTACTATGCCCCTGTGATAGTGAACGTCCCACCATACAGTCACATGAAACAGGATCGCATAGTCGTCCTTGACTCTGGCCTCTAACCAGCTCCCAGCCAGTGACAGAGTATGGCTGGCATCCATTGCTGAGGGACGGGGCCACCTCTACCTGATGCTACAGGCTGAGGCTTCACAGCAGCCTGACTAATTCTCTGTTGGGATTAAACTATACCTAAGATTCTATCCCACTCCACTTTCTCCCTCCTTGTCTCTTACCAGCAGCAGGCCCTGCATGGAACTTTGACAACTCTTGCCACCTTCCCTGCTCCTTCCCCTTGATCCCTCTTGCCCCACAACCACCTTTCACATCTCGTCCTGCATTGAGCTCCATACTTCGGATGCATCAGAACTAAAAACAAATGCTTGCAAGAGTGGTCCAAGAAAAGGCAATAATCTCAAAGCCACAGTGTGGATGTCCTCACCTCAGAAATGACAACAGGTATGCCATCCTTAGGGCTACTTGGGACATGCATAATTTCTAGCATGAGGTCACCTCCTGACTGCTCCACATTTTTAACCCTTGATTACCAGGTGAGCATTCTATGGGAGACTCTCATAAACTCCTCAGGGATGACATGCCAGCATTGTCTTATAGAGGAATGAAGGGACATTAACCAAACAGTTGAGGGCTGAGAGGAAGATCCAGAAGTCCACATGGGTAGTTCATAAGGAGGTCCTTCTATCCTAAATAAGATTAGTCCCGTGTGAGGCACCTTGGGCTACAGTGATTCTCAGCAAGAGATACAGGACTCTGGGGACATTTACATTCTCAACTCACACAGGTCTGTGTGTTATTCAGGTTGAAGTTCTGCTTGGAAAACCTTGGATGCTGAAATGAGGGGAGGAGATATGGGGATGGATGTCCTTGAGGACATTGTTTCTGGAGACCTGCATCTCCTGAATCCTGAGAGATTGCAAGCTGGACCTTTCTTGCCAGGGAAGACCTGTGCTGGTAGATGCTAGTGTCCTCTCCCTGACAAAACCACAGTTGCTTCCCTCACGGGTTGCCCCCGTCTCCATTCCTAGCATTCCCTGCTAATGTACAGGCTGATGAGCAAGGAAAGAGTTTTATAAACAGCAAATTGCAAGGAAGACTGAACCTGAACCAATAGAAGACAGGGAATAGCCCTGGGGTTGGATTTTGACTGTGCTGGATCAAGGGAGCAGAAATACAAGAAAGAACTAGCAAGGATTCCTGAGTGGGGGCACATCCTCACATCATGAGATTGCAGACCATGGCAGGTACTTCAGGAGATGGAGGAGATTCACTGCCAGAGTGACCCTGAGAAGCTCTGAGAAAGTGTTGGCCCACAGGTAGCAAAGAGGAAGTGCCTGCCTTAGCAGAGGAGGGAATAAAAATCCTAAGTGTTGCATCCATGCTGCAGCATATAGAAGATATGAGGTCAGTCAGCTGACCTAGGGTTTCTGTTTCACAGTAGGGTCCAGAGCACACACCATTTGCCAAGACCATTGGGAGTGTTCTTGTGAGAGGGACTGTAGGTCTGGTGGTTGCTCTCCTCTGCAGGCCAATGGGAATATGCGAAGGACTGTGACCCCAGGCCTACTCATCATCTCCATCTGTGCAATGATGGGACCTGGCATGAGAGAGGGCATGGGTATGCTCTCAGACTAGCCCCATCAACCCAAGAAGTGGATGACACCGCAGGAGGCAGAACCGAGAAACAAGATGGTAATGGTGTACTGTTCTTATTTCTCAGTTCTTCCCCAAAGACACTTACTGCCATGGGTGACAGTATCCTGAGGGGAAGGAGACAGCTTGACATTTTAAGGATGATGAAAACAGGGCCTGAGATGACCTTGATCCTGGTGGTACTAGGGGACCCCCTGTTGGGGTGGGGCTTGAAAGGCCCTGGGGATCCATCCAGTCAGGATCTCAGTTAGGTGACTGGGTGCTGGATCAAGCCTGGTCCTTTCTCTTGTGCTTGAGTAAATTGTTGTAAGTAATAACACTTGACAATCAAAGACAAAAATTCCACCTTGGGTCAGTGGTTTATACAATAAGTGCTATCCTGTTGGGAATGGTCTTGTGGAAACCATGAAACTGGTCCCCATCCCAGCTCAAGTAATTAAGTACAAACCAACACCTGAAGGAGTGGGGTTGGGTTCCCCAGAGATTTTGCCACCAGTAAAGAACTGAGAGATGCATGGAAAAAGGATGTAAGAGAGTCACAGAAATAAAGAGAATGGAGTAGGTCGTGAAAATTTTAGGAATCTCTATGGAACAGGGAAGGAGGAAGGCAGTGTAAACGAGAGAGGTATGGTAGGCATTGACTGGATGGATGGGTAATGTCTCTAAGTTGGGCATTGGAGAGAGAACTTTTTTTTAACCATGAAAATACATTTTTTAAAAAAGCTTTCAGGTATAATACACAAAAGCAAACCGGTTTATCTTAAAAAATATCAAGTATCATATCCATAGCCTACTCCTAATTATAATTACTTCTTTTTAAAAATATTTAATTTTTAGTTGTAGTTGGACACACCACCTTTATTTCACTTGTTTATTTTTGTATGTGATGCTGAGGATCAAACCCAGGGTCTCACACGTGTGAGGCGAGCACTCTGCCACTGAGCCACAACCTCAGACCTACAATTACTTCTTAAAGCAACATTTCTTTGTTCACAGATACAGCAGCAGGTGATAAAACCTAACATCTCAGATTGCTTACAGTTCATAATACAAACAAATGTATATGTCGTAAATCACATTTTAGGCAGTTTAACTTAAAATGCTTAGACAATTACATACATTAAGTTTGTCATTAAGTCAATGAAGAAAAATCATGATTTTAAGAAGTTACAAAAAAACTTTGTAGAGCACACATAAATCAAGTTTGCTTAACGGCAGCAAATCTGTACCTGCTTATCAATGATGGGCAGTGAAAATGCGTTTAACCAGGAGCAGTGTGAGAGGGAAAAACACCCTATTACTTTCTACACTTGAATAGCTGCACTGATCAACACTATCTTCTTGAAACATATTTTCTTAGTTAAAAAAAAAAAGAAAAAAGAAAAAAAGGGCATCACACGCTGCCCTTTAAAATGCTCCAAAACTGGTTTGTAATTTCTACCAGCAGCTCTTCTGAAATACTTTTATAATGGGTAACTAATAATGGGTGTACTATTGAATTATAAGGTCACCCCTAGACTAGGAGCCCCTCAAGGATAGGGATTTGCTTTCTCTGACCTCTGGCATAGCACCTGATCACAATATGTGATTATTGAATGAACATAGACCTCACATGTTTTCTATAGCCAGAAGTTTGCATGGCATTTTAATACTGATTATTTTATTGGCAATTTGTTTCCCTTGGCAGAATTCTGAAAATAAAAAGAACAGTGTCTGTCTTTGATAATATCGCTTTACTAAGATTATAGTCTTTCCTTGAAGGATGCCCACCACTTTCTAAGCATTTTATTAGTGACTCTTCTGAGTTTAGGCTTATGCTTTTCAAATTAATGGTAATACCTGAAGGTCTGTGCTTAACTTCTGGAATTTATAACCTGGCATTTCATGAAGCTGGTTCTACCTCACTCGGGGTGAGGAAGACAGTGGCACTAACTGTATAGAAGTGCAGGCAACGGACTAATATACAAACCAGTCTTTTAAAGGAAATTTTAAGTAAAGCTATTTTCACTTATACCAAGTTTCAAAAACTGTATATTTGAGGACAAAAGGCAGCCCTAATTAATTATTTTTGAGGTAATATACATCATGGGCAAATGATTTCTAGAAAATATTTCATTGTAGTTGTGACTCAGGCTAAAAATTTACCCCCTTTCTTTTCTGAACTATTATTCTCTACTGAAAACAAACAATAGCAAAATGGAGAAATAAGGAAGATGGTCCTTGGTTAATTAAAAAACGTTTATTTCTGAATAACCAATATATTACTTTAGACAATAAATCAGAGCTGTAAATAGCATCTTCAAAAGCATGAAAAGATGGCTGGTAAGACCTGGACAAACCCAAGTATTTGTAAGTCCTCCTTTATTTATTATTTAGGTACTGGGGATTGAATCCAGGGGCACTTAACCACTGAGCCACATCCCCTGCCCTTTTTATGTTTTGAGACAGGATCTAACTAATTTGCTTAGGCTGGCTTTGAACTTGTGATTCTCCTACTACAAGAATGTGACACCATGCTTGGATGAAGTCCTCCTTTCAGGAGCACTGAATTTTTAACAACTCTGTGTGAATGAGGATCTAAAGTCTAGGTTTCCATTTTTCATTATTTGTGGGTTTGACATTTTAAAATTTAAAAAGACTTCAACTCCAGAAAGCCATTGTTTCTGAACATATTTCAATTATTTTTATCAAATTTATTTAGAATTCTTTTTAATTCTTTCTTTTTTTTATTGGTCACACATGACAGTACAATGATCTTGACAATTCATACATTGAATCAAATGGGGTATAATTTCTCATTTTTCTGATTGTACAGGTTGCAGAATCACATTGGTCATACAGTCACCTATATACATACAGCAATAATAATGTCTATTTTATTCTGCTGCCCTTCCTATCCCCCCTTCCCCTCCTCTCCCCTTCCATCACATCTCTCTACCCAATCTAATGTGACACACTACTTTTTTTTTCTCCTCACAACATCATAAATGTATTTTGTATAGCGATGAGGGTCTCCTTCCATCTTCCATGCAATTTCCCTTCTCCCTCCTTTTCCCTCCCACCTCTCTTCCCTATTTAGTGGTAATCTTCTTATACTCTTCCTCCCTATCCCATTTTGAGTCACCCCCCTTATATCAGAGAAGACATTCAGCATTTGTTTTTTAGGGATTGGCTACCTTCACTTAGCATAATCTGCTCTAATGCCATCCATTTTCCTGCAAATGCCATGATCTTGTTATTTTTTAGTGCTAATATTCCATTGTGTACAAATGCCACATTTTTTATCCATTCATCTATTGAAGGGCATCTAGGTTGGTTCTACATTCTAGCTATTGTGAATTATGCTGCTATAAACATTGATGTGGCTGTGTCCTTGTAGTATGCTCTTTTTAGGTCTTTTGGGTATAGTCCGAGAAGGGAATAGCTGGGTCAAATGATGGTTCCATTCCCAGCTTTCCAAGAAATCTCCATACTGCTTTCCAAATTGGTGGCACCAATTTGCAGTCCCACCAGCAATGTACAAGTGTACCCTTTTCCCGCCCCCCGAGGGAATAAGAATGGCTGCCATTCTTATTGGAGTGAGATGGTATCTTAGAGTAATTTTAATTTGCATTTCTCTGATTGCTAGAGATGGTGAGCATTTTTTCATGTATTTGTTGATTGATTGTATATCTTCTTCTGAGAAGTGTCTGTTCAGGTCCTTGGCCTATTTGTTGATTGAGTTATTTATTTTTTTGTTGAAGCCCAAATATAAGCATATTTGATAGTGTGTATCCCTTAAGACCAAATATGCTTGGCAATGTCCTTCTATAAACCAATCTCAGCCTAGCCTGACTTGTTTTATTTATTTTTGGTACTGAGGATTGAACCCAGGGTCCTTGACCACTGAGATACATCTCCAGCCCTTTTTGAGATAGGGTTTAAGTTGCTGAGGCTGGCTTCAAACTTGTGATGCTCCTGCTTCAGCCTCCTGAGTCACTGGGATTACAGTTATGTGCCATCACACTCGGCATAACTTGTTTTCTTTTAATATTTATTTTTTAGCTTTAGGTGGACACAATATCTTTATTTTTTATTTTTATGTGGTGCTGAGGATCAAACCCAGTACCTCACACATGCCAGGCGAGCACGCTACTACTTGAGCCATATCCCCAGCCCGGCATAACTTGTTTTAAAAGCATTATTAATACCCCTCAAAGAGTAAAACTCTTCCCATATGCTTTTCCTCATTTATTCACTGAAACTTTTGCTTTTCTTATTTCTACCCTAAACTTAAAATCTTTTGGCCCAGAGTACCCACAAGAATTGAGACATCCCCACTGCAAACTCTGGACAATTAGCGAAATGAGCTTTACAAAGATACAAGTACCAGTCATAAGATTCATGGAAAAAAGGGTCACTGGCAAAGTTGCTAAATACTTTATCTTTGCTTTCTCTTTTTCCTATTTTATCCTTCCAGTTAACTGACAGCTTAATACTGACTGATAAATTTAGGCTATGATACCTAAAGTTACCTGTTTTGCAGACTGGAGACTACTTTGACTAGAGTCCTTAGAGTATGGTAGGTATAGTTACTACCTGTTCTTAAAAAGAACTGAAAGAACAACAACAAAAGAATACTTTTGCCATTATGTAATAGCTAAGAACACTTCCCAGTCTGAAGATAACTAAATAAATTTTAGTTTCTACCTTTGCCAATTCTGAAAGCTTGAATCTATCACCTGCTTAAAATAAGGGACTTTAAAATGATGATGTTCCTTTCAAAGGTGACCATATTCTTTTCTTAAAAGGAGGTAGCTATCAAATCATTAAACTGGTAGCTCTAGGCATTCTTGACATTTTAATTACTGGAGAAATAAACTACTGAATACTTTATTTCAAACAAAAAAACAGCTCCAGCATAAATGTTTTCTATAATCATCTGAGAAATCCACAACACATTTGAGTAACCGAATGGATACATTCAAATTTTCAAATCATTATTGATAAATAAGGTCAGATCTATCCCAAATCTAAGACTGTTTTAAAGGCAAGGTGCCAAAAAAGCAACCGAAGCTGTTTTGGTAGTTATAAACAATACTCAATATTTAACAACACAGTCACACTGCTTTAAACTCAGTTGCGGAGAGCTACAATTTATTATTTTCACTGTAGAAGATAATGTTTTCAAAGATGGTACTCAATTCCACTTATCTTCCTATAAACAAATACAGAACTTAACTGTTAGCCATAAATACTTTACAGATTCAGGAAACTATGCAGGAGACAATGATATAGCTTAACCAGACTCTGAAAGACAGAAACATTTTTGATTCACACTTGTATAAAGAGAACAATCATGTATGTCTCCAAACATAACTGCTATATATTCTGTATGTTCTGATAAAAAAAACCCATTGTGTGCTAGTCTTCTATATAAAGGAGTCATCAAGAGATGTGTTCCTTCTAAAGAACTGGGGGTGGAGGGTGACTTCAGGGCAGAAGATAAGCCTCAGGTTTTGTGGAAATGAAAACTACTTGTTGCAATAAAGCAATTCCTAGGGTTTATCTAGTTTTGAGGTTTAAAACAAAACAATTCTTTCCTTGAGCTCTTCCCAAAGCAATATGCATATCTTATAATCCATTTTAAAGTAATAAAAACAGATATCTGTTCTCCAATAATATAATTTACACATATCTCTGAATGGATTAAAAAGAGAAAAGAGTTAGGGCTATGGGTGTAGCTCAGTGTCAATGTAGCATGTGTGAGGCCCTAGATTCTGTTCCCAGCACTGCAAAATAAGATTAAATTTTCATAAATGGCAGGTTTTAGAGCTGAGCTATATAATCCATATGGCAAAAATAAAACAAATCTAAGTTTTTACTAAAAATCTGAGGATAAAAATGAACACTGGATGGATAATGAACATCTGACAGTAATTAGTTTAAAAAGGTGTATCCAAAATAAAACCATAAGAGGACCAGTTTTATTTATCACATAGGAGAGCAGCTCAAAATGTTCAGAGGCATCATTTGTTTAAATTATAATGTGATTGTTTTTGAAGCTTATTTGGGGGACGGGAGTGATTATAGAAAAATACTTAGAATCTGCAACAACTTCATTGGCAAAATATTTTAACAATAATCCATATCATCTTAGATTTTTAAATGTGTAGTTTCATAACTTAAACAAATTGTATCAAAGAAATTTAATCATTTTCCCCCCATGAAAACCAAATAAAATCACACCTGAATGATTTACTTCCATGTTTTTATCTTCTATTTTTTGTACTACACATCCAAGAGGCAGATATCTTCTGAGAGGCGCAAGAGTTGTTCTTTCATGAATGCCCTCTAATAGTGAAACCAGCAATTTTTATATATGCATTCATTTGCATATATGTGTACTTCAAAAAGCAAAGTGCCATCTCTTCATCCACTGTTAACTTAATGGTAAGAATGGGGGCCACCAGGCATTGGTGGAGCACCAGAAGGTCCTGAAGGCACTGAGAGAACATTTTTAAGTACCTTTTTTATCCTTGTTGGTATGCTGAAATAGTCCAGCATGACCTCAAAAGTCATTTTGAGGACTGGGAGTAGGGGCTTTACAGTCATAGCAGATTGTGGACGTAGGTTACCGCAGATGTGTATCAGAACCAATCTACCCTGCTGTGTAATCTTCTTCAGCAGGGCAGGCTTCTCAGGTGCAGAACCAGAAACATCAGGCCTTTGACTTCCCCCAGATGAGAGGCATTTACACATCCCTGCCCTCTATTGGTGGGTGATCTGTCGATGTATGAGGCCAGGAAAGATAAGTGAGTATGAGCAGGAAGCTGGTGCAGGCAGTTGTGAAATTAATTGAGGGCTGCTATAGTAGGAGTTGGGCGGCAAGCAAGGGAAACTCTAGTACTCCAGGGCCTTACAGTAACCAAGGAAGGGATTGCTCCCCAGATACCATACTGGACAGATCAGAGAAGCTGGGAACCAATAGTTTCAAGGAACATATGACTGAAAATTGGCTCCCTATTACAACTGGTAGGGCTTTCTTTTGTGTCCAATCTAATCTCTTGGCACATTCTTTTACACACACACATATGTGTTCTCACAGGAAACAGAGGACTGATGCAGATTTTCAAATTTACAAATGTGTATCTAAATCCATGCGTTGTTCTGCAACTTGGCCTCTCACCTGCAGCCTGTGCAGGCAACGAAAGCTGGGTTCCCCTGCGTGGAATGGGCTGGCTGAGAGATACTGGATGGCTTTTTGACCTTAAAGGTCGAGCTTCCACGCTGGAAAGAGAGAGGGAGAGTGCCTATTTGCTTTATTATTATTATTATATGGGGGAACGTCTAAGGCTTTCTACATAATGTTCTTAGCAATTAAGGTAGGTGGTGCACTGCTCAGTTCCCAAAGGGTCACTCCCAACTCCAGAGCTACTATATCAGTCTCCCTAGCCAGAGCGAAGACTGAAGTCACGTGCATTGCATAATCATTAAGTGGGAGGGGCCACAAAATAGCCAGACCAAGATCGCCTTGGCTCAAGGCCAGGTGAAGATGCTAAATAGCTCAGGAGAGGCTTTCCACATTGGCATATGCAGTCCTGAGACAGTTTTTAAAATATATTAAAAGAGCCTTGCGGGTCTGGGGTTGTGGCTTGGCGGTAGAGTGCTCACCTAGCACAGGTGAGGCCCTGGGTTCAATCCTCAGCACCACATAAAATAAATAAAATAAAGGTATTGTGTCCAATTACAACTAAAAAATAAATATTATAAAAAGAGCCTTGTGTGCCCCCTTTGGGCTTCCTCATTTTCATCTACTGGATGAATGCATAGATCACACTGCATTCCTGCATCCCCTGACCAATGGAAATCCAGAGCATTCCAGATTGTTCCCTTCACCGACTTTCTTATGCGTGTGTCTCTGTGCACTACACATATTAGCTTTTCTTCAGATGATGTGCTCAGGCCTTGCTGAACTTTCCTGTTCCCTTTCCCTAGGAATGCAGCAATAGTAGTTACTTAAACCTAGGAGCCAGGATGAGGTAATATTTATCTATTGTTCTTAGAAGAGTGTCAGCACAGTGAAATCACTACAATTTGCCTCCCCAATGGTTGCTCCTCCACACTGATACTTCCAAAGATGTCAAAAACTTCACTTTGTTCATAACCTCATCCACCATTTTGGGGGGTTGTAAACATGGTATGTGAAAATTGATTTAATTTGTATTTTCAGGATCAGTGGTGGTATCTTTTGGGCTGTCATTGACTGTAGGGATTCTCACTCCTTTGCATTAACTCATAGGGGGAGTAGGTAAGCATGTGGGAAAAATGCGCACACATCTATATGCTGTTTTGATTACCTATGGTAATTCAGTAATAGGGAGACCCTGCACAGACTGCAAATCACAAACACCTTCTCTTTGGCTCTTTAGGAAACAAACAAACAAACAAATTTGGACTGCTGATGTCTGACTATGGACTTTCTTGCCCACTTTCCTATTGGGCCTTTCATCCTCTTGGGCAACAGGGGCTTGCAAATCCTTTCTAGGTTGGTTGCTTCTCATCCATCATTGCATTGAATCCTCACAGGCCTCTGTGCTAGGTATTGTTATGTCCCCTATTTTATAGATGGGACACTGTGGCTCAAGAGGTGAGGCCCTCATAGGATAAGAGGCTCCCTGCCCAACGTGGCAGGACAATAAGAACTGAGTAGAGCCCACCCACACCTAGACTAAAATGCCTAAATTGGCTTGTCAAGAGCTAGTATAACTAGAGTTTGCCAAAGTCCGAGGACCCTCATTCCTATTGGCTAGGGCTCAGAGGGGCAGGAGCATGCTGGTTGCCCCGGAAAGAATTAAGCAGATCGCACCCACACCTGGACTTCACTGCCTAAACTGGCTTGTTCAGGGATAGTATAATTAGTGCTTTGAAGCGTCCAAGGACCTTCATCCCTACTGGCTAGGGCCCAGAGCGATGACCCAACAAGGGGTATGCTGATTGGCAGGAGAGGACCAATGAGAAAGCCAAAACGAGGCCATCAAAGGTAATCAATGCCATGCGGTGTTTGAGGTAATCTCGTGGCACACCTGTGGTGATTGAGTTACCGAATGCCCAGCAGCTCTAACCCTAACTGCAGTGACTGTCTCTCCTCAAAACTGGCTACTTGGATCGGCGACATGAGCTCTACTAAGGAGGCTTCCGTTCTGGGAGATGGTTTTGTCCCGGACCGTGGGACGTGCACTAGCATGCCCAGAGTAGGCCACAGAGGCCCTCGGAGACTGGGTCTGGGCCAGGACCTAGAATTGGGGCCACCACGTAGTGGGGATGGCGAGGGTGGTCTTCCAGACCCCCAGGATTTTGAGTTCAACTTGGAGGGTGACTGGGAAGAGATGGAGGCAGGCAACATGGTGCTTCGCGGCTGCGAAGCCAGGCCTAACTCCCCAGCTGATGAGGGGGCTTGTTGGGACTCAATGCCCCACCTCACTATAGAGCCTGAAACCATCATTCAGGAGCTGACTGGCTGGGAGCCCGGTGACTCCCCCAGGTACCTATATCCTGACAGCTCTGCAGCAGAAGGGTCCACCATTTGGGCTAACACAGAGGTAGGTCTCAGAGGGAGAGGTGTGCAGGCTCTGAGTTCTTTGGAAATGCAGCCAGCCCTTGCTGCCCCACTGTGCCATCCCAGTTGGCCTGAGGGAAGACGGGCCTGGGGGAACCCACAGAGACTAACCAGAAGTAGAATAATGGTCAACAGGGAAGCCCTGCAGCCTTCTGTTATTCCTGAGTATTCAGATGTGTTTAATGAGTTACAGCTGATTAGGGAAAGCATTTACCCCAAAGGAAGAGGTCAGGCAGTGTTCAACAGCTCCAAGATACCTGGAAACACAGCCAGAAGCACTAGTGCCTCTGCTTGGGGGAATGTCCTTCATATGCCAGTCCCTCTGATGACCCCTACACCTGGCACTCTTGCTTCAGCCATGAAAAAGCAGACTTTGGAAGAACTGGAAGCTGGTTCCTCTAAGAAAATGCAAAGTGTGCTCTGGGGCAAGAGAGGGAGAAGGCATAGCTATCTAGGAGCTACTGCCTCTGCTGCTGCTTCAGGGGGCCTGACCAGGGCCAGCCCCAAGAAGAAGCCCATTCAGAAGAAATCCCTGAGGGATGGCTCTAAAGTTACTCTTGTCAGGACCTTCCCTTCATGGGGTCAGAGAATCAAGGCAGCTCCATTGGAACCAGCCACCTTCCCCTCAGTCTCAGGTATTCCCTTGCTTGAGATGTCCAAGAGGCATTCCTTGTTGCCCTTGGAACCAAAACAGGCCAAACACAGTGACACTGGAAAGAGATCTATAGCCAAGAAGACATGGCAGTCCCAGCTGGTGGCCTGTGAAGATAGTGGACTAAGTAGAGATGCAGTCCCACAGGCTCACGTAAGTAGGTTTTCATCCTCCTCATCCTTCTCCTCTTCCTCCCCACCCCCGTCACTCTACCCTTCTCTGCCCTTGTTCCATCTGCCCCTTGCTAAGGGGTGGTTGTTGGGAGCCCACTTGTCATTGGGATGCCAAATTGTTTTTGTTGTTGTTGTTGTAGGAGCAAACATCAAGAAAGTACCTGCTAGGTACCAGTCCCTGTTGCCTACACTTTGTGCATTTCCTACCTCCTCCCCAGATAGGGGTTGGAATGGGTAGCAGGACTGACTACTGACTATTTCAGGTGACCCCTTACAGTATTGACTGCTCATCTTGGGTGTTTATTCCCATCTGCCTCCTGATTTCTCCCTCCCAGCTCTTCCCCCAGGGCACCTGAGCTTTCTCATTGCCCTCCCTGCTTCTCTCAGACTCAGTTCTACCTCCTGGCCTTGGCTGTTTGAGGGATACAGTGCTGATGAAATGAGCCTTGGGATTCTTCCACTGATCCCCACCTCACCTCATCCCCTGCACACACATAATCATACTCTACAGGCATATCCCCTAACCTGACTCAGTGAGAAATTTTTTGTTAGCTTTCAATGCACCAGCCAGGGATGCCTGCCATGTTTATGCATCCTGGAGATATCGGCAGAAGTGACCCCAACACCAGAGTTTCCCAACCTCCAGGAAGCTCCCAGACCTGGGATCTGAGCCAGGGAGGCCGAATATCCAGAGCCCCTGCACCCTTTGGTGAGTCTTATATGTTTGATGGAAGGGAAGAGGGAGGGGAAGGGAAACCTTTGGCTTCCTTACTTCTCAGGGCCCAACCTTGCCCCCAGGTTTCCCTGGCTACCCAATTGTGCTCCCACAGGTAACTAGGTATGGGCATGGCCAGCCTCAGGCATCTTGGTTCCCTGCTTGGGTTTATGTAGTAGGGATAATTTGTAGCAATTTTCCAAACACAAGCCCTGAAGTAGACTTCAGAACAAAGCCTTTTATGTTGGGTCCTCTTCGGCCATATGGCTTCTCCCAGAGGCTTGCTGTGGCTGCACCTCTGCTAGTGTCCATCCCAGAGCCACAGGGTTAGGGGGCCACACCTGTGGCTGACCCTGGGGAGTAGGGAAGGCAGGCTCAGATAGGTGGAAATGCTGGGCAGAGCAAATGCAACTTGCTGCCAGCAGAGGGGGCTGCTGCCTCACTTTAGACCCAGCCAGGCCCTCTCTATTTCCCAGGCAGACTGGGGAGCTGGATTTTGTGTGTTCTTTCAGGTGACCAGGCGTCAGCTGTGCATCCTCTGATTCGTGAAAGGCAAGAGCAACCACATGGAGCATTGGGCTGTCCCTGGGTAATGCTTTCTATGGATCCTAGAAATGACTGCCCCAACTAGATGGTGGACTTCATGTCCAGGTTAAGCAGAATTAGGTGCACCCTCAGATCTCATGTCCAAGGGAGGGAGGGCTCCTCCTTTTCACTGAGGACTCCCTGCCTGTGTTGCCACAGGATTTGGGGTATGAGGAACATAAGGAGTGGGGGATGAGTGGGAGGATCAGAGAGAGGAGGCCAGAATATTGTCTTCATTTTTCTTTCTCTAATGCTTGCTGGACTAGTGTGTGGCCCTGCAAAAAGAAAGAGATGACCTCAAAGAACAATTAGGTATGAGAAGCCCTGGGTTGGGACAGGGGTAGGACAAAGGCAGACATCTGTGTCTCCCAGTAGGGTGGCCTGGGGCAGGGTGGGGCTGTAGATATAGGTTGTACTCTAGGGCAGGACATTCCTATGCCTGGCCCTGGAGTTTTTTGTGCATTGACTGCTAGATCTGTGTGAAAAGAGCAATGAATTTTCCATTCCACATATTTTGCCATAGACATGTCCTTCTGTAAGGATCTTTAGAGATCTCCTTTATTTCTCTATAATTGCTGGTTGGTGTGGCTTGTTTGATGTTTGTTTGATTATTTGTTTTTACTGTGTTTCTGAATGGGTCTGCCATGGCCCATTGTTTGAGTACTACTGGTACATGTTGTCTTGGAGAAAACGGTTTGATGTTGTATTTCAATGAGCATTGGGGGAGTCGGTCCTAGGAGCTGTTTGGACAGGGCTGTTGGAGTGAGGTTGCAGGGCTAGCAGTTCCCCACAGTGTGGGGGTAGGCAGACAGTTTTCCATACATATATTACTAGAGTGCCCACTTATACTTGTATATTTCAGCTGCAATGCAGTCCCTCACGGACAAGTTCCAGGCCCTTTGAAGTGAGTATAAGGTTTACAATATCCCTTTCTCACAATTTTAGCTATCTGGGAGTATTGTGGGTTGGCCCTGGTCATATTGCAACCCTGACTCTGATCTGCTTCACAGGTTCAACCCATTACCTTCCTATAAGATGAGCAGCTGGTACCTGTGGAGTCCAGGAGCAGCATGGAAGCTGATTCCCTCTGATTATTAGCACCTGGTGGTTCTTTTCTGCCCCCCCCCCCCGATTTTGCACTTATCCACCACAATCCACAGGAGTTTGGAATTAAAGTGCCTCTCATATTTTGTGGCTTGCTGTCTGTCTTAGGGGTGAAAGCCTGCAGGGAAAGAAGAAAGATGGGGATCTTTCCTGATTCAAAGCACGTTAAGAACAGTGCCGTTGGCATTTTATGTGGGGCCTCTCCCTGAGGGGAATCTGGGTAAGCCTAAGCACATGGCTCCTGCTTAGGCTTACCATGGCTCTCTGAGTCCTGTGTGGGCTGGGCCCGGCCATACTAGCATTTCCTCCCTTTGCCCAGTGACCCTCTTGGTGCTTTCTGCTGGGTCCTTATCTCTGGAGTTCACATAAGACCCATTCTTGCCTCCTGTCCCCACTTTGGCAGAACTGATGAACCTCTTCCAGAGCTCTTGCGCCTTCTACTTTCCCTGCTTTGTTTCACTGTCCTGTTTCTCCCTTCTCGCCCTTCTTTTCCATCCTGAGCATCCTTAATATCTCCCAAGGCTCTCCCTGGTGGCCTTTCCTGAGTTATTTCAACAGGCATTAGAGGGCAGAGTTGAGCTCGTCTCCTGCTCTCAGACCCAGACCTCTTTCTGGACTAGCTGTCTTCCACTTGTAGCACCCCACAGATATACAGCTCAGCTAGAAATTGCCCATCATCCTTAGTTCCTGCTTAGCTCTCACTGTTGAAGTTCAGTTGCTAAATCCTGTCAGTTGACCTTCTTCCTTTTAGTAGAGGGTAAAGGCAGAGGTCACATTCCATGGCACTCTGAGTCCTGAGTGGCAGAGCAAGGTGAAGGTACAGGGAACTTGGAGAAAAATATGGAGTTGTCTCTGGGTTGTAGGTGGAGGCAGTGAGTGTCTGGTTCAACCTTGGCAAAATGACTTTCCAGCACTTGAAACTGATGGTCAGGCATCAGAACTTTCATAATGTCCAAGTCCTAGCCAGTCAACCAGTCTTCCCCTTGCCTGTTAGCTCTTTCAATTCATACCAGTTACAGAATGTTTCTGTAAGGAGTGTACCACACCACTAGCCATTGTAGAAGCTGAACTTTTCAGCTCTAGGGGAATAAGTGGCAGATTGTGAGGTTTGAGTTGGAAAATTCCATTGGGTCCAAATGGGACCTGCTTTGCACCCATTCCCTCATTAAGTGCCTACCCAAGCCACTGCTTTCCCTCAAACCTTCTGTGCCTGCCAGGTGAATGTGGGGTGCCCTGGAGAGTCCTCTAGACCTCATCCTGCCTCTTCATTTAACTCCAGTGACCTCTGGAGTTTGGCTGGATCATGTTCCTGTGTTTGACGCCATTGAACCCTGGAACCCTGAGCCAAATCCCACTGGGACTGGTTATTCAGGCTCCCACTTGTTCATTTCCAAACATGAGTTTTTCCCCTGATGGCAGAAAATATGGTCTCCCTGCCAGACTCCAGTTAGGGCAGAAGGGATGTCAGCTAGCCAGTCAGTGAGAGATCTGTGTTAAGGTGGAAGAAGCAGAGCTGGTGAAGTTAGTCACAAGGGTTGTGTTTGTGCCCTAGTATAGCTCCACTGATATGCTACTTCCCTGATAAAGATGGACCTGCACCTCCCAGGACAGTATCTGGTGCCAGAATTCATTTCAGTTGGAACTGGTCTAGATATCATTCACTTCTGCTTAAAGGATGAATAAATGCTCTTAATGAAGATCCCTTACCAAGATATAGAAATTGAATTAGATAAATTTAAATGTCAAATGACAAATGCAGGAAACGTAAGCCTAAAATTTGGTAATTTTGAAGAGATGAAGCCAGGCAACCACTACTACGCTCTAAAGACTGAACCTTCAGACATCCCATTTGAGTATCTTTGTGAAGGAAGTCATATTCAGGTTACCTACTGTATGACTCCATTTATGTGCTGTGGAAAAGGCAAACATATAGAGACAGGAAAGGATGAATTAGTGGTGTCAAGGGCATAGGGTTTGAAAGGGTTAACTACCATATGGCATGGTGGAATTTGGGGGTATAGATTGTGGTTTTGGTTGCATAACAGTATGCACTCAAAGAAATCATAGACATAAATGTAAATTTTATCTCAGTACGTCTGTCTTTCTAGAAAATATAAACATTGCATCTCAAATTTATATAGAAATTTACTATTTACTTCTTTAAGTATTAGGATTTTGTTTTCTCCTTTAATCTTTATTTTTGTTCTTATTAGTGCCTTATAGCTACACTTAATAGTGGGGTTCATTTTGACACAATCACACATGCGTGGAATATAACTGCTTTATTTCAATTCCCATTACCTCTTCCCTCACCCCCATTCCTTTCCCCCATCTATTTATTGTTTTCATAAATTGGTATTTTATAGGTATAGGTCCAGTGACCTCTGGAGGTTGGCTGGATCATGTTCCTGTGTGGTATTCACCATGGTACATTCACGCATATTAACAGCATAATTTGGTCAACCTCATTTAGCTGTTCCTCTTCTTTCCCATTTCTCCCTTCTCCCTCTTATCCTCTTACTACACTCCAGTGATCTCCCGAGAATATTCATGGTATCCACTTCTTTTCCCCGCATATTTTACTGTAGTTTCAGCATATAAGAAAAAGACTCCACCTTTAACTTTCTGAGTCTGGCTTATTTCACTTTTCATGATGCTTTCCAGTTCCATCCAAATGACATAATTGCATTCTTCGTTAAAGTTGACTAAAACTCTATTTTGTATGTATGCCACATTTTCGTTATCTATTCATCTGTGATGAGCATCTGGGCTGGTTCCATAACTTGGCTGTTTTGAATTGAGCTACTATAAACACTGAAGTGCCTGTAAAACTGCAGTATGCTGATTTTAGTTCTTTTGGATTAATACCAAGGAGTGGATGGCTGGGTCATATGGCAATTCCATTCCCAGTCTTGAGGAATCTGCATATTGCTTTCCCAAGTGGTTATACTATTTTACAGTCCAATCAACAAGGTATCAGTGTACCTTTTCTCTCACACCCTTGGAAGCAATTATTCTTATTTCCTATCTTGATTGCCATTCTAAAACTGGGGACATGAAATCTCAGTGTAATTTGATTTGTATTTCCCTAATTGCTAGGAATGTTGAACATTTTATCATATATTTTTTGGCCATTTATAATTCTTGGGAAATGTCTGTTCTTTTCTTCTTCCCTTTTATTGATTGGGGGTTTTTGTTTACTTTTTTGATGTTAAGCATTTTGAGTTCTTTATGTATTCTGGATATCAATCCCCTGTCAGATGAATAACTGCAAAGATTTTCTTCCATTTTGTAGGCTCTCTTTATGCTCATAAATGTTTCTCTTTTGCTGTGCAGAAGGTTTTTAATTTGATGTTGTCCCACTTAAGTGTGTCCTTCCTTCCTCCCTTTCTTCCTATTGTAATTGGACATGATTCCTTTATTTCACTTATTTATATGTGGTGCTGAGGATCAAACTCAGTGCCTCACACATGCTAGGCAAACACCCTATCACTGAGCTACAACTCCAATCCATTGCTTTTATTTCTTGAGCTTTAAGGGGTATTAAGGAAGTTGGTGCCTGCCCCAACATGTTGGAGTATTGACTCTGTTTTCTTCTAACAGTTGCAACATTTCAGGTCTTATTCTTAGGTCATTGATTCAGTTTGATTTTCATTTGATACGGGGTGAGAAATAAGGATCTAATTTTATTCACCTACATATGGATATCCTGTTTTCCCAGCACCATTTGCTTAAAAGGCTGTCTTCTCCAACATGTTTTTGTCACCTTCATGGAGTATGGGATGACTATTTTTATGTGGGTTTGTCCCTGTGTTGTCTTCTCTATTCCATTGGTTTTCATGTCTGGATGCCAATACCATGCTGCTTTTGTTACTATAGCTCTGTAGTATAATTTGAAATCAGGTATTAATATACCTCCAGCATCATTCTTCTTGCTCAGTATTGCTTTGGCTCTTTTGAGTCTTTTATTCTCCTAAATGAATTTTAGAACTGTTCCAGTTCTGTGAAAAATGCCATTGGCTTTTTTTTTTTTTGGTGATTGCATTGAATATGTTTAAAACATTAATTCTGCCTATTCAAGAGCATGGAAGGTCTTTGCACTTTCTAAGGTATTCTTCAATTTCTTGCTTCAGCATTCTATAGTTTTCATTGACAAGGTCTTTCTCTTCCTTGATTAGATTTATTCCCAAGTATTTCATTTTATTTTTGAAGTTCTTGTGAATTGTAGTGTTTTCCTGATTTCTTTCTCAACAGGCTCATTATTGGAGTATAGGAAAACTATTGACTTTTGTATGTTGATTTTATATCCTATTACTGCTTTGATTTTTTAAAATCAATTCTAGTAGTCTTCTGGTCAAGTTTATTGGGTCGTCTAGATATAGGATCACTTCATCACCAAACAGATGTAATTTTACTTTTGTGTATTTTCTTTTTATCCCTTTAATTTTCATCTCTTGCCTGATTCCTCTGGCTAGAGTTTCAAGAAATGTATTGAATAAAAGTAGTGAGAATGGGCAGCCTTGTCTTCTTCCTGATTTTAGAGGAAATGCTTTTAGTTTTCCTCTATTCAGTATGACTTTGATTTAGTGTTTGTTATATGTAGCCTTTATAATGTTGAGGTAAGCTCCATGTAGCTCTATTCTCTCAAAAGTTTTTAACATAAATGGGTGCTGGATTTTGTCAAAGGCTTTTCCTCCATCTATTGAGATGATCATGTGATTCTTTAATTCTATTTTTTTTGTGGTGAATTACATTTATTGATTTGTATCTGTTGAACCAACTCTGCATCCCTGGGATGAAACCCACTTGATCTTGGTGCATTATCTTCTTAATATGTTTTTGAATGTGGTTTGCTAATATTTTATTAAGGATTTTTGCATCTGTATTCACCAGGGATATTAGTCTGTAGTATTTTTTTTCCTTTGACATGTCTGTCTGGCTTTGGTATCAGGGTAATCCTAGCTTCAGAGAATGATTTTAGGGGTGTTTCTTCCCTTTTTGTATCATAAAATAATTTGAGGAAGATTGGCATTAGTTCTTGGCAAATTTCTTTAAAAGTCTGGTAGAACTCAATAGAGAATCCATCTGGTCCTGGGCTTTTCTTGGTTGGAAGGCTTTTAATTGCTGCTTCAATCTTGACACTTGCTATTGATATGTTTAGGTTTTCTATATCCTCATGGTTCAATTTGACAAATTAGAAATTTGTCAGTGAGTTATGGTTTGGATGTGGTGTCCCCCGAAAGCTCACATGTGAGACAATGCAAGAAGGTTCAGAGGAGAAATAATTGTGTTATGGTAGCTTTAACCTAATCAGTGATATAATCACCTGATGGGATTGAGTGGGAACTAAAGACAGGTGGAGTGTGGCTTTGGGGTATAAGTTTTATCTGGCAAGTGGAGATCTCTCTGCTTTCTGACCCTCATGTGAGCTACTTCCCTCTGCCACACTCTTCTACTATGATGTCCTGCCTTACCTTGAGCCTCAAGGAATGGAGCCTGCTGTCTATGGATTAAAACTGTGAGCCCCAAATAAACTTTTCCTCCTCTATAATTGTGCTGATTGGGTCTTTTAGTTGCACTGGTGGAAAAGCTAACTAACATACAATATCTTCTAGATTTTCCCATTGATTGCAGTATACATTTTCAAAACAGTTTCTGATGATATCTGGATATCAGAAGTATCTATGGTGATATCTCCTCTTTCATGTCTTAATTTTATTAATTTAGGTATTCTCTTTATTTTGGTTAGTTTGGATAAGATTTTATTAATCTTGTTTATATTTTCATAGAACTGATTATTTGTTGCATTGATCTTATAATTGTTTTTTGTTTCCAGTTTCATTAATTTCAGCTCTGATATTATTTCTGTCTCCTACTTATTTTGAAATCAGCATGTACTTACTTTTCTAGGGTTTTGAGTTATAAAATTAGATCATTTATTTTGGGATCTTTCTATTTATTTTAATGTAGGCATTGAATGCTATAAACTTTCCTCTTAGAATCACTGTCATACTGTCCTAGAGATTTTGATATGTTGTGTCTGTTTTCATTTGTTTCCAAGATTTAAAAAATTTCTTACCTGATTTATTTTATAGCCTATTCCTCATTTGAAAGTGTATTATTTAGTCTCCAGGTTTTCAGATGATTTCTTACTTTTTATATTTTTATTGATTTCATTCATTTTATTGATTTTACTTATTCCATTATGATCTGATAAGATACAAGGTATTATCTCTATATTTTATTTGCTAAGATTTGATTTGTGTCTTAAAATATGGTCTAGTTTTTAAAAAGTCCCATGTGCATCTGAGGAGGAAGTGAATTCAGTTGTACATTCTATAGATGTTGGTTAGGTCCATTTGAATAATATTGAAGAGTCTTAGTTTATGTCTGGATGAGCTGTCTATTGGTAAGAGAATTATGTTGGAATCACTCAGTATTATTGTATTGGGGCCTATTTGATTCTTTATATTGAATAGGGTTTGTTTGTTTATGTAGGTGCACCAAAGTTAAGGGCATAGATATTTAAAACCATTATATCTTGTTGCTGAATGATTACCTTAAGCTGTATGAAGTAACCTTTTTTGTCTCTTTTGATTAATTTTTGCTTGACGTCTACTTTGTCAGTTCTGAGATTAGCTACTCTTGCTTTCTTTGAGTCTTAATTTTCGTGGTTTATCTTTTTCCATCCTTTCACCTATAGCCTTGGATACATTTGTCTGTAAGGTGAGTCTCTTGTAACCATTACATGGTTAGTTCTTGTTTAATGATACATTTGGCCAATCTATGTGTTTTGATGGGGTAGTTTAGATTGTTTATATTCAGTATTATTATAGAGAAATGATTTTTATTTTCTGCCATTTTGATTGATTTTTAATTAATCCAGACTTGATTCTCCTTTAACTGACTATTCTTCTAGTGAGATTTATCCATATGCTGGCTCTGATATTTATTTTTCATTTCTTCTAGGTGAAATATCTCATTGAGTATGTTTTACAGAGCTCTTAAGAGTTATGAAGTCTTTTAGTTTCTGTTTATCATGGAAAGTTTTTTATTTCATTTTCAATTCTGAAGGGTAGCTTTGCTAAATACAGCAATCTTGGTTGGAATTCATTATCTTTCAGGGCTTGGCATATATTATTTTAATCCCCCCTGACTTTCAGGGTACAGGCTGAGAAATCAGTACAAATTCTTAATCAGTTTACCTCTAAATATAACTTGCCATTTTTCTTTTGTAGCTTTTACAATTTTATCATTGTTCTATATATTTGGTATTTTATTTATAACATGTCTTGAAGAGGATTTTATTTTGATCTTGCCTATTTGGAGTTATGAATGCATCTTGTTTTTGGATTTCCATTCTAAAACTGGGGACATGAAATCTCAGTGTAATTTGATTTGTATTTCCCTAATTGCTAGGAATGTTGAACATTTTATCATATATTTTTTGGCCATTTATAATTCTTGGGAAATGTCTGTTCTTTTCTTCTTCCCTTTTATTGATTGGGGGTTTTTGTTTACTTTTTTGATGTTAAGCATTTTGAGTTCTTTATGTATTCTGGATATCAATCCCCTGTCAGATGAATAACTGCAAAGATTTTCTTCCATTTTGTAGGCTCTCTTTATGCTCATAAATGTTTCTCTTTTGCTGTGCAGAAGGTTTTTAATTTGATGTTGTCCCACTTAAGTGTGTCCTTCCTTCCTCCCTTTCTTCCTATTGTAATTGGACATGATTCCTTTATTTCACTTATTTATATGTGGTGCTGAGGATCATTCCTAGAAGCAGAGTAGAGTGGTAGGGAATGATGGTGAAGTTATCAAGGATACAAAATTTCAGTTAGAGAGGAAGCACAACTTAAGGAGATAAGTCATCTAGCCTGGTCGCTACAGTTAATAACAATGTATTGTGTACCTGAAAATAGTCACCTGAAAGTTGACAGTAAAAGGTTGGCAATCAGAGGTTCAGGAGAGTAGAGCGAGCGGTGAGGGAAGGTTGATCAATGGGCACTCAGTTACAGTTAGGTAGGGGTAAGGAGTCCTAATGTGCAATTGCACAGTAGGGTGCCTATACACAACAATTACATACTGTACATTTCAAAAAGACAGAAGAGGACTTCACCTGTGGCCACCCCATGGGAGGAAGGTGAGATGGCAGAGGACATCACCAAGTCTCAGGTCACATGGATGGTGACAGCACAGTGTTTGGAAAGATCACCTGAAAGCAAATCCTAGTCAAAATCATTTTAAGGATGAGCAAGGCCTTGCTTCCCATGACCTTTCCCTGAAGCACTAACATGCTTTCTGGAGGTACCCCAGAAACAGGTATTCCAGATTTGTGTAGCAGCAGCAGATGCTGAAAAAAGTATTCTTGGACATTTAAAGATCATTGGCAGGAAATGTACTTTTAATCTGGGCCTGAAGAAGGCTTACTGAATATTGGCGAATGAAGGTTCAAGGACAGTGAGGAGGCTATCATTCATACACATGTGCATGTCCTTGGAGATAGGCAGTGAATTCTCCTGGTTAAGCATGATTTGAGGATGACTGTCCCTTCTCTAGGCAGTGATCAAGTTTGCAAGTTCCAACATTTTAAAGCACTACACTCACTTTTGTCTGCGTAGTGAGAAATGGAGGAAATGATTTCTAAAAAATAATTCATTGTGGTCTAGTGAAAAAAATCTGGAAGAAAGGATTTTAAATATTTTCATTATATGGAAATGATAAATGAGGAGACAATTTGTTTCAACTAATTTACTTATTATAAAATCTATACATGTATTGAAATTTCACGATATTCTATATGTAGTTTTTATGTTTTTATGTCTTAGTCCAAGAACAATACAGAAAACAAAATTTCTATAAAAGATTTTAAGTATTCTCATAGTAAAATTGGTATGTGAAACAATACATGTTAATTAGCTCAATTTAGCCATTCCATGATTTGCACATATTTCAAAACATTGTTATACACCATAAATATATACAGTGTTTATCAATGATACATAACTAAAAATAGGCCAGGTGGAGCAGCACAAGCCTGTAATCTCAGATACTCAGTATGCTGAAGCAGGAGAATAGTCTGGGCAACATATAAAATCCTGCCTCAAAATAAAAATGAAAGCCTAGTGCAACAGCACATGCCTGTACTCCAAGCAGCTCAGGATACTGAGGCAGGAGGATTGCAATTTCAAAGTCAGCCTCAGCAACTTAGCAAGACTCAGTCAAGAAATTTAAAAAGTTTAAAAAGGCTGGTGATGTATATTTCTGTGGTTAAGCACCCCTGGATTTAATCCCCAGTCCAAATATAACTAAAAAGGCCTGGAGATGCAGCTGAGACATAGAGTGCTCCTGTGACTGAGGCAGGGCACCTGCATAGGTGTGGAAGCAGGACAAACTGACATATGCATTTCTGCTGCTTCTGTGAATATGCCTGTCCAGGAAATGGACCTCAGTATCCTAAACCCCAGGTTTGCACATCTGGTGATGGAGTGACAGCTGAGGGTTTTCTGTCCCCATTTCTTTCAGTAGTAGTGCCCATCATGGATTGAGCTGGAGTGGGTGGCAGCTGAAGCTGGGAAAAATTTGAGGTGCTCACACTAGAGAGAGAGCAGAATGCAGCTGGCACAGCGGGGCAAAGCTTCTCTCCATATGCATTAGGCTGAGCAGGCTTAGGCAGAGCCGATGGCTCGGAGCTTTTCTCTCCCTGTTTCATTTAGGGTGCCCATCCAGGATCTGATGGGGGTGAGTCATGGCTGCAGCTGGGTAAAATTCCTCCTGGCTGAGGTGCTCCTGATGCAGAGTGAGAGCAGAATGCAGCTGGCAGAGCTGGGCCCTTTCCCTCCACACCCTCCTAGGCTGAGCGCTCTGATGGCGAGGTAATGGCTGGGGGCTTTTCTCTCCCCTCCTTTTCATTTATAGTGCCCACCAAGGATAAACTGGGGGTGGGTCACGTCTTGAAGTGGGTAAATTTCCTCTGTGCTGTGGTGCTTGCAGGAGGGAGGGAGGGAGGATGAGTGCAAGGCAGACCGTGGCTGTGGGCAATGTCTGTCTCTGGACGTTCTGAGGCTGTGCACCTCAGGAGTAGGCCTACAGACCAGGCCACAGCTGAGTTGCTCAAGTCTGCTCCAGTAGCCTCTGCGGGTGGGGGCACAGTGGAAACTCAGAGTTCCATGTCTACCCTGCTAGTGACAGTGGCCCTTGTGAGAGCTGGGAGAGGAGCAGTGGCAATCCTGAGCAGTCCAGGCTGCCATGGGGCAACACACATGACTGGCCACATTCTCAGTCTCACAGGGCAACCTGGTTCATGTGAACAGCACACTCTGTGGCTCTCTGCATTATAACACCTGTTCCCTACTATGTAGCACTTTCAGTGGGTGTGTGTCCTAGTCACCTCCCTGAGTTAAATCTGGTTCTTGAGGCAGTCACCTGCTGAGCCAGTGCAGTGGAACAATTGTGAGGTCCCATAGAGGTGCATATGCATGGGATTCTGGCCCCTAATGCAGTCTAACTTCAGACAATAGTTCCATTCTCTGGAGGCAGGCCAAACATGGCTACAGTTAGGTTCATTCAATGAGGCGTCTGGCAAGCTATGTTATGGTTTATGTTATGTTTTTAGTATGTAGCCTAGGCCATGGATAGGCTATGTTATGGTCAGTGTGTAGTCAATGTCAGAAACATTGGTTCAGTGTATGTACTCAAGATCATAAACATTTTGCTTGTGAGCATGCGTCCACTTATGTAACCTGATTGCAGTGAGTATTCTTTGGCCTGCAAATAAAAAGGGTTTATGAATCTGACATAACTTTCCTATGTATATATATGTGCCATGGCCTTCTCATCTCTGCTCTCAGCAGTGGCCCTGAATTGGGGAGATACCAGACAAGGAGTGATGGGAGAGAAAGAAAAAATTGACAGAGAGAAAAGGGTGGGAGCAGGTGGGCAGCCACACTCTGATTTAGTTTGACTGACCCAGAGCTAGTTAAGCATGTTTATTATATAGGTTTCATCTAAAGATTATTTGAGGGAAAGTTTCAGCAAAGCAGGCAATCTGAAGGAGACAGGAATGGTAAAACATTAGGATTATTTTGTTATGCTCAGAATGCTTTTTCCCCAGGAGTTGGTGCCTGAACTCAAGGCCTCAACTGATAATTCTGAGGTTTTTTTTTTTAAATATTTATTTTTTAGTTATAGTTGGATACAATACCTTTATATTATTTATTTATTTTTATGTGGTGCTAAGGATTGAACCCAGGGTCTCACACATGATAGGCAACCATTCTACCAGTGAGCCACAATCCCAGCCCTAATTCTGAGGTTTTGCACAGAGTTTTCTCAGGCCAGGAAGTGAGCATTCTTGACCTGCATTTTTGCACAGGTTCTTCCCAGTACAATAAACCCTCAAGAGAATATGACAATGATTCAAATTACCACTCTCTGCATACATGTATATACCAGAGTGAATCTTACCTTCATTTACATCCAAAATTTTTTTTAAAAAAAACTGTGTAAATGTCAGAAAGATCAATAAGAGGAAGGGAGCAGGCAATGAGGAAGGGGAAGGAGGAGCACTGGGGACTGGAATAGAAGGAGATATATCCCATGCTTTTATATGTCATGATGGATTCTCCTGTCATGTATAACTAAGAAAAGAACTATGAAAAAGGCTTGGGGGATAAATAGAATTGACAGGGGCTAAAGATGAAACTGGAGGCTGGAGGCTATTGTCACCTCTGAATAAAGCATGCTCAATATCCTATTTGCATCTTGCATCTTCTTTCACCTGCTGGGATCCCAAATGTGTCTCCTGGTTCTGAGCGCCTGCACAGGCTACAGAATTTTGAGGATTCACTGAGATGACAGCTGGCTACAGGATTCTGAGGATTCACTGAGAACTATGGTAAACTTCTGTACCAATGCCAGACTATTGTGCACACTACAGGCCTCTTCTGCATTTAGTCTGTAAGCCTGCAAGGGATGGGCCATGAAACAGGCCCTTAGCTAGGATTTTCAGTATCTGTACTGATAGAGATTGTATTTGCATATTGAAGAACACATGCTTCCATGATTTGTTTCCCAACAAATTTGTAATTAGTATAAAATAATGCTACTGAGCTCAGACACCTGTAATCCCAGTCACAGTGGCTTGGGCGGCTGAGGCAAGAGGATCACAAGTTCAAAGCCAGCCTCAGCAATTTAGCAAGGCCCTAAGCAACTTATTGAAACCCTGTCCCAAAATAAAAAATAAAAAGGGCTGGGAATGTATCTCAGTAGTAAAGTGCCCCTGAGTTCAATCGCTAGCACCAAATTAAAAAAAAAAAATGGAAAATGCTATTAAGGCAGGCAAGATGGCTGATAGAGGTAACCAGCACTTACCTGCTCCTCCACAAAGAACCAAGGCAACAGGTGTATAGGGGCATGTTGAGATGAGTGACCATGGGAGGACACTGGAATTCAACTGTAGAGAAATCAAAACCTTGTAAAATGCAGAGACCTGGGACAGCAGTATAGCAGGAGAAATGAAACATCCCATCACCTGCCTGTTGGTTCCACAGCTGGGGTAGGGGGAGTGTCCCATGGCAGGAGTAAAGGTGAAAGAGGGAGACCCAGCAAACTCTGTCCTTACAAGTACTGACAGCCCTTGCTATTGGCAAGTTTCATGGCCCCCACCCTTGTAGGCTTGCAGCCTAAAGGGACAAGAGGCCTGAGGTCTACACAGTAATCTGGCTTTGGAAAAAGGAATTCACATCTTCTCTCAGTGAACCCTCAGGACCCTGTCGCCAGGAGCCATGTTGAAAAGGGAACTATCGTCTGAATTTAGACTGCTTTGGGGGTCAGAATCCCATGCATATTCCCATCTCTGGAACCCCACAGATGTAGCAGTGCACTGGCTCACTGCCTCATGAACCAGACTTGGTTTGGAGGACTGGCTCTGACACAAACCAGCTGAGTGTGCTACATAGTGGGGAATGGGCATTGCAATGCAGAGAGGAGCAGAGGGTGCTGTCCACTAGAACCAGAGGATCAGGGAGCCTGCCCTCTCTGAGATTAGGATCGTGACCAGCCATGTGTGGTTTCACATGGGAGCCAGGACTGAAAACTGTCACCCACAGGGTTCCCACTGCTTCTCCCCCAGCACCTCATAGGGGCAACTGTCATTAGCAGGGTAGAGAAGGAACTCTGAGTTTCCACTTCTCCCTCACCCACAGAGGTTGTTGGAGCAGATTCGAGCAACTCAGCTGTGGCCCTGGCCACAGCCCCACCCCTGAGGTTGCACAGCCTAAGAAATTCCACAGAGAAACTTTGCCAACTGGTACCATCTGCATTGCAAACTCACCCTTGAGCAAAGAGGAATTTTACCCAGACCCAGCTGTAACCCACACCCACTAAGTCCTTGGTGGGTGTTACAGATGAAAGAAAGGGATGGGGAGAGAAAAACCCCCAGCCATCACCTTGTCATTAGAGTGATCAACCTAAAGGAGTATGGTGGGAAACTGCCCAGCTGTGCCAGATGCATTCTGCTTCCCCCTCTGATGCAAGCACCTTCGCTGACAGGAAATCTTCCCAGCTTCAGCTGTGTCCCATTGCAGTTCAATCCCTGATGGGTGCTACTACGGAAAGACAAATGACACAAAAGCCCTTGGCCATCATTCCATAGCCAGATGTGCGTATCTGATGTGGGGGTCGGAGTGAGGTCCTGTTCCTGGACAGGCACACCCCCAGAAGCTGCAGAGAGAAAAAACACATTTTCTGCTTCCACATCTATGCAGGTCCCCTGCCTCATTCACGCCCCTTACCTTATACACACTACCGAAAAGTCTTGGTGTGGATGTCACAGAGGAGTAGCTGTGATTCCTGGTCCTTGCCTCATCCCATGAAGCACCTGGGCTGGCACCAGTGTATAATGAGAGGACTCCTCACCACAACTGGAACAGCCAGTACCAGAGTCCCATTCCAGTAACAGAGCCATTATCAAGAGTGTCTGAGGAAACTCCCATCACCCAAAAGGAGCCACCACTCCTACTCTAGGAGTAACCACACAGGTGCACCCACTGCAAACTACACCATGCCTCCCTACACTGACAGATTGTCCCCACTCTTCCACAACCTGCAAAACCTGACTGGTTTTCTCCAACTCCAGTACAGAACACACTGTGCCCAGACTCACTAATCACAGCCAAAGAAGTGACAGGGGGATTATACTCCCTCATTCAGCTGGAAATAAACTCAGCATTGCAGAACAGACTGACACCCCAAACTACACCTTCAGGAGAAAGCAGCTTATGCTGAAGGCCTTCCCATAATAGTAGTGGAGATATCCATTTCACCAACTGTGTAAATCTCAACCTAGGAACAGAAGGAATATGAGAAAAAATAAACAAGGTAGGGGCTGTGGATATAGCTTAGAGTGCTTGCCTCACATGCACAAGATCCTGGCTTCAATCCCCTGCACCATAATAAATAAATAAACAAATAAACAAGGTAATATGATAACTCCTGAAGTTTATAACTCTCTAGTGAAAAACTCCAAAGAGAGCCGTGGTTGTGGCTTAGTGATACACACTTGCCTAGCATGTGAGGCACTGGGTTCAATCCCCAATGCCATATAAAAAAGAAAAACACTAAAGAACAAAATAAAGGTATTAAAAAAAACAAAGACTCCAAAGATATCAAAGTGGATGAAATCCCAGATCAAAAATCATAGAGAATGATATTTTAAAAGAAAAACTAAGTTCACTGAGATTCAAGAGAACACAAATAAACTGTTAAATGAAATTAGAGAGATGATCCAGAACATGAATGCAAATTTTAATAAATCAATAAAGAGATTTTGATTTAAAAATCAGAAATCTTGGAAACAAAGAGTCATATAGTGAGATAAAGTGTTCAATCGAAAGACTCAAGATGCATGCAGTGTATATACCTGTAATCCCTGCTACTTGGAAGGTCAAGGCAGGAGAATCACAAGTTCAAAGCTTGTGTTAAATTTCCAGTACCATGCAATAAAGGGAAAAAATTGAGAAAAGGAATAAAGCCTCAAAACCAAGCAGCAGAAATCAAGTCAGAGCTTAAAGACAGGTCTTCTGAAATACCACCAATAGTAAAAAAAAGAAAAAAGAAGGAAAACATTATATAAAATCTTTGGGATACTAATAGAACTCAAGTTCAAGTTCCACCACCTATATGGCCTATCTGACTAGGAGAAATAGAGGTAAAGGACATAGAAAACCTATTCAATGAAAGAGTGGCAGAAAACTTTCCTAATATTTAGAAAGAAATGAACATCAAAGTACAGGTAGGCTACAGAACCTCCAATATAAATGACCAGAGATGATCTTCACCACAACATATGGTAAAACTGTCAAAATACAGGACAAAGGAAGAATTAAGAAATTTAAAATTTGCAAAAAAAAAAAAAGTTCCAAGAACCCATTTAAGTACAACTCCATTGGACTAACAACAAACTTATCAGCAGAAGTCCTGTAAGTCACGAAGGCATGGAATGATATATTTCAAATTCTCAAAGAAAATTGTCATCCAAGATTACCATACACAGCAAGGCTATCACTCAGAATCAAAAGATAATTCAAGGCCTTCCATAATAAGCAAAGGCTAAGGGAGTTCATGACCACTAGGTCAACCTTGCCAAAGGTGCTTAAGGGAGTCCTACACCAGAGGCAGAATAAAAATAGCTGCTATCATGATAGCACATGAAAGTATAAATATCAGTAGAAGAGTAGATACACAAATGAGAAATAGAAAAGATTCAAACACTATCAACACACTAGAACATCAAATCACAAAAATGAATAACAGGAGGAACTGAACAGAGAATGTTCAAAACAACTCAAAGAAAATCAACGAAATGAAAAGTGCAGGTACATATCTTTTGTTAATAACATTGAATGTAAGTTATCTTAATATTTCAGTTCAAAAAAAAAGATTGGATGAATAGATTAAAACACAAGGCTCAACAATATGCTGCCTACAAGAAACTCACCTTGAAAATAAAGACACACACATACTGAAAGTGAAAGGATGGAATATGGCATTCCCAGCTAATGGAATCCAAAAACAAGTAGGAAGAATTATGCTTATATCCGACAAGAGAGACTTTAAGACAAAAACACTGAGACAAAGAAGACCATCATATACTGATCAAGGGATCATTTCATCAAGATCATGTACAACCATAAAAATGGGATGTTATATCCATGTATATATGATGTGTCAAAATACATTCTATCATGATAACAAAGGAGAACAAATTGAAAAATAAAAAGAAGATATATAACAATTATAAATCTATATGCATCTAATAATGGAGAAGCCAGTTTTATAAAACAATTACTATTGTACATAAAGGGAGAGGTTGTCTACAGTTGATGATTTCAGTATCCAACTCTCACAAATGATAGATCATTCAGACAAAAGTAAACAAATATCAGACTTTAACTACACTATAGATCAGTCTTAATGGATATTTATAAAAAATTGAAATTATATCCCGTACCCTTTCTGATCACAATGGAATGCAACTAGAAATCAAGAACAAGAGTAGATATACAAATTATATAAAGATATGGAGTTTGAACAACATACTTTTGAACAAACAGTCGTTGAGGAAGTCAGAAGGAAAATTGAAAAAATCCCTTGAAACAAATTAAAATGGAAAGAAAACATACCGAAACCTGTGTCATGCTGCAAAAGCAGTACTGGGAGACATTTTTAGCAATGAGTGCCTACATTAAAAGGGTAGAAGGACTTAAAATATAACAACCTAATGTTGTATCTCAAGGTCTTATAAAATCAAGAGCAAATCATACCCAAATTTTAGAATGAATAAAATAATACAGATCAGAGTACAATCATATGACATAGGAACTAAGAGAACAAGATGAATGATACATGACACAAAGAGGTATTTGTTTGAAAAGAAACAAAATGAACAAAGCCATAGCTAAACTAAAAGAAGACTCAGATTAATAAAATTAGAGATGAACAAGGAGACATTACAAACAGAAATTCAAAGGATCATAGGGGATTATTTTGAAAAACTATATGCTGTTGCAATGACTCACTCAGGAGAGGACACCAGAAGAGAGCCAAGGGAGAGATCAAAGATGCTGAGAGGAGAAAAGCAGGATGAGAGGGGAGAAGCAGGGCATCTGCTTCCTTTCCAAAAAAGGAAAGGCAGGAGGTGCTCTGGAAGGCGCTCATTACTTACTGGAATGTGACCCTGAGAGAGAAGGAAGTCACCAGAGAGCACTAAGACGGAGGTGAGGAAAGGGAGGAAATGCTGTGTAGCTGGTCCCAGCCCTCACAGAACTGAGGGGACCATGGTAAGCCTGAGAACAGGGTCCTGCTCAGAGGCTGACCCAGACTCCCTCAGGGAGAGGCCCACCACACAATAGCCAGGGGTATTGTTCTTAACCTGCTCCAAAAGGGAGCAACTCCTCATACTTATCCTGTCCCCACCCAAGCACCCACACCTCAGAGACAGTGCAGACCACAGAATACAAGAGGCACTTTAATAGAAACTGCTGTGAACTGGGGTGGGCAAGCCCAAAAATGGGGACAGAGAAGCAGCCCTGGCTGAAGAAGAAGCAGAGGGTACCAACTTGGCCGCTGCTCCTGGGCTCCTCAGGTACATAGGGGCTAGGCTAATCTTGTAGAAAGATGCTTTGTTCCACCTGACAAGCAGAGCAGAGTCAGCCTACAGCTCTCCCAGACAGCCAGGACTGTGGGAAAGGGGTGTGATAAGCCACACACTCACTCCAAATGTCCTAGAGCTTGTCATTGAGGAACAGCATGACCGCTAAAAGAGAGAGACATAACTGAGCACTTGAGAAGTATGGAAGACGGGACACTGTCTCCTGACCCCACTTTCACACTTCCAGGTAGGGATACACCAGCCTGGGAACCTGAATTCCCTCCAGGCCCCACCCAAGCAGCCCTGGGAATGACTGTCGCATCCACATGGTTTCTGTAAGAGGAAAAACCTGTACCAATAGTGCTCAAACACTGGGGCATGGTGGAAACACACAGAAACGAGTTCAATCCAACAAGTAAGTAAAAAATCAAAGAAAACACAGAAACCGACCCTTAAAGGAAAAGCAAAGGTCTTGAGTAAAGGAGTCATCTGGGACTCAATGGCAGAGTACATGGAGTTCACCTGATGCACGGCTCTTTGTACACAGCCTCAGCAGTCAACACCCAGAGGACTCCCAGGCCAGCTGCAAGAAAGTCCATGTTTGTGGTGCTGCCTGTATCTGCAGGCCCAGCCCACCACAGGCTCATCCACTCAGAGACACCAAGGTCTCCCTCTGTCACGCCCCTGCCCCACCTGGGAGTCCTCATGCCTAGCTGCTCTTTGAGGTCTCTTCTTTCTTTCTGTGGCGCCACACACTAAGCCAGCAGACACCAAAGAGAAATGAGAATGGGATTCTGGTCTCCTCTCTCCTCATCCTCCTGCTCACCCCCACCTCTCACATTCCCCATATCCAAAAGCCCAGCTGCAGCACAACCTGGAATCCATAGAGGAAAGGAGGAGGCCTCCCTCCACCCTCTCATCCCTATGGTGTGGGATGGGAGGGGGCACTTAAGTCAGCTCATCCCGGGCAGGGAGCACACCCTCTAGCTTGGTGGGCATTTCTAGGGGCTAGAGAAAGAAGTACCAGGAAACAACCCTGTGCTCCAGGTGGCTGCGTCCGCCTTTTGGGAACCAGGGGATGCACAGGAGGTTCCTGGTCTCCTGAAAGAGAACACCAAATCCAGCTCCCTTGCCCTCCCTGGGAAATGGAAAGGGCCTGGCTGGGTCTCAAGTGAGGCAGCATCTCCCTCTGTGGGCAGCAGATTGCACCTGCTCTGACCTGCAGCTCCACCCCCTCTCTGGGCCTGTCTTCCCTGCTGCCCAATTTTGGCCCCAGCTGTCACTGTGGCCCCCTAGCACTGTGGCTCTGGGTTGGACACCAGCAGGGCTCCACCCACAACCAGGCTGTGGAGGAGCCATGTGGCTGAACAGGATCCAATTGAAAGGCTCAATTCTGCCAAAAGTCGACTTGTGGAGCTGGTGTTTGGGGCACTGCTGCAAATCACCCACACCACATGAAACCCACACAGGGGACCAAATTGCGTAAAGCCACTCTTGCTTGACCACACCCAGTTTCTTTTTTTTTCTTCTCTCTTTTTCTTTCTTTCTGCTTTGTTGTTGTTGTTGTTGTTGTTGTTTTTGGTACCAGGGATTAAACTCAGGGGCACTTAACCACTGAGCCACATCCCCAGCCCCTTTTTGTGTTTTATTTAGAGACATGCTTTGGTTAGGGTCTTACTGGGTTGCTGAAGCTGGCTTTGAACTCAGGATCCTTCTGCCTCAGCCTCCCAAGCTGCTAGGATCATACCCAGTTTCTTATATGAGAACTGTCTGGGCAAAGCAGGAAACCCTGGGACCAAGCCTGGGTCCACAGAACCGACAGAGCCAGAGGTTTCCAAATTCTGCACTTCTCCACTGCTACCAAACCCACAAGACTCACCAGAGGGGGGCTGGGCCTCTGCAACTGAGGCCTCCCAGGCTCAAGTCCTTGGGCTGATAGCTTTCTGGAGGTTGAGAGACTCTGGTGTTGGGGTCACCGATGCTGAATTCTCCATGATGCGTGCCCAGACAAGGAGTCCTGGCTTGTGTGCTGGAAGCTCATGCAGAAATTTCTGACTCGGCCAAGTGGATGTGCCTATTGAGTATGATCCTGTGTGCACAGGAGCTAGATGAGGTGGGGAACAATGGAGGGATTCCAAGGTTCATCTCGTTGGCAAGGTCTCTCTCAATCAGCTCCAAGCAAGGAGGTAGAGCTGAGTGAGGCAGAAGCATGGTAGGTGGGAGTGTGGGGGGCACACTGAGAATGGTCAGCCCCCCCCCCCCCCGGGGAAGAGCTGGAGGGAGGAATCAGGATGCAGATGAGACTAACACCCAAGATGTGAAGCCCAAACTGTAACTGGTCATCATCTGACCAAGTTAGCCTCCACACCCTTTTTCCTTCCCAGTCCCTCAAGGCAGCAGGCAGGAAATGCACAAAATGTGATTAGCAGGGACCAGCATGTACCAGGTACATTCTTGATGTCTTCCCTGTCTACAGAGACCCCTAGTTGACATTCCAATGGCAGTGGACTCCCAAAGACATCCCCTGAGCAAGGGGCAGAGGGAACAAGGGCAAGCAAGTGTAGGCCAGGGGAGGAGGAGGGAGCAATGAGAGGAGGAAGATGATGAAGGCCTACTCACTTGGGCCTGTGGGACTGCATCTCTATTTGGTCCATTATCATCATGGGCCACTGGCTGGATTCCCATGTATCCTTAGGTCCAGATCTGTCCCCAGTGCCACTGTGCTTGGAATGTTTGGGTCCCAATGGTTCCAAGGGATATCTTTTGGAACTCCCAAGCAGTGGACCCCATGAGATTGGGGGGAAAGTGGTTGGTTCCAGGAGAGCTGCCTTGTGTTTCTTACTCCCTTGGAGGGAAGGTCCATCCCAGAGTAACTTCTGAGTCACCCCCTAGTGATTTCTTCTCCTGGATGTCCTTCCAAGGAGTGGCGGTAGCAGGCCTTTGAGCAAGGCTCTGGGTATGCCCCCTGCAGTATCTGGTGGACCTCCTGCATTGCTGGGCCTGCTCCCTCCCTTGACCCAGAATATGCTTTCCATTTTCTTGGAGGAACAGGCTCCCAGGTCTCCGAAGGCCTGCCTTTCCATGGTGAGGTGAGTCCACGGGGAGCAGAGGTGTTCAGAGGGCCCGACATGTGAATGAAATTCCCCCTGGCATAGACACCTGAGCGTGTCCTTGTCTCCTGATTCCCTGGGGCTGCTGGACCAGGCCTGGCCTCCTCCTTGGGGGCAGATGCTCACCCTCATCAACTGTATCTCACTGAACTCATTTGAAGACTCAGGACTGCTAGGAGCCACAAGCATATATACGATGTATGGCACCTTTGGTTGTAAAGTGACGCCAGCTAGCCACTGAGATGATTATGTTAAAATTTACATTCATATGCAAACTGGACTCCCGCTGTTCACCTTGGCCTGCTACCGGACTCAAGTTACGGGACTTTACGGGACTGCTGGAGAGTTCCCATTGGTTGGGGAAGGATAGTAGGAGGGAATTCCGGAGGAGGTGGGAGGAGACGGGGGGGGTTCCGGTCGGCGGGCGGTTCCGGTCGGACACCCTCGTGGGAGGACCGGTTTTTGACTTGCTGGCGCTGAGAGTGTTAGCGGCTTTTTCAAAATAAAGTTTTGTTCCTGCTTGATTGGCTCGTGATTCTGTGCCCAGCCAAGACTGCGGCAAGGACAGAAGAGGGCCGCTGGGCTTCCCCACTGCCCATCATCCTACTTTTGGTGCCCCTCTTGGGTTTCCCAACCCATTCCCCCTCAGGCCCACTGGGGTGGTTCAGAGGCCAACAGAGGTCTGCTGCACTTCCAATTTCCTCGAGGTCAGTGTGCATCTATCTCCCCGCTGGGATCTGCCTCTCCTTCCACCCAATGGGCATAGAATTTGGAGGCAAAGAATTCAGGGCATGGGTGTCTGTGGGCATGCCGGGGCTCCAAGCAGGTGAGCGGGTGCAGGATATCCACAGGCTCCACAGGGAGGGGCACAAAGTCCATATCATTCCCTTTCTCATGAACCTGGAATCCAGGCTTGCCTTCCCAGCCTAGAAGCAGCACCCCTCCTCCCTCTATCTCCTCCCACTGGGCCTCCAAGTCGAACTCATAGCCCTCGGTGTCTGAAAGGAGGCTCTTGCCCTCCCCACTTCACAATGGTCCCAATTTGAGGCAAACTGGGCCCAGGGCCTTCCCCATATGTCTGTAGCATCTACAAGACAGACACCTACGGACACCTAGGAGCTTCTCACTGCCTGTTCCAAAACTGTCTCCGTGAACTGAAGCCGCATCAGTGGAGCTCATGTCACTGGTCCCAGCACCAAGGTTTGAGGGGAGAGAGTCACCAGAGTCACAGCAAGAGCAGCTAGTGCTTTCAGAACTCTATCACCACAGACAAGGCAGGAGATCCTCTCAAACACAGCCTGGCTTCCCGTGCCTTGGGTGCCCACATGGCTGCCTTCTCATTGGTCCTCCCCCAGCCAATCAGCACACCCCTTTCTGGGGCATCCCTCCAGGCCCTCAACAACAGCACTGCCGTGGATCTCTGGTTATATTGGCTCTTGGCAAGCCAGTTCAGACTGTGGGGTGGCGTCGTAGGTGCAGTACCAACGCCCACCCGCCATTTCCTGTCCCAGCTTTTCTTTTTTTAAAGCTTCTGACCTACAGAGGAATTGCAAGCAAAGAGCGAGGAGGCCCCATATATATCCTTCATCTGGACTCGCCAGTTGTTAACACTACATCCCATTAGTTTCATCGTGTCACGGGTTTTGGGTTTTTGAGTATTTTGAATTTTATCCCATTAAATTTCATTTATTCATTGTTTCTGGCAGGGATTGAACCCAGAAGTGTTTTGCTAGTGAGCACATCCCCAGCCCTTTTTTATTTTTGACACAGGGATTTGCTAAGTTGCTTAGGACCTTGCTAAATAGCTGAGGCCGGCTTGGAACAAGTGATCTTGTCTCAGCCTCCCAAGCCGCTGGGATTACAGGCATGCGCCATGGAGCCTGACCTCATTTTACATTTTCAAGGGGTGGAGTCTTGCTGCATTTCCCATCCTGGTCCTGAACTCCTGGGCTCCAGCTGGCCTCCTGCCTCAGCCTCCTAAGTAGCTGAGACTATTGGCGAATACCACTGAGCCTATGCGAGTGTGTGCTTTTTAACCAATATACCAAATCGTTTGTGTTACTTGAAGACATTATGATACACCATCTCTGAATATGTCACCATATTTCTCAGAATTGTCTCATACAAAACCTTAGTGGAATTAACACACTGAGAAAGTTTAACCTTGAGGTGATATTGACTTCTAGTATAGGTCTCCATGAAATATTTTCTGATTGCCCCAATATCAGTGTTGCTTCTAAAACCCCTCTTTCCAATCACAGGCTCATGCAATTCATTTGTCTTTCAAATTCTTTAGTCTCTTTAAACTAGAACATGACCCCAGATCCTTTGACTTTCATGTCAGTGAGATTTTGGAAGACTGAGTGCAGTTGTTTTGCAGCAAGCACTCATGTCTGATGGCTCCCTCCTGTTTAAATTCAGGTTAGGCATTATGGGCATTTGGCCCAGTTGCTTCTGGGTCTGTGGTAAAGAAGCACATCATGGTGGGGACATATGACAGTGGAAGCCAATCCACCTCATAGTGATCATTGCATGTGAGTAACATGCTCAATTTGTGAAAACTTCTTCGCTTCTACGAAGAGCCGCTGTCAAGCTCAAACTCCACCAGGTGCAGAGGGAGCTCATGGTTAGAGCTTCTGGGACCCAGGCCTCATGGAGCACCATTGCATACTCCCTCCTGTGCCCACAGGATCCCTGGGCCGATACCCAGCCCCTGGGAGAATGACTACTTCTCATGTGACCATGGGTCCCGGGGCCCAGTGCCCACCAGTTCTGGCCACTCCTGGCCTAGAGTCCTACCCCAGACCAGCTGAGCCCACCCCTCTACCAAACCCCACCTGATCATGAGATTCTGGGTTTCACCTTGTCCCTTGGCTGGTGACCACATGCTGAACATGTGGTCAGCATGATGTTCCAGCTCATTCCATTGTGAAGGAACCAATTTCCTGCTGTGGTGCTGCACGGAGAGAAAACATATCAATCACATCCAGGTTTGGTGGGTTGTGAGAATTATTTAAATACAAAGGTGTATTATTGTTCTAAACAACACCCTCTATTTTTGCAAAATATGCAGGTGGAGAACTGTGACACATATGTACACGTTTAGTGAATAAATTTCAAGGACACCGATACAGAATCACACAGTCCCTGGTCATAGAAGCGAGCACTCCCAGGATCCCTGTATACTCCTGGGGTGTCCTTGTGTGATCTCATCTCTCTTACCCCTCCAGGAAAAGACACACATCCTTTCTTGTGTGATCATTCTTTGTTCACTGTTCTTCATGGCATTCATATCTCATGTGTACACCATAATGACATAGTTTGGTGTTGCCTGTTATTTACTTTGTAGAAGTGGCATCACAGATAATGTCCACATTGTTTGCTTCTTGCATTCCACATGAAGACTTCACCTCTGAACATGTGAATTTGGGTTGTCTATCTGAATTCCATGTGGCGGTGTTGAGTTGGTAGAGATCTGACTCTGGACGTGAGAAAAAATATGGATATGGGAGTCATCGTGGTATCAATGGCTTCTTTTTCAGGGTCCACTCTGGAGACAGAAATCACACCAGTTTTTATTTAATTGTGGTAAGAGTAACATAACTTAAAATTTGTCATCTTAATCATTTTTCTTGATCAGTTCAGTATTGTTAATTTATTCATGCGACTGTGTGACCAGTCTCCTGAACTTCTTATTTACAAAACTAAAACATAAGTCCATTAAACAACAACTCTCACTTTCTTGTGCCTCCAACCTCTGAAATCCAGTATGCCACTTTCCGTGTGTTCATGATTTCACTCTTTCAGACACTTCATATAAGTGCAGTCACATATAATTTGTCCTCTTTTGACCAACACATTTCAAATACAATGTCTTCCTCTCTGAGGATCCACTACAGGTTTCCTTTTTTTACCCTATTTGTGCCATTTCAAGTTGCCACCAATAGCTTATATGGGTTTTAATTCATATATGTCTTCACCAACATCACCCCAGTTTTATTGTGGAATTCATTTTATTTTATTCTATTTACTCCTTTCCCACTGTATGGTTATATAATTCAATAGAAACATAAAATTGTACTATTATGGTAGAAAATGTGATTTTTCAAACATTATAGTTTGTGGAGTACCAAAACTGAGCTGATAACATATACATAATCTCACAGTTCTACCTTTTCATGGAAAGAATTCTTAAAATACATTCCCATAGAGATTTTGAAGTGTACAATAGATTTTTATTAAATGTTGTCAATATATTACACAATAGAACTCTCCAACTTATTACCCCTAACTGAAATTTTGTATTATTTGACCAACATCTCCCAATACTCCCTCCTGTCCCAGCCCCTGGTACCACTCTTCTGCTCTCTTTTTTTCACTAGATTCAAATTCCACACATAACTGAGATAGTGAGTATTTGCCTTCCTGTGCCAGGCTTCTTTGAATTAACATGATATCCTCCAGGTTCAGACAGGCTCTCACAAGTGCCAGGGATTCCCTTTTAAATGCTGAATAATATTCTATCCTGCACATGTATACAGGTTTTCTTTGTCCATTTATCCATTGACGGGCACATAACTTGATTCCATGTGTTGACTGTTGTGAGTGGTACTGCGATGAACAGGGATGTGCAGGTGTCCCTTTGACATACTGATTTAATTTCCTTTTGGTTTACACCTAGTAGTGGGTTTGCTGAATCATGTGGTCTTTTAGATATGAGTTGATTAAGGCCCTATACAATGTATTCCATGATGTCTGTGTTAATTACATTCTCACCAAGAGTATCCAGGATCCCTTTTCTCCATGTCCTGTCAACATTTGGAATCTTTTGATTTTTGTCATCATAGTCCTTCTCCTCCTCTACTTCTCTGTCTTCTTCTCCTCCTTTTTCTTTCTTTCTTTTTTTTTTTTTTGGACGTGTAATTGAACCCAAGGACTCATGCATGGTAGGCAAGCACTGTAACACTTAGCTACATCCCCAGCTCTTTTGTAAAATTGCATTTGGAGACCTGGTCCCATTAAGTTGCCTGGGCTGGCCTTGAACTTGTCATCCTCCTCCCTCAGCCCCCCCCCCCCCACCCCAAGCAGCTGGGATTAAAGGCATGTGCCACTATACCCAGCTCTTTCATCTGTTTCATAAGAGCCTTCTACTAGGTAGGAGGGGATATTCTATTGTGATTTCATTTTGCATGTTCCTGATGAGGGATGCCACTGAGCATTTTTTTCATATACCTGCTGGTCACCATAAATGGTCTTTGAAGAAATTTCTATTCAAATCCTTTCTCCATTCTTCTTAGTCAGGTCATTTTCTTTATTTTGATATGTTTGAGTTCCACATATACACTGGCTGTTAGCCCCTTATCAGATGTAATTAGTGTTCCTTTTTTTCCATAAGTTGTCTCTTTACCTTGTTTATTGTTTCCTTGGGTGTACAAAAGCTTTTTAATTTGAGGTACTCTCAGTCCATTTCTGTTTTTGTTGCCCATGCTTTTGAGGTCCTATGAAAATTTTCCTTTCATGAACTACTGCCATGGAGATTCCCACACCCCGTAGCTACTTTAGTTTTATAGTTTGGTTTCTTAGATTTAAGTCCTTCATCCATTTTCGGTTAATTTTCCATACAGTGTGAGGTAAAGGTTGAATTTAATTCTCCCACACATGAAGAGCCAGTTTCCCAGCATCATTGACTGAGGACACTCTCCTTCCCCTTTCATGGGTTCCCAGAATTGTTGTCAAAAATGCCTGTAGCAAAGAGCACCCTCATCTCCTGTCTGCATGTGGTCTTCCCTATGTGTATATCAGTATATACACAGGATTCTCAGAAACCTGAATCCCATGTTTGGATATGGCTTTATTCTAGGGATGTCTGATATATAATTGCAAAAGAGGCAGCTGAAAGTTTGTGAACATGGGCAGAGCTTCCATATACTAGAACAATGGTTGGACAAAACGTAGAATACAAGACCTGCCAAGAAGGTTGGCAGGATTATCTCTGCCATCTTTTGGTTTGCAGTCCGGACTCCAAGCTATACCAGATCTAAAAGAAAGGAAAGCCCACCTCCAAATCATCTGAAGCTTGCAAATGGACAGGGAGGCAGAGAGGGAAGAGGAAGAGGAGAAGGAAGAAGAAATAACAAAAGAAATTAAAGCCTCTTCCACTCTCTGCACATGACGACTGTGCTGTGGCACTCCTTCAATGCTTAACTTGGTCATTTTCACCTCTACCTGGGCCTTATGCTTTCCACATGCACTGAGGCCAGATATCAGTCAGAGGTGAAACCTTAGGGTCTTTTCAGGACTTTGCTATGCACACGACTTGCCCTGCACATGCAAGTGGTTTTCTGAGATCCCCAGTAATCACGGGTGTTTGAAGTGCCCTAAATTCACTCTTTCCCATCCTAAAGTTTCAGCAGTCTTGACTACCTCAAACATAAATCTTTTCCTGGGAATGGTGGCAGTTAGCCTGCCTTTTATTGTTTTCAAGAATTATTTGCCTGCTCTCCTGCCCTGGGTGAGTTCTGAGTAAGATGCACTGGTTCTTCGGCTGGCCCTAGACAGACAAGAAAGGACAAATATAATTCTTCAAGATGTGTCTAGTCTGCTCTCTTGGGAACCAGAGACCAGAGTCTCACACCAAGGATGTGGATGGCAGTATACAGGGCCGCCACTGAGCTAGGAAGGGGCACAGAGCAAGGATAAGGGAGAAAACCACTATTGTTTCCAACCATTTTAAACCTGCCTCTGTCTTGGTTCTGCATTGGCTTAGTTGCTGTAAACGTCGACCATTTTCTAGATTTCTGAGAATGATGATTGTGATCATTTTTTTCTAGATTTGTTAGAAGGATGATTGTGATCATTTTCCCTTGATTTCCGATGTTTCTCTGTAGTTCCTCAGAACTATCTGCTTCACCAATAATGCTGATTTGCTTATGCCAGCTTAGATTTTTTTGCTTTGTTTTGGTTTTGGTACCGGTCTTTGAACCAAGAGGTGCCTGACCACTAAGCCACATCTCCTGCCCTTCTTTTTTTTTCTTATTTTGAGACAGGATGTCAATAAGCTGCATATGGCCTCACTATGACTGGCTTTGAACTTGTAATCCTCGTGCTTCATCCTCCCTAGCCGTTGGGATTACAGGTATGACCCACTGCAACCAGCTTCTCTGTTGAGGTTTTGAAATGTTTTCAAATAAATTCAATGCAGAAAGTAAAGTCTTTCCTAAATGGCAGCACAATATTTGGGTATCCATATATTCAAAATGAAAGAAGAAAAAACAGAGGAAGGAAAGCATTGAACTTCAGAAAAACTACAAAACTGTGACTTATAATGTATCGTTGGTAAAAATGCAGAAGGTAAAAATATAGACATTTTAAGAATAAAATGTAGGAGAAAGGTTATTGTGGCTTGAGTTTAGGTGAAGTTGTAGAAATAGTAACTGTTCTGTACAAACTCTAAGAAAAATTATTAAATTGGATTTCCACTAAATTAAAACTGTTTCTCTCAGAGAGACTCTGCTAAGACAATGGAAAGATAAACACAAAATGGGGGAAGATATGTATAAATAAAAACTATACCCAGAATATGTAGAATATATAAAGAACTTTCCAGTTCTTCAATGAGAAAAAAAGCTACACAATAAAATATTGAGCAAGGACATTTATTAGATCATCAACAAAGAGGATATACTGATGGTAAATAAGCACATTAAAAGGTATTTGAGCCAGTAGCGGCAGCACGTGCCTCTAATTCCAGTGGCTCTGGATGCTGAGGCAGAAGGATTGCGAGTTCAAAGTCAGCCTCAGCAACAGCCTGTTGCTAAGCAATTCAGTGAGACCCTGTCTCTAAAAGAAATGCAAAATAGGGCTGGAGATGTGAATCACTGGTTTGAGTGACCCTGAGTTCAATTTCTGGTACCAAAAAGAGAGAGAGAGAGAGAGAGAGAGAGAGAGGGAGAGAGAAAGATATTCAACATCATTTCCACTAGGAAAATGCAAACTAAAACCACATTGTGATATCACTGTACTACTATTGGAAGGACTAAAATAAAATTGTACTCTCAGTGCCACGTGATGATTATGTTGAAAATAAAAAACAGGAACTCACATATTTTGATGGAGAGAATCAAACGGTACATCCTCTCTGGAAAACACATGCAACTTCTTATAAATTTAACACACATTTTGTCATAGCAGTCTCACTCCTCAAGGCTTGACCAAGACACCTCTTCATACAAAAACTTGCTCATGAATGTTGGCGGGAACTTTATTCATAATCACAAGAAAACCAAAAGCAATCACCAGATGAAGAAATAAATGCCATGTATCCCTACAACAGGACACTATTTAACAATATAAAGGAAGAAACTAGTGATACATTCAATAACAGGGTGAATTGCAAGGGCTTTATTGCTCAGGGAGAGAAGGTTGTACACAAAGGTGACATACTGTATACTTATGTTTGTAGAGCATTCTCAACAGGAAAAATTACAGGGATAGACAGCAGATCACTGGTTGTCAGAGCATCAGAATAAGTGAGATGGTTTGAAGATGCAGGGTCAGAATGAGGGAGACTTTTGTGATGGTGGAAGCGCTGTGAGTCTTCATCGTGGTGGTTACTACAAGAACCTATCCATGTGTTAAAAGTCTTGGTACTGAAATTTGAAGCAAGTTAATTTTACTGGACAATAATTTTATGGTATAAAAGTTTGAAAATTATAAAGATGAAGCACACATAAGTGATTAAGAATCAAAATGACAAGCTTTCCATTTATATGCTAATTAGTATTCATTTTGACATAATTCTAAAATCATGGGTTATAAATGACTCTAATTTGGTGGTAAGTACTTCAGTTTCCCTCTCTTCATTCCTCCCTGTTTCCTTCCTGTTACTCACTTATCTTTTGCTATGCTTTTAGTTTAAAATATTAATTAGTGTTTCAAGACACGTGCTGGAGACAGATCATTTGGCAGGACCTTTTGTAGTCCCTGCTGGCATCCTTTGAATAGTCCAGCTAGTCTTCCTATGTTATTCTGGGGAGTGGGATTGGGGGCTTTCCAGATACAACAGCAATTGTGCAAGTAGAACTGAATGGGTGACTGCAGACATGCAGAAGACCCAGTCGACCCTGAGGTGGAACCTTCCCCAGCCAGGCAGCCATCTCAGGTGTAGATCCGGAGACATCAGGCCTCTGACATCTGCCAGTGAGGAGGCTTTCTCACTCTCCAGGCCTCATTGGAGATCAGTCAGAATAGGATATACGAGGGTGAGGCAAGCAAAGACAGGTGAATGTGAGTGGGAATTGGAGGCAGGCAGGTGTGAAATTAATTGAGTGCTGCTGTGTGGCAAGAGAGGAAAATTCTAGCATTCTAGGGCCTTCCAGAAATCAATGGAGGAACATATGATGGAAAATTTGCACCCCACCACCACTGGTAGGGCTTTCTTTTGTGTCCATTCTGGCCCCTCAATGCGTACTTTGTTGGTGTTCTCACAGGATACCGAGGACTGTTTGGGGTTTTCAAATTTATGAATGTGTACCTAAATCCATGCACTGTTCTACAACTTAGCATATGCAGCACGTAGATTGTTTTTTGAATATATTAAGAGAGCCTTGTGTGTCTGGACTTGCTCATTCTCATCTCCTGGATGCATAGTTCACAGTGCATTCCTGCATCCCCTGAGCAGTGGGAATCCAGAGCATTCCCACACTATTTCCTTCACTGGATTCCTTGTGTGTCTTTGTGCACTACACATACTAGCTTTTCTGAAGATGATGTGCTCAGCCCTTGCTAAACTTCTCTATTTTCTTGCCTTAGAATGGCAGCAACAGGAGTGACCTAAACCTAGGACTGTTGCAAGGATGAGTTAATATTTATCTACAGTGCTTAGAAGAGTGCCGGCACACAGTGAAATTTCTAGGATTTGCATTCTGCTCATTCTGTCAAATCACTCTCCCCAATGGCTCTGCTCCACCTGCACCCCAGGGGATGTAAAAAACATCGTTTTGTTCCCAAAGGCTTCCACCATGGAATGGTAGTTCTTTCGTTGAAGTAAACCTGGTATGTGAACATTGATTTTTTGATTTACTTTGTATCTTCAAGATCAGTGATGTTCAGCATCTCCTGGGATGTTTCCTGATTCTAGGGATTATCACTACTTTGCATGAACTCACTGTGGGAATCCGATAGGATCTGCCAGAGGAGGGCAGACAGCAGACTGCCAACGAAGTGCCTAGGGAACACTTTACATGCTGCTTTGAATGCCTACTGTCCCCCAGCAGTTCTGAATGATCCTCTGGGGATTGCCCATCCAAACTTCCCATTCTCTTGCCCTTTTGGGGAAAAAGTACAAGGACAACAGATCACTGACTATGGACCTCCTTGCCCACATTCTATTGAGCTGGAGGTCTTGCGGGAACAGGGATTTGCTAATCCTTTCTGTACTTTATGCTTCACATCCACAATTACTTTGAATCCTCATTGGCCCCTGAGCCAGGTAATATTATTAATACAGATTGGAAACCGAGGCTCAGAGGCAGTGGTCTCATAGGAAAGCTCCCTGCCACAGGTGGCAGAACAGGAAGCAGTAGTTGCAGTGCACCGAGAACCAGACTCTACTGCTGGAAAGGACCTTTCCAGAGCCAGTAGAACTGTGGGCTTTGTGGCAATCTCAGCGCTCTCACGTTTATTAGGAAGGACCCGGAGGGTGGACCCAATAAGGGGCACAGGGGTTGGCTAGGGCTAACCAACCAGAAGGCTGCGAGGCAGTCATAACAGGCACAGGAAGGCCCTCAGGGTTTGCTGGGCCCTTGTTTCACCTGTGGCGATGGCGTTCCGAAGGTCTAAGCGCTTGCGCTCTAACAGGGGCGGACGTCTCCCCTCCACCAGGCGTGGTAAAATGGGGTCCACTGCTGAGGCCTCCCTTCCAGGACACAATCTTTACTCGGAGAGAGGGAAGCCCACCGGTGTCTGCAATGCAGGTCCTGGAACTCCACAGGAACTGGGCCTCGGCCTTGAGTTCTGGTCACCTTGGAACCCAGAGGGTAAGCAAGGACTCCCAGTCCAGGGATGTGAGCTCCTGAAGGAGGAGGAGGACACGCAGTCAGGAGGATCTGTGCACTGGGACTGTGAAGCGAGTCCTGGCTCTCCAGCACACAAGGAGGGGTATGCTCTTGACTTTGTGCCCCACCTCCCTGTGAAGTCTGCAGACATCATGAAACAGCTGACTATCCAGGAAGTCCAGAGCAGCAGAAGATACCGATCCCAGGAAAGCTGGATCACTGAACTGTCCGGCATTTGGGCTAACGCAGAGGCTTGCCCCAGCAGGAGAGGCGCCCTGAGCCCAAATGCATTCAAAACAACGCAGGGCTCTGCTGCCCGACTTCAACATCCCAGTGGGCCTAGGGCGGGCCTGGTGTGGGGCAAGCCCCAAACAGGCACCAAAAGCAGGAGGATGGGCAGTGCGGATGCCCAGCAGCCCTCTTCCAACCCCGAGTCTTCAGATGAGCTCAGTGAGATACAGCTGAGGAGGGTGAGCATTTGCCCCAGAGGAGGAGGCCAGGCCAGGTCCTGCAGCCCCAGGGAGCCCGGAGACCCAGCTAGAAGCACGAGTGTCCACAGCACAGAGAATTTCCTTAACATGCCGGGCTCTCTGCCGACAACCACTTCCCCCAGACTCACCCCAGCCATGAACAGGCAGGCCTTCACAGAGCTGGAAGCCAGCGCCTGCAACAAAATGCAAAGCCTGCTTTGGGGCAAGGGAGGCAGCAGGCCCAGCTACCCAGGAGCTGCAAGTGCTGCTGCCGCAGGCAGCCTGCCCAGGGCAACTCCTAGGATTAAGACCATCCAGGAGATGAAATCCTTTGGGAGTCGCTCAAAGGTTACCATGGATAGAACCTTACCTTCATGGGGGCAGAGACTCAGGGAAGAGCCCCTGGAAGCAGTCACCTTCCCCCCAGTCTCCAGTGTTGGGAGAGCCAAGAGATTTTGTTTGCTGCCCTTGGAACCCCAATGGCCCATGCACAGTGGCCGCAAAAGGAGATATATACCAGATATGCCACAGACAACTTGGGAGTTCCAGCCTGAAGCCAATGAAGATGATGATGCAAATAGAGTTGCAGTCACACAGGCCCAAGTGAGTTTGCCCTCCTCCTTCTCCTAGCCCCTATTTCTTTGTCCATGCTCCTGCTGCTGCTTAGCCAGGGATGTCCTTGGGAACCCACAGCCACTGAGATGCCAAATTGGGGGTTGTACTACAAAGTAGAGGCAGGTTTGTTGGCTATATTCTGTGCCTTTCCTGCTTCCTTCCCTGACAGAGGCTGGGATGGAAAGCAGGGCGGGACATCAAATACATGGTCAGTTGGCCCTATCCAGTTTGGGCTGTGCAGTGTGGGTGTTCAGTTCCATTTGCCTCCCGATTCCTCCTTCCCAGTTCTTCTACCTTGGGTCCTGAGCTTTCTCAATATCCCTCCCCAGCCGCTGCCGGAGCTTCTGCATGACTCCGCCCTTTCTTCAGGCATAGGGCTGAGTGAGCGAGACAGTGCTGATGAGATGAGCCAAGCTTGGGACTTCACCATTGTTCCCCACCTCACCCCAGCCCCTGTGCACACATAATCATACTCATCAGGTTCACTCTCTGACTCAGTGAAAAATTTCTGTGTTAGCTTCCAGTACACAGGCCAGGAAAACCTTGCCTATACAGGAATTATGGAGAATTGGGAAGTTGTGATCCCAGCATCAGAGTGCCCCAACCTCCAGGAATCTCCCAGCCCTTTGATCTGTTCCATGGAGGCCTCATGCCCAGAGGCCCTGTCCCCTCTGGTGAGTGTTGTGGGGTGGGTTTGATTGCAAGAGAGAAGGGCAGGCTCTGTCACTTCCAGAGGCCCATCCTTGCTCCCAGGCTTCCTTGCCTCTGCAGGAAGTACTCTGCTAGAAAGCGTGTGATCAGAATTTTCCCTGGGCACTTGTTTTCTGCATGGGGTTTATGTGGCGGGGATAATTTGTAGCAGTGTTCAAAAGAATTCTAGAAGTAGACTCTTAGAGGAATACAGCCTTTTCTTTTGGGTCCTGTTGAGCCACAGCGCTCCTCACAGGAACTGGCTGTGAGTGCCTCTCTGCCAGTGTCCAACCCAGAGCCCCAGTGCTAGGGCTGCACAGTGCCACCTGGGGCTATCACTGTGGATCAGGGAAGACTGGCCTTGAGAGAGGGTGGAGCCTCGGGGGAGAGCAGGTGCAACTTGCTGCCTGCAGAGGGACTTGCTGCCTCACTTTAGACCCAGCCGGGCCCTTCCACTTCCACTGGACAGTGGGCTGGATTTTCTGCTCTCTTTCAGACAACCAGGATCCACCTGTGCCTCTCCCAGTTCCCCCTGTGCCTCACCTGGTTCCAAAAGGGCCATGGCAACTATTTGCAGAACAGAACTGTCCTCGGGTAATGCTTTCTCTGGCTCCTAGAAATGCCTGCCCTAGCTGGATGGAGGGCTTTGAGGAAATGGAAACTGACCATGTTGCTATGGGTCTTTGGGATATGGGGAACATAAGGATGGCAGTGGGGAGGGGGGTGAGTGGGAAAATGAAGAGGGAGGGGATCAGAATATTATTCTCATTTCTTCTTCTCTGTTGTCTGCTGGACTAGTGTGCGGCACTACTGGAAGAAATACAGATCATCAAAGAACAAATAGGTATGAGGAGCCCTAGACTGGGGCAGAGGCAGACCTAGGTTGTCTCGTGGTGCAGATGCCTGGGGTGGGATGGGACTTCAGATACAGGCAGCACCACAAGCAGGGACTGCCTGTGGCTGGCCCAGGAGCCTTCTGTGCCTTGACTGCTGGGGCAGACATCAAATGTGTACAAAGAGCAGTGCGTTGTGTGAACGCCATGTATTCTGCCCTTGAGTCCCAGAAGTCTCCTTCTCTCAGGACCTTTATAGAAACCTCCTTTATTTTTTAAGAGTTGGTTGGTGTGGTTTGTTTGGTGTTTGTTGCCCAGAGCTTTGTTGCCTGCTTGTTTATTTTTAACACGTTTCTGGATGCTACTGCTGTGCCCCAGTATTTAAGCACTACTGGTACATTTTGTTCCCATATAGAAGATATTTCCATGTTGAATTCCAGTGGTAGTTGAGGGAGTCATTCTCTTTTAACTGGGACTGGAGAGGGGTCAGTTTGTAGGACTGGTGCTTCCCCCAAGGCATGGGGGAAGTGTCATCAGGGGGCAATCTCCTGTATCCAAGTGTCTGAAGTGCTGGGTTCTGCCTGTCTCTTTCAGCAATCATGCACTCACTCCATTACAAGTTCCAGGACTTTGGGAGTGAGTGATAGGTTCAGCACGCCCATTGCCCACAGTCCCAGCTTGCTGGGAGGGCTTTGGCTGTCCGTGGTCCAGTGGAGGTCCTGCCCCTGCTCAGCTTGACAGAATGAACTCAGCATCTTTGTACAAGGCAAACGACCGGAACCCAGGAGAAGCAGCCAAGCTCATTCCCTCTGCTTTTTCTTTAACCAGGGATTCTTCTCTGCCCTTGCTTTTGTCCTTGATTCCCCCGCAGTTCACATCACTTTCAAATTAAAAGACCTCTGACATCCTGTGCTCTGCCTCCTCTCTGGGAAGGTACTCGTGGTGGGGGGATCAGGAATGGATTGGGAGCTGCCTGATTTTAGTGCAGGTTAAGAAAAGGATCCATGGTTTTCTGTGGTGGACCTCTCTCTGGGGGTAGTGTGGGCCAGGAGCTTTGTGTATCTGAGCCAGGAAGCTTGTGCTCAGGCTTACCATGATGCCCTGGGTTGTGTGGGCTGGGCCCAAGCATCATCTCCCTTTTCCCACTGGCCCTCTTGGGGCTTTTTGCTAACTTCCCTTTCTCTGGGGTTCACAGAGGAAACATTCCTGCTTTCTATAGCCCTTCAGAAGAATCTAATGGCCCCCTTCCACATCCACTGGCCCCCTACCATTCCTGCTCTGTTTTCATATCCTGCTTTTACCCTCGTATCCTTTTCTGTCCTGAGCATCCCTGATCTCTCCCGTGGCTCTCTCCTGGTGCTCTCTTCTGAGTGAGTTCTTTCCATGGGCATTTAGAGGGCAGAGTTGAGCTCAATTCCCATGTCCCAGACCCAGTCTTCTTTCTAGATTCACTATCTTTCTGGTAGCACCCCACAGAGGGAAAGCATAGTTAGAAATTGCCCATCAATTTTAGTTCCTGCTTAGCCCTCACCTTTGAAGCTCAGTTGCCAAATCCTGTCAGTTCTCCCTTCTTCCTTTCAGTAGAGGAGTGGAGGCAGAGGTCACATCCTAGTAAGTGACAGACCAATTTGAAAGCACAGGGAACATGGAGAATCATGTTGGGCTGTCTCTGGTTTGGAGGTGGGGACAGTTGGTCTCTGGCTTAACTGGGGGAAATTGCCCACCTGCAGCTAGAATGGATGGTGCAGAATCAGAATGTCCACATCCACCAAGTCATACACAGTGTCAGCCCTTTTCTATGCTGTGAACTCCATAACTACTGTTTGAAAAGGATCAGTTTGTTTCTAGGGCAGATGTGGATAACAGCTGTGCATATTCATGGATGGTCTCCCTCCAAAATACTGTTTGACCACCTCCACGGCACAGATTTTTCTAGACATGATAATCTGGGTCCCAGCTTAATCTTCTAGCATGCATCCTGAGATCACATGAGATTTGTGTCTGAACTCCATACTCTGATGTCACAGTCACAGAAGCATAGTTAGGGTGGGTGTGCCTGAGACTCAGGGACACATTCGTATTTGAGTAAGCCGAGACAAGCGTGGGTTCTGCAGTTCCAATTCCCAAGAGGCTGGGTGTTTTTAATGTGTGTTTTGGTCAACTGTTTTGCCACTGTGACTAAAAAAAGTGACAATAACAATTTTAGTGGCAGAAAAGTTAATCTGGGACTCATGGTTTTGGAGGTCTCAGTCTGTAGACAGCCAACTCTCCTGCTTGGGCCCAAGGTGAGGCAGAGAATCGTGGTGGAAAGGTGTAGTGGAGGAGTGCAACTCAGAACATAGCACCAGGGAACAAAGAGAGTGTTCCCCAAATTGGGGACAAAATATGTACCCCAAAGACATGCCTGCACCCCATACCTTCCTATAGTTACCACTCAATTTATCCCTATCAGCAGTTGTTGCATTAAGTTTAGGCTCTAATAACCCAATCATTTCACCTCTGAACTTTCTTGCATTGTCACTTACATCACCTTTGGGGGGACACCTTTTATCTAACCCATAATACAGAGAACTCTGGCAAATCATGATTGAACCTTAAAATTGAGTGTGTACATCTCCTTGTGTCAAAGTGTGCCTGTACATCAAGTGAGTTTTAATGATGACCCTTGAGAGGATACCTGATGTGGGGTATGGAGGAACTGGAGCCTGGGCCTAGAAACCATAGGCCATCAAATGCACAAGAGTAAGGTTGGCATCTCTCTTTTAGGAGAGGTGTTTTTATGGTCGTAAAACGTAAGAGAAGGTGTTGTCAGCTTTCTGTCACCATGACCAAAATACTTGAAAGAATAATGTGGAGGACAAAATATTTATTATGGCTAAGGGAGTTCAGGCTACCTTTCCCAGCCTCCAAGGCTTGCAAACCTTATCCCTCAGACTCTGGGAGGGAGTCTGAAGGAGGCTCTGGTATTTGTGCTGGGTGTCTGAGTAACCGCCACTCAGAGAAATAATCATAGCATTGGGACCCTTAGGAACCTCCTGTGTGCGCCACCCCAGTCATATCCCCCTCTCCAGATCTACATGGTTACCTGACTTCTCCAAGAATCACTTTCTTCTGCTTAATGTATAAACAAATGCTCTTAAAATAGACCGTCACCAAGATCCAAAAATTAAATTAGGTCAAGTTATGTGTAAAATTACAAGTGCAGGGGGAAAAGCCTACTACTTGGCAAGTAATTATAAAGAGATGAAGCCAGGTCACCACCACTGTGCTGTAGAGACTGTACATTGTACCTTCAGAAGTCCCATTTGAGTCCCTTTCTGGGAAGGGAGCCAAATGCAGAAGGCTGCACACTGCAATATTCTTTTCACGGGACATGGGAAAGGCAAAAACCTAGTGGTCAAAATAGTGAATTGTCTGTTTCCAGGGCGTGGAAGTTCCATGAAGGGGTTAACTACCCTATGGCATGAAGGAATTTGGGGGATGCTATAAATGTCATCGAGATTATTGTTTTAATCCATTACCATTGTGCATTCAAAGGAGCCATACACCTGTATGTAAATTATATCTAAGTACTTCAGACTTTCTAGAAAATATCACACACATTTCATATCAAATGGATATAGAAATTTACTAATGAAGACCTTTAAATATGGGGATTTTGTATTTCCCCACCTTTTATGTTGGTACTGGGGATTGAACTCAGAGGTGCTGAGTCACTGAGCCACATCCCCAGCCCTATTTTATATTTTATTGAGAGACAGGATCTCACTGAGTTGCTTAGTGCCTTACTTTTTCTGAGGCTGGCTTTGAACTCATGATCTTCCTACCTCAGCCTCCCAAGCCACTGAGATTAAAGGTGTGTGCCACTGCGCCCAGCTCCCTCCTCTAATCTCTTAATGTGCTAGTTATATTACTATATTTTCTTAAGTAAATGAAATTTGTGCCGGGATGTATCCAATTTAGTGACACCATAGCATGTATTCCTCAAGTGCCGCCATCTATCCTAGCCGACCTAATGCTGAGTTCACAAAATCTGACTACTCCAATAACTCAAGAAAACGACAAAGAAAGCACGCAAACACAGAAATAGCTTTTCAATATTCTGGAGACGGCTCTGCGACCTTAAGGGTCCAAGGAAAGAGAAAGAACCATTGGAATTCTTTATTCTTATATAGGGGACACACAAGGGGAGGTTCCATGGAACATTCTATGCTAAAAAGGGCAAAGGAGTAGGATTACAAAGGAACAGGGGAGTGTAGGTCAACCCCTGCAGGTGAAGCCTACACCTGGAGCCTGCCTTGCTGTCGGAGCAGGGACAACGCCACATCACTACCAAATGTAGCAATTGGTCAGAGCCCCAGGGCATCAGGACTTAAAGGCATGTTCATCCATGACAGCTCCCGACACTGGAGGATTCAGTTTGATAATATTCTGTTTCTGCTTTTACTCCTATTTGTGGTTGACATTTTCTTCTCTAAAACTGTTGTGGTCAGGATCTGGTATGCAGGTAACTTCAACCTCATAACATGAGTTGGGCAGTACCCCTGATTTTCTATTTTTCTGCCAGAGAAAGAAAAATACTATGGATCTTGTCAGCATTTGAAATGAAAAAAATGGCAAAATCCTAGAAGTCAGATTACAATGGCAGGGAGGGGTGGTAAAGTTGGTCAAGGATACAAAATTTCAGCTATAGAGGAGTAATAAGTCAGGGAGTTCTGTCATCCAACCCGGTCACTACAGTTAATAACAATGTATTGACTGCTTGAAAATGGCCCCTGGAAGTTGAGAGTCCAATGGTGGCTACCAGAGGCCCAGGAGAGTAGAGGGAGGGGTGGGGGAAGGTTGGTCAATGGGCACTCAGATACAGTTAGGTGGGGTAAGGAGCCCCGGTGTGCGATTGCACGGTAGGGTGAATATACACAACAATTACGTTCTGCACATTTCACAAAGCCAAAAGAGGACTTCATCTGTGGCCACCCCACCGGAGGGAGGTGAGATGACAGGTGACATCACCAACTCTCAGGCGACACGGACTGGTGGCAGCACAATGTTTGGGAAGATCACCTGCAAGCAAATCCCACTCAAACTCATTTTTGAGGATGAGCAGGTCTTGCTTCCTGTGACCTTTCCCTGAAGCACTAACTTGTTTTCTGGAGGTCCCCCAGAAAGGGTATTTCAGACTTCTGGAGCAGCAGCGGATGCCGACACATGTATTCTTGGACCTTTCAAGGTTGTTGGCAGGAAATGCACTGTTGATTTGGGTCTGAAGAAGCGTATTTCGTGTTGGTGAATGAAGTTTCAGGGGGTGGGGATCCATCATGTTCATGTGCATGTCCTTGGAGGTTAGCAGTATATTGTCCTCCTGGCTAAGCACGATTTGGGGATGATTTCCCCTTTATTAGGCTGTGATCCAGTTTGCAAGATCCAACATATTAAGCACTACACTCAATTTTGCCTCTGTTTTGAGAAATGGAGGAAATGATTTCTAAAAAATATCCATAATATACACTTTGATGTCTGGTGAAAAAAAATCTGGAAAAAAGGATTTTGAATATTTTCTCTATATGGAAATTATAAATGTGGAGATTGATGTTTTTGACCCAATTTACACATTACCCAATGTATACATGTATTGAAACATCATATGGTACTCCAGGCATTTGTAGAGCTTTCATGATTTGATGTATCAGTCTGAAACTTCGTAAATAATTACACTCCTATGAGAAATTTTATGTTTACTCACCAAAAAAAAATTGTAAGCATGTGAAATAATGCATGTCAACTAGCTCAATTTAGACATTTAACAATGTGTACATATTTCAACACATTATGCCACACACCATAATTATATATGATATTTGTCAGTAAAACATAAATAAAAATAGGCTGGGTGCAGTGACCCACACCTGTAATCCCAGGCACTCTGCAGACTGAAGCTGAAGGATTACTTGGACAACATCATATAACCCTGCCTCAAAATAAAAAGTAACGCTGTGTGGTTAAGCACCCCTGGTTCAATGCTGGTATAATACGAATAATAACAACAACAATAATGATAACAATAAAAAATAAAACTATAGACCTGGGGGTGCAGCTAAGACATAGAGTGCCCCTGTGACTGAGGCAGGGCACCTGCATAGGTGTGGAAGCAGGACAAACTGAGATATGCATTTCTGCTGCTTCTGTGAATATGCCTGTCCAGGAAATGGATCTCAGTACCCTAAACCCCAGGTATGCACATCTGGTAATGGAGGGACAGCTGAGGGTTTTCTGTCCCCATTTCTTTCAGTAGTAGTGCCCATCACGGATTGAGCTGGAGTGGGTGGCAGCTGAAGCTGGGAAAAATTTGAGGTGCTCACACTAGAGAGAGAGAGAGCAGAATGCAGCTGGCACAGCGGGGCAAAGCTTCTCTCCATATGCATTAGGCCGAGCACTCTTACTCGAAGCCGATGGCTGGGAGCTTTTCTCTCCCTGTTTCATTTAGGGTGCCCATCCAGGATCTGGTGGGGGTGAGTCATGGCTGCAGCTGGGTAAAATTCCTCCTGGCTGAGGTGCTCCTGATGCAGAGTGAGAGCAGAATGCAGCTGGCAGAGCTGGGCCCTTTCCCTCCACACCCTCCTAGGCTGAGCGCTCTGATGGCGAGGTAATGGCTGGGGGCTTTTCTCTCCCCTCCTTTTCATTTATAGTGCCCACCAAGGATAAACTGGGGGTGGGTCACGTCTTGAAGTGGGTAAATTTCCTCTGTGCTGTGGTGCTTGCAGGAGGGAGGGAGGGAGGACAAGTGCAAGGCAGACCGTGGCTGTGGGCAATGTCTGTCTCTGGACGTTCTGAGGCTGTGCACCTCAGGAGTAGGCCTACAGACCAGGCCACAGCTGAGTTGCTCAAGTCTGCCCCAGTAGCCTCTGCGGGTGGGGACACAGTGGAAACTCAGAGTTCCATGTCTACCCTGCTAGTGACAGTGGCCCTTGTGAGAGCTGGGAGAGGAGCAGTGGCAATCCTGAGCAGTCCAGGCTGCCATGGGGCAACACACATGACTGGCCACATTCTCAGTCTCACAGGGCAACCTGGTTCATGTGAACAGCACACTCTGTGGCTCTCTGCATTATAACACCTGTTTCCTACTATGTAGCACTTTCAGTGGGTGTGTGTCCTAGTCACCTTCTTGAGTTAAATCTGGTTCTTGAGGCAGTCACCTGCTGAGCCAGTGCAGTGGAACAATTGTGAGGTCCCATAGAGGTGCATATGCATGGGATTCTGGCCCCTAATGCAGTCTAACTTCAGACAATAGTTCCATTCCCTGGAGGCAGGCCAAACATGGCTACAGTTAGGTTCATTCAATGAGGCGTCTGGCAAGCTATGTTATGGTTTATGTTATGTTTTTAGTATGTAGCCTAGGCCATGGGTAGGCTATGTTATGGTCAGTGTGTAGTCACTGTCAGAAACATTGGTTCAGTGTATGTACTCAAGATCATAAACATTTTGCTTGTGAGCATGCGTCCACTTATGTAACCTGATTGCAGTGAGCCTTCTTTGGCCTGCAAATAAAAAGGGCTTACGAATAGGACACAACTTTCTGATGTACATATGTGTATTACGCTGCAGTGAATCTTATCTTCTAGTGCATATGCAAAAATTTAAAAAGTAACTATGGGTAAATGGCAGAAAGACCAATAGAGGGAAGGGTGCAGGGAGTGAGGAGAGGGAAGGGGAAGGAGAAGCACTGGGGACTGGATTAGAAGGAGATATATCCCATGCTGTTTTATGTCATGATGGATTCTCCTGTTATGTATAACTAAAAAGAACAAATTTTAAAAGGCCTATGAAAAAGACTTGGGGGACAATTGGAACTGATGGGGGAAAAATGGACCTGACAGGGGCTAAAGATGAAGCTGGAAGCTAGAAGCTGTTGCCATCTCTGAATGAAGCATGCCCACTATTCCATCCGCATCTCGCATCTTCTTCCACCCGCTGGGATCCCAAATGTGTCTCCTGGTTCTGAGCTCCTGCATGACACCTTCTAAAGATGACAGTTGGTTATAGGCTCCTGAGGATTCACTGAGAACTATGGTAAACTTCTATACCAATGCCAGACTTCTGTGCACATTTCAGGCCTCTTCTGCATTTAGTCTGTGAGCCTGCAAGGCCTGGGCCGTGGAACAGGCCCCTAGCTAGGATTTTTAGTATCTGTACTGATAGAGATTGTGGGGACTCTCTATTTCAACTTCACCCCTTTGAGGGGAGATTCCACTCTCTCATGGCTGTGGAGTCAGCAGGCTGTTGATGGGATGTTTGGTTTCTCTTATCATAGGGCTGCCCCAGGTCTCCACATTTTACAAGGTTTTCAATTTCTCTACTGTTGAATTCCAGTGTCCACCCATGGTCACTCACCTTGACATGCACCTGTTACTTTGGTTCTTTTTGGAGGAGCAGGTGAGTGCTAGGTACCTCTATTCAGCCATTTTGCCTGCTTCAGCAGACAATAATAACAAATTTGCTGAGAAAGAAATCATGGAATCAGTTCCATTCAGTGTAGCTACCAAAAATGCCTAGCAAAAATTTAACCAAGAAAATAAGTTGCCTCTAGAATGAAAATTTTAAGACACTGATGAAAGAAGATAAAACATTGGAAGAACTCCCGTGTTACTGCATTAGAAGAGTTAATAATGTAAAAATGGCCATAATTAACCAGGCATAGTGAGGTACACTTCTAGTCAGAGGCGTGCAGAAGGGTGAAGCAGGAGAATTGTGATTTTAAGGTCAACCTGAGCACAACATGGTAAGATTATGCCTTGAAAAAAGTCCCTATTTCCCAAAGTGATTTACATATTGAATGCAATCTCATTAGAATATCAATGACACTCTAAGAACAAAGCCTAAAATTCACAGGGAAGAAGAAACAACCCTGAATAGCCAAAGGAATATTGAGCAAAAATAACAAACCTAGAGACACACCAGTACTTGACTTAAAGTCATAAGGGAGTGTAGTTACCAAGGCAGCATGGGGCTGACATCAAGATCAATCACAAAGCAACAGAACAGAATAGGGATCCCAGAAATATATGCATACATCCACATCCAACTGACTCTCAGCAAAAACATACATTAGAGGAAGGACAACTTCTTCAATAAATAGTGCCAAGGATAGTGGACATTCATGTGCAGATGATGGATTCTTGATCCTTTTCCTGTACAAAAGCCAACACAAAATGGGAAAAAGATTTCAACATAAGGCCTGAAACTCAGAAATTTTTAGCAGAAAACTTCAAGACATTGGTACCCTCAATGATTTTCTGGATAGGGTCCCCAGAGCACTAAAAATGTAAGCAAAACTGGACAAATGGAATTACTAAAATGTTCCTGCACAGCAGAGGAAGCAGTCCACGGGGGGGGGGGATACAACTTACAGAGTGGAGAAAATATTTTCAAACTGTACATCTGATGAGCTGCTACTTTGGGGCTGATACCTGGATTATATGAGGAATTCAAGAAAACTCATAAGCAAAAACAACAACAACAAAAATAACTAAATTGAAAAGTGGCCAATAGACCTAAAAAGACATTTTGCAAAAGAAAGCACATGAGCGGCCCAGCAGGTATATGAAAAAAATACTCTACATCACTAATCATCAGGGAAATGCAAATCAGAACTGCAGTGAGATACCACCTCAGCCCAATAAGTATGGCTACATCAAAAAGACAGGATAACAAGTGTCAGCAAGGATGTGGTAGAAAAGGAACCCTCACACACTATTGATGGGAATGTAAGTCACCAGAGACATTATGGACAACTGTACTGAAGTTTCTTTAAAAACTAAAACCAAGTCCATCATATTATCCAGTGATCCCTCTCCTGGGTATATATCCAAAGAAATACAATTAGCATATCAAGGAGATACCTGAATTCCTGTGTTTATTACAGTACGATCCATATAAGCCTACCAAAACACTGACACACCTGCTTACTTAATATTTATACTATCCCAGGACTAAATATCTTCACCAGAATACAAAATCCTCGAGGAAATTGCAAAGGGGAGACACTTCCCACCCCATCTGATGAGGTAGGAATAAGACATCCCTAACATAATAAAATAACATAATAAATGTCCATAATCCTGACACAAATGGTTGGAGACGGGAAAACCCCAGGTCAATGACACACTAATTACATAGAAGGAAAAAAAGAAAACAGAAACAGAATGTTAGCAAACTACAGGCTGTAACCAGGAAGACAGAGAATAATAAGGCATGATTAAATTGGATTCATCTAAGAAAACATTTTATTTACTTCAGAATATAAAGTAAGGGCTGGGGATGTGGCTCAAGCGGTAGCGCGCTCGCCTGGCATGCGTGCGGCCCGAGTTCAATCCTCAGCACCACATACCAACAAAGATGTTGTGTCCACCGAGAACTAAAAAATAAATATTAAAAATTCTCTCTCTCTCTCTCTCTCACTCTCTCTTAAAAAAAAAGAATATAAAGTAATATAATTCAGGGCATTAACACATTAAGAGAACAAAATCCTCATATTTAAAGGAATTACTAAATTTCAATTTCAACATCCATTTGAGAAGTAAGGTTTAGGCAACAGTGTTTCTACAGTCAAGATTATGGAGAGATAATTGACATACATAGATCTTTGCTGGTTCCAGGGATTGAACTCCTGGGGCACTTAACCACTAAGCCACATCCCCAGCCTACTTGTTGTATTTTATTTAGAGACAGGGTCTCACTGTGGTGCTTAGGGCATTGCTAAGTTGCTGAGCTGGCTTGAACTTGGATCCTCCTGCCTCAGCCTCCAGAACGGCTGGGATGACAGGTGTGTGCCACCGCACCTGGCTAGATCTTGGCTTTCTTTGAGTACATACCATTATGGAAGCACCATCACAACCTCTACAGCATTTCCCTTACCCCCACGTTCCTTCATGCCAGGAGGTAGTTAACCACTTCACTCAACCCCCATGCTCAGGCAAGTACCGATCCATTTTTCCAGTGTTTTTCAAGTCATATAAATGGGATGATCTAGAAGGAGCCTTTTGCATTTGGCTCCCTTCCCAGAAAGGGACTCAAATGGGACTTCTGAAGGTACAATGTATGGTCTCTACAGCACAGTAGTGAACACCAGGCTTCATCTCTTTATAATTACTTGCCAAATTGTAGGTTTGTGTTTTGTGCACTTATCATCTTACACGTAACTTGATCTAATTTAATTTTTGTATCTTGGTGGGGGTCTTCTTGAAGATCTAAGTTTCATCCTTTTAGAAGAAATAAATGACTCTTGGAAAAGTCAGGAGAGCTGAAGATTAGAGGACCGTAAGGTCTAGGGATGGGGAGGTGCTTGAGGTGGGGCACACAGGAGTGCCCAAGGGTGCCAAATCTGTGATTCTTACTCTGAGTGGTGGTTACCAGGGACTTCTGCCCTGTGCAACAGCAGGGCCCAGTTCACGATGTCATCAGGAAACACGCACCCTGGATTTGCACCCTGGTATAGTTTGCAAGGCCACCCTGGACGCCACAACATGCACAACCAAACCTAGCAGACCCTGGCACTGCTGTCATTCTAACATGAAATGGATAGGGATGAGGAACTGTGGCTGGGGAAAGGGGTTCTCGGAGATTGAAGACGGACAGACCTAAAGTTATCCGAGTTGACCCAGGAGTTTTGTGACAGTAAGGACAAGAATCCACAGTTGTGACACACCACAACGACTGATGGTGTGGATGACACCTCACACCCGGGAATACCACCTGCTGGGTTTCCACACAGGCTGGAATGGCTGCTCTGGAAGCCTCTTGCTGACTGCTGGGCTTCTTACACCCCTTCTGCCCTAGTTGGGTCTGGGATGGTGACCATCTTTTCTGTCCTCAGGGTGTAAGATCTTGTTTGAAATGAACAAGCCGGAGCCCAGGTGCCAGCTGAAGTGACATGTGGCTCAGGGCTCCAAAGGTGCAGCTGAATGGAGCACAGGCACATGGGTCAGCCACCTCTAGACCTTACCCTGAGTGCAACAGCGTGAAGAGGCAGGCCAGGGCCTAGGGCTCTCCAGGAAAGCCCAAGCCCACACGACCGGGAGTGCATGACCTCTTTCTATTCAGCTCTGAGGGAATTTTCTAGTGCACGATCTTATTCCCCTAGAGTTGGAAGTTTCTGCCCCAACTGTGGCTACTGGTGTAGTGTATTCCTGAAATGAAAAAGAACCAAAGTAATGCCATTTTGTTCTGACCTGGCTCCATTGTATGTTTGCTTAACATGCTTTCTCCTCAGCCTCCTGACAGCTGTATCTTTGCTGACAGTACAGTAGGACTTCCTGCATCCCTGACTATGGCCCTGGTGTATAACAAAATGACTCAGAAATGTGTAATCAAAACAATTCTCACATGTTATCAAAATATGTCTCAACATGGTCTTTCTGACCTACATGTGCCTCAATTGTTCTTGTGGGTTTTGTGGCTTTTGCCTAATTGTAAACTCTGTACTTCCAAAATTCAGGTGCTGGGAGTTCTCTGAGGTGTTAGCCTGCTCCCAGCCGCTTGACTGGCATGCTCATTAAAAGACACTTTCCCTTTTAATTTGGCTTAGTATGCATGGTGATCTTTAATTTTTGCACACTCTGTAACATTTTGCAGGCCCCAGAAAGACCACCGGACACCCAGGGGACTCAGCCTCACTCTGGACCTTCCATATCAGTGATGAAGATGCAGGGGACGTGTCCCCTGATGAATCCCCGGAGCCCTATACCTTCTAGTGAATCTGGGGAGGTCTGGAGTGACTGCTGTATTCCTGGACACCAAAAGGATTGGGTCCTTCTAACTGTCCTAGGGGGTAAGTCAGCTCTGGTTTTGCAGTAGAAAGGGAGTGCCTGAAACTTCCCCAGTTCTCTGGCATTATACTGGGGCACCAGTAGTGGAGGATTTTGGTGTTCTGATTCTCTCTCTCTCTGGATATATTTGGTTTTGGTTTGGTTTTGTTTGGTGCTTGCTTTTCGATTTGTCTGACTACATGATTTGCTGTATTGCATGAATGACTAAATAGGTTCTGGGTAGATACTTAGCCTAAAATCGACTCCTTGTCAATGTGTTTGTCCTGTCTGGTCTCTCGTTATTTGTTCTGAGGAAAGGAGAGCTGGACTTCCTCTGAGCTCACTTTGATTTAGGGGTGACTGGAAGCCAACCTGAGGTACTCGCCTCTCCCTGTAGGAAAAGCTCCTCTGCCCTCCTGGTCTGTACTTTGTGAATGGTGCTAACCCCTTTCTGCTGTCATAGTGACAGTTCCAGTAAACTCCTCCTCTAAGTCTGTCTTCTGTTAGTTTTGTCCTGTCCATGTAAATTCTGTCCTCTGAGTTTGTCATTTGTCCTGTCACTTATCTTCGCAGTTGTCCCTCTTTGCACTGCTGGCCAGTAGGTCCCAGAGGTATGTGGCAGCTGCTAGGATGGGAAATTTCCACTCACACCAGCTTGCTCCTGGATCCGCCCCCTCTGGCTCAGGTGGATACCCACTGCCTCACACTGGGGGCCAAGGGTCTTGGGCACTGCACAGGCCCAAAGTGGTCAGCACCAGGGTCAAGGCTAAGCGGGTTTCCCCCACACCACCCTGGGTGCTGGCATGGGCAGGGATACCCCTGCAGGGCAGCAGTGCCAGAACCTAAAGAGCACAGAACTACGCCCAAGAACCAGCCAAAGCAGCCTGGATTGTAAAAAAAAAAAAAAAAATAGCCAAAGAGAACCTGGCCTCTGCCCCGCCTTCCAGCCACTTTTGTCCTTGAGAGGTGGAGAATGCGGGCCACCAAGGATGCGGCAATAGGTTCCAACACTGTCAGTTTATAACCCGGAGACAAGAATAGTCTCCCCTTCTAAGCCTTCTAAGATCACACAAGACACCCCATTTGGCCAGAGGATACCCATCTTTGGGACAAAAACAGTTCTTGCTAAAACAGTATCCCATCATTGTCCAACCCTCTCCTGGGATGAAATCTGTTGTGTAAGCTAAAGGCACAGATTACATTCATAAGGTCTGTTTCAGATATAAATTTAAGAAAGGGTCCAAACATTTCAACTGAGTTTCAATTAGAGTACTGAAAGTAACATATAAAGTATTTCATCTTATTAAAATGGAGTAATTTGTATAAATTCAAAATTTTATGAAGGTTGTTTTCAAAATATAAATTTAAATGTGGAGAAATAGATATAAGATTGCTTGTGATGGGGAATTACTTATAAGATTGCTTGTGATGGGAAATTAGATATAAGCCTGGTGGAGGGAATTAGACATAAGTTTTGTGTTGGAAATGAGATATAAGGCTTGTATTAGGATGTAAGGGAGAGAGAAAAGGTTTGTGTGACAAGAAGGTTCATGCAAGTGACAAATAGGTCTGGGTAAGTAAAACAGGGTATGAGTAAGTGATAAAAAAGGGACTGAGTAAGTGACAAGAGATTCTGAGTAAGTGACAAGAGGGTATATGTAAATGAAGGGTATATTTCAAAAAGTTTGTATTTGTGATTAAATTGGTTCTAATTAGCACAGTAAAGTCTGAAACATTGGTTTACTATTATCAATATAATTTCTTGCATTTGTTGGGCTTTATTACTTGGGAAAGTAAATTCTTAAGGAAATTAAGGTGTGTTCCTGTTTTAAAGTCTTAAATGATTACTTTGTAACTGGTTAAACAAACAACTGTCATTTAGGTTAAAACAATATTGTTGACACCCAAAATGTATGTGAGTAGGTATATATATATATGCATCTGAGAACTATATCTGTCTAAGCCTTGTCTACATGTTCTACGAAATTTTAAAGACCTGTCTTATATCTATTTGCCTTGACTAAGTCAATTTCTACACTGTTCCCTAAATGTATAAGAGATTTAAGGCTATCCTTTTGTTTTTGTTAACCCATACAAATCCGTGACTGTTGTTACTCTGTTTTCTAAAATGCACTTTAGATAAATGTAAGGATTAGGAGAACTGGTTTCCAAGTTGATGTTCTCCAAACTAAAAATTATGTGTAACAAAAGCTTTAGATTTTTATGAAAATAACAGATTGGTTGGTATTAATTCATGTTACTGGATGTTTGATAACTGGATAAAGTTACCTGTTCTCAACAAGATATATATATATATATATATATATATATATATATATATATATATATATATATATATATATACACATACAATTTTGTGTTATAATTAATACTGAAATTTAAATTTAAATGCATTTTTGAAAGATAATTAGAAGATCCTGATGTGTTTAAAGGTGACACTGTAATACATGGAAACCTTCTTCCACTTTTTCCACACACAAAAGGAAAGTTAAAAAGCTCTCTTAGCCTTTCCTTGATTCTTGTTTCAGATGTAATGTTGTATTGTGTTATTTGTGAAGAGCCCTGCCTCACTAAGATAAGGCTCTCCCACCCACCTGACTCCATGTTAAACGGCTGCAAAATAGGCTAAACTTCAACTCATTTAGAGTTATGTTCAAAAGATTGATTTTTGTTGTAAAAATCACTGTGATCTCAAACAGGAGATATAATGTATAACTAAGTAAAGGTTCAAGATGATAACAATCATTTTTCTTCGTTCATAGCTATTACACAAATGAAATATGTTTTTGCTCTGTTAATTTTGTTTTGTATTTCCTGCAAACTTTATAACTGCTGCCTGTTAGTGTTTTGCAGAGGTACTGCTTCTACAAAAACAACCTGGGTTAATTTGAGATGATAAGTCATCACCTAAAAAACAGAGAGTATATAATGTTGACTTGAAGTACTAGTACTGACCCCAATTAAATAAAAGGGGTAATTATAAAATTGTAGATATTAAAGTCATAACCTATAACCCCCTCTTTAAGACCGGTGAGACTGGTTTACTGGATGTTTAAAGCCCAAAACTTGGAGACCAAAGTCAAGGAAGTAAAAGGGCTGAGAAAAACTTAGCCTTTGCCCTCTGAGGTCAGCTGGAAGTCAGGGAATAATGGGACTTCTCTAGACCCTGCAACTCTGTGAGTCATCAGATCTGCTCTCAGTGAGATTGAGGGAAGACCTTAGAGAGCAGGAAGCCAATGGGTGCACATTTTGCAAAGAGGAGGATCACTGGGGACAGAAACAGCCCTGATGCTTATAAGAGAAGGCAAATATTCTCAGCCAGAATCCAACCCATCCTTGCAGGTGGTAACACTGGTAGAGAAAAGCTTAAGGAGCCAGGAGGCTTCTCACAAGTTCCCAAGAACAATTCCTGACGAATGTCAGCTGACGTTTTAAGAGTAGATAGAGGGGCTGGGGCTGGGGCTCAAGACAAAACAAAAGTAGAGCACTTGTCTGGCATATGTGAGGCCCTGGGTTCCATCCTCAGCACCACAAAAGTAAAGTAAAAAGGTATTGTGTCCACCTACAACTAAAAAAATATTTACAAAAAAAAAAGAGTAGATAGAAACAAGGTCAGTTTTGACCGACTTGGACTTTACCTGGCAGGTGAGTGTAGCCTGAGCACAGTCCTACATGGACATTTAAAAAACAACAACACATTTTTACATAAAAGATGTATATTTGTGTCAGCCCTACCAAAAATAAGTCAAGCTTAAGGCTATAAAAAGGTTTCTTATGTAAAAGTGCATAAAAATAATGATCCTCAGGGCCCAGTATCTGCCACTAAGCCAAAATCAGGGATTTTGTGAATTGTGGTGCTATCAAAAGAAATGGGGGAATGAAATGGAAGAGCCAAAGTAATTCCATTTTGTTCTGACCTGACCCCATTGTATGTTTGCTTAACATGCTTTCTTTTCAGCCTCCTGGCAGCGGTATCAATGTTGACAGTACAGTAGGCCCTTCCCACATCCCTGACTATGGCCTTGATGTGTATATATAACAAAATGACTCAGAAATGTGTAGTCAGAACAATTCTCGCATGTAATCAATATATGCCTCAACAGGTTCTTTCTGACCTACATGGGCCTCAATTGTTCTTGTGTGTTTTGCCTATTTATAAATTCTGTGCTTCCAAAATTTAGGTGCTGGGAGTTCTTTGAGGTGTGAGCCTGCTCCCAGCCGCTTGACTGGCATGCTCACTAACAACCTTTCTCCCTTTGAATTTGGCTTAATATGCATGGTGGTCTGCAATTCTTGCACACTCTGTAACACTCCTTCCAGCATGAGTATTGTAGTGCAGATAGTGTGAATGTGGAACGGAGAGAGTATGTGCTTAGAGGGAAGAAACCCGGGTGTCGAGGGTGGGCGAGGGTTGAGTTTGTGCCTGTCAGGGTTCCATCGATGTGCTGCTTCCCTGATGAAGATGACCCGTGTCTACCAGGACAGTGCTGGGTGCCAGAATTCACCCCAGTCGGAACCTAGATGTCTCAGGTGGCAGAAACCCCAGCAGCAGAGTCTCTGTGCAGCTTCTTCAGGCAGGAGTCAGCTTTCCCCTCCAAGAAATACCAACGTGAGTCAGGGTTTCAGCTGCAGCATAAAGAACCCAGCCCATCAATATGTAAATCAATGGAAGTGTAACTGATGTGAAACAGCAATCTGTATACGGGGTAAAAATGGGAGTTCATAACCCACTTGAATCAAATTGTGAAATATGATATATTAAGAACTTTGTAATGTTTTGAACGACCAACAATAAAAAAAAAAGAAAAAAAAGGGGTAACATTCACAATAAAAATACCTGCCACAATACAGTGATGCAGCAGCTACATCAGTGTTTATAGCAGCTCAACTCACAAGAGCTAAACTATGGAACCAACCAAGGTGTTCTTCAACAGATGAATGGATAAAAAAATGTGATATATATATGTATATATATATATATATATATGTGATAGAATATTATTCAGCCTTAAAGAAAAATGAAATTAAGATATTTGCCGGTAAATGAATGGAGCTGGAGAATATCATGCTAAGTAAAATAAGCTAATCCCCCCAAACCAAAGGCCAAATAGTTTCTCTGATATGCAGATGCTAATTCACAATGGGGGTGGGAAGGGAAGAGTAGAGATACTTTGGATTAGGCAGAGGGAGTGAAGGGAGGGGAGGGGTATGGATGGGGATAGGAAGGATAGTAGAATGAATCGGACACTATGTACATACATGACTACATGACCGGTGTGATTCTACATAATGTACAACCAGAAGAATGAGAAATTATACTCCTTTTATGTGTGATGTGTCAAAGTGCATTCTACTGTCATATGAAACTAATTAGAAATTAAAAAAAGAACCCAGCCCATCTGCTCAGGTGGAGGTTTGAAATGGATGTTGTAATTCTGCACAGCTGATCCTTTCTGGCTCTGAGGTTCCTGATTTCTCTGGACATGCATGCTAATCTGTTTCTCTGAGCCCATCCCCCGGGGGTCTGGCAGGGTCATAGAGTGAGACTATGGGGAAGGGTGGTCCCAAGTCTGAACCCCTCTCTAGGAGCAGACCCTCTCTCCTATTTTCCGTCCTCTCTCTACCCAACCCACCGGGTCTCTGTTAGCAGAGGTTGTGGCCCTGTGCTTCAGGGGTGAGGTGAGAACCATCTACTCTGGGTAAATCAGCGTGCACATCATTTCCTAGACAACACAGGACCTCAGAGACACCAAAATCATCCCGCAGTCAGGTCAAGAGCCTACAGCAGAGAAGCCCAACCTTTCTACAGCACTGAACCCCTGTCCTTGAGTTTGGTGATTTCCGCTTCTTCCCACTCCATACCCTCTGTTACTTTTTGGATCTGTAAATGTCCCCTGAAAACTTGTGTGAGGCAAAGCATCAAGGATCAGAGGTGAATACACTGGATTATGAGTGTTTTATCCTTGTCAGTGGGTTAATCCCATTGATGGATTAAATAATTGAATGCAGGGACTGGAGTTGTGGCTCAGTGGTAGAGCACTTGCCTAGCATGTGTGAGGCCCTGGGTTCGATCCTCAGTACCACATACAAGTAAATAAAGAAAATAAATGTATTGTGTACAAATAAAAAAGTTAAATATTAAAAAATTGAATGCATTATTCTGTAGCAAACATAGGTAGGTGGGCAGAGCTAGAGTAGGTAGGTCACTGGGGCGTACCCTTGGGGATGATATGTTTTACCAAGAATGATCTCTCCTTCCTGGCTGACACAAGCTGACATGCTTCCTTCTTCCATGGCCTTCAGCTATTGTTTCACCATCTGGACCTGCAGAACATGCACCGAACCGATGACACAAAATAAACTTCATACCCTCCAAGTCGTTCTTTTCGGGCATTTTAGTCAAAGTGATAAAAAGCCCTAGTCCATCAACCCCGCCCCCCCCCCCGCCCCGCCCCGCCATTGGATCTGGGTACTCAAGAGCAAACAGAAACGGGTATTCCAGACAATCAATGGGCCCTCATCACTATTGTCCAGGGCCCCCAGGATGACACAACAAGGGGCATGCTGATTGGCGGAGAGTGGACCAATGAGAACACCACCATGTGGCATGCATCAAAGACAACTGAAGCCTACTGGTGTTCCTGGTGATTTAGCGCTGCCCCTGTGGTGACAATGTTCCTGAAGGCCTAAATAGTCCTGCTGTGATTCTGACCACCATGTCTCATCACACCTGGCTGCCAGGACTGGTGACAATGGCTCCGTGGATGAGGGGTCAGTTCAGGGAGAGGGTATGTCATGGAGCATGGGAGGCGGGCTGGAGTCAGTCCTGCAGGCCCCGAAGCCCCACTTAGCATGATCTGGGCCTCGATTTCGGGCCATTATGGAGCCAGATGGTCCAGGGTGGGCTTCCACAGACCCTGAGGGCTAGGAATACAACTTGGAGGCCAAATGCAAAAAGAGAGAGAAAGGAGCAGCAATGCTGAGGGGCCACAGAGGCAGTTCCTGGATCCGTGACTGAGAGAACCAGGGACTTCTGGACCTAGCTCTTCACCTTGCTGTGGAGCCTGTGGCAGTCATGCTGCAGTTGACCAGCCTCCAGGGTGCTCACAGAATCCTGTCCCCGTTAAAGCTGTCCGACTGAACTTTACACCGTTTGGGCAGACACAGAGGCAGGCCCCATCTTTAGAGGCAGCTGGCACGAGCACCTTGGAAATGCAGCAGGCCTCTGCCGCTCCACTACACCATCCCAGCAACCCAGAGGGGGCCGGGCTCTTGGAACTCCAGAGAGCCACCAAAAGTAGAATGATGTTCAGTGGGGAAGCCCACGGGCTGCCTGTGTCTCAGATGAGTTCAGTGAGAGAGAGCCGATGAGGGTGAGCCTTTGGCCCAGGGAAGGAGGCCAGGCCAGATCCAGCAGCCCCAGAGAAGCGGGAAGAACAGCCATTTGCTCCGTGCCCTTAATGGGGAGGATTTCCTTCCCATTCTGTGCTCTCTGCTGACCTCTGCTCCCTGTGAACACACCTGCTCCCTGCTTCTGCAGCTTCAGGGACCTGTTTCCAGTCCTAGGAAGAAGACCCTTCAGGAGAAGGAATCCCTGGCCAGTGGATGTAGAGTTAAACTGGGCAGGGCCTTCCCTTCATGGGGTTAGAGACTCAAGCCAACTCTGCTGCAACTGGCCACCTTCCCCCCAGTCTCTGGTGTTGCACTGCTCGGGAAGTTCAAGAGATATTTCCTGCCACCCGTGGAACCCAAAGAGTCCAAGAAGAGTGTCAGTTGGAGGTGATCTGTGGCCCAGAAGACATGGGAGTCCCAGCATGCAGCCAGTAGGGAAGGGCCCAGTAGGGATGTAGGCCTGCAGGCAATCTTCCTCCTTCTCACTCTGCACTTCTTCTCCCCCAGCCTACATTTCTTTGCCCTCATTCCCTCTGCCCCTTATATTGGGGGTTGTTGCTGGGAGCCCCCTGTCATTGGGATGTCGATTTGGGGATGTTTGTAGTAGGCACAGACACCAAAAAAATATCTGGTATGTGTCAGTGCCCATTGCCACAACATGTATGCTTCCTGTTTCCTCCACAGGCAGGGGCTGGGATGGAAAGCACAGTTGGCCACTCATGTGACAGTGATCCCTTGCTGTTTGGGGTGTACTGCTTGGGTGTTCAGCCCATCAGACTCTTGATTGCTCCCTGCTAGCTTTGCCCCAGGGGGGGTGGCCATTCTCAATGCCCCCTCCCCACCATGATTCTTCCTGACTCAGCTCTAACTCTTTGCCTGGGACTGATGGAGGGAGACAGTGCTGATGAAATGAGCCTTGGAATTCCCCCCTTGTTCCCTTCCTCTAGCCACTGCACATACGTAATCACACTCAAGAGGCATACCCCCTGACCCAACTCAGAAATTTCTGGGTTAGCTTCCAGCACATGACCTGGGGAGACTGTGTGTGTGCATGCATCATGGAGAATTTGGCAGTGGGCACCCCAACACACACACACACTAGAGTCCCCCAACCTCCAGGAAGCTCCCAGCCTTTCATCCAGAGCCAGGGGGGGACCTCACTTGTAGAGAATGTGCCTCTCTGGTGAATCTTGTGGGTTTAATAGGGGAGGAGAAGAGCATGGGAGGGAAAATCCTGTTTCTGGCACTTCTGGGGTCCTAGCCTTGCTCTCAGATGGGGTGGTTTGTATTGGGAGTCTCCCAGAGAACTCCCTGGGCCTTCCAAACATGGCGGTGGGCAAGTTGCCAGTGGGCGGATAACAAGTTGTTTTGAAAAACTTCTAATTGGCCCTCCGGTCTTCTGCGCTCGTGAACAGTTCATGCCCGCCATGAATCTTATGCAGGGCGGATGTGCGTGCACCTTAGGTGATGACCTGACCTTTACTATGATTGGCTCTGGGAGCTTCCTGGTTTAAGATAACTGACTCTCACTTTCTATATAAGCTAGCACCAGCTTGCAGTAAAGTGCTTCATCTTTGTCACTGCTATCTGTGTGTGTGCATTTTAATCTCTGACGACGAACCTTGGGCTTTCAGTTTGTACCACTGCCCCCAAACAACAACTCCAGAGGTAAACTTTCAGCAGAACACAGCTTTTTCTGTTGGGTCCTGTTTGGCCACACGTCTCCCCCTAGGGGCTGACTGTGGCTGCAGCGCTGCCAGTGTCCCACCCAGAGCCACAGTGCTGGGGGCCCCAGTGGCAACTGGGGCTGACACTGGGAAGCAGAAAGACAGGGAGGGTGGGGGCAGAAGATACAACTGGGCAGTGCAGATACAACTTGTTTCCAGCAGAGGGGGACGTCACCTCACTTTAGTCACATCCAGGCCCTTTCCACATCACACCCAGGAAGGGAAGCTGGATTTGTGTACTCTTTCAGGTGATCAGGAGCCACCAGTGTGTCACCCAGGTAAGGAAAGGCAGGAGAAACCATGAGGATCGCAAGGGTGTCCCACAGAATGCTTAGTTTGGCTGCTAAAAATACCATCCCCAGCTCGATGGTGGGCTTCATGTGTCCGGATTAAGCTGATTTAAGTGCCCCTATCTCTACTGCACCCAAGGGATCTCAAGAGGGCTCTGCTTTGCCACTGAGGAATCCCAGTGTTGCCAGTGGTCTTTGGAATATGGTTGACATGAGGAGTGGTGGTGAGTATGAGAATGGGGAATAGGCCAGAATACTATATTATTCCTCATTTCTCTTTTTCCAGTGTTTGCTGAACTAGTGTGGCACGACAAAAAGATAGAGACGACGTCAAAGGGTAAGTAGGTATGAGGGGCCCTTGGCAGGGGTTGAGGTAGAGGGAGACCTTGGTGTCTCCCAGTGAATGTGCCTGTGGTGGGGTAAGCCTGCACTTCCAGGCAGCACCACATGGAGGGAATTTCCTGTGCCTGGCCACTCCTGGGAGCCTTCTGTGTATTGACTGCGGGGGCTGTGTACAAAGAACAGTCTGAACCTCATGGACTCTGCCGTTGAGTCCCAGAAGTCTCCTTCTTTCAGGACTTTTACAGATGGCTTCTTCATTTTCCCTTTAAGTTCTGATTGCTGTGGCTTGTTCAGTGTTTGCTTGCTTATTTGTTTTAAACACAGTTGTGGATGGTTCTGCCATGGCCCAAGGTTTCAGCCCTACCTGTATGTTCTTCTTGTGCTCCTGTGTTTTGTAAAATGTGTGGTAATTTTACTACTTGATCAAACACTGGCAACCTCCTTACCATCGAAAGACTAGATGGTGTAAAATTTTTCCATTCTATAACTAGACACATGGCAAAACAAAATGCATAAAACATGGAGGATTGATGTCTGAAAATGTCCAAGTATGCAAACACTAACATGTTAGCTTTTGTAATTGCTTACCTTCCACCTCCTCCACATCATTGTGCATGTGTGGACAGGCCAGGTTCCCCAGGTTCCAGGAGAAACATCATTGTGGAAGGGTGTGTTGGAGGAAATCTGCTCCACTTGGGGTAGATGGTTCAGAGAGAGAGAGAGAGAGAGAGAGAGAGAGAGAACAGTCCAGTAGGGAAGGATAAAACACAGTCCCCCAAGGCATATCCTCAGTGACCCACCAACTTTAGCCATGCCTACCTGCCCTCTAGTCTTTTCAAGTTATTAATCAGTCAAGTGGATGCATCCACTGCTGAGGTTACAGCTCTCAGTATCCAACATTTTCACCTCTGAACATTGCTGTGTTGCCTGACACAAGAGTTTTGAGGAGACATTTCGAGATCTAAACCGTAACAGAGGGATTGGGTAGTAAGAAGCAAAGTCCCCCAACTCAAGGAGAGGAGCTCATTTCTGTTCAAAATTGGGAGTCTCTGCTGTAGGCTCTTGATCTACTGTGGGATGAATATTATCCCTCAATAGTCCTGTGTTGCTCATGGAATGATGGCTACCTCACAGTAGCTGGTTCTCACCTCATCTTTGAAGCATGGGACTCCTGGAGGAGATGGCTGAGCCCTGACTTGAGAGAGACTGGGGTGGAATGGACAAAGTGATGATGAGAAGGAGGAGAGGGGGACTGCTCCTGGAGAGCAAGTCAGGCATGGGACAAGGACCCTTCCCTGCGTTCTCACTCTGTAACCCTGCTGTGCCCTGTGGGATGGGCTCAGGGAAACGATGGACATGTATGAGGTAGGACAGTCACAGACCTCAGAGCAAGAAAGGATCGGCAGTGGGGACTTACACCATCCACTTGAAACCTCCATCTGAACAGTCAAACTGGGTTCCTCAGGCTGTGACTGAGACTCTGACCCAAGTTGCTATTCCTTAGAGAGGTAACACCACAAGCTGATGTGTGCCTGTAGAACCTGGGCAGAGACAGGGTAGCTGGAGTTTCTGCTGCTTGAGACATTAGGCTGGTTCCAACTGGGATGCATTCGAGCACTGGGCACTGTCTTTGGAGGCAAGGGGCCATCCTTACTAGGATGGCAGCATAATGATGAATCGTCTCCAGGCATGAACTTGACCCTTGGTGAGTTCCTTTACCAGCCCTGCTTCTTCTCCCTGAGTGTATGATCTCTCCTTGCCATATTGAAACTAGATTCAGCACAAAAATGCTGTAGTCTGTGTATACCACACCACGGGGCATTGTTGGGCTGAACCTTCCAGTTCTGGGTGGATAAGTGTTAGATTATGAAATCTGCATTAGAAATTCCATCATAGTCAAATAGGGTGTACCCATTACATCAAGCAGTGACCCCCACCCAGCCTTTCCCTCCAGCCTCCACTCCCACTCAGTTAGAAGTGAGGTAGCCTGGAGAGCCCTAAGCCCCATCCTGCCTCTTCATGGTACTCTGTTTAGAGTGAGGTCCTGATGTTGACTGAACCGTGTGCCTATGCTCGATATATCTGCACCTTTGGATCCCTGACTCAAATCTCACCAGTACCAAGTGCCCTGGAAGAAGGGTGTGTTGTGGGAAATCCACTCCACTTGGGGTAGATGGTTCAGAGAGAGAAGAGAGCAGTCCGGTAGCAAGGGATAAAATACTGTCCCTTAAGGCACATCCTCAGTGACCTACCTACTTTAGCCATGCCTACCTGCCCTATGCGTTCATTTCCAAACATGAGCTTTCACCCTGAGGGCAGAAATGTTGGTCTCCTTGCCTGATTCCACTTAGGGAAGAAGGGATATGAGCAAGCCTCCCAGGCAGAGAGAGGCAGTGAGGGTGGCCATCCCCTGCTATGTGAAGGCCCAGCCAGCTGCATCCTTGGGTGTGAGACGACATCCTCAGCATGACAGTTGTCAGGATATATCAAAACCATCCATTCTAGCATTTTCTCTCACAAACTCTTGGGGACCTTGGACAACTCGATGCCCATGTGTCCTCAGTCTCCAAGAACCGCATTCTTCTTCTACATGTCCTCACCATCCAATTTCTTTTTGGGTCATGTCTGCCAGGGTCAGCCTGGCACATCATGAACTCCAGGGTTGCCATGGGAACCATACCTGGGGAAGTCCAGGGTGAACTGTTTGCCCTACAACAGTGTGAATGGGGCCGAGGTGGTTGTGCAGGGGGGAAGTTCCTTGTATTGCCTCTCAGAGTAAGAATCACAGAGCTGGAAGCTCTGGGGTCCTCCTGTGTGCCCCACCCCCATGACCTTTACAGATCTCCTGACCTTTCCAAGCATCGTGCACTCTAACTTAAAGGATTAAGAATTGCTATTTAATGAAGACCCTTGACCAAGATACAGAAAATTAAACTGTTTCAAGTGAAATGTAAAATTAAAAGTGCAGGAAACCTAAGCCTACAGTTTGGGAAGTAATTATGAAGCAAACCAAGTCACCACTACTCTATTCCAGAGAATGCATACTACCCCTTCTGAAGCCCCATTGCAGTCTCTTTGTGTGAAGAAAGCCTCGTGCAAAAGCCGGCATACTATGTTAGTCCATTTACAGACATGGAAAAGAAAAGACACGAGGATAGAAAAAGAGATCAGTGTATGCCAGGGTCTGGAGTTTGAGTGAAGGGATGAACTAACAGATGGTATGAGGTCTACTTTGGTCATGATGGTGCCTCTATGTCAGTGTGTGTTTATAGACTTTATAGACCTTTAAGTAAATGATATTTTCAGAGTTTTAGAAATAAGCTAAACAATGTATCTCACATGGTTCTTGACGTTTCCTCGGCACCTTTTCAGAGCACGCAGAGCATGTATTTCTCTTCTGTAAATGCACAGAACTATGGTACTTTATGTCCTGAGGTTAAATCCAGTTTGAATTCCTGTAATGAGGCTGATTTAATCTTGGCATATCTATATTCTCCCTTATGTACCCTGTAGGATTAAGTTGACTAACATTTCTTTCTGAATTCTTTGCTTCTAGGACATGAGTGTGTGCTGGACCTGAGATTTTTCCTCTCCCAAACTAAGTTTGTGAGGATGTGGTATGGAGGTGGTTCCGACCTCATAACATGAGTTGGGGAGTGTCCTTCCTTTTGTCTTTTTTCCAGGAGTTTGTGAAATGTGAATATATTGACTCCTAGGTTCCTTGTCAGTTTGGTAAGGAATCTTGCAGGTTTTCGTGTGTGTGTGTATGTGTGTGTGTGTGTGTGTGTGTGTGTGTGTGTGTGTGTGTGAAGCATTTTGATTCTTTCATGGTTCTGGAATGATTCCGTTTCACTATTTCTTCTGTCATGGTCATGGAAGATATTTCTGTCATGGTTATGGAATGCTGTTCCTTCTGGTGTCTGTTTAGGCCAGCTATGTTGTCTCGAGATTGGTGACAATTGTCCATATTTTCAAATACACTGGATAAAATGGTCCATAACATCTTCCTTTATCCCAGGTTTTACTTTTTAAATTTCTGACCCATAAAGGAGTTGCAAGCAAAGTGTGAGGTGCCCCATGTATCTTTCACCCAAACTCACCAGTGGTTATTATTCTTTCACAATATTTTCATCTCTCCATCCCCTTTGGGGTTTTAAGTACTTTTTATCTAGTTTCATTTTACTTTTTTAAGACATGAGGTCTCACTGCCTTGCCCAGGCTGGCCCCCAATACCTTGGCTCCAGTGAGCTTCTGCCTCAGCCTCCCAAGTAGCTGAGACTATATAGGCAGATGCCACTGTGCCTGGCTTTGTGAGTGTGTACTTTTAATCATGATACTGAGTCTTTTGTGTTACTTGAACACAGTATGACACATCACCTCTAAATATGTCAGCACATATCAGAATGGTCTCCTACAAAACCTTAGTGCAATTATCACAGCAAGACCATTTATTTAACCTTGAGGCAATACAGAAGCCTACTATATGCCCCCATGAAACATTTTCTGATTGTTCCAATAATCTCCATCAGAGCTGTTTTCTGAAACTCCCCTTTCTAATCAGAGGGTTGTGCACTGCATTTGTGTCTCAAGTATCTAGTGTCCTTTCAACTAGAACAATGCTGCTGATGTTTTGCCTCGCAAGCCGGTGATGTTTTTGAAGATTGTTGTTTTGCAGGAAGCCTCTCAAGTAGAATTTGCCTTATTAGTCCATCATGTTTAGATTCAGGTTAAGTATTTTTGGCAGGAACCCTGTATAAGGTGTGCGCCATCCTTTTGAGTTCATGACTTAATGAGTATTTTACTTTTTGAAGGAGGGTTCCTTGTGCCTGGCAGTTTTATTGGTTTAAGTCTATTGTCAGTGGGCCCAGATGCTCTGAGGTTTGTGATGAGGCAGCACATCGTGGTGGGAAGGCAAAACAGAGGAAGCCCATTCACCTCATGGTGATCATTTTATGTTAGGCATCACAGTAGATATGAGCACTGTAACCTTCTTCCCTACTGAAAACAGCCCATTGCCAAGCTCCAGCTTTAGTAAAGTTTGCATCCTCTCCTAGTGGCAGTGCAGACATCACAAGGTGGCCACAGCAGAAGCTGACGTGGCCAGGTGACTGGGCCCAGGTGTGTTCTGCCGACTCCACCAGCAGCCAGGGGATTCCTGGTCCAATACCCCACCACTGGGAGATCTGACCACCTGACATGTGACCAGGTCAAGTTCCTGGCCACTGGTTCCAGTCACTATTGGGCCAGAGTCAGACCCCAGGCCAATAGAACTGCCCCTCCACCACCACCATGCCCATTCAGGAGATTCTTGATGTCAGTTTGTCCCTTGACTGCAAGAGTTAATTTTCACCTCCCGCTCAGGGTGTTATTCCATCATGAAGGAACTGTTTTCCTATTGTATTTACTAAAAAATTCATGTATTCATACTGTTGGAGAGAAGACAGATCAGTCATATCCAGGCTTGGTAGGTTTTGAGGATTGTTTCACTACAAAGATGTATACTGTCATTAGCACCCCTCTTTTCTTGTCAAATTGTAACATACTATGAATGGTAATATATATATATATATATATATATATATATATATATATATATATATATATATATATATAGTTTAATAAATGAATTTTAAGGACACCTATATGGAATCGCTAGCTTCATCATATGAGAGAACTCAGCCAGCCCCCACCCCAGTATTCTTTGGGTGTTCTCATATGATCTGAGCCCCATTACCCCTCGAGCAGGAATCATGACCTCACCTTTATGCTCATCCTTTCTTCACTATTTATGGTTTTAACATCCCACGGGTATCTCATATTAATGTAGTTTAGTGTTGCTTGTTATTTACCTTTGTAGTCCTGTCAAACTGTGTTCTTATTGTTGGCTTCCTACCCTGCACGTGAGGATTTCAGGTTGGACATGTGAATTTGTGATGTCTGTGTGCAACTATGTGGAGATCTATGTGACTCTGGTTTGTAGAGACAGAAATTTGGGTATGTGATTCATTATAATATAGATGGCTCTTCCAGGGTCCACTATGGTGAGAGAAATCACACTAGTTTTTCTTTAATTGTGGTGAGAGAAACAAAAAATGAAATCTGTCATCATAATCATTTTTCCATGTTCAGTTCAGCCACGTTAAATATATTCACATTATTGTGCATCTTCCAGAACATCTTCATTTACAAAACCAAAGTCTATGCCACTAAAGAACAACTTCATTGTCCTGTGCCCCAGCCTCTGGAAACCAGCATTCCACTTTGTTTCTTCGATTTGAATCTTTCAGGTACTTCATGAAATTGGAATCATGTAGCATTTGTCCTTTTACAACCAACACGTTTCACAGCATAGTGTCCTCAAGGTTCATCCGGAACGTGGCATGTGCAAGAATTTCCATCCTTTTCAACAGTAAACAATATTCTATTTTCAGGCCAAGTAATATATCATACTTGATTATCTATTCATTCATCAATATACACTTGGTTTGCTTCCACCTCTAGGTGGCTGCTATGAACAAGAATTTAAAATTATCACTTTGTAAACCAACACTCTGTTATTTTGGGTATTTCCCAGAAGTAGAATCACTCAATCATGTGGTAACTCTTTTTAATTTTTTTGAGGAACCACCATAAAGTTTTATTTTATTTTTTAAAAAAATAGTTGGGCCATTTCACATTGCCACCAATAGCTCATAAGTTCTCCTTTTCCCCTAATATCCTCATAAATATCACACAAGTTTTTTGGGGGTAAAGCATTTGTTTTTTTCTGTTCTCTCTTTCCAATTCACTTTTTTCAGGTAATTTAAAATTAAAATAGTATATATTTTTGTTGTACAGTGTGATGTTTTCAAATATGTATACTTTGTGAACTAGCGTAATTGAAATAATAGTGCACACCTTATTCCACATACTTGTCATTTTGTGGAAGGACCTCTTAAAATCTGTCCTCTTTCCAATTATTAAGTATATGATACATTTTTATTAACTGTAGTCCCTGTGTTGCACAACAGCTCTCTTGAACTTATTCCTCCATTCTAAATGAAATTTTGTGTTATTTGACTAACATCTCTTCATCCTCCCTTCTTCCTCAGCCCCTGGTACCACTATTCTGTCCCTTCTGCCATGAGTTTAACTACTTAAATTCCACATGCAGGTGAGATCATTTAGTATTTGTTTTCCTGTGCCTATCCCATTTGACTTAGCATAATGTCCTCCAAGTTCATACATGTTGTCACAAATGACAGGTTTTCCTTCTTTTTGAAGACTGAATTGCATTCTATTTCACACACAGTTTCTTCATCCATACATACATTGGTGGGCTCATAACTTTTGAGCAGTGCTGTGATGAGCACACATGATCATCACATCTTTAACATAGCGATTTCATTTCCTTTTGATTTACAACTAGTAGTGGGATTGCTGAATCATGTGGTAGTTCTAGTTATAAGTTTCTAAGGAAAGTACAAAATGGGTCTGGGGTCATGGCTCAGTGGGAGAGCCCTCACCTAGCATGTGCAAGTCCCTGGGTTTGATCCTCAGCACCACATAAAAGTAAGTAAATAAAATAAAGATATTCTGTCCAACTAAAAAAAAGATAAAGATTTAAAAAACATAAAGTACATAATGTCTTCCATGATAGCTATTAATTACTTTCAACAGTGTCAAGAGTTCCCTTTTTTCCTTAGTCATGACAACATTTGTAAATTTTGTCTTTATTTTAATATTTTTGGTACTGGAGATTGAACCTAGGGCCTGGTGCAAGGTAGGCAAGTGTTGTACCAGTGAGCTTCATCCCCAGCTCCTTTGTAAAATTTTATTTTGAGGCAATGTGTAAGTTGCATGGGCTGGCCTTGAAGTTGTGAAGCTCCTATATCAGCCTCTTGAGCAACTGGGACTATGGGTATGTGTCACTGAGCCCAATTCTTTTTTTTACTTTAATAGTTCATTTTAATGACACATACTATTGGGGTTTATTTTGACATAATTATATAAGCGTGCAATATAATTGACTCTAATTCAGTCCCCAATACTTCCACTTACCCTGTCCTTCTCCAGCCCTCTGTTCTCTCTTCTTCACTGATTTTTTTCTGTTAATTTATATCATATATATATTTTAACTAGTACGTTGTGGATAAATAAAAAAGTGAGATTCACTGTGGTATATTCATATATGTACATGGGGAATTTTGATCAGATTCATTCCACCTTTCTTCCATTTTCTTGTCCTTCCTCCTTCCCCCTACGATCCCTTCCCTCTACTCTACTGATATACCTTGTATTTTCAGGGAATCCCACCAAACTCTGCAGCTTCTCTCACCCTTTATTTGGTCTGGCTTCCATGTATCAGAGAACACATTTAACCTTTGACTTTCCGTGTCTGGCTTATTTCACTTAGCTTGATATTCTCCAGTTGCATCCATTTACTGTGACTCCAGTTCTTTCTTCTTCTTTTCTAATAACATCTCATTGTAATTTTAATTTTCATATCTCTGATGATGATTGATGCTGAACATTTTCTCCTATACCTGTTGACAATCTGTCTTCCTTTGAGAAATGACTGTTCAAGTCTTTGACCATTTTTAAATTGGGTAGTTTTCTTTCTTTTGAGTTGTTTGTGTTCCTCATATATTTTGGATAATAACCCCCTCGTCATGTGTATAACTATAAATATAATTCTCCTTTTCCATGAGTTGTATCTTTATTTTCTTCTTGCCTTGCAAAAGCTTTTTAGATTCATGAAATCTCCATTATTCCTTTTGTTGCCCGTGCTTTTGGGGTCTGATCCAAAATTTCATTGTACAAACAAATGTCACAGAGTTTTCCTGAGTGTCTCTTCTATTATTTGTATAGCTTTAGGTGTGATGTTTAAATCTTTAATCCAATAAGAGTTCATTTTTATATGGTGTTATATAAAGGTTCAATTTAATTCTTCTGCACATGCCTTTCCAGTTTTCTCAGCATCTTTCATTGTAGAGATTATCTTTCTCCCTTTGTGTGTGCTGGGCATCTATGTCAAAGAGAAATTTACCACATGGCTGACTTATCCTTCTGTCTTCGCACACTCCTCTCTCTATATTTATGTACATGTGTGTGTGTGTGTGTGTGTGTGAGAGAGAGAGAGAGAGACCAAATTTCTTCTTACATGGATAGCAGTCATGTTAAATTAGGGCCCCTCCCATTAACTTATTTTAAGTTAATTACTTCTTTAAAAACCTTATATCTGAATATAGTCATATCCTGAGATATTATGGATTAATGCTTCAACATACGGATATTAGTGGCGGATACTGGGAACAGACACTAGAAGGCATAAAAAATATTGTGGATGTCATTGGTAAGCAAATAAGGCAGTGAAAACTATAGATGCAAGATCCAAATCAGAATGATACTTGAACTGGGAAATCTGATCTCTGAGTACGGTTTTGTTCTAGTGGTGTCTGATAAGGGCTAAAGAGGTAGCTGAACGTTTGTGAAGATGAACAGAGCTTTCCTATTCTACAAGAATGGTTGGATAAAATTGGAATGCAGGGCCTACCCAGCAGAGTTGCATGACACAATGCCACAGATTTTGATTTGCAATCCAGAAGAGCCACACGCTTGGAGTTAGGGAAATCCTAACTATACCAGCTCAAGGAGAAACCGCAGCCCAGCTTGAAATCATCTGAAGTTTGCAAATGCAATGAAGGTAATTCCCATTTTTAATACCAGAGAGGTCTGCTAAAAGCAAATGTAAGTTCTTCCTGAATGAGGAAAACATCCTTCTGGGCCTCAAGTGATTTTGAACACTTTTCATATCCACGTCGAGCATTTAATCCAAAGTAATTTGGTGAATAAGGAGATTAGGTCACACCTTTGCAACCAAGGAGAGAAGCAGGTAATACCACAAATCTGTAAGAATTCACTTAGAGGAGTTTGGAGACACAGATACTAAACTTCTGTGCATATGGTTTCTAGAAGAAAGATTGCCTATGTTCAAAAGATGACTAGACTGCCTTCCTTCTGGAAGCTCTCAGGTTGGTTCTACTCTTTTGCCCATTTTCTAGAAGTGTCCTGTGTACCTTGATGCGTCTTAAGAGCCAATAACCATTGGTCTGAGTGCTTCCCATATGTAAAGGTTTGGATGTGAGGTCTCCCTGAAAAGTGCATGCATGAAGCACTAAGAAATGACAAAATCATAGAATTTGCAGGGAAATGGATGGCATTAGAGCAGATTATGCTAAGTGAAGCTAGCCAAGCCCTAAAAAACAAATGCCAAATGTCTTCTTTGATATAAAGAGAGCAACTAAGAACAGAACAGGAAGGAAGAGCACGAGGAAAAGACTAACAGTAAACAAAGACGAATGGGGGGAGAGAAAGGGAGAGAGAAGGGAAAGCATATGGAAATGGTAGGAGACCTTCAATGATACACAAAATTATAAGAGGTTATGAGGGGCAAGGGGGAGGGGGGAAAAGGGGAGAGAATTGAACAACAGCAGAGGAGGTAGAGAGGGAAGATGGGAGGGGAGGGGAGGGGAGGGGAGGGGAGGAGGGATAGTAGGGGATAGGAAAGGTAGCAGAATACAACAGTCACTAATATGGCATTATGTAATAATGTGAGTATGTAACAGATGTGATTCTGCAATCTGTATTTGGGGTAAAAATGGGAGTTCAAAACCCAATTGAGTCTAATGTATGAAAGATGATATATCGTGAGCTCTGTAATGTTTTGAACAATCAATAAAAAAAAAGTGCATGCATGAGACAATGCACGGCTTAGAGGAGAAATGATTGGGTACAAGAGCCTCAACCCAGTCAGTGAATCAATGGGATTAATGTGTGGTAACTGGAGGCAGGTATTGTGTGCCTGGAGAAGGTGGGTCATTGGAGGCATTCTTTGGGGTATGTATATTGTATCTGGTGGGTGGAGTGTTTCTCTCTGCTTCCTGATCACATGTAAGCCGCATCCCTCTACCATAGTCCCCCTGTCTCACCTCAAGCCCCAATGAATGGAGCCGGCTGTCTATGAACTGAGATTCTGAAACCATGAGTCCTCACGTAAACTTTTCCTCCCCTATAATTTTTCTGGTCAGGTCACTTAGTCACAGCAGTGGAAAACGTCACTAAAACACCACACTACCATCTCTCTGGCTCGTCTTTTTCTGACTCCCTCTTCCTCTTTTAAGGACCCTTATGATAACATTGAGCCAAATAATTGAGCCACATAGTCCAGGATAATCTCCCTATTTTAAGATCATCTGATAATCAATCTCAAGTCTATCTACTACCTGATTCCCCTTTGCCACATGCATCAGTTTCCTTGGGCTGCCATAACAGACTACCACAGACCAGGTGGTTAAACAACAGACATTTACTTTCAAATGGTTTTGGATATGGGAAGCCCAGCACCAAGGTCAAGGTGCTGGCGTGGTTGGTTCCTTGGGAAGCCTCTCTTCCCGAGTTGCACATGTCCATATTCTGTCTTTACACGGCCTTTCTGCGTACACAGTCTTGGTGTGTCTACTTCCAAGAATGACACCAGTCCTACTGGACTAAGGCTCCATACCCATGGCCTCATTTAAGAATATTCATGTTCTTAAAGGCACTATCTGCAAAGACAGTGGGGTTCCGGCTCAAACATACAAATGTGAGAGTAGGGAGATACACTTGAATCCATAAAGCCATGTAAACAAACACTGTCACAGGTTCCAGGGATTAGAACATGGAAAAATTCTAATCATAGATCTGCAATCACATAGGCTATATGATATCCTTCATATAAAGTACAAAGTCAATAAGAACCTACTTTAATGTTTAAGAGTACTGCTTACCACTGATACAACTTTAAAGGAGCACAGAAAAATGGTGACCATACAAGTTAGGATAGCTCTTAGCTTGGGGAGAAGGGGAAGGCACATTTTACCCACATATGTACATATGGCCTCAAGTCCTAAGCGAGGTGTTGACCAGAAGACCTTGTCCCCTATATCAACTTCAGGTCAATAAGAGTCTGCCGACCATTGCCCCAGGCTTGCCATCTTCGCTAACTTTTTAAATTCCTAAAATTTTGTATACATGGGGATACTTGTGTAGGGCCCTTTAAGTTGGCAGAGCAGCAAGGGCTCGCTTTGGTCTCTCTAACCTTGATTTTACGGTACTTCATTGAGGCCTTTGTTTCCACCATTTAAGTATATGCTCTATTCATCTCCACTCTTTTTTTTTAATCTATACTAACAAACAGTAGCTCCTTATATATAGTGTTATATGTTTACTGTTCTCTCCCCTTTGTCATTTCCCAAGGTATCAGTTACCCGTGGTCAACCGTGGTCCAAAAAATTAAATGGAAAATTCAAGAAATAAATAAGTGTTAGATGGGGTCCACTGGAGTATGATGCATGCTCTACCTTCAGCTTGGGTTTGCTGGAGTGACAGAGGTAATCTCAAAGGCAGAGTTCCTGGAGGTGGGGTTTAGGCTTAGTTATGCTCCAGGTTCTTTGCCAATTGCTTGCAGGTTTTCCATCAGTGCACCCCAGAGCCCAGCAGTTGCTAGTCGATGCTGGAAGACTGACCCCAGGAATCTCCCCTGGTTTTCATTTGTGTGAGAGAGGAGCCAATGCTTAGGCCACTATGCATCACCTGCAGACTCCATGTTTCCTGGTCTTGGGTTCAGTCTCAATCAGGTACTTATGGGGTTTTAGCTGAGGTTCAACTCACAGTGTGTCTAGTGAATCCTACATAATGGTTATTTTGCCAGTTCCCGAATGCAAATTTGGCATAGATATACTCAACCCCTGGTAGAATCCCCTCAATGCTTCCCTGTGGGAAAAATGAGGGTTATTATGGTGGCAAAGGTCAATTGGAAGGCTCTATAACTGCTTCTGCCTAGGAAAATAGTCAACCAAATGCAATACTGCATTCCTAGAGAGACTGTAGTGATTAGTGCCACCACCGAGAACGAAAAGAATGCAGGGTTGGTGATACCTAGCACATCCCCATTTAACTTGCCTAACTGTACAGTACAGAAAAGACAACTTGGAGATTGACAGTAGATTAGCCCCAAGGTGAACCAGGTGAGGACTCCAATTTTAGATGGTGTGTTGGTAGTGGTTTCGTTTCTTGGGCAGATTATCATCCACTGGTGTGTAGTGACTGATGAGGAAAATGCTCTTTTGTCTCCGCCCATTGGTAAAGACCACCAGGAGCAGCTTGTTTTCAGCTGGCATAGCTGGTCTGTCAGTGCTCCAGCACTGTATCCTGATTTGAATCCAAGGGATCTTGGTCACCTTTCTTTCCACAAGACATTACATGGGTCTCTTCCATCAGTGACATTATTCAGATTGGACATGTGGACAAGAAGCAACAACTGCTATAGACTTACTGGAAAGGTATCTGCATGTCACACACTATGTTTTGATTTGGACCTGGAGCATCCCACAAAGGCTCATGTGTTGAAGGCTTTTTCCTCAGCACAGAGGAAAAGGAAGTGGGGTATTTAGGAAATTATTGGATCATGAGGACTCTAAACTCCTCATAAGATGAATGCCTTGGGATGGGGATATAGCTCAGCTGGTAGAGTGCTTGCATCGCATGCACAAAGCCCTGAGATTAATCCCAAGCACCACAAAAGAAAAAAAAGAATAATGCCTTGAGGGTTTCAGAGCCCCATGCCATTATTGGAGGTGGTATAAACTGTAGGAGGTGTGACCAAGTTGGAGGAGGAAGGTCTCTGAGGGCATGTACTCAAAGGAAATTTCTTGTCTCTGGCCTCTTCCTCTTTGCCTCTCCCCCTCTATTTCCTGGTCATCATCAGATGCACAGTATTCCTCTGCCTCAAGCTTTTGTCATCGTTTTCTGCCTCACCTCAGACCCAGAGCAATAGAGTCAGCCGATCATGGATTAAAACCTCTGAAGCTACGAACCCAAGTAAGCCTTTCCTCTTTTTAAATGGATTGTCACTGTGATGAACATCCAACTAACATAGCCTGGGAAATAAATCTGATGAAAATGCAGTGGCTTCTACTCCAGTGAAATTTCTAGAGGTCCTGGGGTGTGGGGCATGTCAAGATAACCCTGCTAAGGTGAAGGATAAATTGCTGCATCTTCCCCTCACACCACCCAAAATGAGACACAACTCCTAGTGGGCCTCATTTGATTTGGGGAACAACATCTTCTGCATTGGAAGGAGTTACACTGGCCCCTTTATTGAGCATCATTCAAAGCTACTGAATTTTTTTTCTTTTTTCTTTCTTTCTTTCTTTCTTTCTTTCTTTCTTTCTTTCTTTCTTTCTTTCTTTCTTTCTTTCTTTTTTATAGCTACTGAATTTAATGAACTCTGCTAATTTTAAGAGGAGGCTCCGTAACAGGTCCAGGCTGCCAAGTTACCTGTTCTACCTCTTGGGCCATATCATCCAGCAGATCAAATGGCACTTGAATTGCCAGGGTCAGAGAGATTCCTGTTTGGATACTTTAGCAAGATTGTACAGGTGAGCTAGAGCACAAGCCCTTAGGATTTGGGAGCAAAGCCCTTCAATCCCCCATGGATAACTGATCTCCTTTTGAGAGACAGCTTTTGGCTTGCTACTGGACATTACAAGGGACTGGATATTTAAATATGGGTCAGCCAGTTACTCTGCATATGGAGCCTCATGAGGAGCTGGGTATTGTCTGAACCGTCAAGCCATAATACTGGTCATGCACCACAGCACACCATCCAATGGAAGTGGTATGTATGTGACTGAGCTCAAGCAAGCCGAGAAAGCACAAGTATGTTACATGAAATGCCCCAAGTGTCCGTGGTCCCCACTTCAGCTATACAACTCTCTCTCCCCCAGACTGCACATGTGGGATCATGAGAAGCTTTTTATGATCAATTTGACAAAGGGAGACTCAGGTCTGGTTTGCAGAAGGTGCTGTGAATTATGCAATTAGCACCTGAAACTGGACAGCTGCAGCACCAGACCCTTTGTGGGACATCCCTGTAGGACAGTGGTGAAGGGAAATCCTCCTGGTGGGCAGAACTCTGGGAAGAACCCCTCATTGTTCACTATTCATGGAAACTATATAGGCAAACATAGGCTGTGGCCAATGGTTTGGCATGATGGTCAGAATTTTGGAAGGAATGTGATTGGAACATTGTTGATAAGGAAATCTGGGGAACAGATGTGTGGATGGAACTCTCCGAATAAGCAAAAGACATGAAGAGGAGGTGGAAGTTTGTCCCTGAGGTAAAGCATGTGTCTTTCATGCCCTTCAGAGGCATATGCCCTTCACATGCCCTTCTATCCCAAGCACCGAAAATCTGAAACACACACACACACAAAAACATACAGATATGTGTGTCTCAGGTCAATGTCCACCAAATGGATACCCCAACAGAGGAGGATTTTAACAATCAAGTGGAAAGGGTGACCCCTACAGTTGCTCTCTTTCTCCAGCCACACTTCTCATTGCCCAGTAGTCTTATGAAAAACGTGGACATGCTGGAGGGGATAGAGGTGATCCTTGGACTCCACTCCCAAAGGCTGACTGGCCATAAGCAATGCAGAGTGCTCATTTTCCAACAGTAGAGACGAACACTGTGTCTGCATTGGAAGGAGTTATACTATATTTCAGTTTGCCATAATTTATCACTTTGCCATAATTTATCAGAGCAATCATGCAGTCACCTGGTGGCATGTTGATTACCTTGAACCTTTTCCATCTTGCAAGGGACAGTGTTTGGTTCACACTGGAAAAGACATGTACCCCGGGGGTTCAGATCTGCCTTCTCTGCACATGGTACTTCTAAACAAACTACATCTATGGAATTATAGAATATCTCTTCTACCATCATGGTGTTGCTTCTGATCCGGGAAGACAGTTCACAGCAAATGAAATGCCATGAGGGACCCATTCACTGGTTTTCCAAACTCCCCACATTCCTAAAGCAGCTGAGAGGGGGCAAACAGAGGTAGGAACATGATGTTAAATGAATAATTCCTTAAAATGGGCCTTCTTGCCAACTACCACTTGATTTCTTTTCCAAGAATCAAGTAACCTGCAGGCCTGCCTGGCTTAAGTGGACAAGATATGTCATGTTCCACAGCAAACTACCTCTTATCTGCAGGAGAAAGGCAGACCCACAGGAATGTTAATAGGATCTCACCTAAAGGGCAAGGTCTTTGTGACTGTTTCCACAGACAAGATCCCAGAACTTAGGGACATAAGAATAATTCCTCCTAACCATAAAATGTGTAAAAGTATTTGGTTAAGAATACCATTAGAACTGGTCAGCATGGGCCAAAGTGACCTAGAGTTGTCATGGCAGTGGGGACTTGAAAGTCTGATGTCATCCTGCTGTCAGTCAAAAGCCAAGAGGTGGACCTGGGCAGGACTCTCTGGAAACTTTCTGGGAGCCTCAATAAAACCGGACAGCAGGAGAGGCACTTGTCCCTTCTCCTCTCTGAGAGGATTCACTCCCTCCCTTGAGAGTGTCCCCTCTGCTTCTTCCTGTCCCCAAAGACTCATGCCTGTTACTCTGAGTGAAACATCTGAAAATATTCTGAAGTGATACCTAGAATCGGGGTTTGGAGGGAGGGTGTCTTCTTGCTGCCTCAGTTTCCTGGAAGGCCCCAACACTGTAAAACTGTCAAGTCCCCTCCTGCATCACAGAGTTCTCTCCCTTGTCATTTATATCAATTCTGTTCCATTATTGCCTGTGGATTTTAATCTTTGAATTTGTGAGACAAGAACCCAGAAGTACATTGGTGAGGTCCACAGCCTGCACAAATCCCATCTGCCAGCTGAAGCAGGAATCTCGTCTCATTTGAAAACTCCAGTTTCACGGATGGCTTGAGAGGGTGTTAGAACACCTTTTGAAAATGAACCAGCATTGCCAGCTGGATCGCAATACCCTCGAGGGCTGGGACAAAGCCTCTAGGATACTGTCTACTCTGATCCAGTGTCTAATGTGTATTGCTGTTTCTACCATAGCCAGGATTCCCAAGTCCTGAAATCAAGGGATGGAATGGGAGTGGCACCACTCACTATTAACCTTAGTCATCCACCAGCAGAATGTTTGCTTCTTGTCCCCAGGACAGCTCTCTGCTGTCCCAGAGGTCTTAGTCCCAAAGGGGGCAATATACCCTCCAGGAGACTCAGCAATGGCTCCATTGAATTGTAAGGTAAGATGGCCACCAGCTGCTTTGGACTCTTCAGGCCCGTGAATCAAAGGTGAAGAAGCGAGTTACTACTGCATCGTCCTGATAACGCTGGGGACAATTGGACTGCTGCTCTGAAATGGAGATAAGTAAGGATACCTCTGGCATACGGGAGATCCCTTAGGTCATCTCAGTATTAAGTCTGATAGAAACCACAATGGAACCATTCCTGAGTAATGAGAGCTTTGGTCACACAAGTAAAAGGCTACCTGGGATCATTGTCACAGATGAAGTGTTTGCCAAGGGTAAAGGGAACATGGAAGGGGTGGTCGAAGGTAGTTTAAAATACCAGTTATGTTCCTGTATGACCCGTTATAGAATTGAGGATTATAATCAACATGAGTATACTTCCTTGTTTTGTGATGAATGCTTATATGTATATAAAATATATAATATATGAATAGCGGTAACTATATTGTGATTGTTAATTTCTCGTGCCACCTTGACTGGGGATGACATGCCCAGATATTTAGTCAAATATCATCATGGGTGGTTTTGTGAGGGCATATGGGGACGAGGTTGACATTTAAATTGGTAGACTGAGTAAAGCAGATTGCTCTCCCAAAAGGTGAGTGGGCTTCATCCAATCAGTGCAGGCCTGCATTGAACAACAAACCTGACCCTCCACTGAGTAGGAGAGAATTCTTCTTGTTGGACTGCCTCTGAATTGGAATATGGGAGTTTTTTTCTGCCTTCAGACTTGAAATGAAATATCAGCTCTAAATGGGTCTTGAGCCTTTTGAACTTTGGATGAGGAATAGACCATTGGCTCTCCTAGACTTCAGGCCTTCTGCCTTGGATTGGCATTAAACCATCAGCTCTTCAGGTTTCCAGCTTGCTACATCCCTCTACAGATATTGGGGCTTTCCAACTTCCATAGTTGCGTGAACACAGTCCATAAAACAAATAAATAAAGAGAAACACACATTCTATTGGTCCCATTTTTTAGGAGAGCCCTGACTCACAATGTGCGTGTGCATATGTATTTCTTACTAGTTCCCACATATGAGAGAAAACATTGGACCCTTGATCTTCAGAGCCCAATGTATTTCACTTACCAGTTCCATCCATTTACCAGCAAGTGACACAATTTTATTCCCTGTATGGCAGAGGAGAATTCCTTTGGGTATATATACCACATTTTCTTTATACATTTGTCTCCAGATGGCACCTAGGCTGTCCATAATTTGGCTGTTGTGCATTGTACTGATACACACGAAACTCTGTTAATACTTTTCAAGGACAGTCTCATGACTGCATATACCAAGTTGCAGAACAAGCACGGATTCGGAAACACATTTGTAAATTTGAAAGCCCAAAACAGTCCTTGGATTCCCCTGAGAACACATATAGTGGTATGTAAAGAATGCACCAAGGGGCCAGAATGAACACACAAGAAAGCCCTACCAGTCGCGGTGAGGAGCCAATGTTCAGTCTTATGTTCCTTGAGACTCTGGGTTCCCAGCTTCCCCAAACTGTGCAGTCTTATGTCTGGGGAGCAAACCCTTCCTTTGTTTCTGTAAGGGTTTGGAGTGCTAGAATTTCCCTCGCTTCCCATACAACTCCTACTGGATCAGCCCTCAATTAATTTCACAACTGCCTGCCCCAGATTCCCACTCATACTCACCTATCTTTCCTTGCCTCTCCCTCATCTATCCTACAATGACTGATCTCCAATAGAGTCCTGGAATGCGAGCACACCACTTGGCCCAGGGAAGACAAAGGCCCAGTGTTTCTGGATCTGCACCTGGGAAACCTGCCCTGCTGGAGAAGATGGCACAGCAAGGAAGCCTGTGTCCCATACACACCTGTGGTCACCCACTTCTACCCGTATCCACACAATCACTGCTGTGTCTTGAAAGCCACCAGTCCTGCTCCTCAAAATGACTTTAGAAGACAGGTTGGACTATTTCAGGCATGCCAACAGGGATAACAAAGCCTACCACAAAATGTTCTCTCTCCAATGCCCATCTCAGAAACATCACCCGTCCATCCAGTGGATGCATGTCGTGTCCCTCTCCTCCTTTCCACTGCCTTCCTCCTTCCCTGTCCCATAGATTCCAAAAATTTTCACAACTTTCTCCACTCTCCTTATTGCTATGATTCTCCTACATTCTCTTTCCCTGCAACCCTTACTTCTCTATGGGTGGAACAAATGTTTGGTGAACCCAGCCCCACTCCTCCAGGAACATATGTTGCCTTGGACTTAATTTCTTGAGCTGGGGTGGAGGCCAGTTTCATGGTTTCCACAGGCCTTCCCAATCAGGCTAGCATTGACTGTACAGACCCCTGACCCAAGGTGGAACTTTTGATTCAGATTGTCAAGTGTTATCACTCACAAACATCCACTTGAGGACAGGAGAAAGGACCAGTTTTGATCCAGGCACCCAGTCACCTAACTGTGATCCTGACCATGTTCCCAGGGCCTTCATCTCAGATTCTCTTTCCGCCATCCTTAAAAACTCTGGCTGTCTCCTTCTGCCTGGGATACCATCACCTGTGTAAATAGCAGTTGGTGTCTTTAGGGCAGGACTGAGGCACGGGAACAGGGTACCCTTACCACCTCATGTCTGGGGGTCCTTCCTCATTCAGGGTCATCCACTTCTTGGATCCGTGGGGCTGAGCTGAGAGCCTCCCGCACCCTCTCATGCCAGGACCCATCATTGCACGGGAGGAGGTAATGAACCTAGGCCTGGGGAAACTGTCCTTTCCCCATTCCAGGGGGCATGCAGAGGAGAGCAACCACTAGACCTGCCGCCCCTCTAACCAACATGCTCCCAGTGGTCTTGGTGAATGGTGTGCGCTCTGGGCCCTACTGTGGAACAGACCCCACTGGTCAGCTGAGGGGCTTCACACCTTCTGATTCCTGCGACATGGGTACCTCACTCAGCATTTTACTCCCTCCTCTGCCAAGGCAAGCACTTCCCTTTTGCTGCCTGTGTGACACCACTTTCTTGAAGCTTCTCAGGGTCATCCTGGCAGTGAATCTCCTCTCATCTCCTGGAGTCCCTGCTAAGGTCTTTAATCCCATGATGTGAGGATGTGCCCCCAACGGGAAGAATTGTTTGTCCATTGTTTATTTCAGCTCCCTTTTTCCAGCACAGTGAAAATCCAACCCCAGGGCTATTCCTTGTCTCCAGCTGTTTCAGCCTCAGTCTGCATGCAACCTTCTTGGTGTAAAGCACTTCTGTTACTCATCAGCCTGTGCAGTAGAAGGGAGCACTAGTAATTGAGAAGGGGGCAGCTCCTGAGGTAGTTGCCTGTGTTTTGTGGGGAAAGCATGTGGCCATCTACCAGCACAGGGCTGGTGCTAGCTCTTGCCAGACAAGGAAGGTTCAGCCTGCAAGTACTGAGGCTTCTGGAGGTGCAGGTTCTGCGTCTCTTGCTGAGAAATCATCGTGGACAGGGGCTCCTCAGTTGTGTCCACTCGTCTTCTCTCGGATTGAAGCGCCTCCTTGTGAGCCACGCATGGAATGTCCCTTTCTTCCTCATCATGTCTCCACAGGGCTAAAAGACAATGCTGGCACTGCTATCACTGAGGAGTCTGTCCCTCCATACCATGCAGTCCTTCATCACCTCGCCCACGAGGGTGACAGTCTCCCCTGGGATGCTCGCCAGGTAACCAAGTGTTAGAAACATGGAGCAATCAGAGGGGGGCCTCGTCCTAGAGATTATGCATGGCCCAAGCAGCCGCGAGGATGGCCTGCCCTTTGTCATTCCTGAGGTGAGAGAGGCCATCCACACACCTGAGGTTATTGTCTTTCCTTGGACCTCTCCTGGGAGCCCTTGTTTTGACTTCAATTGTTCCAGATGTACAGAGGTCAGTGTGTGACTGGATGTGAAAAATGGTTGTGGGGCAAGAGGAATCGAGGGGAAGGAGCAGTGAGGCAGTGAGAATCTTCAGGGCTGCATGCAGGGCCTGGTGCCAGTAAGAGACAAGGAGGGGGAAAGCAGGCTGGGATAGGAATCTCAGGTGCACTTTAATCCCAACAGAGAATCAGTCAGGCTGCTGTGAAGCCCCAGCCTGGAGCTGTCAGGCTTTGCCCTTCAGCAATGGACCCCAGCCATGCTCTGTCACTGGCTGGGAGCTGGTTGAAGAAGTCTCAGCTGGGTGTAAAAGGACTGAGAAAAACACACTTGCTTAAACCTTAGGAAGGAACAGCTCCGCATCTTTTTTTTTATTGGCTGTTCACAACATTACAAAGCTCTTGACAAATCATATTTCATACATTAGAATCAAGTGGGTTATGAACTCCCATTTTTACCCCAAATGCAGATTGCAGAATCACATCGGTTACACATCCACATTTTTACATAATGCCCTATTAGTAATTGTTGTATTCTGCTACCTTTCCTATCCCCTACTATCCCCCCTCCCCTCCCCTCCCAACTTCTCTCTCTACCCCATCTACTGTAATTCATTTCCCTCCATGTTTATTATCCCGTTCCCCTCACAACCTCTTATATGTAATTTTGTATAACAATGAGGGTCTCCCTCCATTTCCATGCAATTTCCCTTTTTTCTCCCTTTCCCTCCCACCTCATGTCTCTGTTTAATGTTAATCTTTTCTTTCTGCTCTTCCTCCCTGCTCTGTTCTTAGTTGCTCTCATTATATCAAAGAAGACATTTGGTATTTGTTTTTTAGGGATTGGCTAGCTTCACTAAGTATAATCTGCTCTAGTGCCATCCATTTCCCTGCAAATTCCATGATTTTGTCATTTTTTAGTGCTGCGTAATACTCCATGGTGTATAAATGCCACATTTTTTTATCCATTCATCTATTGAAGGGCATCTGGGTTGGATCCACAGTCTAGCAATTGTGAATTGTGCTGCTATGAACATCGATGTGGCAGTATCCCTGTAGTGCGTACTTTTAAGGTCTTCAGGGAATAGTCCGAGAAGGGCAATAGCTGGGTCAAATGGTGGTTCCATTCCCAGCTTTCCCAGGAATCTCCATACTGCTTTCCAAATTGGCCGCACCCGTTTGCAGTCCCACCAGCAATGTACAAGAGTACCCTTTTCCCCACATCCTCGCCAGCACTTGTTGTTGTTTGACTTCATAATGGCTGCCAATATTACTGGGGTGAGATGGTATCTTAGGGTGGTTTTGATTTGCATTTCCTTGACTGCTAGAGATGGTGAGCATTTTTTCATGTACTTGTTGATTGATTGTATGTCCTCCTCTGAGAAGTGTCTGTTCAGGTCCTTGGCCCATTTGTTGATTGGGTTGTTTGTTTTCTTATTGTCTAATTTTTTGAGTTCTTTGTATACTCTGGATATTAGGGCTCTATCTGAAGTGTGAGGAGTAAAAATTTGTTCCCAGGATGTAGGCTCCCTATTTACCTCTCTTATTGTTTCTCTTGCTGAGAAAAAACTTTTCAGTTTAAGAAAATCCCATTTGTTGATTCTTGTTATTAACTCTTGTGCTATGGGTGTCCTGTTAAGGAATTCGGAGCCCGACCCCACAATATGTAGATCGGAGCCAACTTTTTCTTCTATCAGACGCAGAGTGTCTGATTTGATATCTAGCTCCTTGATCCACTTTGAGTTGACTTTTGTGCATGGCGAGAGAAAGGGATTCAGTTTCATTTTGTTGCATATGGATTTCCAGTTTTCCCAACACCATTTGTTGAAGATGCTATCCTTCCTCCATTGCATGCTTTTAGCCCCTTTATGAAATATAAGAAGGTTGTAGTTTTGTGGGTTGGTTTCTGTGTCCTCTATTCTGTACCATTGGTCCACCTGCCTGTTTTGGTACCAATACCATGCTATTTTTGTTACTATTGCTCTGTAGTATAGTTTGAAGTCTGGTATCGCTATACCACCTGATTCACACTTCCTGCTTAGCATTGTTTTTGCTATTCTGGGTCTTTTATTTTTCCATATGAATTTCATGATTGCTTTCTCTATTTCTACAAGAAATGCCATTGGGATTTTGATTGGCATTGCATTAAACCTATAGAGAACTTTTGGTAATATCGCCATTTTGATGATGTTAGTTCTGCCTATCCATGAACAGGGTATATTTTTCCATCTTCTAAGATCTTCTTCAATTTCTCTCTTTAGGGTTCTGTAGTTTTCATTGTATAAGTCTTTTACCTCTTTTGTTAGGTTGATTCCCAAGTATTTTATTGTTTTTGAGGATATTGTGAATGGAGTGGTTGTCCTCATTTCCATTTCAGTGGGTTTGTCGCTGATATACAGGAATGCCTTTGATTTATGCGTGTTGATTTTATATCCTGCCACTTTGCTGAATTCATTTATTAGCTCTAATAGTTTCTTTGTAGACCCTTTTGGGTCTGCTAGGTATAGAATCATGTCATCTGCAAATAGTGATAATTTAAGTTCTTCTTTTCCTATTTTTATGCCTTTAATTTCTTTCGTCTGTCTAATTGCTCTGGCCAGTGTTTCGAGAACTATGTTGAACAGAAGTGGTGAGAGAGGGCATCCCTGTCTTGTTCCAGAATTTAGAGGGAATGCCTTCAATTTTTCTCCATTCAGAATGATGCTAGCCTGGGGCTTAGCGTAGATTGCTTTTACAATGTTGAGGTATGTTCCTGTTATCCCTATTTTTTCGAGAGTTTTGAACAAAAAGGGATGCTGTACTTTGTCGAATGCTTTTTCTGCATCTATCGAGATGATTATATGGTTCTTATTTTTAAGTCTATTGATGTGGTGGATAACATTTATTGATTTCCGTATATTGAACCAGCCTTGCATCCCAGGGATGAATCCTACTTGATCATGGTGTACGATTTTTTTGATATGATTTTGTATCCGATTCGCCAGAATTTTATTGAGGATTTTTGCGTCTAGGTTCATTAGAGATATAGGTCTGTCGTTTTCTTTCTTTGAAGTATCTTTGTCTGGTTAAGGAATCAGTGTGATGTTGGCCTCGTAGAATGAATTTGGAAGTTCTCCCTCTTTTTCTATTTCCTGAAATAGCTTGAAAAGTATTGGTATTAGTTCCTCTTTAAAGGTTTTGTAAAACTCTGCTGTATACCCGTCCGGTCCTGGGCTTTTCTTAGTTGGTAATCTTTTCATGGTTTCTTCTATTTCCTCAATTGATATTGGTCTGTTTAGGTTGTCTATATCCTCCTGTCTCAATCTGGGCAGATCGTATGACTTAAGAAATTTATCAATGCCTTCACTATCTTCTATTTTATTGGAGTATAAGGATTCAAAATAATTTCTGATTATCTTCTGTATTTCTGAAGTGTCTGTTGTGATATTGCCTTTTTCATCCTGTATGCTAGTAATTTGAGTTCTCTCTCTTCTTCTCTTCATTAGCATGGCTAAGGGTCTATCGATCTTATTTATTTTTTCAAAGAGCCAACTTTTAGTTTTATCAATTTTTTCAATTGTTTCTTTTGTTTCGATTTCATTAATTTCAGCTCTAATTTTAATTATTTCTTGCCTTCTACTTCTTTTGCTGTTATTTTGCTCTTCTTTTTCTAGGATTTTGAGATGAAGTATGAGATCATTTATTTGTTGTTTTTTTCTTTTTTTAAGGAATGAACTCCATGCAATGAATTTTCCTCTTAGAACTGCTTTCAATGTGTCCCATAGATTCCGATATGTTGTGTCTGTGTTTTCATTTATCTCTAAGAATTTTTTAATTTCCTCCTTAATGTCTTCTTTAACCCAGTGATCATTCAGTAACCTGTTGTTCATTCTCCAAGTGATGCATGATTTTTCCTTCCTTCTTTTATCGTTGATTTTCAGTTTCATTCCATTATGGTCAGATAAGATGCATGGTATTATCTCTACTCCTTTATATTGTCTAAGAGTTGTCCTGTGACATAATATATGATCTATTTTTGAGAAGGATCCATGTGCTGCTGAGAAAAAAGTGTAACTGCTTGATGTTGGGTGGTATATTCTATATATGTCAATTAAGTCTAGGTTGTTAATTGTGTTATTGAGTTCTATAGTTTCCTTATTCAACTTTTGTTTGGAAGATCTGTCCAGTGGTGAGAGAGGTGTGTTGAAGTCTCCCATGATTATTGTATGGTGGTCTATTAGACTCTTGAACTTTGAAGAGTTTGTTTGATGAACATAGCTGCACCATTGTTTGGGGCATATATATTTATGATTGTTATGTCTTGTTGGTGTATGGTTCCCTTGAGCAGTATGTAGTGTCCCTCTTTATCCCTTTTGATTAACTTTGGCTTGAAATCTATTTTATTTGATATGAGTATGGACACTCCTGCTTGTTTCTGAAGTCCATATGAGTGATATGATTTTTCCCAACCTTTCACCTTCAGTCTATGTATGTCTTTTTCTATCAAATGCGTCTCCTGTAGGCAGCATATTGTTGGGTCATGTTTTGTGATCCATTCTACTAGCCTGTGTCTCTTAATTGGTGAGTTTAAGCCATTAACATTTAGGGTTATTATTTAGATATGGGTTATCCTTCCAGCCATATTTGTTTATTTATGTTACTGAATATGGTTTGTTTTCCTCTTTGATTATTTTCCCCCCCCTTTACTGTCCTACCTCCCACTGTTGGTTTTCATTGTTATTTTCCATTTCCTCTTCCTGTAATGTTTTGCTGAGGATTTTTTGGAGAGATAGTTTTCTAGTTGCAAATTCTATTAACTTTTTTTTTATCGTGGAAGGTTTTAATTTCATCTTCCATCTTGAAGCTCAATTTTGCTGGATACACAATTCTTGGTTGGAACCCATTTTCTTTCAGTGTTTGAAATATGTTATTCCAGGATCTTCTAGCTTTCAAAGTCTGTGTTGAGAGATCAGCTGTTATCCTGATTGCTTTACCCCTAAATGTAATCTGTTTCCTTTCTCTTGTAGCTTTTAAAATTCTCTCCTTATTCTGTATGTTGGGCATCTTCATTATAATGTGTCTAGGTGTGGATCTCTTATGATTATGCACATTCGGCGTCCTGTAGGCTTCTAGGATTTGGGATTCTGTCTCATTCTTCAAGTCTGGGAAGTTTTCTCGTATTATTTCATTGAATAGATTGTTTATTCCTTTGGTTTGGAGCTCTGTGCCTTCCTGTATCCCAATGACTCTTAAGTTTGGTCTATTTATGTTATCCCATGTCTCTTGGATGTTCTGCTCATGGTTTCTTAACTGTCTTGCCAAGCTGTCTATGTTCTTTTCAAGTTGAAATACTTTGTCTTCATTGTCTGATGTTCTATCTTCTAAGTGTTCTACTCTGTTGGTAGTATTCTCAATTGAGTTTTTAAGTTGGTTTATTGCTTCCTGCCTTTCTAGGATTTCTGTTTGTTTGTTTTTTATAACTTCTATCTCCCTGTATAATTGATCTTTTGCTTCCTGGATTTGTTTGTGTATTTCATTGTTGGAGAGATCTTTCATTGTCTGATTTTGCTGTCTAATGTCTTCCTTGAGACTCCAGATCATCTGAAGCATGTATCTCCTGAATTCTTTATCTGACATTCCATCTGCTGCAGAAATTACCTCTTCTAACGTTGAGTTGACCTGCATTGCTTGTGGTCCTTTCTTTCCTTGTCTCTTCATACTGTTTGCGTTTCTTTCTGCTTACTGAGACTGTTGTGTTGTTGAATTTTCCCCCTATATATTTGTATTACTCTTGTATAGTTGCTAAGTCTCCCGCGCAGGCGCGGGCAGGGGCTCTGCTCCTCCTCCAATTGGGGCGCTGTGCCTACCACATCGGCAGGCTGCTGGGCCTGTTCTGCTGGTTGGTAGCAGGTGCACCTACCTTGCAGGCGCGTGGGGCGGCTCGGCCACTCCCAGGTTGCTGGGTCTGACCTGCTGGTGGGTTGCAGCTCCGGCTACCTTGCAGGCACGGGGGAAGGGCGCACACCTATTTGTATTTAGACAGTTACGCGAAATGGATGACGTAATGCTTGGGATGAAAGTTGGGGGGAAGGGGAAGGTAGGTGCTCTTGAAAGGAAAGAAGGAGAGGGAGATAGATAGCATAGAGGAGAATGGAAAGAGCCGTAAAACTTGGAAGGGGAGAGAGAGAGGGAAAAGGGAGAGAAAAAGTTAAAATGAAATAGGAAATAAAATTAGGTCTTAGAGATCCATTTTCTTCTCTTCCCGTAGGCAAAGCTGTGCCCTCCGGGCTGAGTTTTGCCCTCAATGTGTCAACAGCAATCCCTGTAAGGCGGTTCCTGGGAGTCTCTCAATCCTGTTGGTCCAGAGCCGTTTCACTTCTACGGCCCCTCCTCCCCATCCTCCTGCCAGCCAGCCAGGTCCTGCTCACCGGAGGCAGTTCACCAAGGATTTGGTTACACTTTCAGCCCCACCGAGTGCTCTATTTCCCTAACTACTGAGCACTCTCGTTGTCATTCATCTAAGCCCCAGTGCTGTGGAGCTGTAGTCTGGGAGTCAATTGTTTAATTTTTCTGGACCCCTTTGGTGGGCACACCTTCGGAATCTGGCAGCTAAGACCATTGGTGTCGCTGCTGGTGGTAATAGGAGTTGGGGGTCTAGGATCCCCTCTACTTCCCTCAGCCCCTACAGTCACAACCACACTGCTGGCGGTAGGAGGGGTTGGGGGTCTGGAGTGTCCTCTGTTTCCCTCTGCCCCTACCGTCACACCCTCTCAGTTCGTGGTTGGGGGATTTGGGGTGGGGAGTCTTCTCTGCTTCCCTCTGCCCCTACAGTCACGCCCTCGTCACTGGCAGTAGGGGGAGTTGGGGGTCGAGAGTCCTTTGGCCCTTAGGGTCACACCCACGGAGAGATTTTGAAGTTTCCCCGTTGTTTGTATCTGATGTGGGTGGGAGTCACACACCTGCTAAAGTAGATTCCGCTGGGAAGGAATCTCTTTGGCCGAACTTTGGTGACTTCCCCTCTCTGCTATGGCGGGCCCCTGGCTCCTTGCCGGAGTGTCCGAAGGGAGGGGTGGAACTGGCTTGTCTCTGGTCTGACACAATCTCTGGTTTTAGTTCCCAGTTCGCTATTTCGTAAAGGGTTGGTTAGATTCCCTTCACGCTGTCTCAGGGGGGGGAGCCGTTCGCTGGGTGGGCGGGGCTGTTAGTAGAGCTGGGAGGGTACGGGCTATCTGCTGGGCCAAGCGGGGACACTTCTCGCTGCGCCGGGCTGCCGGTAGAGCCGGGCAGCTGCGGCTGCGTGGCTAAGATCCGGGCGGGTGGAGTGGCCGTTCGCTGAGCGAGAGCGGGGCCTCTCGGGACGGCGAGGTGTCGGGTGCCGTCTGTGGGTTTGGGCGGGCCGTGCCGCTCGGGGCCTCCGGCCGCTTTCTGAAGCGGCTGGTGGCTGCGTGACTTGACCTCCGCGCCCACGTGGCCGGTCAAGATCCACTTGTCTGGGACAAACTGACACTTCTAATAAACCTACCAATTCCCAGCAGGTCCCCTCTTCACGGAATTTTGCTAGAAGTTCCTCAGTAGGTAGACTGCCGCTGTTCCAATGGGTCTTTCTGATCCCGTTAATGTGGAGACATTGGAATCGCTGCTTCCTCGCCGGCGGCCATGTTAGATCTCTGTAATTCATTTTCAATGTGATCTTTAAGGTTCCTTTCCATCTGTCTAAGGTATTCCTTGAATTCTTTATATGGCCATTTTTCTGATGACTCTAGGTCCTCCTGAATATTTAGGCTGTCCTTCATTGTTTGTACTCCTTTTCTTCCTTGCTTTTTAATGCTCATGTTACTTCTGGTTCTGTTTGACTGCTGAGTTACTGTTTACTCTTATAAATTTATTTGATGCTTGGGAGGAGAGATATTAGAAGGGAAGGGAAGAAGTCACTAAAGAGAATGAGTGTAGGCAGGTAGAATTCAAGGAAGGGGGAATAAGAAAATTGAAAAGAAATGAAAAGACAAAAGAAAAAAAGTGAAAAGAAAGAAAGAAAAAACAAAAAAAAACCAAAAATTTAAAACAAAAAAAAAATTATGATGATAATAAAAAAATGGAAATTAAAGTTTAAAAATAGTAGTAATAATAATAAAATAAAAAGAATTTAAAAAATTGAAACCATTAATAAAAAGTTAAAGAACAACATCAACAACAAAAAATGAAAATAAAATATAAAATACTAATAATAATCATTAAAAAAATAATAATAATAAATGCAGTCATAGAGATCGATTAACTTCTCTTCCAGTAGGTGGAGTTATGCCCACTGGGCCAAGCTTCTCTTCTTGATAGGTGGGATCCAATCACTGTGCATCCGCTCTTCCTCCCAGACTGTGCGGTCTCCAATCCTGAGTGCCTAGGGCCTTCTCTTGTGTTGCCTCAAGCTAGGCCCCGCTCACCTGTGACACTCACCCCACTACTGGCTACACACCATTTCTGCTGCTCCTGGGAGCCTTGTTTTCATGGATGCCTGGGCACACCCTTTCTGTTTGCCTCCCTCAGACCCTAAGTTTGTAGAGCTTGGGGCTGAGGACCCCCAGCGAATTTGTTTGCCCTCAGGTAGCAACTCCCCTGGTAGCTGGTGCAAGGGACCTCTGTTGTCAGCACTGGTGGGAGCGGTAGCCGGAAGTTCTGCGCCGCTAGTCCCGCGTCACTCCAGATTCCCTCGGTCTGGCTGTCATGCTCAGTTGGCCTTTACCTCTGTGAGTTCAGGCGGGCCGACTAGTTATTTCAGCGGGATCATTAGTGCTGAGTCACGAGAAGCAGGCGAACCGGAGCTAGAATGTAGCCGATCCGGGCTCTGTGTGTTCTGAGAAGGCCAGACTATTCGCCCCGGATCTATTTCAGCTCAACATTGCCTAGTGGTCCTGAGCAAACAGCATTTTGATAGTTTACTTCTCCCTATGCCCGCACAGCTGAAGGGGTTAGAGACTTGATCTCTCTGCGTCCGCCACCATTTTGGATCACTTAGATTTTAAATTGTCACTCATCAGCTGTTCTATTTTACTCGGCAGGTCGGCGGCTTACTCGTGCGATGAAGAGTCTGCACTAAGGTGCTCCTCAGGAAGTGGTGGTGGCGGCCGCGGCCCAGGTGCGACCATCAGAACGCCCGGGGAGGGGGTGCGGGCTAGGGAAGGGGAGGCAGCCCCGCGGGGCCCACGCAGGGTGTCTGAACACGTGAGAGAGCGGGCGGGGTGGGGGAAAGAAATTGAGATCTAGATTTAGGGAGTGAGCGTGGGAGGAGAGATGGCATGGGAGGAGAGAAGGCGGGGGAGAAGCAAAGCGGGAAGGCGGAGTGGAGAAGGAAAAGGGGCCGAGAGAGCCGGGCAGCTTGGGGGCTGCAGCCTTACTGCTCGCGCTGGAATCATGACGGAGTCACTCCACCTTGCTCACTCACTTCCCGCCGCCATCCTCAAGCTCCCCATCTTGACCCCAACAGGGAACACATTTAGCCTTTGGCCTTTGGGTGACTCTGATTTTTCCCCATTTCCCTAATGCCTGTTAATCACTCTGAAGTACCTTCTGGTATTGATGTTGGCTTACAAATAAAGCTTAGGAAACAGTTTAATTAGCAAGCTGGATGGCAAAGTTGCATATAATGGGGACTGACAGTGTCTCCATCAGTACATCCATTTACCTGCTGATGGGCCTTTGGGTCTTTCCCAGTTCAGGGGCTATTACTCAGTGCTGCTACCAACATTCTGTGCCACGATTTCTGGTACACATTTGCAACCTCTCTCTGTGGCACAGCATTCCACTTTTGAGACCCTTAGCCCCAGAAGCAGCCATGCAGGATGCCCTGGATTTGTTGGATCTGGCCCTGAGCAGCCTTGCTGTTTTACTCCTGTGAGCCCTACGGGCCTGGTTCACTGTGTGTGCCACTTTATAAAATGGCTGGGAAGGTGTGTCCACACCTGGGTGTAGAATCATTGACTTACAGGTGAGGCCCAGCTCCAGCGTTATCCGCTCACGCTGGCTCTCTTTCCAAGTGGTTGTCCCAATTCACCCCCCTAACAGGGTGTTTCACTGTTACACTTCATCTACATCCTCATTAATATTTGTTAATATCAAGCTACAAACTTTTGCCCATCTGGTGCAATGAAACATACCATGTTGCTTTCAATGTGTAATCCCTTGATTATTAAGGAGCCTGAGCCTCTTGCACACGCACTGGCCTTTGGAGTTTTCTCTCCTGTGAGGTACCTCCTCCAAAGTCTTTTCCCCACTTCCTCCTTGGGTTACTTGCCTGTTTAACTGTGGGAGTTCTCTGTGCATTTTCTGTCCAAATTCTTTGATGGCTTCATGTGATGCAAATATCTCTTTGCCTGCCCCGTTTCTCTATTATGATGTTTTCCAGGAAACAGAAACACTTCTTTTATTTTCACCATGTTTTGTTGTGAGAAATCGAATAGAGGAAGATATTTGACGACATAGTGGCACTTCCTCATGAAGGAACACTTTCCCTTTCGTCTGATGGCCTTGTTTTTCATTGCCCTGACAACCTTCAGGCAATCACAAGACGACTCCTACGCCTCGTTTTAAATGATTTTTCTTGGTGCACAGTTCTCTTCCAACCATGGAAGCACGATATCACTTGTGTCATTTTGAATACACTGCTTTTGATCTCACCTTCCCTTCAAAGTACCCCATTTTTTTCTCTACTCACCTTTACTGAATAGAAACCTCCTTAGCTGGGTCCTGCACACTCTGTGTCTCTAACTGCTGTCTCCCACTGTAGTGGCACCCCTTCCTCCACAGAAAATCCTAAGGAAGCGTCTCCAGAAATCTTCACCATAATTGATTTTAGGACCATCAGCAAAAGAGTCTCTACAAAAGAGTTCAATGTAGGTAAACTTCCAAATTTCCTGTTACTTTATTTTACTTGGCCACTGGGCTTGAAGAAATCAGTTTTTCACAAACATTTATCCAGTATACTAGTTTTTAGAAGTGTGTTTGCAAATGCAGAATGCTATTTTTAAAAAAAAAAAAGACAAATCCTCAACAAGGCCTCTGGCCTTGAGCTGGAGCTTCACAGAGATGTCTACATTTCTGAGATAATAGAAGCTACTGATTGGGCTCTATCATAACAGCTGGCAGGTGGAGGGAAGAAAGGGGAAGAAATTCTCCCCTTCACTATACTTGAAGAGTTAACTTGCCCAGAATAGTGAAAGAGGAAGCTGCTTTTGTTTGAACTTCTGAGCCCCTACCCTTACATGCTGTGTACAAAGTTTTGAATCTATTTGAACTTGGGGCTCAGGGGATTAATTGATGATAGCAAAAGCTGTACCCTCTGAACCTGGCTACAGCCAAGTAAAACTGTTTCCTGCTATCTTCGGAGCCCTGCCTCGTCTGTGCCCTACAACACCACTTTGCCCTTTCATTGCATCAGTCTTTACAGGAGCCTCCTCTGCCAGGTACTTTTTTAGGACTTGGAAATACATCAATTAGAAAGAGAGAAGAGTACCCCTCCTCCCCCGCAAGAGCTTACATTTCTTTCATGGGCCTATCAAACTGTCTTTTCCAAATCTTCAACTAATGCAGTTTTCTGTCTTTGGAGATCAACCTTCTAGACCTAGCTTCAAACTTGATTGATATCCAAAGGTATTGCCCTTAGAATATCGCTTTGTGAAACCCCTGGAAGTATCCCCTCTTTCCTGGATTCCACCTGTTCTTGGTTGTCTCCAGTGTTTTGAATGGACCTCTCCTCCAGGAACTTACTAGTCAAGATACATGGTATACAGGATCTCGTGAGATAATTGTAGGAACAGAAAGTACCTGTAATCTCATAGTTAATTGTAGCTTCGCACTTAATTTTAGCTAGAGAATCAGTTTTGCCAAGCACCATGAAGCAGATGTAGTTCCACTGTTTTCTACCTTCCAATATGACTTTTGAGAAGGCTGCTACTATTTTGCCAGTCTTGGTTGTTAGTACTGAGACTTTTGACACATGGACAGCGACCCATGTAGTGACCACCTTGTTGAAGACTCACAGCAGTACCACCACCACAAAAATCTCCCTCGTTCTGACCCTTGGTCATCAAATCATCTCACTTATTCTGATCCTCTGACAACCATGGGATCTGATTTCTGTCCTTGTAGCTAGCTTTGCCTTCTATAGTATGTGACCATTTCATATCAGCATTCCTCTCTTAGCAGTTATGCATTTGCAATTCATCCCTGTTATTGCATGTATCAACAGTTCCTTCCTTTATATTGTTCAATAGTGTCCTGTTGTACGGCTCTTATTAATTCCTCTTTGATTGATGCTAGTTTCTGTTGATTATGAATAAGATTTCTACCAACATTCATGCACGTGTTTGGGGGTGAACATGTATCTTGGTCCAGCCTTCAGGTCAAGCAGCGTCGACCTGAGGTTGTTGAATTATATGACAAATTGCGTTTTAGCTGTATAAGAAATGGCAGTTATAATTTCTCAAGACCAGCATTCTTGTTGTTATTTTTAAGGATTCTTCACCTAACTTCAGGTGATAATGATTTTTCTTTTACATTTGCTTGCCAAAATGTCATTGGTTTAACGCTTTACATTTTGACCCATGATCCATCATAAGCTAAGGTTTGTATAAGGTGTAATATTAGACTCAGGTTTTATTCCTTTTTTCCCCTTCCTTTTGTCACTTTTGCTTGTTTTGCTTTATTTGTGTCTGTTGTGTGTTCGTGTGTGCTTCGATGCCAAATGTTGCAGTGCCATCTGTGAAAGACTTTGCTTTCTGCATTGAATTTTTTTCTCAACTTTTAAAAAACTTGGCTGGCATGAGCAAATCCGCAGACGCAGTGAAGCAGGTAGCTCCCAGGGCTTCCTGAAAAACAAACAAAAAATCAATGAATAATGATCAAAATCATGTTTCTCAGAAGTTTGGAAAACAGCCTACGTTTTCCACAACCAGGCAAAGCGGAGCCAGGAAACAGGCACGTTTAAGACAGTAGGAAATAACTGTGTCCTTCTTTCTGGTCCTTGCCCCATGCCCATACCTTGCTCAGTGGCAGTCCTGTATACTGCTGTCCATACTCTTGGTGTGAGACTCTGCTCTGTGGATCCCAAGAAAGTTGACTAGACCTCCTAAAGAACTGTATATTTCCATTCTGGTCTGTCTTAGGACTAGCTGAAGGACTGATCTATGTTACTCAGAACTCACCAAGGACAGAAAAGCAGGCAAATAATCCTTTAAAAACATTATAAAACAAACAATCTGCAGCCACTTCCAGGAAAAGATTATGTTCCAAAGAGTGCTGAAAATTTAGCAGGAAAAACTGAAGACAGAGGGAAATTAGGGCATTCATTACCTCCCAGGTTAGGAGGAAATAAATATGGCAGGGTTGAGGAAGGGTGTGTTTTCCAGCTGCCTCATGGCTAGGGAATCTAGCAGCGGGGATACTGTTCACCAAGTTTCAGTACCAGAATTGCAGAGGCCCAGAAATTCGGTCACACCAGGGACGCTGGTTCACCACAGAGGGGAGGGGCGACCCAGGCTAAAATAGAGAAAAATCTACAAAGTATTTGGCGTGGGGATAGCCAAGGAACAGAGAGGCAGTCTGGTCTTAAATGATCCAGAGGCAGCACAGTGAGCTGGTGTGTAAAAGTGTTCCACTGGCAAGAGGAGAGCAGAGGCAGCAGGCCACCTGGAATTGGCCACCCAGGGACCCTCTGCTGTGGGGGAGCCCCTGGGGTTCATATTAAGCATCATCAGACTGTCCCTGCACGTACCTGTCGTGAGATCTAGAGTGCTTCTGGAAGAGTGAGGTGTGATTGAAACAGGCACAGAAAAACTGCACCCAAGTGGACTCAGGCCTAGGAAAGGAACAGAGTATGCCTGGCGGTGTGCAGGTGGTTCGCGGGATTAGCCTGAGAGAACCCGGAAACTGGACCAGTGGCTACTTTTACACTCAGCTCTGATCCTGGTGTGAGATATAGGACCATTTTCAAAATATGCCATCTGACAGCCTTAATTGGAAGGTAAGGTCCAATCCTAGCCATCTACAGACTCAATGCAATCCCCATCAATATACCAATGACATTCTTCACAGAACTAGGCAAAACAGCCCAGAAATGTAGATGGAGGAGTTAAAGACCCAGAATACCCCAGCAATCCTGAGCAGCAAGAATGAGCCTCGGGCCATAGCAATACCTGATCTTAAATTACACTCTACAGATATAGGAGCAAAAACCAGCATGGTACTGGCATAAAACCAGAAAGGAAGACCAGTGGAACAGAGTAGAAAAGACAAAGAAGCCACATGAATACAGCCATCTGATCCTTGACAAAGGTGCGGAAAGCACACCTGGATAGACTTTTGAACAAATGGTGCTGGGAACACTGCATATCCATATGTTTTACTCAGGTTTTCTTTACTGCTGTGAGCAACAGACTTGACCGGAACAATTTTAAGGAGGAAAACTTTATTTTCGGGCTCACAGTTTCAGAGGTCTCAGTCCAGTGACAGCCGGCTCCATTCCTCGGGGCTCAAGGTGAGGCAGAACATCATGGCAGAAGTGTGTAGTGGAGAAAAGCAGCTCAGGGCATGATCAGCAAGCGGAGAGAGGCTAAGCTCAGCCCAAGAAATATACACCAAAGGTACATCACCCCCCAGCGACCCGTCTCCTCCAGCCACACCCTACCTGCCTAGTGACCACTCAGTTAATCCCTATCAGGGTATTAACACACTGATTGGGTTATGGCTCTCATCACCCAAACATTTCACCCCTACTCCTTGCATTGTTTCACACATGAGCTTTTGGGGGTCACCTTATATGTAAACCATAACAGCACGGGTAGAAGAATGGATCCTAGATCCCTACCTACCAGCCTCCACAAAAATCAACTCAAGGTGGATCAAAGTCCTAGGAGTTAGACTAGAAACAGTGAACCTGCTGGTGAAAACGTAGGGGCAACTCTCCAACATATTGGTGAAGGCACCAACTTCCTTAGTAAGGCTCCTAAAACTCAAGAAATAAAACCAAGAATCAATAAGTGGGATGGCATAAAATTAAGGAGCTTCTGCACAGCAAAGGAAAGAATAACCCAAAGAGAGAGCCTGGAGATTGGGAGAAAGTCTTTGCCCACTACTCTTCTGACAGGCAGTTGATTTAAAAGAATATATGAAGAAAACAAACAGTCAAAAAACCTTTACAGCAAAACAGCTAATAACCCTCTCAATAAAATGGGCAAAACATCTAAATAGACATTTCTCAAAAGAAGAAATACAAACAGCGATCAGTACACGAAACAATGCTCAACATCCTTAACAATCTGGGAGATGGGAATCAGGGTGGCCCTGAGATTTCATCTTCCCCCAGTTAGAATGGCAATCATCAAGAATACGAATAATGATAATTGCTGGTGAAGATGTAGAGGAAACGGTATGTTTGTCCGTTGTTGGTGGGATTCAAATGAGTATGACCACTTGGGAAAGAAACATGGATTCCCTCAAAAGACTAGAAATGGAGCCCCCATATGACCCAGCTATCCCACCCATGGGTATGTCTCCCAAAGAACAAAAATCTGCCTACTATAGTGATACTTCCTCACTTTCGTGTACTGGATACACAGTTCACACTGCCTTCCTGCAGCCCCTGACCAATGGGAATTCAGAGTATTCCCAGATTATTCCCTTCACTAACTTTCTTGTGCATGTGTCTTTGTGCACCACACATAACCAGCTTTTCCCCAGAGGATGTGCCCAGCCCTTGCTGAACTTAGCTCTGAGTCTGTTTCCTTTCCTTAGTAAGGTGGCAACTGTGGTCTCCTAAACCTAGGACTGTCCTGTGAGGATGAGTTAATATTTATCTACAGTGCTAAGGAGAGGGCTGGCACAGAGTGAAAGTTCGGGAATTTGCACCCTGCTCATTCTGCTCAATTAGCTTCCCTATTGGCTGGCCCCTCCCCACCCCCTCACACAACCTACACCCCCAGTGGATGTCAAAAACACCAGTTTGTTCACAACCTCTTCCACCCATGGTTTGCATGTTCTTTCACTGTTGTAAACGTGGTCTACGAAAATTGATTCATGATTTTAGTTTGTATCTTTAGGATCAGTGATGTTGAACATCTCTTGGGGCATCTTTGACATAGGGATCCCCATTACTACACATTAACTAGTGTGGGGAGTAGGATAGGTTCTGATAGAGTGGGCGAACAACATACTGCTACTAAAGTACCCTGGGCATGCATCCATGTGCTATTTTGATTGCCTATGGAAATCCAGCCACATTGCAAGTCACAAAACACCTGCTCTATGACCTTCATTAAAAAAAAAAAAGGTAGTACAAGGAGCACTGACCATTGACTATGGATCTCCTCACCCACTTTCCTTTTGGTCTGGAGGTATTGCTGGGGAACAGGGACTTGCAAATTCTTCCTGTGCTGGGTGCTCCATACCCGTCTTTATATTGAACCCTGATCCAGGCAATATTATTTCCCCCACTGTACAGATGGGAAACTGGGGCTCCGAGGTGAGGCCCTCATCGGAAAGGAGGCTGCCAGCCAGAATGCGTGGGTCAGGAACGTGGGCAAGAGCGCACCCACAAGGGAACTCCGCTGCTGGGACTGGCTTGGAAACGGCCAGTAGAACCAGAAACTTCCCAGCAGTCCAAGCACCCAGGTCCCTACTGTTGATGACCCAACAAGGGGCGTGGCGGTTGGCAGGGGGGAGGGGCCGGGCCAATGAGAAGGCCGCGATGCAGGTATTGAAGAGGCGTGAAACCACGCGATGTTTGTGGAATCTCCTGTGTCTCCTGTGGTGACCGCGTTCGCGAAGGCCTAACTGTTCTCGCTCGGACGGGGGCGATCCTCTGTCTTCGACCCTAGCTGCCAGGCCTGCCCGACATGAGCTCAACCGAGGAGGCTTCGGTTCAGGAAGACGGTTTTGGCCTGGACGGTGTGAAGCGCACCATCGTCACCAGTGCAGGCCCCAGAGCCCCACGGGTACCGGGCCTGGGCCTTGAGCTGGGGCCACCGCGGAGTGGGGAGGGCGAGGGCGGCCTCCCAGACCCCGAGGGCTATGAGTTCGAGTTGGAGGCCCAGGGGGAACAGCTAGAGGCAGGAGGGGCGGTGCTGCGGGTCGGCGAAGGCAGGCCTGGCTCCATGGCTGATAAGAAGGGGGATGCCCTGGACTTCGTGCCCCACCTCGCTGTGGAGTCTGTGGCCAGTGTGCAGCAGCTGACAGGCCAGGAGACCCCGGGCGCCCACAGATACCTGTCCCCGGAGAGCTGGGTGGCTGAACTGTCCGCCATTTGGGCTAACGCAGAGGCGGGCCCCAGCCGGAGATGGGCGCTGGCCCCAGGTTCCTTGGAAACGCTGCAGGCCCCATCTGCTGCCCCTCTGCGTCACCCCAGTGGGCCTCAGGTGGGACGGGCCTGGGGGAACCCCGGGAGAGGCACCAAAACTAGGATGATGGGCAGTGGGGAAGCCCAGTTGCCCCCTTCTGATCCTGAGTCTTCAGATGAATTCACTGAGATACAGCTGGTGAGGGTGAGCCTTTGCCCGAAAGAAGGAGGCCAGACCAGTTCCAGCAGCCCCAGGGAACCGGGAGACACAGCCAACTGCGCCTGTGTAGGGACCAGAGGGAATTTCCTTCAAATACCTACCTCTCTGCCGACCTCTGCTCCCGGCCGACTCACCTCTGCCAGGGAAAGGCAGGCCTTGGGAGAGCTGGCATCCTGTTCCTCCAAGAAAAGGCAAAGCGTGATCTGGGGCGAGGGAGGGAGGAGGCCCAGCTACCCTGGAGCAGCAGCAGCTGCTGTTGCTGTTGCTGCTGCTGCTGCTGCTCCTCCTCCTCCTCCTCCTCCTCCTCCTCCTCCTCCTCGTGCTTCAGGAGGCCTGCCCAGGGCCACTCCTAGGAAGAAGGCCATCCAGGAGAAGAAATCCCTGGGGGGTGGCTCAAAATTTAGCCTGGGCAGGGTCTTCCCTATATGGGGGCAGAGACTCAAAGCCGCTCCTCTGGAAACGGCCACCCTTCCCCCAATCCCGGGTGTTCCCCTGTTTGGGAGGTCCAAGAGGTATTCCTTGGTGCCCTTGGAACCCAAGCAGCCCAAGCACAGTGGCACTGCAAAGAGATCTATGGCGAAGAAGACACAGGAATCCCATCCTGTGGCTGGTGATGATAATGGCCCAAATAGAGCTACAGTTCCAACAGCCCAAGTGAGTAGGCCTTTGCAGTCCCCCTCCTCCTCTTTCTCCTCCTCCTCCTCCTCCTCCTCCTGGTCCATTCACTCTGCCTTTCTCCTCACCCAGCCCACACTTCTTTGCCCTTACTCTCTCTGCCTCTTGTTCACGGGTTGTTGTCGGGTGCCCACTGTCTGGGGGTCTCTGTGGTCGGGGCGGACATCAACAAAGAACCTAGTAGGGGCTGGTGCCTGTTGGCCACACTTTGTGCATTTCCTGCCTCCTCCCCAGACGGGCTGGGGTAGGAAGCAGTTGTGGCTGCTAACATGAACAGGAGTCCCCTTACACTTTGGGCCACACAGCAGAGTGTTTAGTCCCATCTGCCTCCAGATTCATTTTTCCCAGCACTTCTCCCAGGAGGCCTGAGCTTTCTCCATGACCCTCACGCTTCTCCCTGGCCCGGGTCCACCTCCTGGCCTGGGGCTGAGAGAGGGAGACAGTGCTGACAAGATGAGCCTTGGAGTTCTCCCTTCATTCCCCACCTCACCCCAGCCCCCGCACGCACCTAATCATACGCAACAGGCACACCCCCTAACCCGAATCACTGAGAAATCTGTGTTAGTGTCCAGCACACTGGCCGGGTACACCTTGCCTGTGCATGCACCGTGGAGACTTCAACAGTGGTGACCCCAACACCAGAGCCCCCCAGCCTCCGGCAAGCTCCCAGCCCTTGGACCTGAGTCAGGGAGGCCTCACCCCCAGAGGCCCTGCCTCTGGTGAGTGTTGTGGGTTGGACGGGAGGGGAGAAGGGTGGGACCCTCTTACTCTATCACTTCTGGGGACCCTGGCCTTGATCCCAGGCCTTTGTGCCTACGCAGGAAGTGTTCCCACAGGAAACTAGGTGTGAGCAAGGCTGGCTTCGGGCCACTTGATTCCCTGTGTGGGGTTTATGTGAAGGGATGCTTTGTAACAGTGCCCCAGATGCCATCTGCAGAAGTAGACTTGCAGTAGAACGTGGCCTTTTGAATTGGGGCCTGTTCAGTCACATGGCTCCTCCCAGGGGCTGGCTGTGTCTGCACTTCTGTTAGTGTCCAACCCGGAGCCACAGGGGGGTCCACAGTGGCAGCTGGGGCTGACACTGGGTAGCAGAGAAGGTGGGCCAAGAGAGAGGGGTGGAGCTGTGGGGCAGAGCAGGTGCAACTTGCTGCCTGCAGAGGGGGATGCTGCCTCCCTTTAGACCCAGCCAGGTCCTCTCCATTTTCCAAGCAGGCTGGAGAGCTGGATCTTGTGTTCTCTTTCAGGTGATCAGGAGTCAGCTGTGCATCACCCAGTTCTAGAAAGGCAGCAGCAGCAGCCACCCGGAACACAGGGCTGTCTCCAGGTACCACTTTCTGTGGCTTCTAGGAGTGCTGGCTCCCGCTGAGATGGTGGGCTGCGTGTGCAGGTTAAGCTGACTTTGGTGCTCCCATGCATCCTGCACCACAGGGACGTCGGGCTCCACCTTTCCCCTGAGGTTTCCCTCTGCCTGTGTTGTCACCTGGTTCTGGCATATGGGGGACCTGAGGAGTGGGAGCGAGTGGAAGGAGGCAGAGAGTGGAGAGCAGAATATCATTCTCTTTTCTCTTTCTCCGATGTCTCTGTAACTAGTGTGTGGCTCTACAGAAAGAAATAGAGGACCTCAAAGAACAACTAGGTATGAGGAGTTGGAGTGGGGGGGGGCTGTGGCAGGGGCGGGGCAGAGGCAGACCTCAGTGTCTCCTGGTGCAGGTGTCTGGGGCGGGGTGGGGCTGCAGGGACAGGCAGCATCACAGGGCTGGACGTTGCTGTGCCTGGCCCGGGAGCCTTCTGTGCCTTGACTGCCAGGGCCGTGCACAAAGAGCAGTGAATCATCTAAGCTCCATGTACTCTGCCTTTGAGTCCCACAGGTCTCCTTCTCTGAGGACCTTTTGAGACGCCTCCTTTACTTTCCCTTTAAGTGCTGGTTGGTGTGGTTTGCTTGATGGTTGTTGTCCGGTGTTTGTATGCTTGCTTGCTTGTTTGCGTTTAACACATTTTTGGATGCTTCTGCCACACCCCAGTGTTTGAGCACTGCCGGTGCATGTTCTGTCATAGAAGACATTTCCACATTGAGTTCCAGTGGCAGGTGGGGGAGTCATTCCCAGGGCTGATCGGACAGGGGCTGGAGGGGACTCAGATTCCAGGGGCAGCTGGGAAGGGGAGGCAGGGGGACAGTCTCTTGCACTCCTGTGTCTGGAGTGCTCGGTCATGCCTCTCTCTTTCAGCGGTCATGCAGTCCCTGGATGACAAGTTCCAGGTCTTCTGAAGTGAGTGTCAAGCTTATCATCCCTCTTTCCCACAAACCTGGCTATCTGGGGATTGGGGGTGGCTGTGAGCCTGCACTGGTCCTGGGTTGGCCCTGACTCTGCTCTGCTTGTCAGGCCGAACAAAGCATCTTCCAGTGAGGCGAGCTGCTGGTACCTGTGAAGCCCAGGAGCAGCGGCCAAGCTCATTCCCTCTGGCTCTTCAGCCAGGGCCCCCCTGCAGTTCACAATTAAAGTTCCCCTCATGTCCCTGTGTTCTGCCCTCTCTCTGAGTGGTGGGGGCCTGTAGGGGACAGGAGATGGGTGGGAGCTGCCCCATCTCAGAGCAGGTTAGGAACAGTACCCACGGCATTTCGTGGTGGGCCTGTCCCTGAGGCGGGTGTTCTTGGGTGGCCTCTGAGCAGGAGCCCTGTGTTCAGGCTCCATGGTGCCCTGGGTTTGGTTTCCATGTGGCCTGGGTCCAGTCCTGCTAGCATGTCCTCCCTTTGCCCACCAGCGCTCTTGGTGCTCTCTCCTAATGTCCTTCCCTCTGGAGGGAAGGGTCATGCAGGACCCATTCTGGCCTTCTCACCCCCCACCCCTTTCAGCAGGAATTATTAAGGCCCATCCAGAGCCCCAGTTCCCCTGCCTTCCCAGCCTTTTTTTTTTTTTTCATTGCCCTGCTTCTCCCCTCTCATCCTTCTTTTCCATCCTGAGCATCCTTGATCTCTCCCATGGCTCCCCCTGGTGGCCTGTCCTGAGTGAATGATTTCAACAGGCTTTGGAGGGCACAGTTGAGCTCACCTTCCCCCTCCTAGGCCTAGTCCTATTTCTGGTATCATTGTCTTCCTCAGGTGTCACCACATAGAGGGACAGCTCAGCTAGAAATCGCCCATCATCCTTAGTTCCCTCTTACCCATCACCTCTGAAGCCCAGTGGGCAAATTCTGTCACATTTCCCTTCTTCTTTCAGTAGAGGAGTAGGGGCAGAGGTCACAGCCCAGTGGGTGAAAGAACAATGCAAGGGTACAGGTAACTTGGAGAAAAGTGGTTTGTCTCTGGTTATAGGAGGGGTCTCTGGGTCTGTGGGCCAACCTAGAGGACACTGCCTGCGGGCACCTGGAATAAACGGTCAGGCACGAGAGTGTCCACATCCTCCCATATCCTAGTCAGTCGACCAGCCCTTCCGATCCTGTCAGCTCCATAGCTCTCGTTTGAAAAGGTCCAGTTCATTTCTAGGGCAAATGTAGATGAGAGATCTGCGTGTGCATGAATGGTCCCCATCCAGATACCTTCTGAGCACCCCCATGGCACTGAGCCTCCTGGACATGATGATATTGTGAAAAGCACAATCTCACAGACTGCCTCCTGAGGACACATGAGATTTTGTCTGAGCTCCATATTCTGATGTCACTGTCCCTGATGGATAGTTGGTCTAGCTGTGCCTAAGACTCAGTGATAGATTCATTCATTTTTGAGTGAGGAGAGACAAGTGTGGGGTTCTCCAGCTCCTATCCCAAACATGCTGGTTGCATAATAAGCAAGTCAAACTAATGAAGATGTTGCTTTTAAGGCGTGTGTGTGTGTGTGTGTGTGTGTGTGTCTGTGTCTGTGTGTGTGTGTCTGTACGTCCACATGTGCTGTTTGCATCCAGAGTTGGAGATGGTGGCCATTGAGGAAAAAAAAGATATGACTTTGGGAATGGAGGCTGTGGTGGCAGGGCGCAGAAACCAGAGGGATCAAATGCACAAGGCTACCTCAGAATATCTGGTTCTCCCCTTGCCTTTAAAGCAGCAAGCACCTCTGGGCGATGGCCGTGCCCTGAGCTGAACCCAAGTGGGATGTTCCCGTGGAGGATGAAGAGTGGGACTGCCTGCTGCGGACTGGATCGGGCTTGGGAACACCTTTCCCTAGACTTCCACTCTGTGTCTCCTCTGAGTCCCATGGGATAGGCTTAGGGAGACAGACCTTCACACACACGGTAGACCTCAGAGCCAGAAAGGATCAGCAGCAGAGGGACTTAACACCATCCACTTCAAACCTCCCCCTAAGCAGGGGGCCTGGGTTCCTTAGGCTGTGGCTGAGACCCTGACACAAGTAGCTGTTCCTTGGAGGGGTAAAACACAGCAAGATTGACATCTGCTTGAGGAAGCTGGCCGGAGACTCTGTGGCTGGAGTTCCTGCCACTGGAGACCTTCAGGTCAGTTCCAACTGGGGTGAATTCTGGCACCATGCTCTGTCCTGGGAGGCAAGGGGCCATCCTCCCAGGTCAGCCTATTGACCCAGAGCAGCCTATTGACCGAGCCTTGCCTAGGCACAAACTCGACTCTTGGTGACCAGCTTCCACCAGCCCTGCTTCTTCCTTCGGAGCACAGGTTCTGACTGCCCCCTGCTCATACCAGATACAGCACAATAGTGTTGCTGTTACAAGTACACCATGCCACTAGCCATTGTTGGTGCCGAACGACCAGAATTAGGGACAGATTCTGAGGTTCTATCAGGTTCAGATGGAACCAACTTCACACCCCTTCCCTCATTCAGTGTCCACACACATCCGCTTTTCCCCCAAGCCACCTCTGCCATGCAGGGGAACTTAGTGTTGGCCTGGAGAGCTTCAAGTGAGGTCTTGCCTCTTGGTGCTACTCTTCTCAGAGTGAGCTCTGGAGGCTGGCTGGACCATATGCCTGTGCTTGATACAGCTGCACCTTGGAGACATGAGTGATAATCCACTTGGACCAGGTATCCGATCTCCCACCTGTTTATTTCCAAGCATGAGCTTTCACCCTGGGGGCAATAATGATTGAATCCCCACCAGGCTCCAACTAGGGCAAAAGGGGTACCAGACAGTCAGCTGGCAAGAGGCATCCAGTGCAGCCATCCCCAGCTGTGAGTAGGCCCGAAAGAGTGCATTCTGGAGTATCAGGTGACATCCACTACATCAGAGTCATCATGGTGGTAGGTCACAAGCATGGATTCTAGTCCTTGCTTCACAAACTTCCAGGTGAACTTGGGCAACTTTGTGCCCACCTGTCTCCAAGAACTCCTTTCCTCGTCCACAATTCCTTGTGATCCATCTCCTTTTAGGGTGAAGGCAGCTCAGGTGCCTGCCGGGTTCAGCTGTGTACACTGTGGCCGCCAGGATGGACATGCGAGCCATACCCATGTGAAGCCATGCTGCAGTGTTTGCATGATGACGACCTGAGCTGGGATCTGGCAGTTTGGCAGGAAAGAAATCCCAGGTAACCACCACTCAGAGTGAGAATCACAGCATTGCCAGCACGGGGACCCTCCTGGGTGCCCCACTCCAACAACTTCCCCATGCATCATTTACTTCTGCTGAAAGGATGAACGATCGCTCTCAAAGAAGATCCCTCACTAAAATACAAAAACCAATGGTGGCTACCAGAGGCCCAGGAGAGTAGAGGGAGGGGTGGGGCAAGGTTGATCAATGGGCACTCAGTTACAGTTAGGTAGGGGTAAGGAGTCCCGGTGTGCAATTGTTGAATATACACAACAATTATTTACTGCACATTTCAAAGAGCCAGAAGTGGACTTCACCCATGGCCACCGACGGGAGAGAGGTGAGATGGCAGGTGACATCACTAAGTCTCAGGCAGCGTGGACTGGTGGCAGCACAATGTTTGGGAAGATCACCTGCAAGTGAATCCCAGTCAAACTCACTTTTGAGGATGAGCAGGGTCTTGCTTCCTTTCCCTGAAGCACTAACTTGTTTTCTGGAGGTACCCCAGAAAGGGTATTTCAGATTTCTGGAGCAGCAGAAATCTTATAAAAATCTTACAAAAGTATCCTTGGAGCCAATCCCTAAAAAAAAAAAAAAAAATGCCGAATGTCTTCTTTGATATAAGGGGGGGGGCGGGCTCAAAACAGCAGGGAAGAAGAGCATGAGAAGAAGATTGCCATTAAACAGGGACGAGAGGTTGGGAGGGAATGGGAGAGAGAAGGAGAATTGCATGGAAGATGGAAGGAGACCCTCATTGTTATACAAAATTATAAGAGGATGTGAGGGGGAAGGGAAAAAAGAGAGAAATGAGTTACCTTAGATGGGGTAGAGAGAGGTGATGGAGGGGAGGGGAGGGGAGGGGGGGATAGGAGGGGGATAGGAAGGGCAGCAGAATACAACAGACACTAGTATGGCAGTATGTATAAATGTGGCTGTATAACCAGTATGATCCTGCAATTTGTACACGTGGGAAAATTAAGAATTCATACCGCATTTGAATCAAATGTATGATATATGATATATCAAGATCATTGTAATGTTTTGAGCAACTAATAAAAAAAGTATCCTTGGACATTTGCAGATTGTTGGCAGGAAATGTGCTTTTGATCTGGTCCCAAAGAAGGCTTATTTCATGTTGGTGAATGAAGTTTCAGGGCGTGGGTATCCACCATGTTCATTTGTGTGTCCTTGGAGGTTGACAGTATATTGGCTTCCTGGCTATGCATGATTTGGGGACCATTTTCCCTTCTCTAGGCAGTGTTTGCATCAAGTTTGTAAGATCCAACATGTTGAGCACTACACTCACTTTTGCCCGTGTAGCGATAAATGGAGAAAATGATTTCTAAACAATACCCATAACACAAACTTTGTTGTCTGGTGAAAAGAAAAATCTGGAAGAAAATATTTTGTATATTTTCTCTATATGGAAATGATAAATGAGAAGATTGATGTTTTTAACCTAATTTACACATTACACAATGTATGCATATTGAAACGCCACATGGTACTCCAGTCGTTTGTTGAGCTTTCATGTTTTTGATGTATCGGTCTAAAATCTTCATAGACAATAAAATTGCTATGAGAGGTTTTCAGTATCATCATCATCCAAAAACAAGGTAAGTATGTGAAATAATACATGTTACTTAGCTCAATTAGGCAATCTACAATGCACGTATTTCAACACATTATGCCACACACCATAATTATACATAATATTTGTCAGTGAAACATACATAGAAGTATGCTGGGTGCAGTGATACACACCTGCAATCCCAGGGAATCAGCAGGCTGAAGCAGGAGGATTGCTTGGACATCATGGTGAGACCCTGCCTCAAAGTAAAAACTAAAATAATCTGGGGATCCAGCTCAGTGGTAGAGTGTCCCTGGGTTCAATCCCCAGTACAGCAATAAATAAGTAAAGGAATGAACAATGCACACATAAGCAGTTGCATTTCATATCAGAGTATTTATATAAAGAGTTCCTGTCATATAGGGACTCCTATCCAGGAAACAGATCTGGCGTCCCAGCAGGTGGAAGGAGATGCAAGATACAGGATAGTAGACGTGCTTTATTCAGAGGTGGAGACAACCTCTGTCCTCCAGCTTCAACTTTAGCTCTGCCCAGTTCCATTTTGCCCTCATTTTATAGACACTCCAAGCAAAGAAGGCACACTGCCAACAGGTTACATCAGTGGACACATGCTCACAAGCAAATGTTTACATCCTCAAGGACATGTGCTGGACCAGAATGACTCTGACCTTGACTACACACTAACCACAACGCAGCCTATTCTCGGCCTTGGCTACGTACTAAAAACATAAAACAGCATAGTCTGCCTCACCAAGGGAGCCTATCTGTAGCTGTTTGTGCCTGCTCCAACAGTTCCTCTGAAATTTAGGCCATGGATCGATCCCAGTTTAAAAATATTTTCCTCATGGTGATGTGCTCATGGAATGACCAACATTCAAAATGCAAGAGAAAATGCCTATCTGGCGTACATGAGTTTGGTGATTTATGCAGGAAAACAATTGAAAAATGGTGTGGGTTGCTTCTTTTTTATAATTATTAACACTAATTAATTTACAGATTAATTGGATTCACTCTATTTTCATGTGAACATATGTTGTGCATGGATCATGTCCATCCATCCTTCTCCCACCTCTGTTGCCCTTCCCTCCATCCCCTCATAGCCAAGCCAGTCCCTAGTAATAAATCCCAATAGCCCTTCTAGTTTCATGTTTCTTTTCTTTTTTTTCTAGGTAACACAGAAAAAGTTTGATACTTGGCTCCTTGTGCCTGACTTACTTCACTTCGCAGGATGACCTCCAGTGCCAAGCTTTCACTCTTTGTGGCTGAAAAAAACTCTGTTGTGTACAAATACCACATTTTTCTTATCCATTCATCTGATGACAGGTGCCTGGGCTGATATCTTAGCCATTGTGAATTTAGCGCTGTCATGATCATGCATATGCGACATCTCTTTTGTATGCTGACTTCATTTCTTTTTAGTAATAAGCAGGTGTGGGATAGCTGGATCGCTTTATTGTAGTTTATTTTTTGTTAACTTAGTATTACTATAAAATATAGAAAATACATAATCATTTTAAAAAGCACTGTGTTATTAATGATATTGATACGACTTTGGTGTTGACAGCTATAAGAATGTCATTGTTTGAGGATTCTGACCATAAAAGAATACAGTTTTGCATCCATGGTTGTAGAATTTTTTCATTGTTACCTCAAATCTTAACATGTAAATGATTGTTTATACCCTCACTGTACTTTTTCTTCTTATTTTACATAATCCAGAATATTTTGTGACCTAACACCTCAAATTTTTATCTTTGAATGCAATAATCTGGCTACAATTCCTTTCCCTGTTTAAAGATAAATGAAAAACCAGAATTAATTTCAGAACTACATTGTAAGAGTCCAAATTTCAGTTATTTCTAATTTTTGACAGATTCTTTGAACCAGGTTAAGATGACATAAAGCACATACAACACTCAATCAAATATAAATGAATTTGGCTCCATTTTTTTGTTAAATGATTCTCCTGAATTCTCTAGAAAGCCATGTGGATTGATAATTCAGTATGAGAACTTTAAAGAATAGGTGATAAAAATTTGACAATCCACAATGACAGATTTTTGATTGCAGTGACTGCTCACAGGCAACAGACATTTTTTCCTGGTACTGGGGATTGAACTCAGGTTTTCTTCCACTGAGCTACACCCCCAGGCCTTTATTAACATATATATATATATATATATATATATATATATATATATATATATATATATATAGTATTTTTCAAAAAATTTAGACATGGTTTCACTTAGTTTTAGGTCACCAGTCTGACCTCAATTTGAGATCATCTTGCCTCAGCCTCCTGAGTGGCTTGGGTTACAGGCATGTTTCACCACCATGCTTACCAAGTCCATGTGACAGACCTTTAATGACTTGGATATTTATATATGTTGATCAGATGAATGTCAATCTATTAAGATGAGAAATTTTGAATAGGTCTTTGTTGTGAGTAATGTCTTTTGCTGAGAATATGTATCACAGTAGTTGGTTCAACCTATGTAATTAATTTGATTTTTGAAAAAAAAAATGTGTTGCATCAAAATAAATATGAGATTCCTGTACAAATAATTCTTCATTTTTTGTATATCATGATAAAAGTTAATATTTGATGCCCATCTTAGATTTTATTCTTCAGTTAGGGTCCAGTTTGATCATTTTTCTGCTTCTGTTGTACCAGAGAAAATATCTTGGCTGTTTTTCTTCAGTTTCTCTCAGTTTGTATGGTGAATTCCTCTCCTTCCACCAGATTGTTGACATGGAGTAGCTTCTCCCTGGAACTTTCACATATTAAAATTATGAGGTCTGTCCCCATAATATGGAACCTCATTTCCAACTAATCAAAATTGTACCAACAAGTGAGACTTTTACAAATCCAATGTGTTCTGGCATGCCTGTGATTGTTCATTTCAACAAAAATCTAAATTCCTTATACTTCATTTCTTTCTAACAATTTTTCTGCATTTTTAGAAATTCTACTTTTAGTTTGTTCAGAAAACTCCATACTGTTTTCCATAGTGCTTATACTAATTAAATTCTCACCATCAGTGTATAAAGTTTCCTTTCTTCCCACATTCTTGCCAACACTGTATGTATTGTCTTAAAATTAGGTATTTTGATCTCTCTCACTTTGTTCTTTTTGCTCAGTATTGTTTTGGCTATTCAGGTCTTTTGTTCTTTCATGTGCATTTTACTATTTTTTTTCAATTCTTCTATGAAGAATGTCATTGATGTTTACATGGGGATTACATTGCATGTGTACATTGCTTTGGTGAATATGGACATTTTAATATTAATTCTTCTGATCTATGAATATTGGTGTCTTTGATTTCTTTCCCCAGTGTTTTATAATTCTCACTGTGGAGGTCTTTCACTTTTTAAGTTTATTTCTAAGTATTTAAAATTCTTATGACTTGCAATAGGAATTGCTTTCATGATTTCTTTCTCAGCAAGTTCATTATTGGCATATAGAAAATCTACTGATTTTTGTACAAAGATTTGTTATCCTGGTACTTTACTGAAGTTTTTCATTAGGTCTAGTATTCTTTTGCTGGCATTTTCAGGTTTTTCTACATATACAATCATCATCATCAAACAAGGATAATTTGACTTATTTTTTCTATCTGTATGCCTTTTCTTCTTTTTCATGCCTAACTGCTTTTGAAGGATATGGAAATGATAAACACTCCCAATAGAGTGTGTGACCTGGGAGAAGGGAGGGAGAGAGAAACCAAAACTTTGATCCTTCCAATCAATCATTTCTCAGTGATAAAACAATCCCTGGAAAGGAGATAATCATCAATTCCAAAATAGCAGTTGCTATTTAGTGTTCCTTTCCCAAGTAAATTCTCTCCCATTGACATTGAAAATACACATCAATCTTGTCCCCATGTGAATACAATGACCCCTGGAGGTCAGATTAGCACTAGACCCTCTGAACCCTCTATCCCTGCCCTGTAAAAACACTGCTTAATAAAAACCATGCCAGTAAAACCAAGTTCCAGATGTTTTGACATTTTGCCCACATCTTGTTAATATCTTCAAGGACTAAGTCACCTCCCAATGTAACCTATACAAACCCATACCTTTCCTGTAATTGGGGCCATTTTCTACTCAGAAAGTGAGCCCATCTAATACCTGACTCTGTTGCTGAATAAAATACAGTGCTGATCCGTGAAGTCTGCTCCCATCCCAGTTATTTGTACTTTCATTATGGTGCTGAAACCTTTTTGGTTATTTTTGCTTAGGGCTTTAGCTGAAATTTCTAGTACTACATTGAATAACAGCAGTGAGAGTAGACACGCTTGTTTTCTACCTGAATTTAGAGGCAATGTATTCAGTTTTTCTCCATTCAGGATGAGATTGGCCATGAGTTTATCATAGATTTCCTTTATTATGTTAAGTTGTGATCCTTCTAAACCTAGGGCTTTTGTCATAAAATGATGTTGAATTTTATCAAATGCTTTTTCTACATATATTAAGATTGTAACAGTGGTCTGTCTCATGCTTTGAATATAGCCCTTGCTGCTCTGCCACTGAGGCTTATTTTAAAATGGACATGTTTTCTTTTCTTCTTCTACCTCTTTCCCTCCCTATCCATGGGGGAAAAAGGGTTACCTTTTCCCAATCTTAGGCCAGGTTATCTGTTATTGAGCACACACCTATCACAGGAACCAAGTTATTCAGACTTCAGGGATAGCATCAGAAGATCAAGAAATGGCTATCTCCCAAATTGACAAGTGAACCACAACTCCCACCCCACCTAGGAACTACCTGGAATGAATCACTTATTTTAAAACCCTCTGTTCTCTCTAATGGGCAGAATCACAGCCTCTGGAATAAGAGTCCCCTGTGATTCTTTTATGGTAGCAAAGCAATAAAACTATTTTTTCTTTTTACTCAAAACCATGTCCTCATTATTGGAGTAGAATCAGGGACAAGGACTTAGCTTTTGGTAACAAGATGACCATATGATTTTTATCCTTCATTGTATTTATGATCTATTACACTTATTGATTATGTATGTCATACTGCTCTTGCATCCCTGGAATGAAACCAACTTAATCATGGTTTATGATCTTTTTGATAGCTGTTCAATTCTATTTGCAAGTATTTTGCTGAGATTTTTAAAATCTATATTCTATATTTAATCTATTTTCTATGGTGTGCGTGTGTGTGTGTGTGTGTGTGTGTGTGTGTGTGTGTGTGTGTGTCTCACAGGAAAGCAGGGAGCTGAAGCTCCAAACTTCAGTTTTTGTGTTTCAACAAAAGAAAATTTAAAGTCAGACACCAAGGCTGTGAACTTTATTATAAGTGATAGTAAAGTGGAAATATGCTGAAAATAAAGTAAAAGCAAAGTAAGCCTCAAGCAGTGAGCTCTCTCAAGGGAGAGAGTAACTTGTCTCCAAGCAGAGAATGACAAAGGGACAATACTGTTTCCAAATATATTACTGTTTGTTGTTTACCTGGAGAACTGGGAACCAACTTCTCTAACCTCCACCAATCAGGTGTTCAACTCCTCCTTCAGGTTGGGCAGTGGAGTTTTTGACCTTAGTTGGTCCTCTCCAGAACTCTAGAACTGTCATGGTGGCCATCCTATTTATGAGACACTTGGTGCCATAATTTCTAGCTTTATCTTGTCCTTTATGAGTCTTGTCAAGAGTTAGTTTCATGATCCTTATTTTTTGAGGCATCCCCTCCCAACATTACCTCTTACTTTTGTTTGTTTATTCTCAAGGTTTGTGTACTGATGTTTTTCTACCTGTTATCTGCCACAAATTATTTACTCATCTGCCTTTGTAGTAATTTAATGAACACCTTAAAGAGTAACTTAAAGTAAATCATGACCTTACCACATCACTGCTCATTGTTAGCTATTACCTAACATGTGTAGTGTACTTGTCAGATTTTGGTGTCAGTATAAGGCTGGCCTTATAGAATGCCTTTGCAAGGGTCCCTTCCCTTCAATTCTGTGGAAGAATTTGAGAAGAATTAGTGTTAGTTTTTTTTTATATTTATTTTTAAGTTGTAGTTGGACACAATATCTTTGTTTTATTTATTTATTTTTATGTGGTGCTAAGGATCGAACCCAGGGCCACACATATGCCAGGTGAGTGCTCTACTGCTGAGCCACAACCCCAGCCCCGTGGTGTTAATTCTTTAAAAGTCTTGTACAATTCAGGAGTGAAGCCATCTGTTCCTGTTATAGTAAAGGCCTTATAACTTTTTACAGGTGAAATCTCCATTGCAATGTTTAAAAACTCTATAGTCAAAAAATAGAACTGATCAGGAAAACTTAAACTAGGTCTGTATGAGCTCAAAAAACAAAATAGAACTTCATGATATGGGAAAGGGCAATAATAAAATAGATATTGAAAAAAGCATCCTGGTTCTGTCGCAGATGTAAGGATAGCCAAATTGGAGTTTTGGATATCAGCTGTTATGGATTTGAGCCAAATCATCTTCTTTTTGGTCTGTAGAAATCACTTTAGTTAATCTCTCTGGAATCCAAATCGGCTGCTGTTCTCCCTGTGGAAATACACAAACAGGCCCCCGACTCCAGACAATCACTGGGTCAGGACTTTAGTTAATCTCTCCGGAATCCAAATCGGCTGCTGTTCTTCCTGTGGAAACACACAAACAGACCCCCGACTCCAGACAATCACTGGGTCAGGACTTTAGTTAATCTCTCCGGAATCCAAATCGGCTGCTGTTCTTCCTGTGGAAACACACAAACAGACCCCCGACTCCAGACAATTACTGGGTCAGGACCTTTCCATTGTCCTGTTAGAATATCTTTCCAAAGTACCTGGGGCTTATGTACATTTTTTGGACACATATGCCTTTCTGCAGCACTAAGTCCTGATGAATCCAAATTTAAAAAGTTTAGAGTAAAAAGGGTTATTTTAAGTTTATCTTTGGGGAATATATACCCCTTCCCAATTCCATCTTTTTGCTTTAATAAGTACATTTTAATAGTTTGATGAGCTCTTTCAACTATGCCTTGTCCCTGTGGATTGTATGGGATTCCTGTTATATGAGTAATGCCAAATGATGAGCAAAATTGTTTAAAAGAGGTAGAAGTATAACCAGGGGCATTATCTGTTTTTAACTGTTTTGGAATGCCCACAGTGGCAAAATTTTGTAAGCAATGAGCTATAACATCTTTAGTTTTTTCTCCGGCATGAAGGGAGCCCATCAAAAATCCAGAAGAAGTACCAACTGTAACATGCAAATATTTTAATTTTCCAAATTCTGGCAAGTGTGTGACGTCCATCTGCCAAATATGGTTAGGTATCAATCCTCTAGGATTGACTCCAAGATTAACTTGTGGTAAAAAGGTCACACAATTTTGACATTGTTTTATTATTTGTCTAGCTTGTTCCTTGGTTATTTTAAAATGCTTTTGTAAAGTATTAGCATTGACATGGAACCTTTTATGAAATTTATAGCTTCTTCTAGTGTAGAGAAAATATGTATGTCACGTGTAGTTTTATCTGCTAAATCACTACCCAAACTAAGGGCTCCAGGCAATCCTGTATGTGCCCTGATATGTCCTATAAAGAATGGATCTTTTCTGTCCCAGTTTAAACTTTGTATAGTGGAAAACAAAGAGAAAACAGTAGAAGAAGGGGAAATCCTACCAGCATCTTCAAGGGATACTATAGCATTAACTATATACTGACTATCAGAAAATAAATTAAATACAGAATCTTTAAACATCACAAAAGCTTGTAATACTGCATTAAGCTCTACCTTTTGAGCTGATTGTTTGGGTACTAAAAATGTAAAAGTTTGATCAGGTGTAACTATTGCTGCTGTACCATTATTTGACCCATCAGTGAATATATTTGGAGCATTCATGATAGGTGTTTTTCTTGTCATTTTTGGAAAAATTACAGGATGCAATGACCAAAAAGACAATAAAGGATTCGATGGTAAGTGGTTATCAAATGAAACATTAGATTTGCACATGATTATTGCCCAAGTATTTAACTCATTAGCTAATTCATCAATTTGATTCATAATATATGGAGTAATAATTTTATTGGGAGAAATTCCAAATACTCCCTTTGCTGTTTTTATTCCTTTGAGTATTAATTGTCCTACAGCCTCAGGATACCTAGTAAGAATAGTGTTAGGAGAATAAGATAAATGTATCCATAATAATGGACCTTTTTGCCAAAATACTCCTGTAGGAATATTTTTTGTTGGTAGTACAATAAATAATAAAGGCAAACTTATATCAATTCTATCCAAATGCATATTTTCCATATATGTTTCAGTGATTTTTAATGCCTTTCTTGCTTCAGGCGTTAACATTCAGGGTGAATTTGGATCTGATGGACCTTTTAGGGTATCAAATAAAGGTCCCAATTCTCCTGTTGGAATACCTAGATAAGGCCTTATTCAATTTATGTCTCCTAATAACTTTTGAAAGTCATTAAGTGATTTGAGTTGATCTACTCGTATTTGAATTTTTGGTGGACGGACCATGGTTGAGGATAATAGAACTCCTAAATAATTAATTGGAAAATTTAATTGTACTTTATCCATTGCTATCTCTAGATTATAATTTTTTAATAAATTTGTAAGTGTGGCATAACATTCTAGCAATGTGTTTTTAGCTTTGTGTGCTAATAATACATCATCCATATAGTGAAATATTTGTAGTTCATGATTTTGATTTCTAAGTGGCTGGATTACTTTGTTAACATAAATTTGACACATAGTTGGGCTGTTAGCCATCCCTTGAGGGAGTACTTTCCATTCATATCTCTGATCAGGACCTTCATGATTTAGTGCAGGGATAGTAAATGCAAAACGTGGACTATCCTCAGGATGAATTGGAATTGAAAAAAAACAATCTTTAATATCTATAACTAAAACATACCAAGTTTTTGGCAAAGCAGACAATTGAGGAATCCCCGATTGAGCAGGTCCCATAATGACCATTTCATTATTAATGGCTCTTAAATCTTGCAATAATCTCCATTTACCAGATTTCTTTTTGATGACAAAAATGGGAGTATTATGGGGAGATACAGAAGGTTGTATATGTCCTTCCGCTAATTGTTGTTTGACCAGATCATGGGCTACTTGTATCTTTTCTTTAGTCAAGGGCCACTGAGGAACCCATACTGGTCTTTCTGATTTCCATGTAATTTTTATTGTCTCAGTGGCCCTTTGTGAAAATCCAACCCATGTCTGTCTGTTCCTTGATCTATTTGTATTGGTGCTACTATACCTTGTTCTTGTTTTTCTAATCTTTTTCCTTTCCTAAAACCTTGTCTAGCCATAATAGTGGGTGCATTTTGATTGATATTATTTGTTAATGTCAAACCTAATTGATCTAAGACAGCTCGTCCCCATAAATTTACGGGAAGATGATCCAATACATATGGCTGTATAGTTCCTTCACATCCTTCAGGATCCTTCCAAACTAATACCATTGCGCTTCTATCGGGATTAGTCGCCACTCCTAGGCCTCGAAGCGTTTGAGTGGCTTGTTGTAATGGCCAATGTTTTGGCCATTCTTGATGAGAGATGATGCTAAGGTCTGCACCTGTATCCAGTAGCCCATTAAATTCATGTCCTTGAATATTTAGTTTTAGCATGGGGCGAGAATCTAAATTTAAAGAAAGCATAGCCCAATCTACACCTGTGGAGCCTAATCCCTTGGAACCTCTTTCTACAGCATGACTGGAAAATTTATCATGTAGGCTTGGTATTATTAGTAACTGTGCTATTCTATCTCCTGATGAAATTACTGATATACCCTTTGGAGAACTGGCTATAATTTTTATTTCACCTTCATAATCGGGATCAATTACCCCAGGACTTATCAAAAGTCCTTTTAGAGTAGAAGAGCTGCGCCCCAATAATAAGCCTACTGTTCCTTTGGGAAGAGGTCCTTTTACCCCTGTGGGAATGATTTGAACTCCCATCTCTGGAGTTAGTACTGATCTGGCGGAGGCGCAGATGTCCAACCCTGCGCTCCCTCTGGTTTGTCTGATGAGGGATCTGATGGACAATGTGTCCTGGTCACTACCCTGATGGGGTTGCTGGGTTCCTCCAGTGCTCCGTATATTTGTGGTTTGGGGCCCCGGAGCATTGGGGCCCCCTGTCCATTTTTTGGCAACGGAGCCCGATGCCTTTCTCCACGATATCGTGGATAAACACTTGGTCCTTGTTCGTTTTTTGATAATGGAGTACCCTCTATGGTGGTTTGAGAACGGCATTCATTAGCCCAATGTAATGGAGTACCCTCTATGGTGGTTTGAGAACGGCATTCATTAGCCCAATGTCTCCCTCTATGGCATCGTGGGCAAATACCCGGTATTCTACTCCTTTGATACCTAGTTTTGTTAAACCCTCCTACTATGGGGCAATTCCTTTTAAAATGTCCTGTTTGTTCACAATTGTAGCATGTTCTTGGCCTGGCATCTAAAGCCTGTTTTACTGCAGCTGCCACAATTTGCCCTTTTTCATTATTGTCTCTGGCATCTAAAGCCTGTTTTACTGCAGCTGCCATGACTTGCTCTTGTTCATTAATGTCTCTACATAATTTAATATATGTGTTTAAATCTTCCTGTTTCCATGGTCTAATGATATCTCTGCACCAACGATTCGCTTGGTCATAAGCCAGTTGTTTTATTAATGGCATTGCTTGTTCTGTATTCCCAAAAACTCTGGTAGCTGTTTGAATAAGCCTATCTACAAATTCAGCGTAAGGTTCATTAGCTCCTTGTATTATCTTAGATAATTGACCTTGTAAACCTCCATGTCCTTGTAAAGTCTTCCATGCCTTAACTGCATCTACAGCAATTTGTAAATATACACCAGGATCATATGCAATTTGTTGCTGCTGATCCTCATAAGGTCCCTTTCCTAACAACATATCTAGATTTCTCTGAGGATAACCAGCTGCTGCATTTCGCCTAGCTGTCTCCTTGCAAAATTCCTCATTGGCAACCTTCCATAACAGGTATTGTCCTCCATTTAGCACAGCTTTACAAATATTAGCCCAATCTGCTGGCGTCATGTTTAAGTTGGTAATGGATTCGACCAAGCTTACAGTGAAGGGTGCTTGAGGACCATAGGTTGTTACAGCCTCTTTTAGCTGCTTCACTGTTTTGAAATTTAAACCCTGGTAAATTCAGTGCCCTCCTACCTCAAATACAGGGCATACTTGAGATCCTGTCTCAGGATCCCAACTATCAACTGCGGGGGTTGGGAGTCTCCTAGCATATGGAGGTGGTGCTGTTGATTGGACACTTATGCCCTCTGGTGATAGAATGCTGTTAGTAGCAGTCTCCTGTAGAGGTGGTGCTGATGGTTGGACACTTACGCTCTCTGATAGAAAGGTGTTATTAGCAGTCTCCTGTTGTAACTTTTCCCCTGATGGCTTTTTCTGCTCTAAACTTCCTTCCTCTGTCTCACTAGCTGGAAAGACCTTCTCTTTTACTTGAATCTTTTCCTCTTTCTGACCAACTTGAGAGACGTTCTCTTTTACTTGAATCAATATGTCTTCTCCTTCCTCTACCTTTGTCTGAACTGAAGGCTTTGGACTAAGCAAACCAGATACGAACGTCCACAATGGCAATGTGCCAACTGGCAGAGTCCCTGGGTTGTTCTTTTCTATTCTTTTTAAATCTTCACCATGATGGTTCCATTGTGATATATCTAACAACTCCTCCTTAAAAAGCCATGGGCTACATTTTTGTATTATATCAACGTATGCCCTGACTGCTCTTGATTTTACTGGGAAGCCTCCTTCCTCTAATAATTTACTTAACAGTCTTTCAGTTTGTTTTTTACTAATTTCTGTTCCCGTATTTCTACTATAATACAACCCAACAAGATGACGCCAAACAAAACTGAGACAGAATGCAATAAAAATGGAACAATAATTCATTATATCAGCCTTTCTATCCTCCTGAAATGTGTATCCGTCCTTTCTCCCTATCTGTTCCTTAGATGCAAATAGTTTTTCCTCAGATGTGAGCGGTTTTTCTTCCGTCTCACTCATCTCCAGGGACAGGCAACTTAAAACAAAAATGAAGCAAAACAAAAGAGGAAACTTAGAATGCCTACCCATCCTCTCGCCCTGCCCTCAGGGGCGAGCAGTTTACTTACCCTCAGTCGCTCCCCGTGTGAGCCACCAAATGCCGCAGTCTGGCTGGGCACAATTCAGGAGCCACTTGTCAAAAGAAACTAACTTTATTTTTAGAACTACAAACACCAAACAAAACAGCTCCTCAGGAAAAAACCCTCAGAGCCCAACTGCCACCACCGGCTTCCCACAAGCCTCTCACCCCCACACAAACCTCACCACCTCCCACAATCCTCCTGCTCTTGAGGCTGATTGGCTGGGTTGTGTGGGCGGAGCCAAAGAAGTCCCCTAATGAGCAGCTCCGTGGCGGAGCCAATCAGCTAGATGTTGCTGGGGCTGCTGTGAGCCAATCATCAGCTGGCAGTCTGAAGGGCAGGGAAACAGCCCAATGAACATCACCGCAGAGGAGCCAATCAGCTAGATGTTGCTGGGGCCGCTGTGAACCAATCATCAGCTGGCAGTCTGAAGGGCGGGGAAACAGCCCAATGAACATCACCGCAGAGGAGCCAATCAGCTAGATGTTGCTGGGGCCGCTGTGAGCCAATCATCAGCCAGCAGCTGGAAGTTTGCTGGCAGCTGGAATTTTGCTGGCAGCTGGAAGTTTGCTAGGGCCCATTTGGCTGTGGCTCTCAACAATATATTTATAATTATTTTATGTTCTTGATGAACCAATCCCTTGATCATTATATAATGACTTTCTTTGTTCCCATTTTTGCATTGAAGTCTATTTTGTCAGATATTACTCCCGCTTGCTTTTGGATTCCATTTTCTTGGAATTCCATTTTCAGTCACTTTCAGTGTTTGTGTGTTCTTTTCTTTTTCTTTTTTTTATTGGTTGTTCAAAACATTACAAAGCTCTTGACATATCATATTTTATACATTCGATTCAAGTGGGTTATGAACTCCCATTTTTACCCCAAATACAGATTGCAGAATCACATCGGTTACACATCCACATTTTTACATAATGCCATATTAGTAACTGTTGTATTCTGCTACCTTTCCTATCCCCTACTATCCCCCCTCCCCTCCCCTCCCATCTTCTCTCTCTACCCCATCTACTGTAATTCATTTCTCTCCTTGTTTTTTTTCCCATTCCCCTCACAACCTCTTATATGTAATTTTGTATAACAATGAGGGTCTCCTTCCATTTCCATGCAATTTCCCTTTTCTCTCCCTTTCCCTCCCACCTCATGTCTCTGTTTAATGTTAATCTTTTCCTCCTGCTCTTCCTCCCTGCTCTGTTCTTAGTTGCTCTCATTATATCAAAGAAGACATTTGGCATTTGTTTTTTAGGGATTGGCTTGCTTCACTTAGCATAATCTGCTCTAATGCCATCCATTTCCCTGCAAATTCCATGATTTTGTCATTTTTTAGTACTGCCTAATACTCCATGGTGTATAAATGCCACATTTTTTTTATCCATTCATCTATTGAAGGGCATCTGGGTTGGTTCCACAGTCTAGCTATTGTGAATTGTGCTGCTATGAACATCGATGTGGCAGTATCCCTGTAGTACGCTCTTTTAAGGTCTTCAGGGAATAGTCTGAGAAGGGCAATAGCTGGGTCAAATGGTGGTTCCATTCCCAGCTTTCCAAGAAATCTCCATACTGCTTTCCAAATTGGCCACACCAATTTGCAGTCCCACCAGCAATGTACAAGAGTACCCTTTTCCCCACATCCTCGCCAGCACTTGTTGTTTTTGACTTCATAATGGCTGCCAATCTTACTGGAGTGAGATGGTATCTTAGGGTGGTTTTGATTTGTATTTCTCTGACTGCTAGAGATGGTGAGCATTTTTTTCATGTATTTGTTGATTGATTGTATGTCCTCCTCTGAGAAGTGTCTGTTCAGGTCCTTGGCCCATTTGTTGATTGGGTTATTATCTTATTGTTTAATTTTTTACCTCTCTTACTGTTTCTCTTACCTTTGAAGTGAGTTTCTTGTAGGTACCATATTATGGATCTTGTTTTTTAATCCATTCAGCCAGGCTCTATATTTTAACTGGAAAATTAAGACTATTTACATTCAGAGTCTTTAATGAAAGATATGTTACATACCTGTCATTTTGTTGATCTTCATCTAGTTGTTTTGAATATTCTTTGTTCAATTTTTAAAACTGTTTTCATTAGTGTATAACTATAAAGTTATACATAAAAGTGAGACTTTTGACATAATCATACATGCATACAAGCATCACTCCATTTTGGTCTCCAGTACTTCCTCTTTCCCTCCTCTTACCATCTCCCATTGCTCTTCTTCTACTTTACATGGTCTTCTATTTATTTTTTTATTTGATATCAGGGATTGGATCCAAGGGAACTTAACCACTGAGCCACATCCCCATTCCTTTTTATTTTTTATTTTAAGACAAGATTTCACTAAGGGCCTCACTAAGTCACTGAGGCTGGTTTGGAACTTGTAATCCTTCTGCCTCAGCCTCCCAAGCCACTGGGTATTTGTTGCTTTTTAAAATTGGTGCTTTATAAATATGCATGAAGGTAAAATTCATTGTGTTATATTTATATGTGTCCATAGCATAATTTGGTCAATTTCATGTGCAGTTCCTCCCTTTCCTGTCCCTCTTCCCTACCCTTCAATCTTCTTCATCTACTCCACTGATCTTTCCCCTATTTTTTGGGGATTGGCCCCTGTTATTTTTCCTTATTTTGCTCTAGCTTCTGCATATGAGAGAAAGTTTTTGACCCTCAACACCCTCAGTGTGGCTTATTTTTCTTAGTATGATATTTTCCATTTCCATCCATTTACCAGCAAATACCATAATTTCATTATTATTTATGGCTGAGTAAAACTCCACTGTGGGGGCTGGGGATGTGGCTCAAGCGGCAGCGCGCTCGCCTGGCATGCATGCGGCCCGGGTTCGATCCTCAGCACCACATACAAACAAAGATGTTGTGTCCGCCGATAACTAAAAAATAAATATTGAAAAATTCTCTCTGTCTCTCTCTCTCCCTCTATCACTCTCTCTAAAAAAAAAAAAAAACTCCACTGTGTATATAAACCACATTTTCTATGTCTACTTATCTGTTTATGGGTAACTGGGCTGCTTCCTTAATGTTGTTATTGTGAATTGTGCTGCTATAAATATTGATGTGTAGTATGCTGACTTTAGTTCTTTTGGATAAATACTAAGGAGTGGAATAGCTAGGTCATATGGTGGTTCCATTTGTTATTTTTTGAGGTATTTTCATACTGCTTTCCAAAGTGGTTGTATGTATTTTCAGTCTCATAAACAATGTATGAGTTCACCTTTTCCTCCACATCCTCACCAGCATTCACTATTATTTGTATTCTTGATGATTGCCATTCTAACTGTAGTGAGATAAAATCTCAATGTAGTTTTGATTTGCATTTCCATTATTGATAAGGTTGTTGAACATTCCTTTATATATTTGTTGGCCATTTATATTTCTTGAGAAATGCTTGTTTAATTTTTCTCACTTTTGATTGTGTTATTTGTTTTTGTGTGTGTGCATCTGTGTTGATTTTTTTGAGTTTTTTTATATATCCTGGGTATTAATGCCCTGTCAGAGAAGTAGTGGGTGAAGATCTTCTCCCATTCTGTATGCCACGTTACCAAAAACATTCTAAATATTTGATACAATCTCATCAAAACACAATTGATATTCTTCACAAAACTGAAAAAAAAAACAGTTCTGAATTTCATTTGGGAGACTAAGAGGTCCAGAATAGCTAATGAATCTTCAACAAGAAAAACAATGCTGGAGGCATCATAATCCCAGACTTCAAATTATATTACAAAGATATAGTAACCCAAAAAAAAAACTCCATGGTATTGGTATAAAATATTTTTAGTTTTGGCTTTTAAAAGCACTTTGATTAAATTATCCATAATGGCTATGCTAATTTACTTTCTCATCAGTTTTCCATATGACTTCATTTTTCACCACATCCTCTCCAGCACTTTTATTCTTTTTGATAACAGTCATTCTTACTGGGTTGAGGTGGTATCTCACTGTAATTCTGATTTGCATTTCCCTGATGATTAGCAATGTGGAGCATTTTTCATATAACTGTTGGCCATTTATATAACTTTTTTCAAGAAATCTCTTTTTAGCCCTATTGCCCATTTTTTCAGTTTAGTTATTTTTGTTGTTATTAATTTTTAAAAATTCCTTTTATATTCTGGTTATCAACCCTGAGATATCATCTTGTCAGCTATAGTTTGACAATATTTTCTCCTATTCTGTGATTGTTTCTTCACTCTGGACTGTTTCTGTGCTGTGCAGAAGCATTTTAATTTGATGTTATTCCTTTTGTTTATTCTTTCTATAGTTTCTGGTGCTTTTGAGATCCTTTTAGGAAAATCATCTACTGTACCAATGTCTTAAAAGATTTCCCCCATGTTGTCTCCTAGAAGTTTCAGAGTCTCAGGTCTTATGTTTTTGTCTACTTCGGTTTCTTTCATCGGTGTTTTAATATTTTCATTTGCAAAGGCCATTTACTTTTTTGGCTAAATCTTTTCCTAGGCATTTTTGGTAAGCTATGGTGAATATATGACCACCATGATTTCTTTCCGAGCAAGGTTGTAATTAGCATATAAAATGCTACTGAGGGGGCTGGGGTTGTGGCTCAGTGATAGAGCACTTGCCTTCCATGTGTGAGGCACTGGGATCAATTCTCAGCACCACCTATAAATAAATAAATAAAATAAAGGTCCATCAACAACAAAGAATTTTTTTTAAATGCCTGCCATTGAGGCAGGCAAGATGGCTGAATAGAGGTACCTAGCACTCACCTGTTCCTCCACAAAGAACCAAGGCAACAGGTGTATAGGGGCATGTTGAGATGAGTGACCACGGGAGGACATTGGAATTCAACAGTAGAGAAATTAAAACCTTGTAAAATGCAGAGACCTGGGACAGCAGTATAGCAAGAGAAATGAAACATCCCATCACCTGCCTGCTAGTTCCACAGCTGGGGTAGGAGGAGTGTCCCATGGCAGGAGTAAAGGTGAAAGAGGGAGATCAAGAAAACTCTGTCCTTACAAGTACTGACAGCCCTTGCTATTGGCAAGTTTCATGGCCCCCACCCTTGTAGGCTTGCAGCCTAAAGGGACAAGAGGCCTGAGGTCTACACAGTAGTCTGGCTTTGGAAAAAGGAATTCACATCTTCTCTCAGTGAACCCTCAGGACCCTGTCGCCAGGAGCCATGTTGAAAAGGGAACTATCGTCTGAATTTAGACTGCATTGGGGGTCAGAATCCCATGCATATTCCCATCTCTGGAACCCCACAGATGTAGCAGTGCACTGGCTCACTGCCTCATGAACCAGACTTGGTTTGGAGGACTGGCTCTGACACAAACCAGCTGAGTGTGCTACATAGTGGGGAATGGGCATTGCAATGCAGAGAGGAGCAGAGGGTGCTGTCCACTAGAACCAGAGGATCAGGGAGCCTGCCCTCTCTGAGATTAGGATCGTGACCAGCCATGTGTGGTTTCACATGGGAGCCAGGACTGAAAACTGTCACCCACAGGGTTCCCACTGCTTCTCCCCCAGCACCTCATAGGGGCAACTGTCATTAGCAGGGTAGAGAAGGAACTCTGAGTTTCCACTTCTCCCTCACCCACAGAGGTTGTTGGAGCAGATTCGAGCAACTCAGCTGTGGCCCTGGCCACAGCCCCACCCCTGAGGTTGCACAGCCTAAGAAATTCCACAGAGAAACTTTGCCAACTGGTACCATCTGCATTGCAAACTCACCCTTGAGCAAAGAGGAATTTTACCCAGACCCAGCTGTAACCCACACCCACTAAGTCCTTGGTGGGTGTTACAGATGAAAGAAAGGGATGGGGAGAGAAAAGCCCCCAGCCATCACCTTGTCATTAGAGTGATCAACCTAAAGGAGTATGGTGGGAAACTGCCCAGCTGTGCCAGATGCATTCTGCTTCCCCCTCTGATGCAAGCACCTCCGCTGACGGGAAATCTTCCCAGCTTCAGCTGTGTCCCATTGCAGTTCAATCCCTGATGGGTGCTACTACGGAAAGACAAATGACACAAAAGCCCTTGGCCATCATTCCATAGCCAGATGTGCATATCTGATGTGGGGGTTGGGGTGAGGTCCTGTTCCTGGACAGGCATGCCCCCAGAAGCTGCAGACAGGAAAAATACAACATTTTCTGCTTCCACATCTATGCAGGTCCCCTGCCTCATTCACCCCCTCACCTTATACACACTACTGAGAAGGCTTGGTGTGGATGTCACAGAGGAGTAGCTGTGATTCCTGGTCCTCGCCTCATCCCATGAAGCACCTGGGCTGGCACCAGTGTATAATGAGAGGACTCCTCACCACAACTGGAACAGCCAGTACCAGAGTCCCATTCCAGTAACAGAGCCATTATCAAGAGTGCCTGAGGAAACTCCCATCACCCAAAAGGAGCCACCACTCCTACTCTAGGAGTAACCACACAGGTGCACCCACTGCAAACTACACCATGCCTCCCTACACTGACAGATTGTCCCCACTCTTCCACAACCTGCAAAACCTGACTGGTTTTCTCCAACTCCAATACAGGATGCACTGTGCCCATATTTACTAATACTGCCAAAGAAGCGACAGGGGGATTATACTCCCTCATTCAGCTGGAAATAAACTCAGCATTGCAGGACAGACTGACACCCCAAACTACATCTTCAGGAGGAAGCAACTTATGCTGAAGGCCATCCTATAATAGTAGTAGAGATACCCATTTCACCATCTGTGGAAATGTCAACATAGGAACAGAAGAAATATGAGAAAAATAAACATGGTAATATGATAACTGCTGAAGTTTATAACTCTCTAGCAAAAGAGTTCAAAGATATCAAAGTGTATGAAATCCCAGATCAAGAATTATAAAGAATGATCTTTCAAAAGAAAAACCAAGTTCACTGAGATTTGAGAAAATCCAGATAACTATTAAATGAAATCAGAGAGACAATCCAGGACATGAATGAAAAGTTCAGCAAAGAAACAACGAGATTTTGATTGAAAAATCAGGAATCTTGGAAACAAAGAGCTATATATGTGAGGTAAAGGGTTCAATTGAAAGACTCAAGATGGGTGCACCTACACATACTTGTAATTCCTGCTTCTTGGAAGGCAGAGGCAGGAGGATTACATGTTCAAAGCTTTGTGTTCAATTCCCAGTACTGTGAAAATAAAGAAAAAGAAAAAATAATTGAAAAAAGGAATAAAGCCTCAAAACCAAGCAGAAGAAAGCAAATCAGAGCTTGAAGACAGGTGTGAAATACCACCAACAGAATTTGAAAAAAAGAATAAAGAATTCAGTTGCAAGCTTCAAGTTAGGTTTAGTGGCATATACCTGTAATTCCCAGATTCTTGGGAGGCTGAGGCAGAAGGACCAGAAGTTTTAAGCCCTGTTTTCAATCTCTAACACCATGAATAAAAAGTAGTATATAGGCATCAAAATCAAGCAGAAGAAAGAATATCAGAGTTTGAAAAGACATCATTGGAATATCACAGTCAGATGACATTAAAAACTCTAACAAAGAATGAAGAGAACATGCAAATTCTGTTGGATATCACTTGAAAAACAAACTTCGCCTCATTGGCATACCTGAAAGAGAAGAAATAGAGGTCAGGGGCATACAAAACTTATTAACTCAATTACCGGAAACTTCCTTAATCTCGGGAAGTACATAAACATCTACATACAGAGTATCAAGCCCCAAATACATATGACCAGAACAATTCTCACCACAACATATAATGGTCAAACTGTCCAAAGTACAGGTCAAAGGAAAAATTTCTAAATCTGCATGAGAAAAGTTTCAGGTCACCTTTGAGGGAAACCCCATTAGACTAAATGCTGATTTCTCAGCAGAAACCCTATAGATAAGGAAGGCATGGAATGATATATTTCAAGTCCTAAAAAAGAAATGACTGTCAACCAAAATTACTATACACAGCAAGACTATCCTTCACAATCAAAAGACAAATAAAGACCTTCCAAGATAAGCAAAAGTAAGGGAATTCAGACTAGCAAATCAACCTTATCAAAGATGCTTAACGTAGTCCTACACCCAGAAGTGGAAGAATGATAACTACCATCATGATACCACATAAAAATATAAATCTCACTAGAAGAGATACACAACTTGGAGGTAGAAAAAATCAAAAAACATCAAAACAGTAAAACATCAAACCACAAAGATGAACTGTAAAGTAATAATTAACAAAAGTGGGAAGGAAGATGGTGGATTAGTGGAAGGTGGTGGATAGTGAAAGGGAATATTTTTCAGTTGCTTCACACCTGGAGATTCAAGCAGCAGAAGTATTGCTTCTCAGCAAGGTGGGTGATTGAGGTAATTCACTGACATTCAACACTGGAAACTAAAAGAAATCATGGAGAAACAGATCTAGAAACTTTGATTATAGAATAAGAATGTTAGAGATGTGCCAACTTAGCATAGTGCCAGCACTACCAGTTAAATGCAGAGGGAAGAGGTAATAGGCAGAAAGAGAGAAAAGTGCAGTGAATAACTTCCCACTGGAAAACCTGTGGAACAGAGTGGGAGGCTGATCTTTACTGACCCAAAGACTAGATAGGGCAAGCTGATGATTGAAAAGTACTCAAAATCTCTCTGCTGACAAGTGGGAACAATTTATAAGTGGCTCCTTGGCATCTTTCAGTGATCAGAGTTTAAAGGTTCATAAAAAGCATTGCCAGCCTGACCTAGCAAATACCTACCATAGGGTCCAGAGTGTGCCTGGCCCAGCATGACTGAAACAGGCACAGAGAGGATTTTGCCAAGTGGGATCCAAGCTGGTGATACTGAGGGGAGAACTGCTTGCATTCCCTTTGTTTCTGCCAGCTCAGAAACCAGCTGGGGAGAGGCTAGAGAATGTTCAGACAGGTGTGTCTGTATGTACTTCAGGTCTGATCCTGGGAAATCCACATCCAGAGGTTAAGATTTCCCCATTCTTTGAAATTTTGGGGAAGTCCCTGACACCTAGACACCCAGCAGAGATTGACATCTGCACAGCAAGAGGGGCTGTGGATCTAATATCTTTGTAGTAAATACCTCCTGATAAAGTTCCAAAGGACAATCAAAACTAAACCCCAGCCAATGGAACTTCTCATTTAGAACACTTCAGCCCCATTCTGGGAGTTCATTGACCTAGTCTGTCCAGACAAATCTCCAATCATCAGTACTCCTCAATCTATCCTACCTTATGTATGAGATAGGAAACTGAAAGCTACTACAGCCAGCTCCAGTTCCAGGCCACACCAGTTGGTAGTTTGGTGAGAAACACAAAAAGGTGCAATTTAACAGTCCCCAGCCCTTTATCCAAGTGGTACATAACCCAAAAGAAGTTGAAAAGAAGGGCACAACAGCATAGGCAGTAAACATGCATCTTTGTCAACCGTTTTGACCACCTCAATGGAGACAAGCCCTTCATTTTTCATCAAGAAGTTTTTCCTATCCTCCTTCCTTTTTTTCTTTTTCTTTTTTGCATTCTCTTTATGTGTATGTGTTCTCACTGTGGTGACTGGTTTAAGAATATAAATATATAAACACATACATATAAGAATATATATTATGTAAATTTTCTTTCATTTTAATCATTTTTTATTCATGTGTTTATTGCCTTGTTTTGACTTTGGAGGGATAGAATTTTTCATGGGTTTCTTTTGTTTTTTTTTATTTGTTTTTTCTTAACTTTGTCTTTCTTCCACTTGTTACTCCTTCTTCACTTTCTTCCCTAATAGCCACATTCTCTTGTTCCTTTTCCCTCTATTTTTTAACTTTTAGATATTTTTACCCCTCTTTCTTTATAGTCATCCCCTGCTACCTATCTCTTGCTTCACCTCTGTTCACTTTTTAAATATTTAAAACTTTCTATTGCCTTCCTACCTCATTTTTTCTTTACTATGGAACTGTACTTTTACTATCTGTTAAAACTATTTAGTTTATATAATTCCTGTCCCCACCATTCATATTGTTGCAGTTATTAATATCAGGGATCATGTAGTTGACACCAGATGTTTAATGCTAAATCTAGTTTGTGCCTGTTTTGTTGTTGTTGTTGCTGCTGCTGTTGCAATCAAATGCTGATCCCATCATTTCTTTCCATGTGGCAATTAGTGTTACAGATGTCAAAGTAGCACCATGAACTTATTTTAAGGCTGTATAATGGTTGCTTCCTTCCCCTTTATCTAAAAGGGGCTGGAAAGTGATTGGGACACTACAATTTTACAGAGTAGAGATCCTGCTGCTGGGCTACACTCAGCTCAGCCAAGTGACAGCAAACCTCACTCCATGCATTAATTAGCCCTACTCAAGCTCCAACAATACTTCAACACATAGATTAGGGAGAGAAAACTCCCAAGTTAGCAACCAGTCCTCATGTAGAAACAGTTAGAGGGGGATCTCAGATCCCATTCCTGAACATATATTTATACAGCAAAAACAGAAGTTCTAAGATGATAGCTCAGAAGAGCCCATAATATCATAGCAGCTCTCCAAGAGTAGAGTAAATCAGCAGTTCTACAGCAGCAAACTGAGCAGAATTGGAGGTTGAAATTAATTCTTGCATTATGCTAAGCCTAGGAGATGAAACTAAAAGACACCAAAACCACAGGGCACACTCCAAAAAAAGATAATTATAACCAAATGAAACACACATATAGAAAAAAGGAATAAATCTCAATGGATAGGAAAGTCTAAAACCTAATAAAACATGAAGATATAGGCAAATAAGTCTTAACCTTAAGTTTATAATTACCCAACAACACTACCCATAGATATGGAAATGGATGAAATTCCAGTAAATTCAAATACATTTTGTTGTTGAGAAGAGGAATCACAGAAATGTTAGAACACTTTGGCTTTTGTCAAAGATTCAGGATGCTGAGACATGAGGATCATTTTTTTAATGGCAAATTGTTTTAATTAAGAACTTAAAGCCAAAATTAATAAAAAGAAACCTATGTAGGTAGCATTAATTTTAAATAATACTGGATTATCAACCAACTTTAGACTTCCAACCTAAAGACAGTTTTAAACTATCTCCCTGTCTTGTGATATGTCCCAAGAATTAGGAACATGATTACAACTACATCAGTTCCCAGTAATAAGAAGAAAGTAGGAACATCAAATTATCACAACTTGGGCTGGGGTTGTGGCTAAGTGGCAGAGCGCTTGCCTAGCATGTGTGAGGCCCTGGGTTTGATTCTCAGCACCATGTATCCATAAATAAAAACTAAAGGTCCATTGACAATTAAAAAAATATTTTAAAACATTATCACAACTTCTAAAAAATTCATAGGCTCACTAGGTATGGTGGCGCACACCTGTAATCCCAGTGACTCTGGAGGCTGAGGCAGGAGGATTGAGAGTTCAAAGCCAGCCTCAGCAACTTGGCGAGGCACTTAGCAACTCAATGAGACCCTGTCTCTAAATAAAATACCAAAAAAAGGGCTGGAGGTGTGGCCCAGTGGCTAAGCGCCCCTGGGTAGGCTTGAAAGGTAGCTGAGGAGGGACCATGGCTACCACACTCAGCTATTCGTTGTTCATGCACATCAAAAATTCCTTAACAACCTTGTTCATTTGTCTTCTAACTGAAAAAAAAAAAAAAGGCGGGAATTTGCCAATATGCCTTCCATATTCACTTCTGCCTGGAATTCAGGGGTAAGTGCACAAGTTGAAGTGTATTTTCTAGGTATCTGGTGAACCACAGGCTAGAGGAGTGGGATGCCAGGCACTGTACCCCCATCATCTGAGATGGTCAGATGCAACCTGATGCTCAGCCAGGTAGGTGAAACTGCCTGAGCCACACCACTGCCATGCCACAATCCTGTTGTCACAGCATTTGAAGACTTGTGATGGGTTAAAGCAAAGTTCACCAGAATTCCTAGCCAGTGTGTTTGACAACATGTAGACCTTCCTCTTGGAAATACAACCTCAATGACGAGGTGCATTCTCCATATGGAAAAATTCAACTCAAGACTACACAAATGTCCAGGATTCTCCAGTATGCATTTTCACTGCTTGACACAGTGACAAGGTGAAATTGTGACAACTTTATGTGGAGTGAAGCCAGATTGTGTGCTAAGAGCCACTGGACTTCAGACACTGAGTAAGAACCAAGGCAGGCCTAGCCTTGGGTCTTACACCAGCTTTCCACTCACACCTGAGGGTGCTAAGCTGGAGGCCAAGCACCTACTAGTCCCCCTGGAGCACCTGCCCTCATCCTTCAGGGACAGAACTCACCTCATGGAGAGGCCCACCACCTGGGAAATGAGTGTCTGTGAAGACTGTTTCCCATCATAAAGGCAAATGCACAAAAAGGACTCAGCGCTGTCGAGACACAGCCGTGCCTGCTCACAGTGACCCCAGGCTCACAGTAAGGTACAGATAAGATTGGCTGGCCAGAAAACAAATATGGCCAGTTCAAACTAAGCATGAATAGTATACTAAGTTCTGTGGAAGAAAGAGCAGAGAAGGCAAGGTAGACAGGATCTCTAACGTCTTCCCTTTCCCTCTCCCCACAGGCCAATCTCAATTCATTACATGTGATTTCAGGTTATGAGTTGCACATGTTCTGCCAGCTATTGCAAAAGAAGCCAGAGTCCACAACCTATAACTGGTGGCTGGCGGTACCTTACGTGTTCTAAAGAGAAATTCTGTAATTAAAAAGAGTGGTGACATAAAATCAAAGAAACTTCATTACCACCTAAATACACAGTGATTGGCATCACATCTACTGGAATGTGTGTAACTATTAAACTACTGAGTGCCTACAAGTCCATTCAGAGAAGCAGGCCCTCACCAGCCCAATCCTTGAATAACACAGCCCATGTGAAGGTTATATAAGCTGAAGCACAAACACTACTTTAGCTTTCAGTAGCCACCACAGCCCTGCTTCACCACACATGGACTTGAGAGGTCATGGTGTGATATGAACTCAAGATCGTGGTGAGTACTGTGTGCTTGAGACTCTTTTACAAAGGAAACCACATGTGATAGTAAATGCGAGTCTCAAGCAGGATGGGGACCTCACAAATATGGATTCGGAGGCCCCTAGGATGGGTGACATGTCCCACCTGCACCCCCCAGAGGGGGACAGAAGCCTCATAGCCATTTAAAGGCATCTGGTGTGAGCACCTCAAAGATGAGGTGCTCAGACACAACTCACAAGAATACCAGGGATCTGGGGGTTCATCTTCACGAGTAACCAAGTGTCTATAGCTTCAACATTCTTACCCACTACTTAGGTAAGTGACAAGATTCACTGACACAACAGCCTTCTGGCCATTCTCTGAGAGGTCTGCCCAATTCTGAGTTCAAGAACAGTCTGGCCCATTGGTGAATTTTTCAGGACTGGCCCATATCTATACTTTCGTTGAGTTGTAGCACATATACTCCATCACCCAAGGGCTCTTTGCAGAGGGGCCTTCACCTTCCTGTTCTTCTCCACCTCTGAGGAGGGCAAATACCTCTGAGCAGCTAGCTTTCTGTTCTCTACCTGCCTCCTGTTCTTGTCTAGTAAAGCTGATTCTTGAATCTCATGCTCTGAGGCAGACACACAGAAGTTGTGAGTCTTATGGCTTCGGTGCTCATCTTTCTCTTCAGCCCTGAAGAGAAATGGGTGCTTGTTTTATTTTACTGGATGATCTTTGGGAGCTTCTGACCACTTCTCTATTTTGTCTAGCAAATAAGGCACTTAGTTGCCATTGGGGTTCAATGCTGCTGGGTAACTTATCCAACTCTTTCACTCTGGTATGTTATTCTTGTTACTCTTATTCATATTTCATTGGCAGCGATGGCTGCATGCATGTCTTGCTTCTCCTAGCCTCTGTGCCTTGCTCCCCTGCAGGTTGTTCTGGCTCCTCCCAGGCCAAGGCCTCTGTGGGCTACGAGGCCTCTGAGGACTCCTCTGGGTATACAAGCAAGCACTGGGGCACAGGGTCTAAGACCACAAATGAGGCCAAGCCATCCGAGGCATAGTCCAGGGCCCAGGCATCCAAGAGCCAGAACACAGGCACCTGCTGCAGCAACCAGTGGCCCAGGCAGTAGCTCAGCAGGTCATGGTAGCATGGGGCTTATTGTCTTAGAACGGCTCGGGACAGCATTTCACATATGTGTTCTTCATACAGCTGTCCAGTGACAAAAAGCTGCAGCCGCACCTCTGACTGAGGGATTCAAATGAAACAGAGGCCACGCCAGTCGAGCCCTGAGGATATTAATTAGAGGTCAGACTGGGCAACTTAGTGAGACCAAGTCTGAAGTTTTTTGAAAAATATATATGTTAATAAAGGCCTGGGGATGCAGCTCAGTGGTAGAATACCCGAGTTCAATCCCCAGTACCAGGAAAAAATGTCTGTTGCCTGTGAGGAGTCACTGCAATCAAAAATCTGTCATGGTAGAGTGTCAAATTTTTATCACCTATTCTTTAAAGTTCTCATACTGAATTAATCCACATGGCTTTCTAGAGAATTCAGGAGAATCATTTAACAAAAAATGGAGCCAAATTCATTTATATTTGATTGATTGTTGTGTGTGCATTATGTCATCTTAACCTGGTTCAAAGAATCTGTCAAAAATTAGAAATAACTGAAATTTGGACTCTTACAATGTAGTTCTGAAATTAATTCTGGTTTTTCATTTATCTTTAAACAGGGAAAGGAATTGTAGCCAGATTATTGCATTCAAAGATAAAAATTTGAGGTGTTAGGTCACAAAATATTCTGGATTATGTAAAATAAGAAGAAAAAGTACAGTGAGGGTATAAACAATCATTTACATGTTAAGATTTGAGGTAACAATAAAAAAATTCTACAACCATGGATGCAAAACTGTATTCTTTTATGGTCAGAATCCTCAAACAATGACATTCTTATAGCTGTCAACACCAAAGTCGTATCAATATCATTAATAACACAGTGCTTTTTAAAATGATTATGTATTTTCTATATTTTATAGTAATACTGAGTTAACAAAAAATAAACTACAATAAAGCGATCCAGCTATCCCACACCTGCTTATTACTAAAAAGAAATGAAGTCAGCATACAAAAGAGATGTCGCATATGCATGATCATGACAGCGCTAAATTCACAATGGCTAAGATATCAGCCCAGGCACCTGTCATCAGATGAATGGATAAGAAAAATGTGGTATTTGTACACAACAGAGTTTTTTTTCAGCCACAAAGAATGAAAGCTTGGCACTGGAGGTCATCCTGCGAAGTGAAGTAAGTCAGGCACAAGGAGCCAAGTATCAAACTTTTTCTGTGTTACCTAGAAAAAAAAGAAAAGAAACATGAAACTAGAAGGGCTATTGGGATTTATTACTAGGGACTGGCTTGGCTATGAGGGGATGGAGGGAAGGGCAACAGAGGTGGGAGAAGGATGGATGGACATGATCCATGCACAACATATGTTCACATGAAAATAGAGTGAATCCAATTAATCTGTAAATTAATTAGTGTTAATAATTATAAAAAAGAAGCAACCCACACCATTTTTCAATTGTTTTCCTGCATAAATCACCAAACTCATGTACGCCAGATAGGCATTTTCTCTTGCATTTTGAATGTTGGTCATTCCATGAGCACATCACCATGAGGAAAATATTTTTAAACTGGGATCGATCCATGGCCTAAATTTCAGAGGAACTGTTGGAGCAGGCACAAACAGCTACAGATAGGCTCCCTTGGTGAGGCAGACTATGCTGTTTTATGTTTTTAGTACGTAGCCAAGGCCGAGAATAGGCTGCGTTGTGGTTAGTGTGTAGTCAAGGTCAGAGTCATTCTGGTCCAGCACATGTCCTTGAGGATGTAAACATTTGCTTGTGAGCATGTGTCCACTGATGTAACCTGTTGGCAGTGTGCCTTCTTTGCTTGGAGTGTCTATAAAATGAGGGCAAAATGGAACTGGGCAGAGCTAAAGTTGAAGCTGGAGGACAGAGGTTGTCTCCACCTCTGAATAAAGCACGTCTACTATCCTGTATCTTGCATCTCCTTCCACCTGCTGGGACGCCAGATCTGTTTCCTGGATAGGAGTCCCTATATGACAGGAACTCTTTATATAAATACTCTGATATGAAATGCAACTGCTTATGTGTGCATTGTTCATTCCTTTACTTATTTATTGCTGTACTGGGGATTGAACCCAGGGACACTCTACCACTGAGCTGGATCCCCAGATTATTTTAGTTTTTACTTTGAGGCAGGGTCTCACCATGATGTCCAAGCAATCCTCCTGCTTCAGCCTGCTGATTCCCTGGGATTGCAGGTGTGTATCACTGCACCCAGCATACTTCTATGTATGTTTCACTGACAAATATTATGTATAATTATGGTGTGTGGCATAATGTGTTGAAATACGTGCATTGTAGATTGCCTAATTGAGCTAAGTAACATGTATTATTTCACATACTTACCTTGTTTTTGGATGATGATGATACTGAAAACCTCTCATAGCAATTTTATTGTCTATGAAGATTTTAGACCGATACATCAAAAACATGAAAGCTCAACAAACGACTGGAGTACCATGTGGCGTTTCAATATGCATACATTGTGTAATGTGTAAATTAGGTTAAAAACATCAATCTTCTCATTTATCATTTCCATATAGAGAAAATATACAAAATATTTTCTTCCAGATTTTTCTTTTCACCAGACAACAAAGTTTGTGTTATGGGTATTGTTTAGAAATCATTTTCTCCATTTATCGCTACACGGGCAAAAGTGAGTGTAGTGCTCAACATGTTGGATCTTACAAACTTGATGCAAACACTGCCTAGAGAAGGGAAAATGGTCCCCAAATCATGCATAGCCAGGAAGCCAATATACTGTCAACCTCCAAGGACACACAAATGAACATGGTGGATACCCACGCCCTGAAACTTCATTCACCAACATGAAATAAGCCTTCTTTGGGACCAGATCAAAAGCACATTTCCTGCCAACAATCTGCAAATGTCCAAGGATACTTTTTTTATTAGTTGCTCAAAACATTACAATGATCTTGATATATCATATATCATACATTTGATTCAAATGCGGTATGAATTCTTAATTTTCCCACGTGTACAAATTGCAGGATCATACTGGTTATACAGCCACATTTATACATACTGCCATACTAGTGTCTGTTGTATTCTGCTGCCCTTCCTATCCCCCTCCTATCCCACCCTCCCCTCCCCTCCCCTCCATCACCTCTCTCTACCCCATCTAAGGTAACTCATTTCTCTCTTTTTTCCCTTCCCCCTCACATCCTCTTATAATTTTGTATAACAATGAGGGTCTCCTTCCATCTTCCATGCAATTCTCCTTCTCTCTCCCATTCCCTCCCAACCTCTCGTCCCTGTTTAATGGCAATCTTCTTCTCATGCTCTTCTTCCCTGCTGTTTTGAGCCCGCCCCCCCTTATATCAAAGAAGACATTCGGCATTTTTTTTTTTTTTTAGGGATTGGCTCCAAGGATACTTTTGTAAGATTTTTATAAGATTTCTGCTGCTCCAGAAATCTGAAATACCCTTTCTGGGGTACCTCCAGAAAACAAGTTAGTGCTTCAGGGAAAGGAAGCAAGACCCTGCTCATCCTCAAAAGTGAGTTTGACTGGGATTCACTTGCAGGTGATCTTCCCAAACATTGTGCTGCCACCAGTCCACGCTGCCTGAGACTTAGTGATGTCACCTGCCATCTCACCTCTCTCCCGTCGGTGGCCATGGGTGAAGTCCACTTCTGGCTCTTTGAAATGTGCAGTAAATAATTGTTGTGTATATTCAACAATTGCACACCGGGACTCCTTACCCCTACCTAACTGTAACTGAGTGCTCATTGATCAACCTTGCCCCACCCCTCCCTCTACTCTCCTGGGCCTCTGGTAGCCACCATTGGTTTTTGTATTTTAGTGAGGGATCTTCTTTGAGAGCGATCGTTCATCCTTTCAGCAGAAGTAAATGATACATGGGGAAGTTGTTGGAGTGGGGCACCCAGGAGGGTCCCCGTGCTGGCAATGCTGTGATTCTCACTCTGAGTGGTGGTTACCTGGGATTTCTTTCCTGCCAAACTGCCAGATCCCAGCTCAGGTCGTCATCATGCGAACACTGCAGCATGGCTTCACATGGGTATGGCTCGCATGTCCATCCTGGCGGCCACAGTGTACACAGCTGAACCCGGCAGGCACCTGAGCTGCCTTCACCCTAAAAGGAGATGGATCACAAGGAATTGTGGACGAGGAAAGGAGTTCTTGGAGACAGGTGGGCACAAAGTTGCCCAAGTTCACCTGGAAGTTTGTGAAGCAAGGACTAGAATCCATGCTTGTGACCTACCACCATGATGACTCTGATGTAGTGGATGTCACCTGATACTCCAGAATGCACTCTTTCGGGCCTACTCACAGCTGGGGATGGCTGCACTGGATGCCTCTTGCCAGCTGACTGTCTGGTACCCCTTTTGCCCTAGTTGGAGCCTGGTGGGGATTCCATCATTATTGCCCCCAGGGTGAAAGCTCATGCTTGGAAATAAACAGGTGGGAGATCGGATACCTGGTCCAAGTGGATTATCACTCATGTCTCCAAGGTGCAGCTGTATCAAGCACAGGCATATGGTCCAGCCAGCCTCCAGAGCTCACTCTGAGAAGAGTAGCACCAAGAGGCAAGACCTCACTTGAAGCTCTCCAGGCCAACACTAAGTTCCCCTGCATGGCAGAGGTGGCTTGGGGGAAAAGCGGATGTGTGTGGACACTGAATGAGGGAAGGGGTGTGAAGTTGGTTCCATCTGAACCTGATAGAACCTCAGAATCTGTCCCTAATTCTGGTCGTTCGGCACCAACAATGGCTAGTGGCATGGTGTACTTGTAACAGCAACACTATTGTGCTGTATCTGGTATGAGCAGGGGGCAGTCAGAACCTGTGCTCCGAAGGAAGAAGCAGGGCTGGTGGAAGCTGGTCACCAAGAGTCGAGTTTGTGCCTAGGCAAGGCTCGGTCAATAGGCTGCTCTGGGTCAATAGGCTGACCTGGGAGGATGGCCCCTTGCCTCCCAGGACAGAGCATGGTGCCAGAATTCACCCCAGTTGGAACTGACCTGAAGGTCTCCAGTGGCAGGAACTCCAGCCACAGAGTCTCCGGCCAGCTTCCTCAAGCAGATGTCAATCTTGCTGTGTTTTACCCCTCCAAGGAACAGCTACTTGTGTCAGGGTCTCAGCCACAGCCTAAGGAACCCAGGCCCCCTGCTTAGGGGGAGGTTTGAAGTGGATGGTGTTAAGTCCCTCTGCTGCTGATCCTTTCTGGCTCTGAGGTCTACCGTGTGTGTGAAGGTCTGTCTCCCTAAGCCTATCCCATGGGACTCAGAGGAGACACAGAGTGGAAGTCTAGGGAAAGGTGTTCCCAAGCCCGATCCAGTCCGCAGCAGGCAGTCCCACTCTTCATCCTCCACGGGAACATCCCACTTGGGTTCAGCTCAGGGCACGGCCATCGCCCAGAGGTGCTTGCTGCTTTAAAGGCAAGGGGAGAACCAGATATTCTGAGGTAGCCTTGTGCATTTGATCCCTCTGGTTTCTGCGCCCTGCCACCACAGCCTCCATTCCCAAAGTCATATCTTTTTTTTCCTCAATGGCCACCATCTCCAACTCTGGATGCAAACAGCACATGTGGACGTACAGACACACACACACAGACACAGACACACACACACACACACACACACACACGCCTTAAAAGCAACATCTTCATTAGTTTGACTTGCTTATTATGCAACCAGCATGTTTGGGATAGGAGCTGGAGAACCCCACACTTGTCTCTCCTCACTCAAAAATGAATGAATCTATCACTGAGTCTTAGGCACAGCTAGACCAACTATCCATCAGGGACAGTGACATCAGAATATGGAGCTCAGACAAAATCTCATGTGTCCTCAGGAGGCAGTCTGTGAGATTGTGCTTTTCACAATATCATCATGTCCAGGAGGCTCAGTGCCATGGGGGTGCTCAGAAGGTATCTGGATGGGGACCATTCATGCACACGCAGATCTCTCATCTACATTTGCCCTAGAAATGAACTGGACCTTTTCAAACGAGAGCTATGGAGCTGACAGGATCGGAAGGGCTGGTCGACTGACTAGGATATGGGAGGATGTGGACACTCTCGTGCCTGACCGTTTATTCCAGGTGCCCGCAGGCAGTGTCCTCTAGGTTGGCCCACAGACCCAGAGACCCCTCCTATAACCAGAGACAAACCACTTTTCTCCAAGTTACCTGTACCCTTGCATTGTTCTTTCACCCACTGGGCTGTGACCTCTGCCCCTACTCCTCTACTGAAAGAAGAAGGGAAATGTGACAGAATTTGCCCACTGGGCTTCAGAGGTGATGGGTAAGAGGGAACTAAGGATGATGGGCGATTTCTAGCTGAGCTGTCCCTCTATGTGGTGACACCTGAGGAAGACAATGATACCAGAAATAGGACTAGGCCTAGGAGGGGGAAGGTGAGCTCAACTGTGCCCTCCAAAGCCTGTTGAAATCATTCACTCAGGACAGGCCACCAGGGGGAGCCATGGGAGAGATCAAGGATGCTCAGGATGGAAAAGAAGGATGAGAGGGGAGAAGCAGGGCAATGAAAAAAAAAAAAAAGGCTGGGAAGGCAGGGGAACTGGGGCTCTGGATGGGCCTTAATAATTCCTGCTGAAAGGGGTGGGGGGTGAGAAGGCCAGAATGGGTCCTGCATGACCCTTCCCTCCAGAGGGAAGGACATTAGGAGAGAGCACCAAGAGCGCTGGTGGGCAAAGGGAGGACATGCTAGCAGGACTGGACCCAGGCCACATGGAAACCAAACCCAGGGCACCATGGAGCCTGAACACAGGGCTCCTGCTCAGAGGCCACCCAAGAACACCCGCCTCAGGGACAGGCCCACCACGAAATGCCGTGGGTACTGTTCCTAACCTGCTCTGAGATGGGGCAGCTCCCACCCATCTCCTGTCCCCTACAGGCCCCCACCACTCAGAGAGAGGGCAGAACACAGGGACATGAGGGGAACTTTAATTGTGAACTGCAGGGGGGCCCTGGCTGAAGAGCCAGAGGGAATGAGCTTGGCCGCTGCTCCTGGGCTTCACAGGTACCAGCAGCTCGCCTCACTGGAAGATGCTTTGTTCGGCCTGACAAGCAGAGCAGAGTCAGGGCCAACCCAGGACCAGTGCAGGCTCACAGCCACCCCCAATCCCCAGATAGCCAGGTTTGTGGGAAAGAGGGATGATAAGCTTGACACTCACTTCAGAAGACCTGGAACTTGTCATCCAGGGACTGCATGACCGCTGAAAGAGAGAGGCATGACCGAGCACTCCAGACACAGGAGTGCAAGAGACTGTCCCCCTGCCTCCCCTTCCCAGCTGCCCCTGGAATCTGAGTCCCCTCCAGCCCCTGTCCGATCAGCCCTGGGAATGACTCCCCCACCTGCCACTGGAACTCAATGTGGAAATGTCTTCTATGACAGAACATGCACCGGCAGTGCTCAAACACTGGGGTGTGGCAGAAGCATCCAAAAATGTGTTAAACGCAAACAAGCAAGCAAGCATACAAACACCGGACAACAACCATCAAGCAAACCACACCAACCAGCACTTAAAGGGAAAGTAAAGGAGGCGTCTCAAAAGGTCCTCAGAGAAGGAGACCTGTGGGACTCAAAGGCAGAGTACATGGAGCTTAGATGATTCACTGCTCTTTGTGCACGGCCCTGGCAGTCAAGGCACAGAAGGCTCCCGGGCCAGGCACAGCAACGTCCAGCCCTGTGATGCTGCCTGTCCCTGCAGCCCCACCCCGCCCCAGACACCTGCACCAGGAGACACTGAGGTCTGCCTCTGCCCCGCCCCTGCCACAGCCCCCCCCCACTCCAACTCCTCATACCTAGTTGTTCTTTGAGGTCCTCTATTTCTTTCTGTAGAGCCACACACTAGTTACAGAGACATCGGAGAAAGAGAAAAGAGAATGATATTCTGCTCTCCACTCTCTGCCTCCTTCCACTCGCTCCCACTCCTCAGGTCCCCCATATGCCAGAACCAGGTGACAACACAGGCAGAGGGAAACCTCAGGGGAAAGGTGGAGCCCGACGTCCCTGTGGTGCAGGATGCATGGGAGCACCAAAGTCAGCTTAACCTGCACACGCAGCCCACCATCTCAGCGGGAGCCAGCACTCCTAGAAGCCACAGAAAGTGGTACCTGGAGACAGCCCTGTGTTCCGGGTGGCTGCTGCTGCTGCCTTTCTAGAACTGGGTGATGCACAGCTGACTCCTGATCACCTGAAAGAGAACACAAGATCCAGCTCTCCAGCCTGCTTGGAAAATGGAGAGGACCTGGCTGGGTCTAAAGGGAGGCAGCATCCCCCTCTGCAGGCAGCAAGTTGCACCTGCTCTGCCCCACAGCTCCACCCCTCTCTCTTGGCCCACCTTCTCTGCTACCCAGTGTCAGCCCCAGCTGCCACTGTGGACCCCCCTGTGGCTCCGGGTTGGACACTAACAGAAGTGCAGACACAGCCAGCCCCTGGGAGGAGCCATGTGACTGAACAGGCCCCAATTCAAAAGGCCACGTTCTACTGCAAGTCTACTTCTGCAGATGGCATCTGGGGCACTGTTACAAAGCATCCCTTCACATAAACCCCACACAGGGAATCAAGTGGCCCGAAGCCAGCCTTGCTCACACCTAGTTTCCTGTGGGAACACTTCCTGCGTAGGCACAAAGGCCTGGGATCAAGGCCAGGGTCCCCAGAAGTGATAGAGTAAGAGGGTCCCACCCTTCTCCCCTCCCGTCCAACCCACAACACTCACCAGAGGCAGGGCCTCTGGGGGTGAGGCCTCCCTGACTCAGGTCCAAGGGCTGGGAGCTTGCCGGAGGCTGGGGGGCTCTGGTGTTGGGGTCACCACTGTTGAAGTCTCCACGGTGCATGCACAGGCAAGGTGTACCCGGCCAGTGTGCTGGACACTAACACAGATTTCTCAGTGATTCGGGTTAGGGGGTGTGCCTGTTGCGTATGATTAGGTGCGTGCGGGGGCTGGGGTGAGGTGGGGAATGAAGGGAGAACTCCAAGGCTCATCTTGTCAGCACTGTCTCCCTCTCTCAGCCCCAGGCCAGGAGGTGGACCCGGGCCAGGGAGAAGCGTGAGGGTCATGGAGAAAGCTCAGGCCTCCTGGGAGAAGTGCTGGGAAAAATGAATCTGGAGGCAGATGGGACTAAACACTCTGCTGTGTGGCCCAAAGTGTAAGGGGACTCCTGTTCATGTTAGCAGCCACAACTGCTTCCTACCCCAGCCCGTCTGGGGAGGAGGCAGGAAATGCACAAAGTGTGGCCAACAGGCACCAGCCCCTACTAGGTTCTTTGTTGATGTCCGCCCCGACCACAGAGACCCCCAGACAGTGGGCACCCGACAACAACCCGTGAACAAGAGGCAGAGAGAGTAAGGGCAAAGAAGTGTGGGCTGGGTGAGGAGAAAGGCAGAGTGAATGGACCAGGAGGAGGAGGAGGAGGAGGAGGAGAAAGAGGAGGAGGGGGACTGCAAAGGCCTACTCACTTGGGCTGTTGGAACTGTAGCTCTATTTGGGCCATTATCATCACCAGCCACAGGATGGGATTCCTGTGTCTTCTTCGCCATAGATCTCTTTGCAGTGCCACTGTGCTTGGGCTGCTTGGGTTCCAAGGGCACCAAGGAATACCTCTTGGACCTCCCAAACAGGGGAACACCCGGGATTGGGGGAAGGGTGGCCGTTTCCAGAGGAGCGGCTTTGAGTCTCTGCCCCCATATAGGGAAGACCCTGCCCAGGCTAAATTTTGAGCCACCCCCCAGGGATTTCTTCTCCTGGATGGCCTTCTTCCTAGGAGTGGCCCTGGGCAGGCCTCCTGAAGCACGAGGAGGAGGAGGAGGAGGAGGAGGAGGAGGAGGAGGAGCAGCAGCAGCAGCAGCAACAGCAACAGCAGCTGCTGCTGCTCCAGGGTAGCTGGGCCTCCTCCCTCCCTCGCCCCAGATCACGCTTTGCCTTTTCTTGGAGGAACAGGATGCCAGCTCTCCCAAGGCCTGCCTTTCCCTGGCAGAGGTGAGTCGGCCGGGAGCAGAGGTCGGCAGAGAGGTAGGTATTTGAAGGAAATTCCCTCTGGTCCCTACACAGGCGCAGTTGGCTGTGTCTCCCGGTTCCCTGGGGCTGCTGGAACTGGTCTGGCCTCCTTCTTTCGGGCAAAGGCTCACCCTCACCAGCTGTATCTCAGTGAATTCATCTGAAGACTCAGGATCAGAAGGGGGCAACTGGGCTTCCCCACTGCCCATCATCCTAGTTTTGGTGCCTCTCCCGGGGTTCCCCCAGGCCCGTCCCACCTGAGGCCCACTGGGGTGACGCAGAGGGGCAGCAGATGGGGCCTGCAGCGTTTCCAAGGAACCTGGGGCCAGCGCCCATCTCCGGCTGGGGCCCGCCTCTGCGTTAGCCCAAATGGCGGACAGTTCAGCCACCCAGCTCTCCGGGGACAGGTATCTGTGGGCGCCCGGGGTCTCCTGGCCTGTCAGCTGCTGCACACTGGCCACAGACTCCACAGCGAGGTGGGGCACGAAGTCCAGGGCATCCCCCTTCTTATCAGCCATGGAGCCAGGCCTGCCTTCGCCGACCCGCAGCACCGCCCCTCCTGCCTCTAGCTGTTCCCCCTGGGCCTCCAACTCGAACTCATAGCCCTCGGGGTCTGGGAGGCCGCCCTCGCCCTCCCCACTCCGCGGTGGCCCCAGCTCAAGGCCCAGGCCCGGTACCCGTGGGGCTCTGGGGCCTGCACTGGTGACGATGGTGCGCTTCACACCGTCCAGGCCAAAACCGTCTTCCTGAACCGAAGCCTCCTCGGTTGAGCTCATGTCGGGCAGGCCTGGCAGCTAGGGTCGAAGACAGAGGATCGCCCCCGTCCGAGCGAGAACAGTTAGGCCTTCGCGAACGCGGTCACCACAGGAGACACAGGAGATTCCACAAACATCGCGTGGTTTCACGCCTCTTCAATACCTGCATCGCGGCCTTCTCATTGGCCCGGCCCCTCCCCCCTGCCAACCGCCACGCCCCTTGTTGGGTCATCAACAGTAGGGACCTGGGTGCTTGGACTGCTGGGAAGTTTCTGGTTCTACTGGCCGTTTCCAAGCCAGTCCCAGCAGCGGAGTTCCCTTGTGGGTGCGCTCTTGCCCACGTTCCTGACCCACGCATTCTGGCTGGCAGCCTCCTTTCCGATGAGGGCCTCACCTCGGAGCCCCAGTTTCCCATCTGTACAGTGGGGGAAATAATATTGCCTGGATCAGGGTTCAATATAAAGACGGGTATGGAGCACCCAGCACAGGAAGAATTTGCAAGTCCCTGTTCCCCAGCAATACCTCCAGACCAAAAGGAAAGTGGGTGAGGAGATCCATAGTCAATGGTCAGTGCTCCTTGTACTACCTTTTTTTTTTTTAATGAAGGTCATAGAGCAGGTGTTTTGTGACTTGCAATGTGGCTGGATTTCCATAGGCAATCAAAATAGCACATGGATGCATGCCCAGGGTACTTTAGTAGCAGTATGTTGTTCGCCCACTCTATCAGAACCTATCCTACTCCCCACACTAGTTAATGTGTAGTAATGGGGATCCCTATGTCAAAGATGCCCCAAGAGATGTTCAACATCACTGATCCTAAAGATACAAACTAAAATCATGAATCAATTTTCGTAGACCACGTTTACAACAGTGAAAGAACATGCAAACCATGGGTGGAAGAGGTTGTGAACAAACTGGTGTTTTTGACATCCACTGGGGGTGTAGGTTGTGTGAGGGGGTGGGGAGGGGCCAGCCAATAGGGAAGCTAATTGAGCAGAATGAGCAGGGTGCAAATTCCCGAACTTTCACTCTGTGCCAGCCCTCTCCTTAGCACTGTAGATAAATATTAACTCATCCTCACAGGACAGTCCTAGGTTTAGGAGACCACAGTTGCCACCTTACTAAGGAAAGGAAACAGACTCAGAGCTAAGTTCAGCAAGGGCTGGGCACATCCTCTGGGGAAAAGCTGGTTATGTGTGGTGCACAAAGACACATGCACAAGAAAGTTAGTGAAGGGAATAATCTGGGAATACTCTGAATTCCCATTGGTCAGGGGCTGCAGGAAGGCAGTGTGAACTGTGTATCCAGTACACGAAAGTGAGGAAGTATCACTATAGTAGGCAGATTTTTGTTCTTTGGGAGACATACCCATGGGTGGGATAGCTGGGTCATATGGGGGCTCCATTTCTAGTCTTTTGAGGGAATCCATGTTTCTTTCCCAAGTGGTCATACTCATTTGAATCCCACCAACAACGGACAAACATACCGTTTCCTCTACATCTTCACCAGCAATTATCATTATTCGTATTCTTGATGATTGCCATTCTAACTGGGGGAAGATGAAATCTCAGGGCCACCCTGATTCCCATCTCCCAGATTGTTAAGGATGTTGAGCATTGTTTCGTGTACTGATCGCTGTTTGTATTTCTTCTTTTGAGAAATGTCTATTTAGATGTTTTGCCCATTTTATTGAGAGGGTTATTAGCTGTTTTGCTGTAAAGGTTTTTTGACTGTTTGTTTTCTTCATATATTCTTTTAAATCAACTGCCTGTCAGAAGAGTAGTGGGCAAAGACTTTCTCCCAATCTCCAGGCTCTCTCTTTGGGTTATTCTTTCCTTTGCTGTGCAGAAGCTCCTTAATTTTATGCCATCCCACTTATTGATTCTTGGTTTTATTTCTTGAGTTTTAGGAGCCTTACTAAGGAAGTTGGTGCCTTCACCAATATGTTGGAGAGTTGCCCCTACGTTTTCACCAGCAGGTTCACTGTTTCTAGTCTAACTCCTAGGACTTTGATCCACCTTGAGTTGATTTTTGTGGAGGCTGGTAGGTAGGGATCTAGGATCCATTCTTCTACCCGTGCTGTTATGGTTTACATATAAGGTGACCCCCAAAAGCTCATGTGTGAAACAATGCAAGGAGTAGGGGTGAAATGTTTGGGTGATGAGAGCCATAACCCAATCAGTGTGTTAATACCCTGATAGGGATTAACTGAGTGGTCACTAGGCAGGTAGGGTGTGGCTGGAGGAGACGGGTCGCTGGGGGGTGATGTACCTTTGGTGTATATTTCTTGGGCTGAGCTTAGCCTCTCTCCGCTTGCTGATCATGCCCTGAGCTGCTTTTCTCCACTACACACTTCTGCCATGATGTTCTGCCTCACCTTGAGCCCCGAGGAATGGAGCCGGCTGTCACTGGACTGAGACCTCTGAAACTGTGAGCCCGAAAATAAAGTTTTCCTCCTTAAAATTGTTCCGGTCAAGTCTGTTGCTCACAGCAGTAAAGAAAACCTGAGTAAAACATATGGATATGCAGTGTTCCCAGCACCATTTGTTCAAAAGTCTATCCAGGTGTGCTTTCCGCACCTTTGTCAAGGATCAGATGGCTGTATTCATGTGGCTTCTTTGTCTTTTCTACTCTGTTCCACTGGTCTTCCTTTCTGGTTTTATGCCAGTACCATGCTGGTTTTTGCTCCTATATCTGTAGAGTGTAATTTAAGATCAGGTATTGCTATGGCCCGAGGCTCATTCTTGCTGCTCAGGATTGCTGGGGTATTCTGGGTCTTTAACTCCTCCATCTACATTTCTGGGCTGTTTTGCCTAGTTCTGTGAAGAATGTCATTGGTATATTGATGGGGATTGCATTGAGTCTGTAGATGGCTAGGATTGGACCTTACCTTCCAATTAAGGCTGTCAGATGGCATATTTTGAAAATGGTCCTATATCTCACACCAGGATCAGAGCTGAGTGTAAAAGTAGCCACTGGTCCAGTTTCCGGGTTCTCTCAGGCTAATCCCGCGAACCACCTGCACACCGCCAGGCATACTCTGTTCCTTTCCTAGGCCTGAGTCCACTTGGGTGCAGTTTTTCTGTGCCTGTTTCAATCACACCTCACTCTTCCAGAAGCACTCTAGATCTCACGACAGGTACGTGCAGGGACAGTCTGATGATGCTTAATATGAACCCCAGGGGCTCCCCCACAGCAGAGGGTCCCTGGGTGGCCAATTCCAGGTGGCCTGCTGCCTCTGCTCTCCTCTTGCCAGTGGAACACTTTTACACACCAGCTCACTGTGCTGCCTCTGGATCATTTAAGACCAGACTGCCTCTCTGTTCCTTGGCTATCCCCACGCCAAATACTTTGTAGATTTTTCTCTATTTTAGCCTGGGTCGCCCCTCCCCTCTGTGGTGAACCAGCGTCCCTGGTGTGACCGAATTTCTGGGCCTCTGCAATTCTGGTACTGAAACTTGGTGAACAGTATCCCCGCTGCTAGATTCCCTAGCCATGAGGCAGCTGGAAAACACACCCTTCCTCAACCCTGCCATATTTATTTCCTCCTAACCTGGGAGGTAATGAATGCCCTAATTTCCCTCTGTCTTCAGTTTTTCCTGCTAAATTTTCAGCACTCTTTGGAACATAATCTTTTCCTGGAAGTGGCTGCAGATTGTTTGTTTTATAATGTTTTTAAAGGATTATTTGCCTGCTTTTCTGTCCTTGGTGAGTTCTGAGTAACATAGATCAGTCCTTCAGCTAGTCCTAAGACAGACCAGAATGGAAATATACAGTTCTTTAGGAGGTCTAGTCAACTTTCTTGGGATCCACAGAGCAGAGTCTCACACCAAGAGTATGGACAGCAGTATACAGGACTGCCACTGAGCAAGGTATGGGCATGGGGCAAGGACCAGAAAGAAGGACACAGTTATTTCCTACTGTCTTAAACGTGCCTGTTTCCTGGCTCCGCTTTGCCTGGTTGTGGAAAACGTAGGCTGTTTTCCAAACTTCTGAGAAACATGATTTTGATCATTATTCATTGATTTTTTGTTTGTTTTTCAGGAAGCCCTGGGAGCTACCTGCTTCACTGCGTCTGCGGATTTGCTCATGCCAGCCAAGTTTTTTAAAAGTTGAGAAAAAAATTCAATGCAGAAAGCAAAGTCTTTCACAGATGGCACTGCAACATTTGGCATCGAAGCACACACGAACACACAACAGACACAAATAAAGCAAAACAAGCAAAAGTGACAAAAGGAAGGGGAAAAAAGGAATAAAACCTGAGTCTAATATTACACCTTATACAAACCTTAGCTTATGATGGATCATGGGTCAAAATGTAAAGCGTTAAACCAATGACATTTTGGCAAGCAAATGTAAAAGAAAAATCATTATCACCTGAAGTTAGGTGAAGAATCCTTAAAAATAACAACAAGAATGCTGGTCTTGAGAAATTATAACTGCCATTTCTTATACAGCTAAAACGCAATTTGTCATATAATTCAACAACCTCAGGTCGACGCTGCTTGACCTGAAGGCTGGACCAAGATACATGTTCACCCCCAAACACGTGCATGAATGTTGGTAGAAATCTTATTCATAATCAACAGAAACTAGCATCAATCAAAGAGGAATTAATAAGAGCCGTACAACAGGACACTATTGAACAATATAAAGGAAGGAACTGTTGATACATGCAATAACAGGGATGAATTGCAAATGCATAACTGCTAAGAGAGGAATGCTGATATGAAATGGTCACATACTATAGAAGGCAAAGCTAGCTACAAGGACAGAAATCAGATCCCATGGTTGTCAGAGGATCAGAATAAGTGAGATGATTTGATGACCAAGGGTCAGAACGAGGGAGATTTTTGTGGTGGTGGTACTGCTGTGAGTCTTCAACAAGGTGGTCACTACATGGGTCGCTGTCCATGTGTCAAAAGTCTCAGTACTAACAACCAAGACTGGCAAAATAGTAGCAGCCTTCTCAAAAGTCATATTGGAAGGTAGAAAACAGTGGAACTACATCTGCTTCATGGTGCTTGGCAAAACTGATTCTCTAGCTAAAATTAAGTGCGAAGCTACAATTAACTATGAGATTACAGGTACTTTCTGTTCCTACAATTATCTCACGAGATCCTGTATACCATGTATCTTGACTAGTAAGTTCCTGGAGGAGAGGTCCATTCAAAACACTGGAGACAACCAAGAACAGGTGGAATCCAGGAAAGAGGGGATACTTCCAGGGGTTTCACAAAGCGATATTCTAAGGGCAATACCTTTGGATATCAATCAAGTTTGAAGCTAGGTCTAGAAGGTTGATCTCCAAAGACAGAAAACTGCATTAGTTGAAGATTTGGAAAAGACAGTTTGATAGGCCCATGAAAGAAATGTAAGCTCTTGCGGGGGAGGAGGGGTACTCTTCTCTCTTTCTAATTGATGTATTTCCAAGTCCTAAAAAAGTACCTGGCAGAGGAGGCTCCTGTAAAGACTGATGCAATGAAAGGGCAAAGTGGTGTTGTAGGGCACAGACGAGGCAGGGCTCCGAAGATAGCAGGAAACAGTTTTACTTGGCTGTAGCCAGGTTCAGAGGGTACAGCTTTTGCTATCATCAATTAATCCCCTGAGCCCCAAGTTCAAATAGATTCAAAACTTTGTACACAGCATGTAAGGGTAGGGGCTCAGAAGTTCAAACAAAAGCAGCTTCCTCTTTCACTATTCTGGGCAAGTTAACTCTTCAAGTATAGTGAAGGGGAGAATTTCTTCCCCTTTCTTCCCTCCACCTGCCAGCTGTTATGATAGAGCCCAATCAGTAGCTTCTATTATCTCAGAAATGTAGACATCTCTGTGAAGCTCCAGCTCAAGGCCAGAGGCCTTGTTGAGGATTTGTCTTTTTTTTTTTTAAAAATAGCATTCTGCATTTGCAAACACACTTCTAAAAACTAGTATACTGGATAAATGTTTGTGAAAAACTGATTTCTTCAAGCCCAGTGGCCAAGTAAAATAAAGTAACAGGAAATTTGGAAGTTTACCTACATTGAACTCTTTTGTAGAGACTCTTTTGCTGATGGTCCTAAAATCAATTATGGTGAAGATTTCTGGAGACGCTTCCTTAGGATTTTCTGTGGAGGAAGGGGTGCCACTACAGTGGGAGACAGCAGTTAGAGACACAGAGTGTGCAGGACCCAGCTAAGGAGGTTTCTATTCAGTAAAGGTGAGTAGAGAAAAAAATGGGGTACTTTGAAGGGAAGGTGAGATCAAAAGCAGTGTATTCAAAATGACACAAGTGATATCGTGCTTCCATGGTTGGAAGAGAACTGTGCACCAAGAAAAATCATTTAAAACGAGGCGTAGGAGTCGTCTTGTGATTGCCTGAAGGTTGTCAGGGCAATGAAAAACAAGGCCATCAGACAAAAGGGAAAGTGTTCCTTCATGAGGAAGTGCCACTATGTCGTCAAATATCTTCCTCTATTCGATTTCTCACAACAAAACATGGTGAAAATAAAAGAAGTGTTTCTGTTTCCTGGAAAACATCACAATAGAGAAACGGGGCAGGCAAAGAGATATTTGCATCACATGAAGTCATCAAAGAATTTGGACAGAAAATGCACAGAGAACTCCCACAGTTAAACAGGCAAGTAACCCAAGGAGGAAGTGGGGAAAAGACTTTGGAGGAGGTACCTCACAGGAGAGAAAACTCCAAAGGCCAGTGCGTGTGCAAGAGGCTCAGGCTCCTTAATAATCAAGGGATTACACATTGAAAGCAACATGGTATGTTTCATTGCACCAGATGGGCAAAAGTTTGTAGCTTGATATTAACAAATATTAATGAGGATGTAGATGAAGTGTAACAGTGAAACACCCTGTTAGGGGGGTGAATTGGGACAACCACTTGGAAAGAGAGCCAGCGTGAGCGGATAACGCTGGAGCTGGGCCTCACCTGTAAGTCAATGATTCTACACCCAGGTGTGGACACACCTTCCCAGCCATTTTATAAAGTGGCACACACAGTGAACCAGGCCCGTAGGGCTCACAGGAGTAAAACAGCAAGGCTGCTCAGGGCCAGATCCAACAAATCCAGGGCATCCTGCATGGCTGCTTCTGGGGCTAAGGGTCTCAAAAGTGGAATGCTGTGCCACAGAGAGAGGTTGCAAATGTGTACCAGAAAACGTGGCACAGAATGTTGGTAGCAGCACTGAGTAATAGCCTCTGAACTGGGAAAGACCCAAAGGCCCATCAGCAGGTAAATGGATGTACTGATGGAGACACTGTCAGTCCCCATTATATGCAACTTTGCCATCCAGCTTGCTAATTAAACTGTTTCCTAAGCTTTATTTGTAAGCCAACATCAATACCAGAAGGTACTTCAGAGTGATTAACAGGCATTAGGGAAATGGGGAAAAATCAGAGTCACCCAAAGGCCAAAGGCTAAATGTGTTCCCTGTTGGGGTCAAGATGGGGAGCTCGAGGATGGCGGCGGGAAGTGAGTGAGCAAGGTGGAGTGACTCCGTCATGATTCCAGCGCGAGCAGTAAGGCTGCAGCCCCCAAGCTGCCCGGCTCTCTCGGCCCCTTTTCCTTCTCCACTCCGCCTTCCCGCTTTGCTTCTCCCCCGCCTTCTCTCCTCCCATGCCATCTCTCCTCCCACGCTCACTCCCTAAATCTAGATCTCAATTTCTTTCCCCCACCCCGCCCGCTCTCTCACGTGTTCAGACACCCCGCGTGGGCCCCGCGGGGATGCGTCCCCTCCCCTAGCCCGCACCCCCTCCCCGGGCGTTCTGATGGTCGCACCTGGGCCGCGGCCGCCACCACCACTTCCTGAGGAGCACCTTAGTGCAGACTCTTCATCGCACGAGTAAGCCACCGACCTGCCGAGTAAAATAGAACAGCTGATGAGTAACAATTTAAAATCTAAGTGATCCAAAATGGTGGCGGACACAGAGAGATCAAGTCTCTAACCCCTTCAGCTGTGCGGGCATAGGGAGAAGTAAACTATCAAAATGCTGTTTGCTCAGGACCACTAGGCAATGTTGAGCTGAAGTAGATCCGGGGCGAATAGTCTGGCCTTCTCAGAACACACAGAGCCCGGATTGGCTACATTCTAGCTCCGGTTCGCCTGCTTCTCGTGACTCAGCACTAATGATCCCGCTGAAATAACTAGTCGGCCCGCCTGAACTCACAGAGGTAAAGGCCAACTGAGCATGACAGCCAGACCGAGGGAATCTGGAGTGACGCGGGACTAGCGGCGCAGAACTCCTGGCTACCGCTCCCACCAGTGCTGACAACAGAGGTCCCTTGCACCAGCTACCAGGGGAGTTGCTACCTGAGGGCAAACAAATTCGCTGGGGGTCCTCAGCCCCAAGCTCTACAAACTTAGGGTCTGAGGGAGGCAAACAGAAAGGGTGTGCCCAGGCATCCATGAAAACAAGGCTCCCAGGAGCAGCAGAAATGGTGTGTACCCAGTAGTGGGGTGAGTGTCACAGGTGAGCGGGGCCTAGCTTGAGGCAACACAAGAGAAGGCCGTAGGCACTCAGGATTGGAGACCGCACAGTCTGGGAGGAAGAGCGGATGCACAGTGATTGGATCCCACCTATCAAGAAGAGAAGCTTGGCCCAGTGGGCATAACTCCACCTACTGGAAGAGAAGTTAATCGAGCTCTATGACTGCATTTATTATTATTAATTTTTTAATGATTATTATTAGTATTTTTATATTTTATTTTCATTTTTTGTTGTTGATGTTGTTCTTTAACTTTTTATTAATGGTTTCAATTTTTTAAATTCTTTTTATTTTATTATTATTACTACTATTTTTAAACTTTAATTTCCATTTTTTTATTATCATCATAATTTTTTTTTGTTTTAAATTTTTGGTTTTTTTTGTTTTTTCTTTCTTTCTTTTCACTTTTTTTCTTTTGTCTTTTCATTTCTTTTCAATTTTCTTATTCCCCCTTCCTTGAATTCTACCTGCCTACATTCATTCTCTTTAGTGACTTCTTCCCTTCCCTTCTAATATCTCTCCTCCCAAGCATCAAATAAATTTATAAGAGTAAACAGTAACTCAGCAGTCAAACAGAACCAGAAGTAACATGAGCATTAAAAAGCAAGGAAGAAAAGGAGTACAAACAATGAAGGACAGCCTAAATATTCAGGAGGACCTAGAGTCATCAGAAAAATGGCCATATAAAGAATTCAAGGAATACCTTAGACAGATGGAAAGGAACCTTAAAGATCACATTGAAAATGAATTACAGAGATCCAACATGGCCGCCGGCGAGGAAGCAGCGATTCCAATGTCTCCACATTAACGGGATCAGAAAGACCCATTGGAACAGCGGCAGTCTACCTACTGAGGAACTTCTAGCAAAATTCCGTGAAGAGGGGACCTGCCGGGAATTGGTAGGTTTATTAGAAGTGTCAGTTTGTCCCAGACAAGTGGATCTTGACCGGCCACGCGGGCGCGGAGGTCAAGTCACGCAGCCACCAGCCGCTTCAGAAAGCGGCCGGAGGCCCAGAGCGGCACGGCCCGCCCAAACCCACAGACGGCACCCGACACCTCGCCGTCCCGAGAGGCCCCGCTCTCGCTCAGCGAACGGCCACTCCACCCGCCCGGATCTTAGCCACGCAGCCGCAGCTGCCCGGCTCTACCGGCAGCCCGGCGCAGCGAGAAGTGTCCCCGCCTGGCCCAGCAGATAGCCCGTACACTCCCGGCTCTACTAACAGCCCCGCCCACCCAGCGAACGGCTCCCCCCCCTGAGACAGCGTGAAGGGAATCTAACCAACCCTTTACGAAATAGCGAACTGGGAACTAAAACCAGAGATTGTGTCAGACCAGAGACAAGCCAGTTCCACCCCTCCCTTCGGACACTCCGGCAAGGAGCCAGGGGCCCGCCATAGCAGAGAGGGGAAGTCACCAAAGTTCGGCCAAAGAGATTCCTTCCCAGCGGAATCTACTTTAGCAGGTGTGTGACTCCCACCCACATCAGATACAAACAACCGGGAAACTTCAAAATCTCTCCGTGGGCGTGACCCTAAGGGCCAAAGGACTCTCGACCCCCAACTCCCCCTACTGCCAGTGACGAGGGCGAGACTGTAGGGACAGAGGGAAGCAGAGAAGACTCCCCACCCCCAAATCCCCCAACCACGAACTGAGAGGGTGTGACGGTAGGGGCAGAGGGAAACAGAGGACACTCCAGACCCCCAACTCCTCCTACCGCCAGCAGTGTGGTTGTGACTGTAGGGGCTGAGGGAAGTAGAGGGGATCCTAGACCCCCAACTCCTATTACCACCAGCAGCGACACCAATGGTCTTAGCTGCCAGATTCCGAAGGTGTGCCCACCAAAGGGGTCCGGAAAAATTAAACAATTGACTCCCAGACTACAGCTCCACAGCACTGGGGCTTAGATGAATGACAACGAGAGTGCTCAGTAGTTAGGGAAATAGAGCACTCGGTGGGGCTGAAAGTGTAACCAAATCCTTGGTGAACTGCCTCCGGTGAGCAGGACCTGGCTGGCTGGCAGGAGGATGGGGAGGAGGGGCCGTAGAAGTGAAACGGCTCTGGACCAACAGGATTGAGAGACTCCCAGGAACCGCCTTACAGGGATTGCTGTTGACACATTGAGGGCAAAACTCAGCCCGGAGGGCACAGCTTTGCCTACGGGAAGAGAAGAAAATGGATCTCTAAGACCTAATTTTATTTCCTATTTCATTTTAACTTTTTCTCTCCCTTTTCCCTCTCTCTCTCCCCTTCCAAGTTTTACGGCTCTTTCCATTCTCCTCTATGCTATCTATCTCCCTCTCCTTCTTTCCTTTCAAGAGCACCTACCTTCCCCTTCCCCCCAACTTTCATCCCAAGCATTACGTCATCCATTTCGCGTAACTGTCTAAATACAAATAGGTGTGCGCCCTTCCCCGTGCCTGCAAGGTAGCCGGAGCTGCAACCCACCAGCAGGTCAGACCCAGCAACCTGGGAGTGGCCGAGCCGCCCCACGCGCCTGCAAGGTAGGTGCACCTGCTACCAACCAGCAGAACAGGCCCAGCAGCCTGCCGATGTGGTAGGCACAGCGCCCCAATTGGAGGAGGAGCAGAGCCCCTGCCCGCGCCTGCGCGGGAGACTTAGCAACTATACAAGAGTAATACAAATATATAGGGGGAAAATTCAACAACACAACAGTCTCAGTAAGCAGAAAGAAACGCAAACAGTATGAAGAGACAAGGAAAGAAAGGACCACAAGCAATGCAGGTCAACTCAACGTTAGAAGAGGTAATTTCTGCAGCAGATGGAATGTCAGATAAAGAATTCAGGAGATACATGCTTCAGATGATCTGGAGTCTCAAGGAAGACATTAGACAGCAAAATCAGACAATGAAAGATCTCTCCAACAATGAAATACACAAACAAATCCAGGAAGCAAAAGATCAATTATACAGGGAGATAGAAGTTATAAAAAACAAACAAACAGAAATCCTAGAAAGGCAGGAAGCAATAAACCAACTTAAAAACTCAATTGAGAATACTACCAACAGAGTAGAACACTTAGAAGATAGAACATCAGACAATGAAGACAAAGTATTTCAACTTGAAAAGAACATAGACAGCTCAGCAAGACAGTTAAGAAACCATGAGCAGAACATCCAAGAGATACGGGATAACATAAAGAGACCAAACTTAAGAGTCATTGGGATACAGGAAGGCACAGAGCTCCAAACCAAAGGAATAAACAATCTATTCAATGAAATAATACGAGAAAACTTCCCAGACTTGAAGAATGAGACAGAATCCCAAATCCTAGAAGCCTACAGGACGCCGAATGTGCATAATCATAAGAGATCCACACCTAGACACATTATAATGAAGATGCCCAACATACAGAATAAGGAGAGAATTTTAAAAGCTATAAGAGAAAGGAAACAGATTACATTTAGGGGTAAACCAATCAGGATAACAGCTGATCTCTCAACACAGACTTTGAAAGCTAGAAGATCCTGGAATAACATATTTCAAACACTGAAAGAAAATGGGTTCCAACCAAGAATTGTGTATCCAGCAAAATTGAGCTTCAAGATGGAAGATGAAATTAAAACCTTCCACGATAAAAAAAAAGTTAATAGAATTTGCAGCTAGAAAACTATCTCTCCAAAAAATCCTCAGCAAAACATTACAGGAAGAGGAAATGGAAAATAACAATGAAAACCAACAGTGGGAGGTAGGACAGTAAAGGGGGGGAAAATAATCAAAGAGGAAAACAAACCATATTCAGTAACATAAATAAACAAATATGGCTGGAAGGATAACCCATATCTAAATAATAACCCTAAATGTTAATGGCTTAAACTCACCAATTAAGAGACACAGGCTAGTAGAATGGATCACAAAACATGACCCAACAATATGCTGCCTACAGGAGACGCATTTGATAGAAAAAGACATACATAGACTGAAGGTGAAAGGTTGGGAAAAATCATATCACTCATATGGACTTCAGAAACAAGCAGGAGTGTCCATACTCATATCAAATAAAATAGATTTCAAGCCAAAGTTAATCAAAAGGGATAAAGAGGGACACTACATACTGCTCAAGGGAACCATACACCAACAAGACATAACAATCATAAATATATATGCCCCAAACAATGGTGCAGCTATGTTCATCAAACAAACTCTTCAAAGTTCAAGAGTCTAATAGACCACCATACAATAATCATGGGAGACTTCAACACACCTGTCTCACCACTGGACAGATCTTCCAAACAAAAGTTGAATAAGGAAACTATAAAACTCAATAACACAATTAACAACCTAGACTTAATTGACATATATAGAATATACCACCCAACATCAAGCAGTTACACTTTTTTCTCAGCAGCACATGGATCCTTCTCAAAAATAGATCATATATTATGTCACAGGACAACTCTTAGACAATATAAAGGAGTAGAGATAATACCATGCATCTTATCTGACCATAATGGAATGAAACTGAAAATCAACGATAAAAGAAGGAAGGAAAAATCATGCATCACTTCGAGAATGAACAACAGGTTACTGAATGATCACTGGGTTAAAGAAGACATTAAGGAGGAAATTAAAAAATTCTTAGAGATAAATGAAAACACAGACGCAACATATCGGAATCTATGGGACACATTGAAAGCAGTTCTAAGAGGAAAATTCATTGCATGGAGTTCATTCCTTAAAAAAAGAAAAAAACAACAAATAAATGATCTCATACTTCATCTCAAAATCCTAGAAAAAGAAGAGCAAAATAACAGCAAAAGAAGTAGAAGGCAAGAAATAATTAAAATCAGAGCTGAAATTAATGAAATCGAAACAAAAGAAACAATTGAAAAAATTGATAAAACTAAAAGTTGGCTCTTTGAAAAAATAAATAAGATCGATAGACCCTTAGCCATGCTAATGAAGAGAAGAAGAGAGAGAACTCAAATTACTAGCATACAGGATGAAAAAGGCAATATCACAACAGACACTTCAGAAATACAGAAGATAATCAGAAATTATTTTGAATCCTTATACTCCAATAAAATAGAAGATAGTGAAGGCATTGATAAATTTCTTAAGTCATACGATCTGCCCAGATTGAGACAGGAGGATATAGACAACCTAAACAGACCAATATCAATTGAGGAAATAGAAGAAACCATCAAAAGATTACCAACTAAGAAAAGCCCAGGACCGGATGGGTATACAGCAGAGTTTTACAAAACCTTTAAAGAGGACCTAATACCAATACTTTTCAAGCTATTTCAGGAAATAGAAAAAGAGGGAGAACTTCCAAATTCATTCTACGAGGCCAACATCACACTGATTCCTAAACCAGACAAAGATACTTCAAAGAAAGAAAACTACAGACCTATATCTCTAATGAACCTAGACGCAAAAATCCTCAATAAAATTCTGGCGAATCGGATACAAAATCATATCAAAAAAATCGTACACCATGATCAAGTAGGATTCATCCCTGGGATGCAAGGCTGGTTCAATATACGGAAATCAATAAATGTTATCCACCACATCAATAGACTTAAAAATAAGAACCATATGATCATCTCGATAGATGCGGAAAAAGCATTCGACAAAGTACAGCATCCCTTTTTGTTCAAAATTCTCGAAAAAATAGGGATAACAGGAACATACCTCAACATTGTAAAAGCAATCTACGCTAAGCCCCAGGCTAGCATCATTCTGAATGGAGAAAAATTGAAGGCATTCCCTCTAAATTCTGGAACAAGACAGGGATGCCCTCTCTCACCACTTCTGTTCAACATAGTTCTCGAAACACTGGCCAGAGCAATTAGACAGACGAAAGAAATTAAAGGCATAAAAATAGGAAAAGAAGAACTTAAATTCTCACTATTTGCAGATGACATGATTCTATACCTAGCAGACCCAAAAGGGTCTACAAAGAAACTATTAGAGCTAATAAATGAATTCAGCAAAGTGGCAGGATATAAAATCAACACGCATAAATCAAAGGCATTCCTGTATATCAGCGACAAACCCGCTGAAATGGAAATGAGGACAACCACTCCATTCACAATATCCTCAAAAACAATAAAATACTTGGGAATCAACCTAACAAAAGAGGTAAAAGACTTATACAATGAAAACTACAGAACCCTAAAGAGAGAAATTGAAGAAGATCTTAGAAGATGGAAAAATATACCCTGTTCATGGATAGGCAGAACTAACATCATCAAAATGGCGATATTACCAAAAGTTCTCTATAGGTTTAATGCAATGCCAATCAAAATCCCAATGGCATTTCTTGTAGAAATAGAGAAAGCAATCATGAAATTCATATGGAAAAATAAAAGACCCAGAATAGCAAAAACAATGCTAAGCAGGAAGTGTGAATCAGGTGGTATAGCGATACCAGACTTCAAACTATACTACAAAGCAATAGTAACAAAAATAGCATGGTATTGGTACCAAAACAGGCAGGTGGACCAATGGTACAGAATAGAGGACACAGAAACCAACCCACAAAACTACAACCTTCTTATATTTGATAAAGGGGCTAAAAGCATGCAATGGAGGAAGGATAGCATCTTCAACAAATGGTGCTGGTAAAACTGGAAATCCATATGCAACAAAATGAAACTGAATCCCTTTCTCTCGCCATGCACAAAAGTTAACTCAAAATGGATCAAGGAGCTTGATATCAAACCAGAGACAAGGCATCTGATAGAAGAAAAAGTTGGCTACAACCTACACACTGTGGGGTCGGGCTCCAAATTCCTCAATAGGACACCCATAGCACAAGAGTTAATATCTAGAATCAACAAATGGGACTTGCTCAAACTAAAAAGTTTTTTCTCAGCAAAAGAAACAATAAGAGAGGTAAATAGGGAGCCAACATCCTGGGAACAAATTTTTACTCCTCACACTTCAGATAGAGCCCTAATATCCAGAGTATACAAAGAGCTCAAAAAATTAGACAATAAGATAACAAATAACCCAATCAACAAATGGGCCAAGGACCTAAACAGAAACTTCTCAGAGGAGGACATAAAATCAATCAACAAGTACATGAGAAAATGCTCACCATCGCTAGCAGTCAGAGAAATGCAAATCAAAACCACCCTAAGATATCATCTCACTCCAGTTAGATTGGCAGCCATTAAGAAGTCAAACAACAACAAGTGCTGGCGAGGATGTGGGGAAAAGGGTACACTTGTACACTGTTGGTGGGACTGCAAATTGGTGCAACCAATTTGGAAAGCAGTATGGAGATTTCTTGGAAAGCTGGGAATGGAACCACCATTTGATCCAGCTATTCCCCTTCTGGGCCTATTCCCTAAAGACCTAAAAACAGCATGCTACAGGGACACTGCTACATCGATGTTCACAGCAGTACAATTCACAATAGCAAGACTGTGGAAGCAACCTAGATGCCCTTCAATAGATGAATGGATAAAAAAATGTGGCATTTATACACAAGGGAGTATTACTCTGCATTAAAAAATGACAAAATTATAGAATTTGGAGGGAAATGGATGGCATTAGAGCAGCTTATGCTAAGTGAACCTAGCCAATCCCTAAAAAACAAATGCCAAATGTCCTCTTTGATATAAGGAGAGTAACTAAGAACAGAGTAGGGAAGAAGAGCATGAGAAAATGACTAATATTAAACAGGGATGAGAGGTGGGAGGGACAGGGAGAGAGAAGGAAAATTGCTTGGAAATGGAAGGAGACCCTCAGGGTTATACAAAATTATATACAAGAGGAAGTGAGGGGAAAGGGAAAAATAATACAAGGGGGAGAAATGCATTACAGTAGAGGGGGTAGAGAGAGAAGAGTGGAGGGGAGGGGAGGGGAGGGGGGATAGTAGAGGATAGGAAAGGCAGCAGAATACAACAGACACTAGTATGGCAATATGTAAATCAGTGGAACTGTAACTGATGTGACTCTGCAATCTCTATATGGGGTAAAAATGGGAGTTCATAACCCACTTGAATCAAAGTGTGAAATATGATATATCAAGAACTATGTAGGGCTGGGGATGTGGCTCAAGCGGTAGCGCGCTCACCTGGCATGCGTGCGGCCCGGGTTCGATCCTCAGCACCACATACCAACAAAGATGTTGTGTCCGCCGAGAACTAAAAAATAAATATTAAAAATTCTCTCTCTCTCTCTCTCTCTCCTCTCTCACTCTCTCTTAAAAAAAAAAAAGAACTATGTAATGTTTTGAACAATCAATTAAAAAATTAAAAAAAAAAGAAAATGAATTACATAAACAGTTAAAGAAGAAGTTAAGCATCTTTATCAGGAGATAGAGATTATAAAAAAATCAAACAATAATTCTAGAAATGAAGGAAACGATAAACCAAATTAAAAACTCAATCGAGAGTATCACTAACAGAGTGGAGCAAGTAGAAGCCAGAACGTCAGATAATGAAGACAAAATATATCATCTTGAAAAGTGTCTAGCCAACTAAGATAGACTGGTAAAAAATCACGAGAAAAACATCCAAGAGATTTGGGATAACAAAAAAAACAAACTTATGAGTCATCAGGATAGAGGAAGGTACAGAGATTCATACCAAGGGAATGAGTAACCTGCTGAATGAAATAATTACAGAAAACGTTCCAGAAATAAAAAAAAGGAAACAGATATACAAATTGTAGATGCATACAGGACACTGAGCACACAAAATCACAGTAGACCAATGCCAAGACACATTGTTATGAAGATATCCAATATACAGAACAAAGAGAATATATTAAAATCTACAAGAGAAAGGAGGCAGATCACATTTAGGGGTAAAGCAATAATGTTAACAACGGATTTTTCATCACAGACGCTGAAAGCGAGAAGATCCTGGAATAACGTATTTCAAACACTGAAAGACAATGGATGCCAACCAAGAATTCTGTATCCAGCATAATTAAGCTTCAGGTACAACAACGAAATAAAAATCTTTCATGATAAACAAAAGTTAAAAGAATTTGTAGTCAGAAAACCAGCATTGCAAAGCGTCTTGAGCAAAACACTACACGAGGAAGAAATGAAAAACAATAACCAAAACCATCAGTGGGAAGTGCCTCGGTAAAGACAGAGGACGGGGGAAAGCTAATCATGGAGAAACAAACGAAATTAGAAAAAAAAGAGATAAATAATCAAACATGGCAGGAAGTACAAACCATATATCAATAGTAACTCTAAACGTTAATGGCTTAAACTCTCCAATAAAGCGACATAGGCTGGTAACATGGATTAAAAAAACAAATCCAACAATGTGCTGCCTCCAGGAGACACATCTGATTGGAAAAGACATACACAGGCTCAAGGTGAAAGGTTGGGAAAAAATATACCACGCACACGGTCCTCGTAAGCAAGCAGGGGTGGCGATCCTCATATCGAATAAAATCGACTTCAAGACTGAGTTAATCAAAAGGGATAAGGAAGGAAGGACATTATATACTGTTAAAGGGAACCATTCACCAACAAGACATAACAATTATCAATATTTATGCACCAAATAATGGCGCTGCGACGTTCATAAAACAAACTCTCCTCAAGTTCAAGAATCAAATAGACCACAACACAATAATTATGGGTGACTTCAACACACCTCTCTCACCATTGGACAGATCCTCCAAACAAAAGTTGAATAAAGAAACTATTGACCTCAATATCACAATCAATAACCTAGACTTAACTGACATATATAGAATATATCAACCATCATCAAGTGGATATACTTTTTTCTCAGCAGCACATGGATCCTTCTCAAAAACAGACCATATATTATGCCATAGGGCAACCCTCAGTAAATATAAAGGGGTGGAGATAATACCATGCATTTTTTCAGATCATAATGGAATGAAACTGGAAATCAATGATAAAAGAAGGAAGGAAAAATCCTACATCACATGGAAAATGAACAATATGTTACTGAATGATCAATGGGTTACAGAAGACATAAAGGAGGAAATCAAAAAATTCTTAGAGATAAATGAAAATACAGACACAACATATCGGAATCTATGGGACACAATGAAAGCAGTTTTAAGAGGGAAACTCATCGCCTGGAGGTCATTCCTCAAAAAACGGAAAAACCAACAAATAAATGAGCTCACACTTCATCTCAAAGCCCTAGAGAAGGAAGAGCAAAACAACAGCAAATGTAGCAGAAGGCAAGAAATAATTAAAATCAGAGCAGAAATCAACGAAATTGAAACAAAAGAAACTATTGAAACAATTAACAAAACAAAAAGTTGGTTCTTTGAAAAAATAAATAAGATCGACAGACCCTTAGCCATGCTAACGAAGAGAAGAAGAGAGAGAACTCAAATTACTAACATACGGGATGAAAAAGGCAATATCACAACAGATGCTACAGAAATACAGAAGACAATTAGAAATTATTTTGAAAACCTATATTCCAATAAAATAGAAGATAGTGAAGACATTGATAAATTTCTTAGCTCATATGATTTGCCCAGACTGAGTCAGGAGGATACACACAATTTAAACAGACCAATATCAATGGATGAAATAGAAGAAGCAATCAAAAGACTACCAACCAAGAAAAGCCCAGGACCGGATGGGTACACAGCGGAGTTTTACAAAACATTTAAAGAAGAATTAATACCAATACTTTTCACGTTATTTCAGGAAATAGAAAAAGAGGGAGCTCTACCAAATTCATTCTATGAGGCCAACATCACCCTGATTCCGAAACCAGACAAAGACACCTCAAAGAAAGAAAACTACAGACCAATATCTCTGATGAACCTAGATGCAAAAATCCTCAATAAAATTCTGGCGAATCGGATACAAAGGCACATCAAAAAAATTGTGCACCATGATCAAGTAGGATTCATCCCTGGGATGCAAGGATGTTTCAATATACGGAAATCAATAAATGTTATTCACCACATCGATAGACTTAAAGATAAGAACCATATGATCATCTCGATAGACGCAGAAAAAGCATTTGACAAAGTACAGGATCCCTTTATGTTCAAAACATTAGAAAAACTAGGGATAACAGGAACTTACCTCGACATTGTAAAAGCTATCTATGCTAAGCCTCAGGCTAGCATCATTATGAATGGAGAAAAATTGAAGGCATTCCCTCTAAATTCTGGAACAAGACAGGGATGCCCCCTATCACCACTTCTGTTCAATATAGTTCTCGAAACACTGGCCTGAGCAATTAGACAGACGAAAGAAATTAAAGGCATAAAAATAGGAAAAGAAGAACTTAAATTCTCACTATTTGCGGATGACATGATTCTATACCTAGAAGACCCAAAAGGGTCTACAAAAAAACTACTAGAACTAATAAATGAATTCAGCAAAGTGGCAGGATATAAAATCAACACACATAAATCAAAGGCATTTCTGTATATCAGCGACAAAACTTCTGAAACGGAAATGAGGAAAAACACTCCATTCACAATATCCTCAAAAAAATAAAATAAAATACTTGGGAATCAACCTAACAAAAGAGGTGAAAGACTTATACAGTGAAAACTACAGAACCCTAAAGAGAGAAATAGAAGAGGATCTTAGAAGATGGAAAAATATACCCTGTTCATGGATAGGCAGAACTAACATTATCAAAATGGCGATATTACCAAAAGTTCTCTATAGGTTTAATGCAATGCCAATCAAAATCCCAATGGCATTTCTTGTAGAAATAGATAAAGCAATCATGAAATTCATATGGAAAAATAAAAGACCCAGAATAGCAAAAACAATTCTAAGCAGGAAGTGTGAATCAGGTGGTATAGCGATACCAGATTTCAAACTATATTACAGAGCAATAGTAACAAAAACAGCATGGTACTGGTACCAAAACAGGCGGGTGGACCAATGGTACAGAATAGAGGACACAGAGACTAATCCACAAAGCTACAACTAGCTTATATTTGATAAAGGAGCTAAAAGCATGCAATGGAGGAAGGATAGCATCTTCAACAAATGGTGTTGGGAAAACTGGAAATCCATATGCAACAAAATGAAACTGAATCCCTTTCTCTTGCCATGCACAAAAGTCAACTCAAAGTGGATCAAGGAGCTAGATATCAAATCAGACACTCTGCGTCTGATAGGATGACCCTGAGAAGCTTCAAGAAAGTGGTGTCACACAGGCAGCAAAAGGGAAGTGCTTGCCTTGGCAGAGGAGGGAGTAAAATGCTGAGTGATGTACCCATGTCGCAGGAATCAGAAGGTGTGAAGCCCCTCAGCTGACCAGTGGGGTCTGTTCCACAGTAGGGCCCAGAGCGCACACCATTCACCAAGACCAGTGGGAGCATGTTGGTTAGAGGGGCGGCAGGTCTAGTGGTTGCTCTCCTCTGCATGCCCCTTGGAATGGGGAAAGGACAGTTTCCCCAGGCCTAGGTTCATTACCTCCTCCCGTGCAATGATGGGTCCTGGCATGAGAGGGTGCGGGAGGCTCTCAGCTCAGCCCCACGGATCCAAGAAGTGGATGACCCTGAATGAGGAAGGACCCCCAGACATGAGGTGGTAAGGGTACCCTGTTCCCGTGCCTCAGTCCTGCCCTAAAGACACCAACTGCTATTTACACAGATGATGGTATCCCAGGCAGAAGAAGACAGCCAGAGTTTTTAAGGATGGCGGAAAGAGAATCTGAGATGAAGGCCCTGGGAACATGGTCAGGATCACAGTTAGGTGACTGGGTGCCTGGATCAAAACTGGTCCTTTCTCCTGTCCTCAAGTGGATGTTTGTGAGTGATAACACTTGACAATCTGAATCAAAAGTTCCACCTTGGGTCAGGGGTCTGTACAGTCAATGCTAGCCTGATTGGGAAGGCCTGTGGAAACCATGAAACTGGCCTCCACCACAGCTCAAGAAATTAAGTCCAAGGCAACATATGTTCCTGGAGGAGTGGGGCTGGGTTCACCAAACATTTGTTCCACCCATAGAGAAGTAAGGGTTGCAGGGAAAGAGAATGTAGGAGAATCATAGCAATAAGGAGAGTGGAGAAAGTTGTGAAAATTTTTGGAATCTATGGGACAGGGAAGGAGGAAGGCAGTGGAAAGGAGGAGAGGGACACGACATGCATCCACTGGATGGACGGGTGATGTTTCTGAGATGGGCATTGGAGAGAGAACATTTTGTGGTAGGCTTTGTTATCCCTGTTGGCATGCCTGAAATAGTCCAACCTGTCTTCTAAAGTCATTTTGAGGAGCAGGACTGGTGGCTTTCAAGACACAGCAGTGATTGTGTGGATACGGGTAGAAGTGGGTGACCACAGGTGTGTATGGGACACAGGCTTCCTTGCTGTGCCATCTTCTCCAGCAGGGCAGGTTTCCCAGGTGCAGATCCAGAAACACTGGGCCTTTGTCTTCCCTGGGCCAAGTGGTGTGCTCGCATTCCAGGACTCTATTGGAGATCAGTCATTGTAGGATAGATGAGGGAGAGGCAAGGAAAGATAGGTGAGTATGAGTGGGAATCTGGGGCAGGCAGTTGTGAAATTAATTGAGGGCTGATCCAGTAGGAGTTGTATGGGAAGCGAGGGAAATTCTAGCACTCCAAACCCTTACAGAAACAAAGGAAGGGTTTGCTCCCCAGACATAAGACTGCACAGTTTGGGGAAGCTGGGAACCCAGAGTCTCAAGGAACATAAGACTGAACATTGGCTCCTCACCGCGACTGGTAGGGCTTTCTTGTGTGTTCATTCTGGCCCCTTGGTGCATTCTTTACATACCACTATATGTGTTCTCAGGGGAATCCAAGGACTGTTTTGGGCTTTCAAATTTACAAATGTGTTTCCGAATCCGTGCTTGTTCTGCAACTTGGTATATGCAGTCATGAGACTGTCCTTGAAAAGTATTAACAGAGTTTCGTGTGTATCAGTACAATGCACAACAGCCAAATTATGGACAGCCTAGGTGCCATCTGGAGACAAATGTATAAAGAAAATGTGGTATATATACCCAAAGGAATTCTCCTCCGCCATACAGGGAATAAAATTGTGTCATTTGCTGGTAAATGGATGGAACTGGTAAGTGAAATACATTGGGCTCTGAAGATCAAGGGTCCAATGTTTTCTCTCATATGTGGGAACTAGTAAGAAATACATATGCACACGCACATTGTGAGTCAGGGCTCTCCTAAAAAATGGGACCAATAGAATGTGTGTTTCTCTTTATTTATTTGTTTTATGGACTGTGTTCACGCAACTATGGAAGTTGGAAAGCCCCAATATCTGTAGAGGGATGTAGCAAGCTGGAAACCTGAAGAGCTGATGGTTTAATGCCAATCCAAGGCAGAAGGCCTGAAGTCTAGGAGAGCCAATGGTCTATTCCTCATCCAAAGTTCAAAAGGCTCAAGACCCATTTAGAGCTGATATTTCATTTCAAGTCTGAAGGCAGAAAAAAACTCCCATATTCCAATTCAGAGGCAGTCCAACAAGAAGAATTCTCTCCTACTCAGTGGAGGGTCAGGTTTGTTGTTCAATGCAGGCCTGCACTGATTGGATGAAGCCCACTCACCTTTTGGGAGAGCAATCTGCTTTACTCAGTCTACCAATTTAAATGTCAACCTCGTCCCCATATGCCCTCACAAAACCACCCATGATGATATTTGACTAAATATCTGGGCATGTCATCCCCAGTCAAGGTGGCACGAGAAATTAACAATCACAATATAGTTACCGCTATTCATATATTATATATTTTATATACATATAAGCATTCATCACAAAACAAGGAAGTATACTCATGTTGATTATAATCCTCAATTCTATAACGGGTCATACAGGAACATAACTGGTATTTTAAACTACCTTCGACCACCCCTTCCATGTTCCCTTTACCCTTGGCAAACACTTCATCTGTGACAATGATCCCAGGTAGCCTTTTACTTGTGTGACCAAAGCTTTCATTACTCAGGAATGGTTCCATTGTGGTTTCTATCAGACTTAATACTGAGATGACCTAAGGGATCTCCCATATGCCAGAGGTATCCTTACTTATCTCCATTTCAGAGCAGCAGTCCAATTGTCCCCAGCGTTATCAGGACGATGCAGTAGTAACTTGCTTCTTCACCTTTGATTCACGGGCCTGAAGAGTCCAAAGCAGCTGGTGGCCATCTTACCTTACAATTCAATGGAGCCATTGCTGAGTCTCCTGGAGGGTATATTGCCCCCTTTGGGACTAAGACCTCTGGGACAGCAGAGAGCTGTCCTGGGGACAAGAAGCAAACATTCTGCTGGTGGATGACTAAGGTTAATAGTGAGTGGTGCCACTCCCATTCCATCCCTTGATTTCAGGACTTGGGAATCCTGGCTATGGTAGAAACAGCAATACACATTAGACACTGGATCAGAGTAGACAGTATCCTAGAGGCTTTGTCCCAGCCCTCGAGGGTATTGTGATCCAGCTGGCAATGCTGGTTCATTTTCAAAAGGTGTTCTAACACCCTCTCAAGCCATCCGTGAAACTGGAGTTTTCAAATGAGACGAGATTCCTGCTTCAGCTGGCAGATGGGATTTGTGCAGGCTGTGGACCTCACCAATGTACTTCTGGGTTCTTGTCTCACAAATTCAAAGATTAAAATCCACAGGCAATAATGGAACAGAATTGATATAAATGACAAGGGAGAGAACTCTGTGATGCAGGAGGGGACTTGACAGTTTTACAGTGTTGGGGCCTTCCAGGAAACTGAGGCAGCAAGAAGACACCCTCCCTCCAAACCCCGATTCTAGGTATCACTTCAGAATATTTTCAGATGTTTCACTCAGAGTAACAGGCATGAGTCTTTGGGGACAGGAAGAAGCAGAGGGGACACTCTCAAGGGAGGGAGTGAATCCTCTCAGAGAGGAGAAGGGACAAGTGCCTCTCCTGCTGTCCGGTTTTATTGAGGCTCCCAGAAAGTTTCCAGAGAGTCCTGCCCAGGTCCACCTCTTGGCTTTTGACTGACAGCAGGATGACATCAGACTTTCAAGTCCCCACTGCCATGACAACTCTAGGTCACTTTGGCCCATGCTGACCAGTTCTAATGGTATTCTTAACCAAATACTTTTACACATTTTATGGTTAGGAGGAATTATTCTTATGTCCCTAAATTCTGGGATCTTGTCTGTGGAAACAGTCACAAAGACCTTGCCCTTTAGGTGAGATCCTATTAACATTCCTGTGGGTCTGCCTTTCTCCTGCAGATAAGAGGTAGTTTGCTGTGGAACATGACATATCTTGTCCACTTAAGCCAGGCAGGCCTGCAGGTTACTTGATTCTTGGAAAAGAAATCAAGTGGTAGTTGGCAAGAAGGCCCATTTTAAGGAATCATTCATTTAACATCATGTTCCTACCTCTGTTTGCCCCCTCTCAGCTGCTTTAGGAATGTGGGGAGTTTGGAAAACCAGTGAATGGGTCCCTCATGGCATTTCATTTGCTGTGAACTGTCTTCCCGGATCAGAAGCAACACCATGATGGTAGAAGAGATATTCTATAATTCCATAGATGTAGTTTGTTTAGAAGTACCATGTGCAGAGAAGGCAGATCTGAACCCCCGGGGTACATGTCTTTTCCAGTGTGAACCAAACACTGTCCCTTGCAAGATGGAAAAGGTTCAAGGTAATCAACATGCCACCAGGTGACTGCATGATTGCTCTGATAAATTATGGCAAAGTGATAAATTATGGCAAACTGAAATATAGTATAACTCCTTCCAATGCAGACACAGTGTTCGTCTCTACTGTTGGAAAATGAGCACTCTGCATTGCTTATGGCCAGTCAGCCTTTGGGAGTGGAGTCCAAGGATCACCTCTATCCCCTCAAGCATGTCCACGTTTTTCATAAGACTACTGGGCAATGAGAAGTGTGGCTGGAGAAAGAGAGCAACTGTAGGGGTCACCCTTTCCACTTGATTGTTAAAATCCTCCTCTGTTGGGGTATCCATTTGGTGGACATTGACCTGAGACACACATATCTGTATGTTTGTGTGTGTGTGTGTTTCAGATTTTCGGTGCTTGGGATAGAAGGGCATGTGAAGGGCATATGCCTCTGAAGGGCATGAAAGACACATGCTTTACCTCAGGGACAAACTTCCACCTCCTCTTCATGTCTTTTGCTTATTCGGAGAGTTCCATCCACACATCTGTTCCCCAGATTTCCTTATCAACAATGTTCCAATCACATTCCTTCCAAAATTCTGACCATCATGCCAAACCATTGGCCACAGCCTATGTTTGCCTATATAGTTTCCATGAATAGTGAACAATGAGGGGTTCTTCCCAGAGTTCTGCCCACCAGGAGGATTTCCCTTCACCACTGTCCTACAGGGATGTCCCACAAAGGGTCTGGTGCTGCAGCTGTCCAGTTTCAGGTGCTAATTGCATAATTCACAGCACCTTCTGCAAACCAGACCTGAGTCTCCCTTTGTCAAATTGATCATAAAAAGCTTCTCATGATCCCACATGTGCAGTCTGGGGGAGAGAGAGTTGTATAGCTGAAGTGGGGACCACGGACACTTGGGGCATTTCATGTAACATACTTGTGCTTTCTCGGCTTGCTTGAGCTCAGTCACATACATACCACTTCCATTGGATGGTGTGCTGTGGTGCATGACCAGTATTATGGCTTGACGGTTCAGACAATACCCAGCTCCTCATGAGGCTCCATATGCAGAGTAACTGGCTGACCCATATTTAAATATCCAGTCCCTTGTAATGTCCAGTAGCAAGCCAAAAGCTGTCTCTCAAAAGGAGATCAGTTATCCATGGGGGATTGAAGGGCTTTGCTCCCAAATCCTAAGGGCTTGTGCTCTAGCTCACCTGTACGATCTTGCTAAAGTATCCAAACAGAGAATCTCTCTGACCCTGGCAATTCAAGTGCCATTTGATCTGCTGGATGATATGGCCCAAGAGGTAGAACAGGTAACTTGGCAGCCTGGACCTGTTACGGAGCCTCCTCTTAAAATTAGCAGAGTTCATTAAATTCAGTAGCTATAAAAAAGAAAGAAAGAAAGAAAGAAAGAAAGAAAGAAAGAAAGAAAGAAAGAAAGAAAGAAAGAAAGAAAGAAAAAAGAAAAAAAATTCAGTAGCTTTGAATGATGCTCAATAAAGGGGCCAGTGTAACTCCTTCCAATGCAGAAGATGTTGTTCCCCAAATCAAATGAGGCCCACTAGGAGTTGTGTCTCATTTTGGGTGGTGTGAGGGGAAGATGCAGCAATTTATCCTTCACCTTAGCAGGGTTATCTTGACATGCCCCACACCCCAGGACCTCTAGAAATTTCACTGGAGTAGAAGCCACTGCATTTTCATCAGATTTATTTCCCAGGCTGTGTTAGTTGGATGTTCATCACAGTGACAATCCATTTAAAAAGAGGAAAGGCTTACTTGGGTTCGTAGCTTCAGAGGTTTTAATCCATGATCGGCTGACTCTATTGCTCTGGGCCTGAGGTGAGGCAGAAAACGATGACAAAAGCTTGAGGCAGAGGAATACTGTGCATCTGATGGTGACCAGGAAATAGAGGGGGAGAGGCAAAGAGGAAGAGGCCAGAGACAAGAAATTTCCTTTGAGTACATGCCCTCAGAGACCTTCCTCCTCCAACTTGGTCACACCTCCTACAGTTTATACCACCTCCAATAATGGCATGGGGCTCTGAAACCCTCAAGGCATTATTCTTTTTTTTTCTTTTGTGGTGCTTGGGATTAATCTCAGGGCTTTGTGCATGCGATGCAAGCACTCTACCAGCTGAGCTATATCCCCATCCCAAGGCATTCATCTTATGAGGAGTTTAGAGTCCTCATGATCCAATAATTTCCTAAATACCCCACTTCCTTTTCCTCTGTGCTGAGGAAAAAGCCTTCAACACATGAGCCTTTGTGGGATGCTCCAGGTCCAAATCAAAACATAGTGTGTGACATGCAGATACCTTTCCAGTAAGTCTATAGCAGTTGTTGCTTCTTGTCCACATGTCCAATCTGAATAATGTCACTGATGGAAGAGACCCATGTAATGTCTTGTGGAAAGAAAGGTGACCAAGATCCCTTGGATTCAAATCAGGATACAGTGCTGGAGCACTGACAGACCAGCTATGCCAGCTGAAAACAAGCTGCTCCTGGTGGTCTTTACCAATGGGCGGAGACAAAAGAGCATTTTCCTCATCAGTCACTACACACCAGTGGATGATAATCTGCCCAAGAAACGAAACCACTACCAACACACCATCTAAAATTGGAGTCCTCACCTGGTTCACCTTGGGGCTAATCTACTGTCAATCTCCAAGTTGTCTTTTCTGTACTGGACAGTTAGGCAAGTTAAATGGGGATGTGCTAGGTATCACCAACCCTGCATTCTTTTCGTTCTCGGTGGTGGCACTAATCACTACAGTCTCTCTAGGAATGCAGTATTGCATTTGGTTGACTATTTTCCTAGGCAGAAGCAGTTATAGAGCCTTCCAATTGACCTTTGCCACCATAATAACCCTCATTTTTCCCACAGGGAAGCATTGAGGGGATTCTACCAGGGGTTGAGTATATCTATGCCAAATTTGCATTCGGGAACTGGCAAAATAACCATTATGTAGGATTCACTAGACACACTGTGAGTTGAACCTCAGCTAAAACCCCATAAGTACCTGATTGAGACTGAACCCAAGACCAGGAAACATGGAGTCTGCAGGTGATGCATAGTGGCCTAAGCATTGGCTCCTCTCTCACACAAATGAAAACCAGGGGAGATTCCTGGGGTCAGTCTTCCAGCATCGACTAGCAACTGCTGGGCTCTGGGGTGCACTGATGGAAAACCTGCAAGCAATTGGCAAAGAACCTGGAGCATAACTAAGCCTAAACCCCACCTCCAGGAACTCTGCCTTTGAGATTACCTCTGTCACTCCAGCAAACCCAAGCTGAAGGTAGAGCATGCATCATACTCCAGTGGACCCCATCTAACACTTATTTATTTCTTGAATTTTCCATTTAATTTTTTGGACCACGGTTGACCACGGGTAACTGATACCTTGGGAAATGACAAAGGGGAGAGAACAGTAAACATATAACACTATATATAAGGAGCTACTGTTTGTTAGTATAGATTAAAAAAAAAGAGTGGAGATGAATAGAGCATATACTTAAATGGTGGAAACAAAGGCCTCAATGAAGTACCGTAAAATCAAGGTTAGAGAGACCAAAGCGAGCCCTTGCTGCTCTGCCAACTTAAAGGGCCCTACACAAGTATCCCCATGTATACAAAATTTTAGGAATTTAAAAAGTTAGCGAAGATGGCAAGCCTGGGGCAATGGTCGGCAGACTCTTATTGACCTGAAGTTGATATAGGGGACAAGGTCTTCTGGTCAACACCTCGCTTAGGACTTGAGGCCATATGTACATATGTGGGTAAAATGTGCCTTCCCCTTCTCCCCAAGCTAAGAGCTATCCTAACTTGTATGGTCACCATTTTTCTGTGCTCCTTTAAAGTTGTATCAGTGGTAAGCAGTACTCTTAAACATTAAAGTAGGTTCTTATTGACTTTGTACTTTATATGAAGGATATCATATAGCCTATGTGATTGCAGATCTATGATTAGAATTTTTCCATGTTCTAATCCCTGGAACCTGTGACAGTGTTTGTTTACATGGCTTTATGGATTCAAGTGTATCTCCCTACTCTCACATTTGTATGTTTGAGCCGGAACCCCACTGTCTTTGCAGATAGTGCCTTTAAGAACATGAATATTCTTAAATGAGGCCATGGGTATGGAGCCTTAGTCCAGTAGGACTGGTGTCATTCTTGGAAGTAGACACACCAAGACTGTGTACGCAGAAAGGCCGTGTAAAGACAGAATATGGACATGTGCAACTCGGGAAGAGAGGCTTCCCAAGGAACCAACCACGCCAGCACCTTGACCTTGGTGCTGGGCTTCCCATATCCAAAACCATTTGAAAGTAAATGTCTGTTGTTTAACCACCTGGTCTGTGGTAGTCTGTTATGGCAGCCCAAGGAAACTGATGCATGTGGCAAAGGGGAATCAGGTAGTAGATAGACTTGAGATTGATTATCAGATGATCTTAAAATAGGGAGATTATCCTGGACTATGTGGCTCAATTATTTGGCTCAATGTTATCATAAGGGTCCTTAAAAGAGGAAGAGGGAGTCAGAAAAAGACGAGCCAGAGAGATGGTAGTGTGGTGTTTTAGTGACGTTTTCCACTGCTGTGACTAAGTGACCTGACCAGAAAAATTATAGGGGAGGAAAAGTTTACGTGAGGACTCATGGTTTCAGAATCTCAGTTCATAGACAGCCGGCTCCATTCATTGGGGCTTGAGGTGAGACAGGGGGACTATGGTAGAGGGATGCGGCTTACATGTGATCAGGAAGCAGAGAGAAACACTCCACCCACCAGATACAATATACATACCCCAAAGAATGCCTCCAATGACCCACCTTCTCCAGGCACACAATACCTGCCTCCAGTTACCACACATTAATCCCATTGATTCACTGACTGGGTTGAGGCTCTTGTACCCAATCATTTCTCCTCTAAGCCGTGCATTGTCTCATGCATGCACTTTTTTTTTATTGATTGTTCAAAACATTACAGAGCTCACGATATATCATCTTTCATACATTAGACTCAATTGGGTTTTGAACTCCCATTTTTACCCCAAATACAGATTGCAGAATCACATCTGTTACATACTCACATTATTACATAATGCCATATTAGTGACTGTTGTATTCTGCTACCTTTCCTATCCCCTACTATCCCTCCTCCCCTCCCCTCCCCTCCCCTCCCCTCCCATCTTCCCTCTCTACCTCCTCTGCTGTTGTTCAATTCTCTCCCCTTTTCCCCCCTCCCCCTTGCCCCTCATAACCTCTTATAATTTTGTGTATCATTGAAGGTCTCCTACCATTTCCATATGCTTTCCCTTCTCTCTCCCTTTCTCTCCCCCCATTCGTCTTTGTTTACTGTTAGTCTTTTCCTCGTGCTCTTCCTTCCTGTTCTGTTCTTAGTTGCTCTCTTTATATCAAAGAAGACATTTGGCATTTGTTTTTTAGGGCTTGGCTAGCTTCACTTAGCATAATCTGCTCTAATGCCATCCATTTCCCTGCAAATTCTATGATTTTGTCATTTCTTAGTGCTTCATGCATGCACTTTTCAGGGAGACCTCACATCCAAACCTTTACATATGGGAAGCACTCAGACCAATGGTTATTGGCTCTTAAGACGCATCAAGGTACACAGGACACTTCTAGAAAATGGGCAAAAGAGTAGAACCAACCTGAGAGCTTCCAGAAGGAAGGCAGTCTAGTCATCTTTTGAACATAGGCAATCTTTCTTCTAGAAACCATATGCACAGAAGTTTAGTATCTGTGTCTCCAAACTCCTCTAAGTGAATTCTTACAGATTTGTGGTATTACCTGCTTCTCTCCTTGGTTGCAAAGGTGTGACCTAATCTCCTTATTCACCAAATTACTTTGGATTAAATGCTCGACGTGGATATGAAAAGTGTTCAAAATCACTTGAGGCCCAGAAGGATGTTTTCCTCATTCAGGAAGAACTTACATTTGCTTTTAGCAGACCTCTCTGGTATTAAAAATGGGAATTACCTTCATTGCATTTGCAAACTTCAGATGATTTCAAGCTGGGCTGCGGTTTCTCCTTGAGCTGGTATAGTTAGGATTTCCCTAACTCCAAGCGTGTGGCTCTTCTGGATTGCAAATCAAAATCTGTGGCATTGTGTCATGCAACTCTGCTGGGTAGGCCCTGCATTCCAATTTTATCCAACCATTCTTGTAGAATAGGAAAGCTCTGTTCATCTTCACAAACGTTCAGCTACCTCTTTAGCCCTTATCAGACACCACTAGAACAAAACCGTACTCAGAGATCAGATTTCCCAGTTCAAGTATCATTCTGATTTGGATCTTGCATCTATAGTTTTCACTGCCTTATTTGCTTACCAATGACATCCACAATATTTTTTATGCCTTCTAGTGTCTGTTCCCAGTATCCACCACTAATATCCGTATGTTGAAGCATTAATCCATAATATCTCAGGATATGACTATATTCAGATATAAGGTTTTTAAAGAAGTAATTAACTTAAAATAAGTTAATGGGAGGGGCCCTAATTTAACATGACTGCTATCCATGTAAGAAGAAATTTGGTCTCTCTCTCTCTCTCTCTCTCTCACACACACACACACACACACACACACATGTACATAAATATAGAGAGAGGAGTGTGCGAAGACAGAAGGATAAGTCAGCCATGTGGTAAATTTCTCTTTGACATAGATGCCCAGCACACACAAAGGGAGAAAGATAATCTCTACAATGAAAAATGCTGAGAAAACTGGAAAGGCATGTGCAGAAGAATTAAATTGAACCTTTATATAACACCATATAAAAATGAACTCTTATTGGATTAAAGATTTAAACATCACACCTAAAGCTATACAAATAATAGAAGAGACACTCAGGAAAACTCTGTGACATTTGTTTGTACAATGAAATTTTGGATCAGACCCCAAAAGCACGGGCAACAAAAGGAATAATGGAGATTTCATGAATCTAAAAAGCTTTTGCAAGGCAAGAAGAAAATAAAGATACAACTCATGGAAAAGGAGAATTATATTTATAGTTATACACATGACGAGGGGGTTATTATCCAAAATATATGAGGAACACAAACAACTCAAAAGAAAGAAAACTACCCAATTTAAAAATGGTCAAAGACTTGAACAGTCATTTCTCAAAGGAAGACAGATTGTCAACAGGTATAGGAGAAAATGTTCAGCATCAATCATCATCAGAGATATGAAAATTAAAATTACAATGAGATGTTATTAGAAAAGAAGAAGAAAGAACTGGAGTCACAGTAAATGGATGCAACTGGAGAATATCAAGCTAAGTGAAATAAGCCAGACACGGAAAGTCAAAGGTTAAATGTGTTCTCTGATACATGGAAGCCAGACCAAATAAAGGGTGAGAGAAGCTGCAGAGTTTGGTGGGATTCCCTGAAAATACAAGGTATATCAGTAGAGTAGAGGGAAGGGATCGTAGGGGGAAGGAGGAAGGACAAGAAAATGGAAGAAAGGTGGAATGAATCTGATCAAAATTCCCCATGTACATATATGAATATACCACAGTGAATCTCACTTTTTTATTTATCCACAACGTACTAGTTAAAATATATATATGATATAAATTAACAGAAAAAAATCAGTGAAGAAGAGAGAACAGAGGGCTGGAGAAGGACAGGGTAAGTGGAAGTATTGGGGACTGAATTAGAGTCAATTATATTGCACGCTTATATAATTATGTCAAAATAAACCCCAATAGTATGTGTCATTAAAATGAACTATTAAAGTAAAAAAAAGAATTGGGCTCAGTGACACATACCCATAGTCCCAGTTGCTCAAGAGGCTGATATAGGAGCTTCACAACTTCAAGGCCAGCCCATGCAACTTACACATTGCCTCAAAATAAAATTTTACAAAGGAGCTGGGGATGAAGCTCACTGGTACAACACTTGCCTACCTTGCACCAGGCCCTAGGTTCAATCTCCAGTACCAAAAATATTAAAATAAAGACAAAATTTACAAATGTTGTCATGACTAAGGAAAAAAGGGAACTCTTGACACTGTTGAAAGTAATTAATAGCTATCATGGAAGACATTATGTACTTTATGTTTTTTAAATCTTTATCTTTTTTTTAGTTGGACAGAATATCTTTATTTTATTTACTTACTTTTATGTGGTGCTGAGGATCAAACCCAGGGACTTGCACATGCTAGGTGAGGGCTCTCCCACTGAGCCATGACCCCAGACCCATTTTGTACTTTCCTTAGAAACTTATAACTAGAACTACCACATGATTCAGCAATCCCACTACTAGTTGTAAATCAAAAGGAAATGAAATCGCTATGTTAAAGATGTGATGATCATGTGTGCTCATCACAGCACTGCTCAAAAGTTATGAGCCCACCAATGTATGTATGGATGAAGAAACTGTGTGTGAAATAGAATGCAATTCAGTCTTCAAAAAGAAGGAAAACCTGTCATTTGTGACAACATGTATGAACTTGGAGGACATTATGCTAAGTCAAATGGGATAGGCACAGGAAAACAAATACTAAATGATCTCACCTGCATGTGGAATTTAAGTAGTTAAACTCATGGCAGAAGGGACAGAATAGTGGTACCAGGGGCTGAGGAAGAAGGGAGGATGAAGAGATGTTAGTCAAATAACACAAAATTTCATTTAGAATGGAGGAATAAGTTCAAGAGAGCTGTTGTGCAACACAGGGACTACAGTTAATAAAAATGTATCATATACTTAATAATTGGAAAGAGGACAGATTTTAAGAGGTCCTTCCACAAAATGACAAGTATGTGGAATAAGGTGTGCACTATTATTTCAATTACGCTAGTTCACAAAGTATACATATTTGAAAACATCACACTGTACAACAAAAATATATACTATTTTAATTTTAAATTACCTGAAAAAAGTGAATTGGAAAGAGAGAACAGAAAAAAACAAATGCTTTACCCCCAAAAAACTTGTGTGATATTTATGAGGATATTAGGGGAAAAGGAGAACTTATGAGCTATTGGTGGCAATGTGAAATGGCCCAACTATTTTTTTAAAAAATAAAATAAAACTTTATGGTGGTTCCTCAAAAAAATTAAAAAGAGTTACCACATGATTGAGTGATTCTACTTCTGGGAAATACCCAAAATAACAGAGTGTTGGTTTACAAAGTGATAATTTTAAATTCTTGTTCATAGCAGCCACCTAGAGGTGGAAGCAAACCAAGTGTATATTGATGAATGAATAGATAATCAAGTATGATATATTACTTGGCCTGAAAATAGAATATTGTTTACTGTTGAAAAGGATGGAAATTCTTGCACATGCCACGTTCCGGATGAACCTTGAGGACACTATGCTGTGAAACGTGTTGGTTGTAAAAGGACAAATGCTACATGATTCCAATTTCATGAAGTACCTGAAAGATTCAAATCGAAGAAACAAAGTGGAATGCTGGTTTCCAGAGGCTGGGGCACAGGACAATGAAGTTGTTCTTTAGTGGCATAGACTTTGGTTTTGTAAATGAAGATGTTCTGGAAGATGCACAATAATGTGAATATATTTAACGTGGCTGAACTGAACATGGAAAAATGATTATGATGACAGATTTCATTTTTTGTTTCTCTCACCACAATTAAAGAAAAACTAGTGTGATTTCTCTCACCATAGTGGACCCTGGAAGAGCCATCTATATTATAATGAATCACATACCCAAATTTCTGTCTCTACAAACCAGAGTCACATAGATCTCCACATAGTTGCACACAGACATCACAAATTCACATGTCCAACCTGAAATCCTCACGTGCAGGGTAGGAAGCCAACAATAAGAACACAGTTTGACAGGACTACAAAGGTAAATAACAAGCAACACTAAACTACATTAATATGAGATACCCGTGGGATGTTAAAACCATAAATAGTGAAGAAAGGATGAGCATAAAGGTGAGGTCATGATTCCTGCTCGAGGGGTAATGGGGCTCAGATCATATGAGAACACCCAAAGAATACTGGGGTGGGGGCTGGCTGAGTTCTCTCATATGATGAAGCTAGCGATTCCATATAGGTGTCCTTAAAATTCATTTATTAAACTATATATATATATATATATATATATATATATATATATATATATATAGTACCATTCATAGTATGTTACAATTTGACAAGAAAAGAGGGGTGCTAATGACAGTATACATCTTTGTAGTGAAACAATCCTCAAAACCTACCAAGCCTGGATATGACTGATCTGTCTTCTCTCCAACAGTATGAATACATGAATTTTTTAGTAAATACAATAGGAAAACAGTTCCTTCATGATGGAATAACACCCTGAGCGGGAGGTGAAAATTAACTCTTGCAGTCAAGGGACAAACTGACATCAAGAATCTCCTGAATGGGCATGGTGGTGGTGGAGGGGCAGTTCTATTGGCCTGGGGTCTGACTCTGGCCCAATAGTGACTGGAACCAGTGGCCAGGAACTTGACCTGGTCACATGTCAGGTGGTCAGATCTCCCAGTGGTGGGGTATTGGACCAGGAATCCCCTGGCTGCTGGTGGAGTCGGCAGAACACACCTGGGCCCAGTCACCTGGCCACGTCAGCTTCTGCTGTGGCCACCTTGTGATGTCTGCACTGCCACTAGGAGAGGATGCAAACTTTACTAAAGCTGGAGCTTGGCAATGGGCTGTTTTCAGTAGGGAAGAAGGTTACAGTGCTCATATCTACTGTGATGCCTAACATAAAATGATCACCATGAGGTGAATGGGCTTCCTCTGTTTTGCCTTCCCACCACGATGTGCTGCCTCATCACAAACCTCAGAGCATCTGGGCCCACTGACAATAGACTTAAACCAATAAAACTGCCAGGCACAAGGAACCCTCCTTCAAAAAGTAAAATACTCTCATTAAGTCATGAACTCAAAAGGATGGCGCACACCTTATACAGGGTTCCTGCCAAAAATACTTAACCTGAATCTAAACATGATGGACTAATAAGGCAAATTCTACTTGAGAGGCTTCCTGCAAAACAACAATCTTCAAAAACATCACCGGCTTGCGAGGCAAAACATCAGCAGCATTGTTCTAGTTGAAAGGACACTAGATACTTGAGACACAAATGCAGTGCACAACCCTCTGATTAGAAAGGGGAGTTTCAGAAAACAGCTCTGATGGAGATTATTGGAACAATCAGAAAATGTTTCATGGGGGCATATAGTAGGCTTCTGTATTGCCTCAAGGTTAAATAAATGGTCTTGCTGTGATAATTGCACTAAGGTTTTGTAGGAGACCATTCTGATATGTGCTGACATATTTAGAGGTGATGTGTCATACTGTGTTCAAGTAACACAAAAGACTCAGTATCATGATTAAAAGTACACACTCACAAAGCCAGGCACAGTGGCATCTGCCTATATAGTCTCAGCTACTTGGGAGGCTGAGGCAGAAGCTCACTGGAGCCAAGGTATTGGGGGCCAGCCTGGGCAAGGCAGTGAGACCTCATGTCTTAAAAAAGTAAAATGAAACTAGATAAAAAGTACTTAAAACCCCAAAGGGGATGGAGAGATGAAAATATTGTGAAAGAATAATAACCACTGGTGAGTTTGGGTGAAAGATACATGGGGCACCTCACACTTTGCTTGCAACTCCTTTATGGGTCAGAAATTTAAAAAGTAAAACCTGGGATAAAGGAAGATGTTATGGACCATTTTATCCAGTGTATTTGAAAATATGGACAATTGTCACCAATCTCGAGACAACATAGCTGGCCTAAACAGACACCAGAAGGAACAGCATTCCATAACCATGACAGAAATATCTTCCATGACCATGACAGAAGAAATAGTGAAACGGAATCATTCCAGAACCATGAAAGAATCAAAATGCTTCACACACACACACACACACACACACACACACACACACATACACACACACACGAAAACCTGCAAGATTCCTTACCAAACTGACAAGGAACCTAGGAGTCAATATATTCACATTTCACAAACTCCTGGAAAAAAGACAAAAGGAAGGACACTCCCCAACTCATGTTATGAGGTCGGAACCACCTCCATACCACATCCTCACAAACTTAGTTTGGGAGAGGAAAAATCTCAGGTCCAGCACACACTCATGTCCTAGAAGCAAAGAATTCAGAAAGAAATGTTAGTCAACTTAATCCTACAGGGTACATAAGGGAGAATATAGATATGCCAAGATTAAATCAGCCTCATTACAGGAATTCAAACTGGATTTAACCTCAGGACATAAAGTACCATAGTTCTGTGCATTTACAGAAGAGAAATACATGCTCTGCGTGCTCTGAAAAGGTGCCGAGGAAACGTCAAGAACCATGTGAGATACATTGTTTAGCTTATTTCTAAAACTCTGAAAATATCATTTACTTAAAGGTCTATAAAGTCTATAAACACACACTGACATAGAGGCACCATCATGACCAAAGTAGACCTCATACCATCTGTTAGTTCATCCCTTCACTCAAACTCCAGACCCTGGCATACACTGATCTCTTTTTCTATCCTCGTGTCTTTTCTTTTCCATGTCTGTAAATGGACTAACATAGTATGCCGGCTTTTGCACGAGGCTTTCTTCACACAAAGAGACTGCAATGGGGCTTCAGAAGGGGTAGTATGCATTCTCTGGAATAGAGTAGTGGTGACTTGGTTTGCTTCATAATTACTTCCCAAACTGTAGGCTTAGGTTTCCTGCACTTTTAATTTTACATTTCACTTGAAACAGTTTAATTTTCTGTATCTTGGTCAAGGGTCTTCATTAAATAGCAATTCTTAATCCTTTAAGTTAGAGTGCACGATGCTTGGAAAGGTCAGGAGATCTGTAAAGGTCATGGGGGTGGGGCACACAGGAGGACCCCAGAGCTTCCAGCTCTGTGATTCTTACTCTGAGAGGCAATACAAGGAACTTCCCCCCTGCACAACCACCTCGGCCCCATTCACACTGTTGTAGGGCAAACAGTTCACCCTGGACTTCCCCAGGTATGGTTCCCATGGCAACCCTGGAGTTCATGATGTGCCAGGCTGACCCTGGCAGACATGACCCAAAAAGAAATTGGATGGTGAGGACATGTAGAAGAAGAATGCGGTTCTTGGAGACTGAGGACACATGGGCATCGAGTTGTCCAAGGTCCCCAAGAGTTTGTGAGAGAAAATGCTAGAATGGATGGTTTTGATATATCCTGACAACTGTCATGCTGAGGATGTCGTCTCACACCCAAGGATGCAGCTGGCTGGGCCTTCACATAGCAGGGGATGGCCACCCTCACTGCCTCTCTCTGCCTGGGAGGCTTGCTCATATCCCTTCTTCCCTAAGTGGAATCAGGCAAGGAGACCAACATTTCTGCCCTCAGGGTGAAAGCTCATGTTTGGAAATGAACGCATAGGGCAGGTAGGCATGGCTAAAGTAGGTAGGTCACTGAGGATGTGCCTTAAGGGACAGTATTTTATCCCTTGCTACCGGACTGCTCTCTTCTCTCTCTGAACCATCTACCCCAAGTGGAGTGGATTTCCCACAACACACCCTTCTTCCAGGGCACTTGGTACTGGTGAGATTTGAGTCAGGGATCCAAAGGTGCAGATATATCGAGCATAGGCACACGGTTCAGTCAACATCAGGACCTCACTCTAAACAGAGTACCATGAAGAGGCAGGATGGGGCTTAGGGCTCTCCAGGCTACCTCACTTCTAACTGAGTGGGAGTGGAGGCTGGAGGGAAAGGCTGGGTGGGGGTCACTGCTTGATGTAATGGGTACACCCTATTTGACTATGATGGAATTTCTAATGCAGATTTCATAATCTAACACTTATCCACCCAGAACTGGAAGGTTCAGCCCAACAATGCCCCGTGGTGTGGTATACACAGACTACAGCATTTTTGTGCTGAATCTAGTTTCAATATGGCAAGGAGAGATCATACACTCAGGGAGAAGAAGCAGGGCTGGTAAAGGAACTCACCAAGGGTCAAGTTCATGCCTGGAGACGATTCATCATTATGCTGCCATCCTAGTAAGGATGGCCCCTTGCCTCCAAAGACAGTGCCCAGTGCTCGAATGCATCCCAGTTGGAACCAGCCTAATGTCTCAAGCAGCAGAAACTCCAGCTACCCTGTCTCTGCCCAGGTTCTACAGGCACACATCAGCTTGTGGTGTTACCTCTCTAAGGAATAGCAACTTGGGTCAGAGTCTCAGTCACAGCCTGAGGAACCCAGTTTGACTGTTCAGATGGAGGTTTCAAGTGGATGGTGTAAGTCCCCACTGCCGATCCTTTCTTGCTCTGAGGTCTGTGACTGTCCTACCTCATACATGTCCATCGTTTCCCTGAGCCCATCCCACAGGGCACAGCAGGGTTACAGAGTGAGAACGCAGGGAAGGGTCCTTGTCCCATGCCTGACTTGCTCTCCAGGAGCAGTCCCCCTCTCCTCCTTCTCATCATCACTTTGTCCATTCCACCCCAGTCTCTCTCAAGTCAGGGCTCAGCCATCTCCTCCAGGAGTCCCATGCTTCAAAGATGAGGTGAGAACCAGCTACTGTGAGGTAGCCATCATTCCATGAGCAACACAGGACTATTGAGGGATAATATTCATCCCACAGTAGATCAAGAGCCTACAGCAGAGACTCCCAATTTTGAACAGAAATGAGCTCCTCTCCTTGAGTTGGGGGACTTTGCTTCTTACTACCCAATCCCTCTGTTACGGTTTAGATCTCGAAATGTCTCCTCAAAACTCTTGTGTCAGGCAACACAGCAATGTTCAGAGGTGAAAATGTTGGATACTGAGAGCTGTAACCTCAGCAGTGGATGCATCCACTTGACTGATTAATAACTTGAAAAGACTAGAGGGCAGGTAGGCATGGCTAAAGTTGGTGGGTCACTGAGGATATGCCTTGGGGGACTGTGTTTTATCCTTCCCTACTGGACTGTTCTCTCTCTCTCTCTCTCTCTCTCTCTCTCTCTGAACCATCTACCCCAAGTGGAGCAGATTTCCTCCAACACACCCTTCCACAATGATGTTTCTCCTGGAACCTGGGGAACCTGGCCTGTCCACACATGCACAATGATGTGGAGGAGGTGGAAGGTAAGCAATTACAAAAGCTAACATGTTAGTGTTTGCATACTTGGACATTTTCAGACATCAATCCTCCATGTTTTATGCATTTTGTTTTGCCATGTGTCTAGTTATAGAATGGAAAAATTTTACACCATCTAGTCTTTCGATGGTAAGGAGGTTGCCAGTGTTTGATCAAGTAGTAAAATTACCACACATTTTACAAAACACAGGAGCACAAGAAGAACATACAGGTAGGGCTGAAACCTTGGGCCATGGCAGAACCATCCACAACTGTGTTTAAAACAAATAAGCAAGCAAACACTGAACAAGCCACAGCAATCAGAACTTAAAGGGAAAATGAAGAAGCCATCTGTAAAAGTCCTGAAAGAAGGAGACTTCTGGGACTCAACGGCAGAGTCCATGAGGTTCAGACTGTTCTTTGTACACAGCCCCCGCAGTCAATACACAGAAGGCTCCCAGGAGTGGCCAGGCACAGGAAATTCCCTCCATGTGGTGCTGCCTGGAAGTGCAGGCTTACCCCACCACAGGCACATTCACTGGGAGACACCAAGGTCTCCCTCTACCTCAACCCCTGCCAAGGGCCCCTCATACCTACTTACCCTTTGACGTCGTCTCTATCTTTTTGTCGTGCCACACTAGTTCAGCAAACACTGGAAAAAGAGAAATGAGGAATAATATAGTATTCTGGCCTATTCCCCATTCTCATACTCACCACCACTCCTCATGTCAACCATATTCCAAAGACCACTGGCAACACTGGGATTCCTCAGTGGCAAAGCAGAGCCCTCTTGAGATCCCTTGGGTGCAGTAGAGATAGGGGCACTTAAATCAGCTTAATCCGGACACATGAAGCCCACCATCGAGCTGGGGATGGTATTTTTAGCAGCCAAACTAAGCATTCTGTGGGACACCCTTGCGATCCTCATGGTTTCTCCTGCCTTTCCTTACCTGGGTGACACACTGGTGGCTCCTGATCACCTGAAAGAGTACACAAATCCAGCTTCCCTTCCTGGGTGTGATGTGGAAAGGGCCTGGATGTGACTAAAGTGAGGTGACGTCCCCCTCTGCTGGAAACAAGTTGTATCTGCACTGCCCAGTTGTATCTTCTGCCCCCACCCTCCCTGTCTTTCTGCTTCCCAGTGTCAGCCCCAGTTGCCACTGGGGCCCCCAGCACTGTGGCTCTGGGTGGGACACTGGCAGCGCTGCAGCCACAGTCAGCCCCTAGGGGGAGACGTGTGGCCAAACAGGACCCAACAGAAAAAGCTGTGTTCTGCTGAAAGTTTACCTCTGGAGTTGTTGTTTGGGGGCAGTGGTACAAACTGAAAGCCCAAGGTTCGTCGTCAGAGATTAAAATGCACACACACAGATAGCAGTGACAAAGATGAAGCACTTTACTGCAAGCTGGTGCTAGCTTATATAGAAAGTGAGAGTCAGTTATCTTAAACCAGGAAGCTCCCAGAGCCAATCATAGTAAAGGTCAGGTCATCACCTAAGGTGCACGCACATCCGCCCTGCATAAGATTCATGGCGGGCATGAACTGTTCACGAGCGCAGAAGACCGGAGGGCCAATTAGAAGTTTTTCAAAACAACTTGTTATCCGCCCACTGGCAACTTGCCCACCGCCATGTTTGGAAGGCCCAGGGAGTTCTCTGGGAGACTCCCAATACAAACCACCCCATCTGAGAGCAAGGCTAGGACCCCAGAAGTGCCAGAAACAGGATTTTCCCTCCCATGCTCTTCTCCTCCCCTATTAAACCCACAAGATTCACCAGAGAGGCACATTCTCTACAAGTGAGGTCCCCCCCTGGCTCTGGATGAAAGGCTGGGAGCTTCCTGGAGGTTGGGGGACTCTAGTGTGTGTGTGTGTTGGGGTGCCCACTGCCAAATTCTCCATGATGCATGCACACACACAGTCTCCCCAGGTCATGTGCTGGAAGCTAACCCAGAAATTTCTGAGTTGGGTCAGGGGGTATGCCTCTTGAGTGTGATTACGTATGTGCAGTGGCTAGAGGAAGGGAACAAGGGGGGAATTCCAAGGCTCATTTCATCAGCACTGTCTCCCTCCATCAGTCCCAGGCAAAGAGTTAGAGCTGAGTCAGGAAGAATCATGGTGGGGAGGGGGCATTGAGAATGGCCACCCCCCCTGGGGCAAAGCTAGCAGGGAGCAATCAAGAGTCTGATGGGCTGAACACCCAAGCAGTACACCCCAAACAGCAAGGGATCACTGTCACATGAGTGGCCAACTGTGCTTTCCATCCCAGCCCCTGCCTGTGGAGGAAACAGGAAGCATACATGTTGTGGCAATGGGCACTGACACATACCAGATATTTTTTTGGTGTCTGTGCCTACTACAAACATCCCCAAATTGACATCCCAATGACAGGGGGCTCCCAGCAACAACCCCCAATATAAGGGGCAGAGGGAATGAGGGCAAAGAAATGTAGGCTGGGGGAGAAGAAGTGCAGAGTGAGAAGGAGGAAGATTGCCTGCAGGCCTACATCCCTACTGGGCCCTTCCCTACTGGCTGCATGCTGGGACTCCCATGTCTTCTGGGCCACAGATCACCTCCAACTGACACTCTTCTTGGACTCTTTGGGTTCCACGGGTGGCAGGAAATATCTCTTGAACTTCCCGAGCAGTGCAACACCAGAGACTGGGGGGAAGGTGGCCAGTTGCAGCAGAGTTGGCTTGAGTCTCTAACCCCATGAAGGGAAGGCCCTGCCCAGTTTAACTCTACATCCACTGGCCAGGGATTCCTTCTCCTGAAGGGTCTTCTTCCTAGGACTGGAAACAGGTCCCTGAAGCTGCAGAAGCAGGGAGCAGGTGTGTTCACAGGGAGCAGAGGTCAGCAGAGAGCACAGAATGGGAAGGAAATCCTCCCCATTAAGGGCACGGAGCAAATGGCTGTTCTTCCCGCTTCTCTGGGGCTGCTGGATCTGGCCTGGCCTCCTTCCCTGGGCCAAAGGCTCACCCTCATCGGCTCTCTCTCACTGAACTCATCTGAGACACAGGCAGCCCGTGGGCTTCCCCACTGAACATCATTCTACTTTTGGTGGCTCTCTGGAGTTCCAAGAGCCCGGCCCCCTCTGGGTTGCTGGGATGGTGTAGTGGAGCGGCAGAGGCCTGCTGCATTTCCAAGGTGCTCGTGCCAGCTGCCTCTAAAGATGGGGCCTGCCTCTGTGTCTGCCCAAACGGTGTAAAGTTCAGTCGGACAGCTTTAACGGGGACAGGATTCTGTGAGCACCCTGGAGGCTGGTCAACTGCAGCATGACTGCCACAGGCTCCACAGCAAGGTGAAGAGCTAGGTCCAGAAGTCCCTGGTTCTCTCAGTCACGGATCCAGGAACTGCCTCTGTGGCCCCTCAGCATTGCTGCTCCTTTCTCTCTCTTTTTGCATTTGGCCTCCAAGTTGTATTCCTAGCCCTCAGGGTCTGTGGAAGCCCACCCTGGACCATCTGGCTCCATAATGGCCCGAAATCGAGGCCCAGATCATGCTAAGTGGGGCTTCGGGGCCTGCAGGACTGACTCCAGCCCGCCTCCCATGCTCCATGACATACCCTCTCCCTGAACTGACCCCTCATCCACGGAGCCATTGTCACCAGTCCTGGCAGCCAGGTGTGATGAGACATAGTGGTCAGAATCACAGTAGGACTATGTAGGCCTTCAGGAACATTGTCACCACAGGGACAGCGCTAAATCACCAGGAACACCAGTAGGCTTCAGTTGTCTTTGATGCATGCCATGTGGTGGTGTTCTCATTGGTCCACTCTCCGCCAATCAGCATGCCCCTTGTTGTGTCATCCTGGGGGCCCTGGACAATAGTGATGAGGGCCCATTGATTGTCTGGAATACCCGTTTCTGTTTGCTCTTGAGTACCCAGATCCAATGGCGGGGCGGGGCGGGGGGGGGGGGTTGATGGACTACGGCTTTTTATCACTTTTACTAAAATGCCCGAAAAGAACGACTTGGAGGGTATGAAGTTTATTTTGTGTCATCGGTTCGGTGCATGTTCTGCAGGTCCAGATGGTGAAACAATAGCTGAAGGCCATGGAAGAAGGAAGCATGTCAGCTTGTGTCAGCCAGGAAGGAGAGATCATTCTGGGTAAAACATATCATCCCCAAGGGTACGCCCCAGTGACCTACCTACTCTAGCTCTGCCCACCTACCTATGTTTGCTACAGAATAATGCATTCAATTTTTTAATATTTAACTTTTTTATTTGTACACAATACATTTATTTTCTTTATTTACTTGTATGTGGTACTGAGGATCGAACCCAGGGCCTCACACATGCTAGGCAAGCGCTCTACCACTGAGCCACAACTCCAGTCCCTGCATTCAATTATTTAATCCATCAAATGGGATTAACCCACTGACAAGGATAAAACACTCATAATCCAGTGTATTCACCTCTGATCCTTGATGCTTTGCCTCACACAAGTTTTCAGGGGACATTTACAGATCCAAAAAGTATCAGAGGGTATGGAGTGGGAAGAAGCGGAAATCACCAAACTCAAGGACAGGGGTTCAGTGCTGTAGAAAGGTTGGGCTTCTCTGCTGTAGGCTCTTGACCTGACTGCGGGATGATTTTGGTGTCTCTGAGGTCCTGTGTTGTCTAGGAAATGATGTGCACGCTGATTTACCCAGAGTAGATGGTTCTCACCTCACCCCTGAAGCACAGGGCCACAACCTCTGCTAACAGAGACCCGGTGGGTTGGGTACAGAGAGGACGGAAAATAGGAGAGAGGGTCTGCTCCTGGAGAGGGGTTCAGACTTGGGACCACCCTTCCCCATAGTCTCACTCTATGACCCTGCCAGACCCCCAGGGGATGGGCTCAGAGAAACAGATTAGCATGCATGTCCAGAGAAATCAGGAACCTCAGAGCCAGAAAGGATCAGCTGTGCAGAATTACAACATCCATTTCAAACCTCCACCTGAGCAGATGGGCTGGGTTCTTTTTTTAATTTCTAATTAGTTTCATATGACAGTAGAATGCACTTTGACACATCACACATAAAAGGAGTATAATTTCTCATTCTTCTGGTTGTACATTATGTAGAATCACACCGGTCATGTAGTCATGTATGTACATAGTGTCCGATTCATTCTACTATCCTTCCTATCCCCATCCATACCCCTCCCCTCTCTTCACTCCCTCTGCCTAATCCAAAGTATCTCTACTCTTCCCTTCCCACCCCCATTGTGAATTAGCATCTGCATATCAGAGAAACTATTTGGCCTTTGGTTTGGGGGGATTAGCTTATTTTACTTAGCATGATATTCTCCAGCTCCATTCATTTACCGGCAAATATCTTAATTTCATTTTTCTTTAAGGCTGAATAATATTCTATCACATATATATATATATATATACATATATATATCACATTTTTTTATCCATTCATCTGTTGAAGAACACCTTGGTTGGTTCCATAGTTTAGCTCTTGTGAGTTGAGCTGCTATAAACACTGATGTAGCTGCTGCATCACTGTATTGTGGCAGGTATTTTTATTGTGAATGTTACCCCTTTTTTTTCTTTTTTTTTATTGTTGGTCGTTCAAAACATTACAAAGTTCTTAATATATCATATTTCACAATTTAATTCAAGTGGGTTATGAACTCCCATTTTTACCCCGTATACAGATTGCTGTTTCACATCAGTTACACTTCCATTGATTTACATATTGATGGGCTGGGTTCTTTATGCTGCAGCTGAAACCCTGACTCACGTTGGTATTTCTTGGAGGGGAAAGCTGACTCCTGCCTGAAGAAGCTGCACAGAGACTCTGCTGCTGGGGTTTCTGCCACCTGAGACATCTAGGTTCCGACTGGGGTGAATTCTGGCACCCAGCACTGTCCTGGTAGACACGGGTCATCTTCATCAGGGAAGCAGCACATCGATGGAACCCTGACAGGCACAAACAACCCTCGCCCACCCTCGACACCCGGGTTTCTTCCCTCTAAGCACATACTCTCTCCGTTCCACATTCACACTATCTGCACTACAATACTCATGCTGGAAGGAGTGTTACAGAGTGTGCAAGAATTGCAGACCACCATGCATATTAAGCCAAATTCAAAGGGAGAAAGGTTGTTAGTGAGCATGCCAGTCAAGCGGCTGGGAGCAGGCTCACACCTCAAAGAACTCCCAGCACCTAAATTTTGGAAGCACAGAATTTATAAATAGGCAAAACACACAAGAACAATTGAGGCCCATGTAGGTCAGAAAGAACCTGTTGAGGCATATATTGATTACATGCGAGAATTGTTCTGACTACACATTTCTGAGTCATTTTGTTATATATACACATCAAGGCCATAGTCAGGGATGTGGGAAGGGCCTACTGTACTGTCAACATTGATACCGCTGCCAGGAGGCTGAAAAGAAAGCATGTTAAGCAAACATACAATGGGGTCAGGTCAGAACAAAATGGAATTACTTTGGCTCTTCCATTTCATTCCCCCATTTCTTTTGATAGCACCACAATTCACAAAATCCCTGATTTTGGCTTAGTGGCAGATACTGGGCCCTGAGGATCATTATTTTTATGCACTTTTACATAAGAAACCTTTTTATAGCCTTAAGCTTGACTTATTTTTGGTAGGGCTGACACAAATATACATCTTTTATGTAAAAATGTGTTGTTGTTTTTTAAATGTCCATGTAGGACTGTGCTCAGGCTACACTCACCTGCCAGGTAAAGTCCAAGTCGGTCAAAACTGACCTTGTTTCTATCTACTCTTTTTTTTTTGTAAATATTTTTTTAGTTGTAGGTGGACACAATACCTTTTTACTTTACTTTTGTGGTGCTGAGGATGGAACCCAGGGCCTCACATATGCCAGACAAGTGCTCTACTTTTGTTTTGTCTTGAGCCCCAGCCCCAGCCCCTCTATCTACTCTTAAAACGTCAGCTGACATTCGTCAGGAATTGTTCTTGGGAACTTGTGAGAAGCCTCCTGGCTCCTTAAGCTTTTCTCTACCAGTGTTACCACCTGCAAGGATGGGTTGGATTCTGGCTGAGAATATTTGCCTTCTCTTATAAGCATCAGGGCTGTTTCTGTCCCCAGTGATCCTCCTCTTTGCAAAATGTGCACCCATTGGCTTCCTGCTCTCTAAGGTCTCCCCTCAATCTCCCTGAGAGCAGATCTGATGACTCACAGAGTTGCAGGGTCTAGAGAAGTCCCATTATTCCCTGACTTCCAGCTGACCTCAGAGGGCAAAGGCTAAGTTTTTCTCAGCCCTTTTACTTCCTTGACTTTGGTCTCCAAGTTTTGGGCTTTAAACATCCAGTAAACCAGTCTCACCGGTCTTAAAGAGGGGGTTATAGGTTATGACTTTAATATCTACAATTTTATAATTACCCCTTTTATTTAATTGGGGTCAGTACTAGTACTTCAAGTCAACATTATATACTCTCTGTTTTTTAGGTGATGACTTATCATCTCAAATTAACCCAGGTTGTTTTTGTAGAAGCAGTACCTCTGCAAAACACTAACAGGCAGCAGTTATAAAGTTTGCAGGAAATACAAAACAAAATTAACAGAGCAAAAACATATTTCATTTGTGTAATAGCTATGAACGAAGAAAAATGATTGTTATCATCTTGAACCTTTACTTAGTTATACATTATATCTCCTGTTTGAGATCACAGTGATTTTTACAACAAAAATCAATCTTTTGAACATAACTCTAAATGAGTTGAAGTTTAGCCTATTTTGCAGCCGTTTAACATGGAGTCAGGTGGGTGGGAGAGCCTTATCTTAGTGAGGCAGGGCTCTTCACAAATAACACAATACAACATTACATCTGAAACAAGAATCAAGGAAAGGCTAAGAGAGCTTTTTAACTTTCCTTTTGTGTGTGGAAAAAGTGGAAGAAGGTTTCCATGTATTACAGTGTCACCTTTAAACACATCAGGATCTTCTAATTATCTTTCAAAAATGCATTTAAATTTAAATTTCAGTATTAATTATAACACAAAATTGTATGTGTTTATATATATATATATATATATATATATATATATATATATATATATATATATATATCTTGTTGAGAACAGGTAACTTTATCCAGTTATCAAACATCCAGTAACATGAATTAATACCAACCAATCTGTTATTTTCATAAAAATCTAAAGCTTTTGTTACACATAATTTTTAGTTTGGAGAACATCAACTTGGAAACCAGTTCTCCTAATCCTTACATTTATCTAAAGTGCATTTTAGAAAACAGAGTAACAACAGTCACGGATTTGTATGGGTTAACAAAAACAAAAGGATAGCCTTAAATCTCTTATACATTTAGGGAACAGTGTAGAAATTGACTTAGTCAAGGCAAATAGATATAAGACAGGTCTTTAAAATTTCGTAGAACATGTAGACAAGGCTTAGACAGATATAGTTCTCAGATGCATATATATATATATACCTACTCACATACATTTTGGGTGTCAACAATATTGTTTTAACCTAAATGACAGTTGTTTGTTTAACCAGTTACAAAGTAATCATTTAAGACTTTAAAACAGGAACACACCTTAATTTCCTTAAGAATTTACTTTCCCAAGTAATAAAGCCCAACAAATGCAAGAAATTATATTGATAATAGTAAACCAATGTTTCAGACTTTACTGTGCTAATTAGAACCAATTTAATCACAAATACAAACTTTTTGAAATATACCCTTCATTTACATATACCCTCTTGTCACTTACTCAGAATCTCTTGTCACTTACTCAGTCCCTTTTTTATCACTTACTCATACCCTGTTTTACTTACCCAGACCTATTTGTCACTTGCATGAACCTTCTTGTCACACAAACCTTTTCTCTCTCCCTTACATCCTAATACAAGCCTTATATCTCATTTCCAACACAAAACTTATGTCTAATTCCCTCCACCAGGCTTATATCTAATTTCCCATCACAAGCAATCTTATAAGTAATTCCCCATCACAAGCAATCTTATATCTATTTCTCCACATTTAAATTTATATTTTGAAAACAACCTTCATAAAATTTTGAATTTATACAAATTACTCCATTTTAATAAGATGAAATACTTTATATGTTACTTTCAGTACTCTAATTGAAACTCAGTTGAAATGTTTGGACCCTTTCTTAAATTTATATCTGAAACAGACCTTATGAATGTAATCTGTGCCTTTAGCTTACACAACAGATTTCATCCCAGGAGAGGGTTGGACAATGATGGGATACTGTTTTAGCAAGAACTGTTTTTGTCCCAAAGATGGGTATCCTCTGGCCAAATGGGGTGTCTTGTGTGATCTTAGAAGGCTTAGAAGGGGAGACTATTCTTGTCTCCGGGTTATAAACTGACAGTGTTGGAACCTATTGCCGCATCCTTGGTGGCCCGCATTCTCCACCTCTCAAGGACAAAAGTGGCTGGAAGGCGGGGCAGAGGCCAGGTTCTCTTTGGCTATTTTTTTTTTTTTTTTTTTACAATCCAGGCTGCTTTGGCTGGTTCTTGGGCGTAGTTCTGTGCTCTTTAGGTTCTGGCACTGCTGCCCTGCAGGGGTATCCCTGCCCATGCCAGCACCCAGGGTGGTGTGGGGGAAACCCGCTTAGCCTTGACCCTGGTGCTGACCACTTTGGGCCTGTGCAGTGCCCAAGACCCTTGGCCCCCAGTGTGAGGCAGTGGGTATCCACCTGAGCCAGAGGGGGCGGATCCAGGAGCAAGCTGGTGTGAGTGGAAATTTCCCATCCTAGCAGCTGCCACATACCTCTGGGACCTACTGGCCAGCAGTGCAAAGAGGGACAACTGCGAAGATAAGTGACAGGACAAATGACAAACTCAGAGGACAGAATTTACATGGACAGGACAAAACTAACAGAAGACAGACTTAGAGGAGGAGTTTACTGGAACTGTCACTATGACAGCAGAAAGGGGTTAGCACCATTCACAAAGTACAGACCAGGAGGGCAGAGGAGCTTTTCCTACAGGGAGAGGCGAGTACCTCAGGTTGGCTTCCAGTCACCCCTAAATCAAAGTGAGCTCAGAGGAAGTCCAGCTCTCCTTTCCTCAGAACAAATAACGAGAGACCAGACAGGACAAACACATTGACAAGGAGTCGATTTTAGGCTAAGTATCTACCCAGAACCTATTTAGTCATTCATGCAATACAGCAAATCATGTAGTCAGACAAATCGAAAAGCAAGCACCAAACAAAACCAAACCAAAACCAAATATATCCAGAGAGAGAGAGAATCAGAACACCAAAATCCTCCACTACTGGTGCCCCAGTATAATGCCAGAGAACTGGGGAAGTTTCAGGCACTCCCTTTCTACTGCAAAACCAGAGCTGACTTACCCCCTAGGACAGTTAGAAGGACCCAATCCTTTTGGTGTCCAGGAATACAGCAGTCACTCCAGACCTCCCCAGATTCACTAGAAGGTATAGGGCTCCGGGGATTCATCAGGGGACACGTCCCCTGCATCTTCATCACTGATATGGAAGGTCCAGAGTGAGGCTGAGTCCCCTGGGTGTCCGGTGGTCTTTCTGGGGCCTGCAAAATGTTACAGAGTGTGCAAAAATTAAAGATCACCATGCATACTAAGCCAAATTAAAAGGGAAAGTGTCTTTTAATGAGCATGCCAGTCAAGCGGCTGGGAGCAGGCTAACACCTCAGAGAACTCCCAGCACCTGAATTTTGGAAGTACAGAGTTTACAATTAGGCAAAAGCCACAAAACCCACAAGAACAATTGAGGCACATGTAGGTCAGAAAGACCATGTTGAGACATATTTTGATAACATGTGAGAATTGTTTTGATTACACATTTCTGAGTCATTTTGTTATACACCAGGGCCATAGTCAGGGATGCAGGAAGTCCTACTGTACTGTCAGCAAAGATACAGCTGTCAGGAGGCTGAGGAGAAAGCATGTTAAGCAAACATACAATGGAGCCAGGTCAGAACAAAATGGCATTACTTTGGTTCTTTTTCATTTCAGGAATACACTACACCAGTAGCCACAGTTGGGGCAGAAACTTCCAACTCTAGGGGAATAAGATCGTGCACTAGAAAATTCCCTCAGAGCTGAATAGAAAGAGGTCATGCACTCCCGGTCGTGTGGGCTTGGGCTTTCCTGGAGAGCCCTAGGCCCTGGCCTGCCTCTTCACGCTGTTGCACTCAGGGTAAGGTCTAGAGGTGGCTGACCCATGTGCCTGTGCTCCATTCAGCTGCACCTTTGGAGCCCTGAGCCACATGTCACTTCAGCTGGCACCTGGGCTCCGGCTTGTTCATTTCAAACAAGATCTTACACCCTGAGGACAGAAAAGATGGTCACCATCCCAGACCCAACTAGGGCAGAAGGGGTGTAAGAAGCCCAGCAGTCAGCAAGAGGCTTCCAGAGCAGCCATTCCAGCCTGTGTGGAAACCCAGCAGGTGGTATTCCCGGGTGTGAGGTGTCATCCACACCATCAGTCGTTGTGGTGTGTCACAACTGTGGATTCTTGTCCTTACTGTCACAAAACTCCTGGGTCAACTCGGATAACTTTAGGTCTGTCCGTCTTCAATCTCCGAGAACCCCTTTCCCCAGCCACAGTTCCTCATCCCTATCCATTTCATGTTAGAATGACAGCAGTGCCAGGGTCTGCTAGGTTTGGTTGTGCATGTTGTGGCGTCCAGGGTGGCCTTGCAAACTATACCAGGGTGCAAATCCAGGGTGCGTGTTTCCTGATGACATCGTGAACTGGGCCCTGCTGTTGCACAGGGCAGAAGTCCCTGGTAACCACCACTCAGAGTAAGAATCACAGATTTGGCACCCTTGGGCACTCCTGTGTGCCCCACCTCAAGCACCTCCCCATCCCTAGACCTTACGGTCCTCTAATCTTCAGCTCTCCTGACTTTTCCAAGAGTCATTTATTTCTTCTAAAAGGATGAAACTTAGATCTTCAAGAAGACCCCCACCAAGATACAAAAATTAAATTAGATCAAGTTACGTGTAAGATGATAAGTGCACAAAACACAAACCTACAATTTGGCAAGTAATTATAAAGAGATGAAGCCTGGTGTTCACTACTGTGCTGTAGAGACCATACATTGTACCTTCAGAAGTCCCATTTGAGTCCCTTTCTGGGAAGGGAGCCAAATGCAAAAGGCTCCTTCTAGATCATCCCATTTATATGACTTGAAAAACACTGGAAAAATGGATCGGTACTTGCCTGAGCATGGGGGTTGAGTGAAGTGGTTAACTACCTCCTGGCATGAAGGAACGTGGGGGTAAGGGAAATGCTGTAGAGGTTGTGATGGTGCTTCCATAATGGTATGTACTCAAAGAAAGCCAAGATCTAGCCAGGTGCGGTGGCACACACCTGTCATCCCAGCCGTTCTGGAGGCTGAGGCAGGAGGATCCAAGTTCAAGCCAGCTCAGCAACTTAGCAATGCCCTAAGCACCACAGTGAGACCCTGTCTCTAAATAAAATACAACAAGTAGGCTGGGGATGTGGCTTAGTGGTTAAGTGCCCCAGGAGTTCAATCCCTGGAACCAGCAAAGATCTATGTATGTCAATTATCTCTCCATAATCTTGACTGTAGAAACACTGTTGCCTAAACCTTACTTCTCAAATGGATGTTGAAATTGAAATTTAGTAATTCCTTTAAATATGAGGATTTTGTTCTCTTAATGTGTTAATGCCCTGAATTATATTACTTTATATTCTTTTTTTTTAAGAGAGAGTGAGAGAGAGAGAGAGAGAGAGAATTTTTAATATTTATTTTTTAGTTCTCGGTGGACACAACATCTTTGTTGGTATGTGGTGCTGAGGATTGAACTCGGGCCACACGCATGCCAGGCGAGCGCGCTACCGCTTGAGCCACATCCCCAGCCCTTACTTTATATTCTGAAGTAAATAAAATGTTTTCTTAGATGAATCCAATTTAATCATGCCTTATTATTCTCTGTCTTCCTGGTTACAGCCTGTAGTTTGCTAACATTCTGTTTCTGTTTTCTTTTTTTCCTTCTATGTAATTAGTGTGTCATTGACCTGGGGTTTTCCCGTCTCCAACCATTTGTGTCAGGATTATGGACATTTATTATGTTATTTTATTATGTTAGGGATGTCTTATTCCTACCTCATCAGATGGGGTGGGAAGTGTCTCCCCTTTGCAATTTCCTCGAGGATTTTGTATTCTGGTGAAGATATTTAGTCCTGGGATAGTATAAATATTAAGTAAGCAGGTGTGTCAGTGTTTTGGTAGGCTTATATGGATCGTACTGTAATAAACACAGGAATTCAGGTATCTCCTTGATATGCTAATTGTATTTCTTTGGATATATACCCAGGAGAGGGATCACTGGATAATATGATGGACTTGGTTTTAGTTTTTAAAGAAACTTCAGTACAGTTGTCCATAATGTCTCTGGTGACTTACATTCCCATCAATAGTGTGTGAGGGTTCCTTTTCTACCACATCCTTGCTGACACTTGTTATCCTGTCTTTTTGATGTAGCCATACTTATTGGGCTGAGGTGGTATCTCACTGCAGTTCTGATTTGCATTTCCCTGATGATTAGTGATGTAGAGTATTTTTTTCATATACCTGCTGGGCCGCTCATGTGCTTTCTTTTGCAAAATGTCTTTTTAGGTCTATTGGCCACTTTTCAATTTAGTTATTTTTGTTGTTGTTGTTTTTGCTTATGAGTTTTCTTGAATTCCTCATATAATCCAGGTATCAGCCCCAAAGTAGCAGCTCATCAGATGTACAGTTTGAAAATATTTTCTCCACTCTGTAAGTTGTATCCCCCCCCCCGTGGACTGCTTCCTCTGCTGTGCAGGAACATTTTAGTAATTCCATTTGTCCAGTTTTGCTTACATTTTTAGTGCTCTGGGGACCCTATCCAGAAAATCATTGAGGGTACCAATGTCTTGAAGTATTTCCCCTACGTTTTCTGCTAAAAATTTCTGAGTTTCAGGCCTTATGTTGAAATCTTTTTCCCATTTTGTGTTGGCTTTTGTACAGGAAAAGGATCAAGAATCCATCATCTGCACATGAATGTCCACTATCCTTGGCACTATTTATTGAAGAAGTTGTCCTTCCTCTAACGTATGTTTTTGCTGAGAGTCAGTTGGATGTGGATGTATGCATATATTTCTGGGATCCCTATTCTGTTCCGTTGCTTTGTGATTGATCTTGATGTCAGCCCCATGCTGCCTTGGTAACTACACTCCCTGTAGTATGACTTTAAGTCAAGTACTGGTGTGTCTCTAGGTTTGTTATTTTTGCTCAATATTCCTTTGGCTATTCAGGGTTGTTTCTTCTTCCCTGTGAATTTTAGGCTTTGTTCTTAGAGTGTCATTGATATTCTAATGAGATTGCATTCAATATGTAAATCACTTTGGGAAATAGGGACTTTTTTCAAGGCATAATCTTACCATGTTGTGCTCAGGTTGACCTTAAAATCACAATTCTCCTGCTTCACCCTTCTGCACGCCTCTGACTAGAAGTGTACCTCACTATGCCTGGTTAATTATGGCCATTTTTACATTATTAACTCTTCTAATGCAGTAACACGGGAGTTCTTCCAATGTTTTATCTTCTTTCATCAGTGTCTTAAAATTTTCATTCTAGAGGCAACTTATTTTCTTGGTTAAATTTTTGCTAGGCATTTTTGGTAGCTACACTGAATGGAACTGATTCCATGATTTCTTTCTCAGCAAATTTGTTATTATTGTCTGCTGAGGCAGGCAAAATGGCTGAATAGAGGTACCTAGCACTCACCTGCTCCTCCAAAAAGAACCAAAGTAACAGGTGCATGTCAAGGTGAGTGACCATGGGTGGACACTGGAATTCAACAGTAGAGAAATTGAAAACCTTGTAAAATGTGGAGACCTGGGGCAGCCCTATGATAAGAGAAACCAAACATCCCATCAACAGCCTGCTGACTCCACAGCCATGAGAGAGTGGAATCTCCCCTCAAAGGGGTGAAGTTGAAATAGAGAGTCCCCACAATCTCTATCAGTACAGATACTAAAAATCCTAGCTAGGGGCCTATTCCACGGCCCAGGCCTTGCAGGCTCACAGACTAAATGCAGAAGAGGCCTGAAATGTGCACAGAAGTCTGGCATTGGTATAGAAGTTTACCATAGTTCTCAGTGAATCCTCAGGAGCCTATAACCAACTGTCATCTTTAGAAGGTGTCATGCAGGAGCTCAGAACCAGGAGACACATTTGGGATCCCAGCGGGTGGAAGAAGATGCGAGATGCGGATGGAATAGTGGGCATGCTTCATTCAGAGATGGCAACAGCTTCTAGCTTCCAGCTTCATCTTTAGCCCCTGTCAGGTCCATTTTGCCCCCATCAGTTCCAATTGTCCCCCAAGTCTTTTTCATAGGCCTTTTAAAATTTGTTCTTTTTAGTTATACATAACAGGAGAATCCATCATGACATAAAACAGCATGGGATATATCTCCTTCTAATCCAGTCCCCAGTGCTTCTCCTTCCCCTTCCCTCTCCTCACTCCCTGCACCCTTCCCTCTATTGGTCTTTCTGCCATTTACCCATAGTTACTTTTTAAATTTTTGCATATGCACTAGAAGATAAGATTCACTGCAGCGTAATACACATATGTACATCAGAAAGTTGTGTCCTATTCGTAAGCCCTTTTTATTTGCAGGCCAAAGAAGGCTCACTGCAATCAGGTTACATAAGTGGACGCATGCTCACAAGCAAAATGTTTATGATCTTGAGTACATACACTGAACCAATGTTTCTGACAGTGACTACACACTGACCATAACATAGCCTACCCATGGCCTAGGCTACATACTAAAAACATAACATAAACCATAACATAGCTTGCCAGACGCCTCATTGAATGAACCTAACTGTAGCCATGTTTGGCCTGCCTCCAGAGAATGGAACTATTGTCTGAAGTTAGACTGCATTAGGGGCCAGAATCCCATGCATATGCACCTCTATGGGACCTCACAATTGTTCCACTGCACTGGCTCAGCAGGTGACTGCCTCAAGAACCAGATTTAACTCAAGAAGGTGACTAGGACACACACCCACTGAAAGTGCTACATAGTAGGAAACAGGTGTTATAATGCAGAGAGCCACAGAGTGTGCTGTTCACATGAACCAGGTTGCCCTGTGAGACTGAGAATGTGGCCAGTCATGTGTGTTGCCCCATGGCAGCCTGGACTGCTCAGGATTGCCACTGCTCCTCTCCCAGCTCTCACAAGGGCCACTGTCACTAGCAGGGTAGACATGGAACTCTGAGTTTCCACTGTGCCCCCACCCGCAGAGGCTACTGGGGCAGACTTGAGCAACTCAGCTGTGGCCTGGTCTGTAGGCCTACTCCTGAGGTGCACAGCCTCAGAACGTCCAGAGACAGACATTGCCCACAGCCACGGTCTGCCTTGCACTCTTCCTCCCTCCCTCCCTCCTGCAAGCACCACAGCACAGAGGAAATTTACCCACTTCAAGACGTGACCCACACCCAGTTTATCCTTGGTGGGCACTATAAATGAAAAGGAGGGGAGAGAAAAGCCCCCAGCCATTACCTCGCCATCAGAGCGCTCAGCCTAGGAGGGTGTGGAGGGAAAGGGCCCAGCTCTGCCAGCTGCATTCTGCTCTCACTCTGCATCAGGAGCACCTCAGCCAGGAGGAATTTTACCCAGCTGCAGCCATGACTCACCCCCAACAGATCCTGGATGGGCACCCTAAATGAAACAGGGAGAGAAAAGCTCCCAGCCATCGGCTTCGCGTAAGAGTGCTCAGCCTAATGCATATGGAGAGAAGCTTTGCCCCGCTGTGCCAGCTGCATTCTGCTCTCTCTCTCTCTAGTGTGAGCACCTCAAATTTTTCCCAGCTTCAGCTGCCACCCACTCCAGCTCAATCCGCGATGGGCACTACTACTGAAAGAAATGGGGACAGAAAACCCTCAGCTGTCCCTCCATCACCAGATGTGCAAACCTGGGGTTTAGGGTACTGAGATCCATTTCCTGGACAGGCATATTCACAGAAGCAGCAGAAATGCATATCTCAGTTTGTCCTGCTTCCACACCTATGCAGGTGCCCTGCCTCAGTCACAGGGGCACTCTATGTCTTAGCTGCACCCCCAGGTCTATAGTTTTATTTTTTATTGTTATCATTATTGTTGTTGTTATTATTCGTATTATACCAGCATTGAACCAGGGGTGCTTAACCACACAGCGTTACTTTTTATTTTGAGGCAGGGTTATATGATGTTGTCCAAGTAATCCTTCAGCTTCAGTCTGCAGAGTGCCTGGGATTACAGGTGTGGGTCACTGCACCCAGCCTATTTTTATTTATGTTTTACTGACAAATATCATATATAATTATGGTGTGTGGCATAATGTGTTGAAATATGTACACATTGTTAAATGTCTAAATTGAGCTAGTTGACATGCATTATTTCACATGCTTACAATTTTTTTTTGGTGAGTAAACATAAAATTTCTCATAGGAGTGTAATTATTTACGAAGTTTCAGACTGATACATCAAATCATGAAAGCTCTACAAATGCCTGGAGTACCATATGATGTTTCAATACATGTATACATTGGGTAATGTGTAAATTGGGTCAAAAACATCAATCTCCACATTTATAATTTCCATATAGAGAAAATATTCAAAATCCTTTTTTCCAGATTTTTTTTCACCAGACATCAAAGTGTATATTATGGATATTTTTTAGAAATCATTTCCTCCATTTCTCAAAACAGAGGCAAAATTGAGTGTAGTGCTTAATATGTTGGATCTTGCAAACTGGATCACAGCCTAATAAAGGGGAAATCATCCCCAAATCGTGCTTAGCCAGGAGGACAATATACTGCTAACCTCCAAGGACATGCACATGAACATGATGGATCCCCACCCCCTGAAACTTCATTCACCAACACGAAATACGCTTCTTCAGACCCAAATCAACAGTGCATTTCCTGCCAACAACCTTGAAAGGTCCAAGAATACATGTGTCGGCATCCGCTGCTGCTCCAGAAGTCTGAAATACCCTTTCTGGGGGACCTCCAGAAAACAAGTTAGTGCTTCAGGGAAAGGTCACAGGAAGCAAGACCTGCTCATCCTCAAAAATGAGTTTGAGTGGGATTTGCTTGCAGGTGATCTTCCCAAACATTGTGCTGCCACCAGTCCGTGTCGCCTGAGAGTTGGTGATGTCACCTGTCATCTCACCTCCCTCCGGTGGGGTGGCCACAGATGAAGTCCTCTTTTGGCTTTGTGAAATGTGCAGAACGTAATTGTTGTGTATATTCACCCTACCGTGCAATCGCACACCGGGGCTCCTTACCCCACCTAACTGTATCTGAGTGCCCATTGACCAACCTTCCCCCACCCCTCCCTCTACTCTCCTGGGCCTCTGGTAGCCACCATTGGACTCTCAACTTCCAGGGGCCATTTTCAAGCAGTCAATACATTGTTATTAACTGTAGTGACCGGGTTGGATGACAGAACTCCCTGACTTATTACTCCTCTATAGCTGAAATTTTGTATCCTTGACCAACTTTACCACCCCTCCCTGCCATTGTAATCTGACTTCTAGGATTTTGCCATTTTTTTCATTTCAAATGCTGACAAGATCCATAGTATTTTTCTTTCTCTGGCAGAAAAATAGAAAATCAGGGGTACTGCCCAACTCATGTTATGAGGTTGAAGTTACCTGCATACCAGATCCTGACCACAACAGTTTTAGAGAAGAAAATGTCAACCACAAATAGGAGTAAAAGCAGAAACAGAATATTATCAAACTGAATCCTCCAGTGTCGGGAGCTGTCATGGATGAACATGCCTTTAAGTCCTGATGCCCTGGGGCTCTGACCAATTGCTACATTTGGTAGTGATGTGGCGTTGTCCCTGCTCCGACAGCAAGGCAGGCTCCAGGTGTAGGCTTCACCTGCAGGGGTTGACCTACACTCCCCTGTTCCTTTGTAATCCTACTCCTTTGCCCTTTTTAGCATAGAATGTTCCATGGAACCTCCCCTTGTGTGTCCCCTATATAAGAATAAAGAATTCCAATGGTTCTTTCTCTTTCCTTGGACCCTTAAGGTCGCAGAGCCGTCTCCAGAATATTGAAAAGCTATTTCTGTGTTTGCGTGCTTTCTTTGTCGTTTTCTTGAGTTATTGGAGTAGTCAGATTTTGTGAACTCAGCATTAGGTCGGCTAGGATAGATGGCGGCACTTGAGGAATACATGCTATGGTGTCACTAAATTGGATACATCCCGGCACAAATTTCATTTACTTAAGAAAATATAGTAATATAACTAGCACATTAAGAGATTAGAGGAGGGAGCTGGGCGCAGTGGCACACACCTTTAATCTCAGTGGCTTGGGAGGCTGAGGTAGGAAGATCATGAGTTCAAAGCCAGCCTCAGAAAAAGTAAGGCACTAAGCAACTCAGTGAGATCCTGTCTCTCAATAAAATATAAAATAGGGCTGGGGATGTGGCTCAGTGACTCAGCACCTCTGAGTTCAATCCCCAGTACCAACATAAAAGGTGGGGAAATACAAAATCCCCATATTTAAAGGTCTTCATTAGTAAATTTCTATATCCATTTGATATGAAATGTGTGTGATATTTTCTAGAAAGTCTGAAGTACTTAGATATAATTTACATACAGGTGTATGGCTCCTTTGAATGCACAATGGTAATGGATTAAAACAATAATCTCGATGACATTTATAGCATCCCCCAAATTCCTTCATGCCATAGGGTAGTTAACCCCTTCATGGAACTTCCACGCCCTGGAAACAGACAATTCACTATTTTGACCACTAGGTTTTTGCCTTTCCCATGTCCCGTGAAAAGAATATTGCAGTGTGCAGCCTTCTGCATTTGGCTCCCTTCCCAGAAAGGGACTCAAATGGGACTTCTGAAGGTACAATGTACAGTCTCTACAGCACAGTGGTGGTGACCTGGCTTCATCTCTTTATAATTACTTGCCAAGTAGTAGGCTTTTCCCCCTGCACTTGTAATTTTACACATAACTTGACCTAATTTAATTTTTGGATCTTGGTGACGGTCTATTTTAAGAGCATTTGTTTATACATTAAGCAGAAGAAAGTGATTCTTGGAGAAGTCAGGTAACCATGTAGATCTGGAGAGGGGGATATGACTGGGGTGGCACACACAGGAGGTTCCTAAGGGTCCCAATGCTATGATTATTTCTCTGAGTGGCGGTTACTCAGACACCCAGCACAAATACCAGAGCCTCCTTCAGACTCCCTCCCAGAGTCTGAGGGATAAGGTTTGCAAGCCTTGGAGGCTGGGAAAGGTAGCCTGAACTCCCTTAGCCATAATAAATATTTTGTCCTCCACATTATTCTTTCAAGTATTTTGGTCATGGTGACAGAAAGCTGACAACACCTTCTCTTACGTTTTACGACCATAAAAACACCTCTCCTAAAAGAGAGATGCCAACCTTACTCTTGTGCATTTGATGGCCTATGGTTTCTAGGCCCAGGCTCCAGTTCCTCCATACCCCACATCAGGTATCCTCTCAAGGGTCATCATTAAAACTCACTTGATGTACAGGCACACTTTGACACAAGGAGATGTACACACTCAATTTTAAGGTTCAATCATGATTTGCCAGAGTTCTCTGTATTATGGGTTAGATAAAAGGTGTCCCCCCAAAGGTGATGTAAGTGACAATGCAAGAAAGTTCAGAGGTGAAATGATTGGGTTATTAGAGCCTAAACTTAATGCAACAACTGCTGATAGGGATAAATTGAGTGGTAACTATAGGAAGGTATGGGGTGCAGGCATGTCTTTGGGGTACATATTTTGTCCCCAATTTGGGGAACACTCTCTTTGTTCCCTGGTGCTATGTTCTGAGTTGCACTCCTCCACTACACCTTTCCACCACGATTCTCTGCCTCACCTTGGGCCCAAGCAGGAGAGTTGGCTGTCTACAGACTGAGACCTCCAAAACCATGAGTCCCAGATTAACTTTTCTGCCACTAAAATTGTTATTGTCACTTTTTTTAGTCACAGTGGCAAAACAGTTGACCAAAACACACATTAAAAACACCCAGCCTCTTGGGAATTGGAACTGCAGAACCCACGCTTGTCTCGGCTTACTCAAATACGAATGTGTCCCTGAGTCTCAGGCACACCCACCCTAACTATGCTTCTGTGACTGTGACATCAGAGTATGGAGTTCAGACACAAATCTCATGTGATCTCAGGATGCATGCTAGAAGATTAAGCTGGGACCCAGATTATCATGTCTAGAAAAATCTGTGCCGTGGAGGTGGTCAAACAGTATTTTGGAGGGAGACCATCCATGAATATGCACAGCTGTTATCCACATCTGCCCTAGAAACAAACTGATCCTTTTCAAACAGTAGTTATGGAGTTCACAGCATAGAAAAGGGCTGACACTGTGTATGACTTGGTGGATGTGGACATTCTGATTCTGCACCATCCATTCTAGCTGCAGGTGGGCAATTTCCCCCAGTTAAGCCAGAGACCAACTGTCCCCACCTCCAAACCAGAGACAGCCCAACATGATTCTCCATGTTCCCTGTGCTTTCAAATTGGTCTGTCACTTACTAGGATGTGACCTCTGCCTCCACTCCTCTACTGAAAGGAAGAAGGGAGAACTGACAGGATTTGGCAACTGAGCTTCAAAGGTGAGGGCTAAGCAGGAACTAAAATTGATGGGCAATTTCTAACTATGCTTTCCCTCTGTGGGGTGCTACCAGAAAGATAGTGAATCTAGAAAGAAGACTGGGTCTGGGACATGGGAATTGAGCTCAACTCTGCCCTCTAAATGCCCATGGAAAGAACTCACTCAGAAGAGAGCACCAGGAGAGAGCCACGGGAGAGATCAGGGATGCTCAGGACAGAAAAGGATACGAGGGTAAAAGCAGGATATGAAAACAGAGCAGGAATGGTAGGGGGCCAGTGGATGTGGAAGGGGGCCATTAGATTCTTCTGAAGGGCTATAGAAAGCAGGAATGTTTCCTCTGTGAACCCCAGAGAAAGGGAAGTTAGCAAAAAGCCCCAAGAGGGCCAGTGGGAAAAGGGAGATGATGCTTGGGCCCAGCCCACACAACCCAGGGCATCATGGTAAGCCTGAGCACAAGCTTCCTGGCTCAGATACACAAAGCTCCTGGCCCACACTACCCCCAGAGAGAGGTCCACCACAGAAAACCATGGATCCTTTTCTTAACCTGCACTAAAATCAGGCAGCTCCCAATCCATTCCTGATCCCCCCACCACGAGTACCTTCCCAGAGAGGAGGCAGAGCACAGGATGTCAGAGGTCTTTTAATTTGAAAGTGATGTGAACTGCGGGGGAATCAAGGACAAAAGCAAGGGCAGAGAAGAATCCCTGGTTAAAGAAAAAGCAGAGGGAATGAGCTTGGCTGCTTCTCCTGGGTTCCGGTCGTTTGCCTTGTACAAAGATGCTGAGTTCATTCTGTCAAGCTGAGCAGGGGCAGGACCTCCACTGGACCACGGACAGCCAAAGCCCTCCCAGCAAGCTGGGACTGTGGGCAATGGGCGTGCTGAACCTATCACTCACTCCCAAAGTCCTGGAACTTGTAATGGAGTGAGTGCATGATTGCTGAAAGAGACAGGCAGAACCCAGCACTTCAGACACTTGGATACAGGAGATTGCCCCCTGATGACACTTCCCCCATGCCTTGGGGGAAGCACCAGTCCTACAAACTGACCCCTCTCCAGTCCCAGTTAAAAGAGAATGACTCCCTCAACTACCACTGGAATTCAACATGGAAATATCTTCTATATGGGAACAAAATGTACCAGTAGTGCTTAAATACTGGGGCACAGCAGTAGCATCCAGAAACGTGTTAAAAATAAACAAGCAGGCAACAAAGCTCTGGGCAACAAACACCAAACAAACCACACCAACCAACTCTTAAAAAATAAAGGAGGTTTCTATAAAGGTCCTGAGAGAAGGAGACTTCTGGGACTCAAGGGCAGAATACATGGCGTTCACACAACGCACTGCTCTTTGTACACATTTGATGTCTGCCCCAGCAGTCAAGGCACAGAAGGCTCCTGGGCCAGCCACAGGCAGTCCCTGCTTGTGGTGCTGCCTGTATCTGAAGTCCCATCCCACCCCAGGCATCTGCACCACGAGACAACCTAGGTCTGCCTCTGCCCCAGTCTAGGGCTCCTCATACCTATTTGTTCTTTGATGATCTGTATTTCTTCCAGTAGTGCCGCACACTAGTCCAGCAGACAACAGAGAAGAAGAAATGAGAATAATATTCTGATCCCCTCCCTCTTCATTTTCCCACTCACCCCCCTCCCCACTGCCATCCTTATGTTCCCCATATCCCAAAGACCCATAGCAACATGGTCAGTTTCCATTTCCTCAAAGCCCTCCATCCAGCTAGGGCAGGCATTTCTAGGAGCCAGAGAAAGCATTACCCGAGGACAGTTCTGTTCTGCAAATAGTTGCCATGGCCCTTTTGGAACCAGGTGAGGCACAGGGGGAACTGGGAGAGGCACAGGTGGATCCTGGTTGTCTGAAAGAGAGCAGAAAATCCAGCCCACTGTCCAGTGGAAGTGGAAGGGCCCGGCTGGGTCTAAAGTGAGGCAGCAAGTCCCTCTGCAGGCAGCAAGTTGCACCTGCTCTCCCCCGAGGCTCCACCCTCTCTCAAGGCCAGTCTTCCCTGATCCACAGTGATAGCCCCAGGTGGCACTGTGCAGCCCTAGCACTGGGGCTCTGGGTTGGACACTGGCAGAGAGGCACTCACAGCCAGTTCCTGTGAGGAGCGCTGTGGCTCAACAGGACCCAAAAGAAAAGGCTGTATTCCTCTAAGAGTCTACTTCTAGAATTCTTTTGAACACTGCTACAAATTATCCCCGCCACATAAACCCCATGCAGAAAACAAGTGCCCAGGGAAAATTCTGATCACACGCTTTCTAGCAGAGTACTTCCTGCAGAGGCAAGGAAGCCTGGGAGCAAGGATGGGCCTCTGGAAGTGACAGAGCCTGCCCTTCTCTCTTGCAATCAAACCCACCCCACAACACTCACCAGAGGGGACAGGGCCTCTGGGCATGAGGCCTCCATGGAACAGATCAAAGGGCTGGGAGATTCCTGGAGGTTGGGGCACTCTGATGCTGGGATCACAACTTCCCAATTCTCCATAATTCCTGTATAGGCAAGGTTTTCCTGGCCTGTGTACTGGAAGCTAACACAGAAATTTTTCACTGAGTCAGAGAGTGAACCTGATGAGTATGATTATGTGTGCACAGGGGCTGGGGTGAGGTGGGGAACAATGGTGAAGTCCCAAGCTTGGCTCATCTCATCAGCACTGTCTCGCTCACTCAGCCCTATGCCTGAAGAAAGGGCGGAGTCATGCAGAAGCTCCGGCAGCGGCTGGGGAGGGATATTGAGAAAGCTCAGGACCCAAGGTAGAAGAACTGGGAAGGAGGAATCGGGAGGCAAATGGAACTGAACACCCACACTGCACAGCCCAAACTGGATAGGGCCAACTGACCATGTATTTGATGTCCCGCCCTGCTTTCCATCCCAGCCTCTGTCAGGGAAGGAAGCAGGAAAGGCACAGAATATAGCCAACAAACCTGCCTCTACTTTGTAGTACAACCCCCAATTTGGCATCTCAGTGGCTGTGGGTTCCCAAGGACATCCCTGGCTAAGCAGCAGCAGGAGCATGGACAAAGAAATAGGGGCTAGGAGAAGGAGGAGGGCAAACTCACTTGGGCCTGTGTGACTGCAACTCTATTTGCATCATCATCTTCATTGGCTTCAGGCTGGAACTCCCAAGTTGTCTGTGGCATATCTGGTATATATCTCCTTTTGCGGCCACTGTGCATGGGCCATTGGGGTTCCAAGGGCAGCAAACAAAATCTCTTGGCTCTCCCAACACTGGAGACTGGGGGGAAGGTGACTGCTTCCAGGGGCTCTTCCCTGAGTCTCTGCCCCCATGAAGGTAAGGTTCTATCCATGGTAACCTTTGAGCGACTCCCAAAGGATTTCATCTCCTGGATGGTCTTAATCCTAGGAGTTGCCCTGGGCAGGCTGCCTGCGGCAGCAGCACTTGCAGCTCCTGGGTAGCTGGGCCTGCTGCCTCCCTTGCCCCAAAGCAGGCTTTGCATTTTGTTGCAGGCGCTGGCTTCCAGCTCTGTGAAGGCCTGCCTGTTCATGGCTGGGGTGAGTCTGGGGGAAGTGGTTGTCGGCAGAGAGCCCGGCATGTTAAGGAAATTCTCTGTGCTGTGGACACTCGTGCTTCTAGCTGGGTCTCCGGGCTCCCTGGGGCTGCAGGACCTGGCCTGGCCTCCTCCTCTGGGGCAAATGCTCACCCTCCTCAGCTGTATCTCACTGAGCTCATCTGAAGACTCGGGGTTGGAAGAGGGCTGCTGGGCATCCGCACTGCCCATCCTCCTGCTTTTGGTGCCTGTTTGGGGCTTGCCCCACACCAGGCCCGCCCTAGGCCCACTGGGATGTTGAAGTCGGGCAGCAGAGCCCTGCGTTGTTTTGAATGCATTTGGGCTCAGGGCGCCTCTCCTGCTGGGGCAAGCCTCTGCGTTAGCCCAAATGCCGGACAGTTCAGTGATCCAGCTTTCCTGGGATCGGTATCTTCTGCTGCTCTGGACTTCCTGGATAGTCAGCTGTTTCATGATGTCTGCAGACTTCACAGGGAGGTGGGGCACAAAGTCAAGAGCATACCCCTCCTTGTGTGCTGGAGAGCCAGGACTCGCTTCACAGTCCCAGTGCACAGATCCTCCTGACTGCGTGTCCTCCTCCTCCTTCAGGAGCTCACATCCCTGGACTGGGAGTCCTCGCTTACCCTCTGGGTTCCAAGGTGACCAGAACTCAAGGCCGAGGCCCAGTTCCTGTGGAGTTCCAGGACCTGCATTGCAGACACCGGTGGGCTTCCCTCTCTCCGAGTAAAGATTGTGTCCTGGAAGGGAGGCCTCAGCAGTGGACCCCATTTTACCACGCCTGGTGGAGGGGAGACGTCCGCCCCTGTTAGAGCGCAAGCGCTTAGACCTTCGGAACGCCATCGCCACAGGTGAAACAAGGGCCCAGCAAACCCTGAGGGCCTTCCTGTGCCTGTTATGACTGCCTCGCAGCCTTCTGGTTGGTTAGCCCTAGCCAACCCCTGTGCCCCTTATTGGGTCCACCCTCCGGGTCCTTCCTAATAAACGTGAGAGCGCTGAGATTGCCACAAAGCCCACAGTTCTACTGGCTCTGGAAAGGTCCTTTCCAGCAGTAGAGTCTGGTTCTCGGTGCACTGCAACTACTGCTTCCTGTTCTGCCACCTGTGGCAGGGAGCTTTCCTATGAGACCACTGCCTCTGAGCCTCGGTTTCCAATCTGTATTAATAATATTACCTGGCTCAGGGGCCAATGAGGATTCAAAGTAATTGTGGATGTGAAGCATAAAGTACAGAAAGGATTAGCAAATCCCTGTTCCCGCAAGACCTCCAGCTCAATAGAATGTGGGCAAGGAGGTCCATAGTCAGTGATCTGTTGTCCTTGTACTTTTTCCCCAAAAGGGCAAGAGAATGGGAAGTTTGGATGGGCAATCCCCAGAGGATCATTCAGAACTGCTGGGGGACAGTAGGCATTCAAAGCAGCATGTAAAGTGTTCCCTAGGCACTTCGTTGGCAGTCTGCTGTCTGCCCTCCTCTGGCAGATCCTATGGGATTCCCACAGTGAGTTCATGCAAAGTAGTGATAATCCCTAGAATCAGGAAACATCCCAGGAGATGCTGAACATCACTGATCTTGAAGATACAAAGTAAATCAAAAAATCAATGTTCACATACCAGGTTTACTTCAACAAAAGAACTACCATTCCATGGTGGAAGCCTTTGGGAACAAAACGATGTTTTTTACATCCCCTGGGGTGCAGGTGGAGCACAGCCATTGGGGAGAGTGATTTGACAGAATGAGCAGAATGCAAATCCTAGAAATTTCACTGTGTGCCGGCACTCTTCTAAGCACTGTAGATAAATATTAACTCATCCTTGCAACAGTCCTAGGTTTAGGTCACTCCTGTTGCTGCCATTCTAAGGCAAGAAAATAGAGAAGTCCAGCAAGGGCTGAGCACATCATCTGCAGAAAAGCTAGTATGTGTAGTGCACAAAGACACACAAGGAATCCAGTGAAGGAAATAGTGTGGGAATGCTCTGGATTCCCACTGCTCAGGGGATGCAGGAATGCACTGTGAACTATGCATCCAGGAGATGAGAATGAGCAAGTCCAGACACACAAGCCTCTCTTAATATATTCAAAAAACAATCTACGTGCTGCATATGCTAAGTTGTAGAACAGTGCATGGATTTAGGTACACATTCATAAATTTGAAAACCCCAAACAGTCCTCGGTATCCTGTGAGAACACCAACAAAGTACGCATTGAGGGGCCAGAATGGACACAAAAGAAAGCCCTACCAGTGGTGGTGGGGTGCAAATTTTCCATCATATGTTCCTCCATTGATTTCTGGAAGGCCCTAGAATGCTAGAATTTTCCTCTCTTGCCACACAGCAGCACTCAATTAATTTCACACCTGCCTGCCTCAAATTCCCACTCACATTCACCTGTCTTTGCTTGCCTCACCCTCGTATATCCTATTCTGACTGATCTCCAATGAGGCCTGGAGAGTGAGAAAGCCTCCTCACTGGCAGATGTCAGAGGCCTGATGTCTCCGGATCTACACCTGAGATGGCTGCCTGGCTGGGGAAGGTTCCACCTCAGGGTCGACTGGGTCTTCTGCATGTCTGCAGTCACCCATTCAGTTCTACTCGCACAATTGCTGTTGTATCTGGAAAGCCCCCAATCCCACTCCCCAGAATAACATAGGAAGACTAGCTGGACTATTCAAAGGATGCCAGCAGGGACTACAAAAGGTCCTGCCAAATGATCTGTCTCCAGCACGTGTCTTGAAACACTAATTAATATTTTAAACTAAAAGCATAGCAAAAGATAAGTGAGTAACAGGAAGGAAACAGGGAGGAATGAAGAGAGGGAAACTGAAGTACTTACCACCAAATTAGAGTCATTTATAACCCATGATTTTAGAATTATGTCAAAATGAATACTAATTAGCATATAAATGGAAAGCCTGTCATTTTGATTCTTAATCACTTATGTGTGCTTCATCTTTATAATTTTCAAACTTTTATACCATAAAATTATTGTCCAGTAAAATTAACTTGCTTCAAATTTCAGTACCAAGACTTTTAACACATGGATAGGTTCTTGTAGTAACCACCACGATGAAGACTCACAGCGCTTCCACCATCACAAAAGTCTCCCTCATTCTGACCCTGCATCTTCAAACCATCTCACTTAGTCGGATGCTCTGACAACCAGTGATCTGCTGTCTATCCCTGTAATTTTTCCTGTTGAGAATGCTCTACAAACATAAGTATACAGTATGTCACCTTTGTGTACAACCTTCTCTCCCTGAGCAATAAAGCCCTTGCAATTCACCCTGTTATTGAATGTATCACTAGTTTCTTCCTTTATATTGTTAAATAGTGTCCTGTTGTAGGGATACATGGCATTTATTTCTTCATCTGGTGATTGCTTTTGGTTTTCTTGTGATTATGAATAAAGTTCCCGCCAACATTCATGAGCAAGTTTTTGTATGAAGAGGTGTCTTGGTCAAGCCTTGAGGAGTGAGACTGCTATGACAAAATGTGTGTTAAATTTATAAGAAGTTGCAGGTGTTTTCCAGAGAGGATGTACCGTTTGATTCTCTCCATCAAAATATGTGAGTTCCTGTTTTTTATATTCAACATAATCATCACGTGGTACTGAGAGTACAATTTTATTTTAGTCCTTCCAATAGTAGTACAGTGATATCACAATGTGGTTTTAGTTTGCATTTTCCTAGTGGAAATTATGTTGAATATCTCTCTCTCTCTCTCTCTCTCTCTCTCTCTTTGGTACCAGAAATTGAACTCAGGGTCACTCAAACCAGTGATTCACATCTCCAGCCCTATTTTGCATTTCTTTTAGAGACAGGGTCTCACTGAATTGCTTAGCAACAGGCTGTTGCTGAGGCTGACTTTGAACTCGCAATCCTTCTGCCTCAGCATCCAGAGCCACTGGAATTAGAGGCACATGCTGCCGCTACTGGCTCAAATACCTTTTAATGTGCTTATTTACCATCAGTATATCCTCTTTGTTGATGATCTAATAAATGTCCTTGCTCAATATTTTATTGTGTAGCTTTTTTTTCTCATTGAAGAACTGGAAAGTTCTTTATATATTCTACATATTCTGGGTATAGTTTTTATTTATACATATCTTCCCCCATTTTGTGTTTATCTTTCCATTGTCTTAGCAGAGTCTCTCTGAGAGAAACAGTTTTTAATTTAGTGGAAATCCAATTTAATAATTTTTCTTAGAGTTTGTACAGAACAGTTACTATTTCTACAACTTCACCTAAACTCAAGCCACAATAACCTTTCTCCTATATTTTATTCTTAAAATGTCTATATTCTTACCTTCTGCATTTTTACCAATGATACATTATAAGTCACAGTTTTGTAGTTTTTCTGAAGTTCAATGCTTTCCTTCCTCTGTTTTTTTCTTCTTTCTTTTTGAATATATGGATACCCAAATATTGTGCTGCCATTTAGGAAAGACTTTACTTTCTGCATTGAATTTATTTGTCAACATTTCAAAACCTCAACAGAGAAGCTGGTTGCAGTGGGTCATACCTGTAATCCCAACGGCTAGGGAGGATGAAGCACGAGGATTACAAGTTCAAAGCCAGTCATAGTGAGGCCATATGCAGCTTATTGATATCCTGTCTCAAAATAAGAAAAAAAAAAGAAGGGCAGGAGATGTGGCTTAGTGGTCAGGCACCTCTTGGTTCAAAGACCGGTACCAAAACCAAAACAAAGCAAAAAAATCTAAGCTGGCATAAGCAAATCAGCGTTATTGGTGAAGCAGATAGTTCTGAGGAACTACAGAGAAACATCGGAAATCAAGGGAAAATGATCACAATCATCCTTCTAACAAATCTAGAAAAAAATGATCACAATCATCATTCTCAGAAATCTAGAAAATGGTCGACGTTTACAGCAACTAAGCCAATGCAGAACCAAGACAGAGGCAGGTTTAAAATGGTTGGAAACAATAGTGGTTTTCTCCCTTATCCTTGCTCTGTGCCCCTTCCTAGCTCAGTGGCGGCCCTGTATACTGCCATCCACATCCTTGGTGTGAGACTCTGGTCTCTGGTTCCCAAGAGAGCAGACTAGACACATCTTGAAGAATTATATTTGTCCTTTCTTGTCTGTCTAGGGCCAGCCGAAGAACCAGTGCATCTTACTCAGAACTCACCCAGGGCAGGAGAGCAGGCAAATAATTCTTGAAAACAATAAAAGGCAGGCTAACTGCCACCATTCCCAGGAAAAGATTTATGTTTGAGGTAGTCAAGACTGCTGAAACTTTAGGATGGGAAAGAGTGAATTTAGGGCACTTCAAACACCCGTGATTACTGGGGATCTCAGAAAACCACTTGCATGTGCAGGGCAAGTCGTGTGCATAGCAAAGTCCTGAAAAGACCCTAAGGTTTCACCTCTGACTGATATCTGGCCTCAGTGCATGTGGAAAGCATAAGGCCCAGGTAGAGGTGAAAATGACCAAGTTAAGCATTGAAGGAGTGCCACAGCACAGTCGCCATGTGCAGAGACTGGAAAAGGCTTTAATTTCTTTTGTTATTTCTTCTTCTTTCCCCTCCTCCTTCTCCTCTTCCTCTTCCCTCTCTGCCTCCCTGTCTATTTGTAAGCTTCAGATGATTTGTAGGTGGGCTTTCCTTTCTTTTAGATCTGGTATAGCTTGGAGTCCGGACTGCAAACCAAAAGATGGCAGAGATAATCCTGCCAACCTTCTTGGCAGGTCTTGTATTCTACGTTTTGTCCAACCATTGTTCTAGTATATGGAAGCTCTGCCCATGTTCACAAACTTTCAGCTGCCTCTTTTGCAATTATATATCAGACATCCCTAGAATAAAGCCATATCCAAACATGGGATTCAGGTTTCTGAGAATCCTGTGTATATACTGATATACACATAGGGAAGACCACATGCAGACAGGAGATGAGGGTGCTCTTTGCTACAGGCATTTTTGACAACAATTCTGGGAACCCATGAAAGGGGAAGGAGAGTGTCCTCAGTCAATGATGCTGGGAAACTGGCTCTTCATGTGTGGGAGAATTAAATTCAACCTTTACCTCACACTGTATGGAAAATTAACCGAAAATGGATGAAGGACTTAAATCTAAGAAACCAAACTATAAAACTAAAGTAGCTACGGGGTGTGGGAATCTCCATGGCAGTAGTTCATGAAAGGAAAATTTTCATAGGACCTCAAAAGCATGGGCAACAAAAACAGAAATGGACTGAGAGTACCTCAAATTAAAAAGCTTTTGTACACCCAAGGAAACAATAAACAAGGTAAAGAGACAACTTATGGAAAAAAAGGAACACTAATTACATCTGATAAGGGGCTAACAGCCAGTGTATATGTGGAACTCAAACATATCAAAATAAAGAAAATGACCTGACTAAGAAGAATGGAGAAAGGATTTGAATAGAAATTTCTTCAAAGACCATTTATGGTGACCAGCAGGTATATGAAAAAAATGCTCAGTGGCATCCCTCATCAGGAACATGCAAAATGAAATCACAATAGAATATCCCCTCCTACCTAGTAGAAGGCTCTTATGAAACAGATGAAAGAGCTGGGTACAGTGGCACATGCCTTTAATCCCAGCTGCTTGGGGTGGGGGGGGGGCTGAGGGAGGAGGATGACAAGTTCAAGGCCAGCCCAGGCAACTTAATGGGACCAGGTCTCCAAATGCAGTTTTACAAAAGAGCTGGGGATGTAGCTAAGTGTTACAGTGCTTGCCTACCATGCATGAGTCCTTGGGTTCAATTACACGTCCAAAAAAAAAAAAAAAAAGAAAGAAAGAAAAAGGAGGAGAAGAAGACAGAGAAGTAGAGGAGGAGAAGTACTATGATGACAAAAATCAAAAGATTCCAAATGTTGACAGGACATGGAGAAAAGGGATCCTTGATACTCTTGGTGAGAATGTAAGTAACACAGAAATCATGGAATACATTGTATAGGGCCTTAATCAACTCATATCTAAAAGACCACATGATTCAGCAAACCCACTACTAGGTGTAAACCAAAAGGAAATTAAATCAGTATGTCAAAGGGACACCTGCACATCCCTGTTCATCGCAGTACCACTCACAACAGTCAACACATGGAATCAAGTTATGTGCCCGTCAATGGATAAATGGACAAAGAAAACCTGTATACATGTGCAGGATAGAATATTATTCAGCATTTAAAAGGGAATCCCTGGCACTTGTGAGAGCCTGTCTGAACCTGGAGGATATCATGTTAATTCAAAGAAGCCTGGCACAGGAAGGCAAATACTCACTATCTCAGTTATGTGTGGAATTTGAATCTAGTGAAAAAAAGAGAGCAGAAGAGTGGTACCAGGGGCTGGGACAGGAGGGAGTATTGGGAGATGTTGGTCAAATAATACAAAATTTCAGTTAGGGGTAATAAGTTGGAGAGTTCTATTGTGTAATATATTGACAACATTTAATAAAAATCTATTGTACACTTCAAAATCTCTATGGGAATGTATTTTAAGAATTCTTTCCATGAAAAGGTAGAACTGTGAGATTATGTATATGTTATCAGCTCAGTTTTGGTACTCCACAAACTATAATGTTTGAAAAATCACATTTTCTACCATAATAGTACAATTTTATGTTTCTATTGAATTATATAACCATACAGTGGGAAAGGAGTAAATAGAATAAAATAAAATGAATTCCACAATAAAACTGGGGTGATGTTGGTGAAGACATATATGAATTAAAACCCATATAAGCTATTGGTGGCAACTTGAAATGGCACAAATAAGGGTAAAAAAAGGAAACCTGTAGTGGATCCTCAGAGAGGAAGACATTGTATTTGAAATGTGTTGGTCAAAAGAGGACAAATTATATGTGACTGCACTTATATGAAGTGTCTGAAAGAGGGAAATCATGAACACACGGAAAGTGGCATACTGGATTTCAGAGGTTGGAGGCACAAGAAAGTGAGAGTTGTTGTTTAATGGACTTATGTTTTAGTTTTGTAAATAAGAAGTTCAGGAGACTGGTCACACAGTCACATGAATAAATTAAAATACTGAACTGATCAAGAAAAATGATTAAGATGACAAATTTTAAGTTATGTTACTCTTACCACAATTAAATAAAAACTGGTGTGATTTCTGTCTCCAGAGTGGACCCTGAAAAAGAAGCCATTGATACCACGATGACTCCCATATCCATATTTTTTCTCACGTCCAGAGTCAGATCTCTACCAACTCAACACCGCCACATGGAATTCAGATAGACAACCCAAATTCACATGTTCAGAGGTGAAGTCTTCATGTGGAATGCAAGAAGCAAACAATGTGGACATGATCTGTGATGCCACTTCTACAAAGTAAATAACAGGCAACACCAAACTATGTCATTATGGTGTACACATGAGATATGAATGCCATGAAGAACAGTGAACAAAGAATGATCACACAAGAAAGGATGTGTGTCTTTTCCTGGAGGGGTAAGAGAGATGAGATCACACAAGGACACCCCAGGAGTATACAGGGATCCTGGGAGTGCTCGCTTCTATGACCAGGGACTGTGTGATTCTGTATCGGTGTCCTTGAAATTTATTCACTAAACGTGTACATATGTGTCACAGTTCTCCACCTGCATATTTTGCAAAAATAGAGGGTGTTGTTTAGAACAATAATACACCTTTGTATTTAAATAATTCTCACAACCCACCAAACCTGGATGTGATTGATATGTTTTCTCTCCGTGCAGCACCACAGCAGGAAATTGGTTCCTTCACAATGGAATGAGCTGGAACATCATGCTGACCACATGTTCAGCATGTGGTCACCAGCCAAGGGACAAGGTGAAACCCAGAATCTCATGATCAGGGGGGTTTGGTAGAGGGGTGGGCTCAGCTGGTCTGGGGTAGGACTCTAGGCCAGGAGTGGCCAGAACTGGTGGGCACTGGGCCCTGGGACCCATGGTCACATGAGAAGTAGTCATTCTCCCAGGGGCTGGGTATCAGCCCAGGGATCCTGTGGGCACAGGAGGGAGTATGCAATGGTGCTCCATGAGGCCTGGGTCCCAGAAGCTCTAACCATGAGTTCCCTCTGCACCTGGTGGAGTTTGAGCTTGACAGCGGCTCTTCGTAGAAGCGAAGAAGTTTTCACAAATTGAGCATGTTACTCACATGCAATGATCACTATGAGGTGGATTGGCTTCCACTGTCATATGTCCCCACCATGATGTGCTTCTTTACCACAGACCCAGAAGCAACTGGGCCAAATGCCCATAATGCCTAACCTGAATTTAAACAGGAGGGAGCCATCAGACATGAGTGCTTGCTGCAAAACAACTGCACTCAGTCTTCCAAAATCTCACTGACATGAAAGTCAAAGGATCTGGGGTCATGTTCTAGTTTAAAGAGACTAAAGAATTTGAAAGACAAATGAATTGCATGAGCCTGTGATTGGAAAGAGGGGTTTTAGAAGCAACACTGATATTGGGGCAATCAGAAAATATTTCATGGAGACCTATACTAGAAGTCAATATCACCTCAAGGTTAAACTTTCTCAGTGTGTTAATTCCACTAAGGTTTTGTATGAGACAATTCTGAGAAATATGGTGACATATTCAGAGATGGTGTATCATAATGTCTTCAAGTAACACAAACGATTTGGTATATTGGTTAAAAAGCACACACTCGCATAGGCTCAGTGGTATTCGCCAATAGTCTCAGCTACTTAGGAGGCTGAGGCAGGAGGCCAGCTGGAGCCCAGGAGTTCAGGACCAGGATGGGAAATGCAGCAAGACTCCACCCATTGAAAATGTAAAATGAGGTCAGGCTCCATGGCGCATGCCTGTAATCCCAGCGGCTCGGGAGGCTGAGAAAAGATCACTTGTTCCAAGCCGGCCTCAGCTATTTAGCAAGGTCCTAAGCAACTTAGCAAATCCCTGTGTCAAAAATAAAAAAGGGCTGGGGATGTGCTCACTAGCAAAACACTTCTGGGTTCAATCCCTGCCAGAAACAATGAATAAATGAAATTTAATGGGATAAAATTCAAAATACTCAAAAACCCAAAACCCGTGACACGATGAAACTAATGGGATATAGTGTTAACAACTGGCGAGTCCAGATGAAGGATATATATGGGGCCTCCTCGCTCTTTGCTTGCAATTCCTCTGTAGGTCAGAAGCTTTAAAAAAAGAAAAGCTGGGACAGGAAATGGCAGGTGGGCGTTGGTACTGCACCTACGATGCCACCCCACAGTCTGAACTGGCTTGCCAAGAGCCAATATAACCAGAGATCCACGGCAGTGCTGTTGTTGAGGGCCTGGAGGGATGCCCCAGAAAGGGGCGTGCTGATTGGCTGGGGGAGGACCAATGAGAAGGCAGCCATGTGGGCACCCAAGGCACGGGAAGCCAGGCTGTGTTTGAGAGGATCTCCTGCCTTGTCTGTGGTGATGGAGTTCTGAAAGCACTAGCTGCTCTTGCTGTGACTCTGGTGACTCTCTCCCCTCAAACCTTGGTGCTGGGACCAGTGACATGAGCTCCACTGATGCGGCTTCAGTTCACGGAGACAGTTTTGGAACAGGCAGTGAGAAGCTCCTAGGTGTCCGTAGGTGTCTGTCTTGTAGATGCTACAGACATATGGGGAAGGCCCTGGGCCCAGTTTGCCTCAAATTGGGACCATTGTGAAGTGGGGAGGGCAAGAGCCTCCTTTCAGACACCGAGGGCTATGAGTTCGACTTGGAGGCCCAGTGGGAGGAGATAGAGGGAGGAGGGGTGCTGCTTCTAGGCTGGGAAGGCAAGCCTGGATTCCAGGTTCATGAGAAAGGGAATGATATGGACTTTGTGCCCCTCCCTGTGGAGCCTGTGGATATCCTGCACCCGCTCACCTGCTTGGAGCCCCGGCATGCCCACAGACACCCATGCCCTGAATTCTTTGCCTCCAAATTCTATGCCCATTGGGTGGAAGGAGAGGCAGATCCCAGCGGGGAGATAGATGCACACTGACCTCGAGGAAATTGGAAGTGCAGCAGACCTCTGTTGGCCTCTGAACCACCCCAGTGGGCCTGAGGGGGAATGGGTTGGGAAACCCAAGAGGGGCACCAAAAGTAGGATGATGGGCAGTGGGGAAGCCCAGCGGCCCTCTTCTGTCCTGAGTCTTCAAATGAGTTCAGTGAGATACAGTTGATGAGGGTGAGCATCTGCCCCCAAGGAGGAGGCCAGGCCTGGTCCAGCAGCCCCAGGGAATCAGGAGACAAGGACACACTCAGGTGTCTATGCCAGGGGGAATTTCATTCACATGTCGGGCCCTCTGAACACCTCTGCTCCCCGTGGACTCACCTCACCATGGAAAGGCAGGCCTTCGGAGACCTGGGAGCCTGTTCCTCCAAGAAAATGGAAAGCATATTCTGGGTCAAAGGAGGGAGCAGGCCCAGCAATGCAGGAGGTCCACCAGATACTGCAGGGGGCATACCCAGAGCCTTGCTCAAAGGCCTGCTACCGCCACTCCTTGGAAGGACATCCAGGAGAAGAAATCACTAGGGGGTGACTCAGAAGTTACTCTGGGATGGACCTTCCCTCCAAGGGAGTAAGAAACACAAGGCAGCTCTCCTGGAACCAACCACTTTCCCCCCAATCTCATGGGGTCCACTGCTTGGGAGTTCCAAAAGATATCCCTTGGAACCATTGGGACCCAAATATTCCAAGCACAGTGGCACTGGGGACAGATCTGGACCTAAGGATACATGGGAATCCAGCCAGTGGCCCATGATGATAATGGACCAAATAGAGATGCAGTCCCACAGGCCCAAGTGAGTAGGCCTTCATCATCTTCCTCCTCTCATTGCTCCCTCCTCCTCCGCTGGCCTACACTTGCTTGCCCTTGTTCCCTCTGCCCCTTGCTCAGGGGATGTCTTTGGGAGTCCACTGCCATTGGAATGTCAACTAGGGGTCTCTGTAGACAGGGAAGACATCAAGAATGTACCTGGTACGTGCTGGTCCCTGCTAATCACATTTTGTGCATTTCCTGCCTGCTGCCTTGAGGGACTGGGAAGGAAAGAGGGTGTGGAGGCTAACTTGGTCAGATGATGACCAGTTACAGTTTGGGCTTCACATCTTGGGTGTTAGTCTCATCTGCATCCTGATTCCTCCCTCCAGCTCTTCCCCGGGGGGGGGGGCTGACCATTCTCAGTGTGCCCCCCACACTCCCACCTACCATGCTTCTGCCTCACTCAGCTCTACCTCCTTGCTTGGAGCTGATTGAGAGAGACCTTGCCAACGAGATGAACGTTGGAATCCCTCCATTGTTCCCCACCTCATCTAGCTCCTGTGCACACAGGATCATACTCAATAGGCACATCCACTTGGCCGAGTCAGAAATTTCTGCATGAGCTTCCAGCACACAAGCCAGGACTCCTTGTCTGGGCACGCATCATGGAGAATTCAGCATCGGTGACCCCAACACCAGAGTCTCTCAACCTCCAGAAAGCTATCAGCCCAAGGACTTGAGCCTGGGAGGCCTCAGTTGCAGAGGCCCAGCCCCCCTCTGGTGAGTCTTGTGGGTTTGGTAGCAGTGGAGAAGTGCAGAATTTGGAAACCTCTGGCTCTGTCGGTTCTGTGGACCCAGGCTTGGTCCCAGGGTTTCCTGCTTTGCCCAGACAGTTCTCATATAAGAAACTGGGCATGATCCTAGCAGCTTGGGAGGCTGAGGCAGAAGGATCCTGAGTTCAAAGCCAGCTTCAGCAACCCAGTAAGACCCTAACCAAAGCATGTCTCTAAATAAAACACAAAAAGGGGCTGGGGATGTGGCTCAGTGGTTAAGTGCCCCTGAGTTTAATCCCTGGTACCAACAACAACAACAACAACAACAACAACAAAGCAGAAAGAAAGAAAAAGAGAGAAGAAAAAAAAAAGAAACTGGGTGTGGTCAAGCAAGAGTGGCTTTACGCAATTTGGGACCCTGTGTGGGTTTCATGTGGTGTGGGTGATTTGCAGCAGTGCCCCAAACACCAGCTCCACAAGTCGACTTTTGGCAGAATTGAGCCTTTCAATTGGATCCTGTTCAGCCACATGGCTCCTCCACAGCCTGGTTGTGGGTGGAGCCCTGCTGGTGTCCAACCCAGAGCCACAGTGCTAGGGGGCCACAGTGACAGCTGGGGCCAAAATTGGGCAGCAGGGAAGACAGGCCCAGAGAGGGGGTGGAGCTGCAGGTCAGAGCAGGTGCAATCTGCTGCCCACAGAGGGAGATGCTGCCTCACTTGAGACCCAGCCAGGCCCTTTCCATTTCCCAGGGAGGGCAAGGGAGCTGGATTTGGTGTTCTCTTTCAGGAGACCAGGAACCTCCTGTGCATCCCCTGGTTCCCAAAAGGCGGCAGCAGCCACCTGGAGCACAGGGTTGTTTCCTGGTACTTCTTTCTCTAGCCCCTAGAAATGCCCACCAAGCTAGAGGGTGTGCTCCCTGCCCGGGATGAGCTGACTTAAGTGCCCCCTCCCATCCCACACCATAGGGATGAGAGGGTGGAGGGAGGCCTCCTCCTTTCCTCTATGGATTCCAGGTTGTGCTGCAGCTGGGCTTTTGGATATGGGGAATGTGAGAGGTGGGGGTGAGCAGGAGGATGAGGAGAGAGGAGACCAGAATCCCATTCTCATTTCTCTTTGGTGTCTGCTGGCTTAGTGTGTGGCGCCACAGAAAGAAAGAAGAGACCTCAAAGAGCAGCTAGGCATGAGGACTCCCAGGTGGGGCAGGGGCGTGACAGAGGGAGACCTTGGTGTCTCTGAGTGGATGAGCCTGTGGTGGGCTGGGCCTGCAGATACAGGCAGCACCACAAACATGGACTTTCTTGCAGCTGGCCTGGGAGTCCTCTGGGTGTTGACTGCTGAGGCTGTGTACAAAGAGCCGTGCATCAGGTGAACTCCATGTACTCTGCCATTGAGTCCCAGATGACTCCTTTACTCAAGACCTTTGCTTTTCCTTTAAGGGTCGGTTTCTGTGTTTTCTTTGAGTTTTTACTTACTTGTTGGATTGAACTCGTTTCTGTGTGTTTCCACCGTGCCCCAGTGTTTGAGCACTATTGGTACAGGTTTTTCCTCTTACAGAAACCATGTGGATGCGAGAGTCATTCCCAGGGCTGCTTGGGTGGGGCCTGGAGGGAAGTCAGGTTCCCAGGCTGGTGGATCCCTACCTGGAAGTGTGAAAGTGAGGTCGGGGGACAGTGCCCTGTGGTCCATATTTTAAAAGTACTCAAGCCTGCAAGGGTGGGGGCCATGAAAATTGCCAAAAGCAAGGGCTGTCAGTACTTGTACAGACAAGAGTTTGCTGGGTCTCCCTCTTTCACCTTTACTCCTGCCATGGGACACTCCGCCTACCCCAGCTGTGGAACCAGCAGGCAGGTGGTGGGATGTTTCATTTCTCCTGCTATACTGCTGTCCCATTTTACAAGTTTTTAATTTCTCTACTGTTGAATTCCAGTGTCCTCCCATGGTCACTTACCTCAACATGCCCCTGTTCACCTGTTGCCTTGGTTCTTTGTGGAGGAGCAGGTGAGTGCTAGGTACCTCTATTCAGACATCTTGCCTGCCTCGGTAGCATTTTCTTTTCTTTTCTTTTTTAGTGCCAGGGATTGAACCCAGGGCTGCTTTATCACTGAGCTACACCCCAAGCCCTTTTAACTTTTTATTTTGAGACAGGGTCTCCCTAAGTTGCTTAGGGCCTTGCTGAATTGCTGAGGCTGGCTTTGAACTTGTGATTATCCTGCCTCAGCCTCCCAAGCCACTGGGATTACAGGTGCCTGACCTCAGAAGCATTATTCTATACTAATTACAGATTTGTTGAGAAAGAAATCATGGAAGCATTTGAATTGCATATTGAAGAACACACAAAAAAATTGGAAGACCTCCCATGTTCCTGGATTGGAAGAAATAATATTGTCAAAATGTTCATAGTAAGCCACAAACAGTGAGGCGCACCTGTAGGTATTCAGAAGGCTGAGGCAGGAGGAAAGTGAATTTGAGGCCAGCCTGGGCAACATAGAGAGGCTGTGTGGAAGGAAGGAAGGAAGGAAGGAAGGAAGGAAGGAAGGAAGGAAGGAAGAAAATTGTCCACAGAAGTGATTTGCAAATTCAGTGCAATCCTCATCAAAATACCAGTGACACCTTCAAAGAAACAGAGAAAACAATCCTAAACTTCACATGGAAGCACAAAAGACCCTGAATAGCCAATGCAATATCGAGCAACAAGAACAATCACAAGTGTGATGCCTCCTCATACTACTTGATCTCAAGACATATTACATGAGTGTATTTACAAGACAGCCAAAATCCATAATATGCAGCCAACTGACTCTCAACAAAAACACCCAAAACGTACATTCGAGAACGGGCAGCTTTTTCAATAAATGGTGTTAAGAAAACTGGATATCCATGTGCAGACGATTGATTCTTGACCTCTGTCTCTCATCCTGTACAAAAACCAACACAAAATGGATCAAAGATTTTAACATAAGACCTAAAACTCCAAAACTTCTAGCAGAAAACCCAGGGGAAATACTTCAAGACATCGGTACACTCGATGATTTTCTGGATAGGATCCCCAAAGCACTGAAAAGTAAATCAAAACTAGACAAAAGGAATTACATGAAGCTAAAACGTTCCTGCATGGCAAAGGAAGCAGTCCACAGAGTGGTGACACAACCAAAAGTGTGGGAGAGAATATTTTATTTTCAAACAGTACATCTGATGAGATGGTACTTTGGGGCTGATATCTGGAATGTACAAGGAATATAAGAAAACTCACAAGCAACAACAAAAATAACCAAACTGAAAAATAGCCGATAGACCTAAAAAGACATTTTACAAAAGAAGGCACACAAGCAGCCAGCAGGCATATGAAAAAATGCTCCACATCACTAATCATCAGGGAAATGCAAATCAGAACCACAGTGAGATACCACCTCAGCCCAGTAAGAATGGATATTATGAAAAAGACTGACTGACGCTCACAAGTGCCTGCGAGGATGTGGTGGAAAAGGAACTCTCATATGCTCTTGATGGGAATGTAAATCACCACAGCCATTATGGAGAACTGTACTGAAGTTCCTTTAAAAACTAAAAACTAGAATAAGTGTTGCGAAGATGGCCGCTGCGTACGGGGGTTGCTGAAGTGCTGAGCCTGGTGCTCAGAGCAGCGGCTTTAATCGAGACTTCGCGCAGCTTGTTAGAGCTCCTTTCACCATTAATCTGTAGTGGACCACCCGGCCAAGCAGCAGAAAAAACAAAGAGATTGAAAAAGAGACGCTTGGCTCCCGGACGCTTTCCTGCTCAGAGCCGCGGGCGCTTTGCGCCCATCTGCTTCCTCTTTCACTTCGCTCCCGGCAGAGAAGCTGAATGGGTAATCAGCAGTGGACTGTAAGTACCTGAGGCAAAGAAAGCTCAGTACACCCCGCCCTTTTTTTTTTTTTTGAATATTGTCTATACAGGGAGAGTTAGTGGATTGGAATTGTTGGCGGGGCTGTGGTTTCGGGGCCGAAAATCCACTCCGCGGGAGCCGCCATTTGCTTTCTGCATGCTGTCTTGATGGCCCTGTCTACACGGTCCAGCTGCCACATCTAGAGACTGGAACTGGGCTGCGTGCCGAGCCCTGTCCTCCGAAGGCTGGACCACGGCCTCAAGTGCCTCGGTCGCCTGTTCCCTGCTGCACTTTGGGGCAGAGCCTGCTCTGGGGTCGTTCGGCATCCCCCTGCGAGGGGACCCGTGCTCCGGAGGAGGGGGCTGGAGAGGCGCGGCGGCAGCCGCTTGGGCCCTGGGTGCTAGGCACCGGGCCAAGGAGCAGCGGAGGCCGCGGCGGCGCTGCTAAGGTCGCGGACAAGCGCGGCGCCCAAGAGCGCGGCCCAGAGGTGGAGGCGACGGCAGCAGGGGTTCAGTTCTAGAAAACTGGACTGGAAACAGAAGCAGCAGTTTGTATAACCCCAAGATCTTGCTTATGCCAGGAAACTGTAAGGGTAACATGAATATCATTGAGGAGGTCTAACATGGCGGCAGGTGCGGAGAGATCAAGTCTCTGACCTCTTCAACTGCACGGGCACAGGGAGCTGTAAATTATCTAAAGCCTATTTGCTCAGGATCACTAGGCAATGCTGAGCTGACGTGGAGCTAGGGCGTACACTTTGGGCCCCTCAGAAAACACACACTGAGCATGAATCTGCTGCATTTAAGCCCCGGATCGCCTGCTTCTCGTGACTCAGCACTAACGATCCCGCTGAAATAACTAGTCGGCCCACCTGATCTCACAGAGGCAAAAGCCAACTGAGCACCATAGCCAGACCCAGGGAATCAGGAGTGACGTGGGACTAGCGGCGCAGAACCCCCGGCTATCGCTCCCACCAGGGCTGACAACAGAGGTCCCTTGCACCAACTACCAGGGGAGTTGCAACCTGAGGGCAAACAAATTCGCTGGGGGTCCTCAGCCCCAAGCCCTACAAACTTAGGGTCCGAGGGAGGCAAACAGAAAGGGTGTGCCCAGGCATCCATGAAAACAGGGCTCCCAGGAGCAGCAGACCCGGTGTGTAGCCAGTAATGTGGTAAGCATCACAGGTGAGTGGGGCCTGGATTGAGGGACCACAAGAGAAGGACCTAGGCACTCAGGACTGGAGACCCGCACAGTCTGGGAAGAAGAGCTGAGGCACAGTGATTGGTTCCCACCTATCAAGAGTTGAGAAGCCTGGCCCAGTGGGCATAGCTCCACCTACTGGAAGAGAAGTTAATAGAGCTCTATGACTGCATTTATTATTATTATTATTGTTATTTTTTAAATGATTATTATTAGTTTTTTAATTTTTTTTTTATTCTCACTTTTTGTAGTTGATGTTGTTGTTGTTCTTTAACTTTCTTATTAATGGTTTCAATTTTTGAAATTCTTTTTATTCTATTATTATTACTATTATTTTTTAAACTTCAATTTCCATTTTTTTATTATCATTATAATTTTTTTGTTTGTTTTACATTTTTATTTTTTCGTTTTTTCTTTCTTTCTTTTCACTTTTTTTTTCTTTTGTCTTTTCATTTCTTTTCAATTTTCTTATTCCCCCTCTCTTGAATTCCACCTGCCTACACTCACTCTCTTTAGTAACTTCTTCCCTTCCCTTCTAATACCTCTCTTCCCAAGCATCAAATAAATTTATAAGAGTAAACAGTAACTCAGCAGTCAAACAGAACAAGAAGTATCATGAGCATAAAAAAGCAAGGAAGAAAAGGAGTACAAACAATGAAAGACAGCCTAAATATTCAGGAGGACCTGGAGTCATCAGAAAAATGGCCATATAAAGAACTCAAGGAACACCTTAGACAGATGGAAAGGAACCTTAAAGATCACATTGAAAATGAATTACATAAACAGATAAAAGAAGAAGTTAAGCATCTTTATCAGGAGATAGAGATTATAAAAAAAATCAAACAATAATTCTAGAAATGAAGGAAACGATAAACCAAATTAAAAACTCAATCGAGAGTATCACTAACAGAGTGGAGCAAGTAGAAGCCAGAACGTCAGATAATGAAGACAAAATATATCATCTTGAAAAGAGTCTAGCCAACTCAGATAGGCTGGTAAAAAATCACGAGAAAAACATCCAAGAGATTTGGGATAACTTAAAAAAACCAAACTTACGAGTCATCGGGATAGAGGAAGGCACAGAGATTCATGCCAAGGGAATGAGTAACTTGCTGAAGGAAATAATTACAGAAAACTTTCCAGAAATAAAAAAGGAAACAGATATACAAATTGTAGATGCATACAGGACACCGAGCACACAAAATCACAGTAGACCAACGCCAAGACACATTGTTATGAAGCTATCCAATATACAGAACAAAGAGAAAATATTAAAAGCTACAAGAGAAAAGAGGCAGATTACATTTAGGGGTAAACCAATAAGGTTGACAACAGATTTTTCATCACAGACGCTGAAAGCGAGAAGATCCTGGAACAACGTATTTCAAACACTGAAAGACAATGGATGCCAACCAAGAATTCTGTATCCAGCAAAATTAAGCTTCAGATACGACAACGAAATAAAAATCTTTCATGATAAACAAAAGCTAAAAGAATTTGTAGCCAGAAAACCAGCATTGCAAAGCGTCTTGAGCAAAACTCTACACGAGGAAGAAATGGAAAACAATAACCAAAACCATCAGCGGGAAGTGCCTCGGTAAAGACAGAGGACGGGGGGGAAGCTAATCATGGAGAAACAAACTAAATTAGGAAAAAAAAAAGAGATAAATAATCAAACATGGCAGGAAGTCCAAACCATATATCAATAGTAACTCTAAACGTTAATGGCTTAAACTCTCCAATAAAGCGACATAGGCTGGTAACATGGATTAAAAAAACAAATCCAACAATATGCTGCCTCCAGGAGACACATCTGATTGGAAAAGACATACACAGGCTCAAGGTAAAAGGTTGGGAAAAAATATACCACGCACACGGTCCTCGTAAGCAAGCAGGGGTGGCCATTCTCATATCGAATAAAATCGACTTCAAGACTAAGTTAATCAAAAGGGATAAGGAAGGACATTATATACTGTTAAAGGGAACCATTCACCAACAAGACATAACAATTATCAATATTTATACACCAAATAATGGCGCTGCGACGTTCATAAAACAAACTCTCCTCAAGTTCAAGAATCAAATAGACCACAACACAATAATCATGGGTGACTTCAACACACCTCTCTCACCATTGGACACATCCTCCAAACAAATGTTGAATAAAGAAACTATTGACCTCAATATCACAATCAATAACCTAGACTTAACTGACATATATAGAATATATCAACCATCATCAAGTGGATATACTTTTTTCTCAGCAGCACATGGAACCTTCTCAAAAATAGATCATATATTATGCCATAGGGCAACCCTCAGTAAATATAAAGGGGTGGAGATAATACCATGCATTTTATCAGATCATAATGGAATGAAACTGGAAATCAATGATAAAAGAAGGAAGGAAAAATCCTACATCACATGGACAATGAACAATACGTTACTGAATGATCAATGGGTTACAGAAGACATAAAGGAGGAAATAAAAAAATTCTTAGAGATAAATGAAAATACAGACACAACATATCGGAATCTATGGGACACAATGAAAGCAGTTTTAAGAGGGAAATTCATCGCCTGGAGGTCATTCCTCAAAAAAAGGAAAAACCAACAAATAAATGAGCTCACACTTCATCTCAAAGCCCTAGAAAAGGAAGAGCAAAACAATAGCAAATGTAGCAGAAGGCAAGAATTAATTAAAATCAGAGCAGAAATCAATGAAATTGAAACAAAAGAAACTATTGAAAAAATTAACAAAACAAAAAGTTGGTTCTTTGAAAAAATAAATAAGATCGACAGACCCCTAGCCATACTAACGAAAAGAAGAAGAGAGAGAACTCAAATTACTAACATACGGGATGAAAAAGGCAATATTACAACAGACGCTTCAGAAATACAGAAAACAATTAGAAATTATTTTGAAAACCTATATTCCAATAAAATAGAAGATAGTGAAGACATTGATAAATTCCTTAAGTCATATGATTTGCCCAGACTGAGTCAGGAGGAAACTCACAACTTAAACAGACCAATATCAATAGATGAAATAGAAGAAGCAATCAAAAGACTTCCAACCAAGAAAAGCCCAGGACCGGTTGGGTATACAGCGGAGTTCTACAAAACCTTTAAAGAAGAATTAATACCAATACTTTTCAAGTTATTTCAGGAAATAGAAAAAGAGGGAGCTCTTCCAAATTCATTCTATGAGGCCAACATCACCCTGATTCCAAAACCAGACAAAGACACCTCAAAGAAAGAAAACTACAGACCAATATCTCTAATGAACCTAGATGCAAAAATCCTCAATAAAATTCTGGCGAATCGGATACAAAGGCACATCAAAAAAATTGTGCACCATGATCAAGTAGGATTCATCCCTGGGATGCAAGGATGGTTCAATATACGGAAATCAATAAATGTTATTCACCACATCAATAGACTTAAAGATAAGAACCATATGATCATCTCGATAGACACAGAAAAAGCATTTGACAAAGTACAGCATCCCTTTATGTTCAAAACATTAGAAAAACTAGGGATAACAGGAACTTACCTGGACATTGTAAAAGCTATCTATGCTAAGCCTCAGGCTAGCATCACTATGAATGGAGAAAAATTGAAGGCATTCCCTCTAAAATCTGGAACAAGACAGGGATGCCCCCTATCACCACTTCTATTCAATATAGTTCTCGAAACACTGGCCTGAGCAATTAGACAGACGAAAGAAATTAAAGGCATAAAAATAGGAAAAGAAGAACTTAAATTATCACTATTTGCAGATGACATGATTCTATACCTAGAAGACCCAAAAGGGTCTACAAAAAAACTACTAGAACTAATAAATGAATTCAGCAAAGTGGCAGGATATAAAATCAACACACATAAATCAAAGGCATTTCTGTATATCAGCGACAAAACTTCTGAAACGGAAATGAGGAAAAACACTCCATTCACAATATTCTCAAAAAAAATAAAATACTTGGGAATCAACCTAACAAAAGAGGTGAAAGACCTATACAATGAAAACTACAGAACCCTAAAGAGAGAAATAGAAGAGGATCTTAGAAGATGGAAAAATATACCTTGTTCATGGATAGGCAGAACTAACATCATCAAAATGGCGATATTACCAAAAGTTCTCTATAGGTTTAATGCAATGCCAATCAAAATCCCAATGGCATTTCTTGTAGAAATAGATAAAGCAATCGTGAAATTCATATGGAAAAATAAAAGACCCAGAATAGCAAAAACAATTCTAAGCAGGAAGTGTGAATCAGGTGGTATAGCGATTCCAGATTTCAAACTATATTACAGAGCAATAGTAATAAAAACAGCATGGTACTGGTACCAGAACAGGCGGGTGGACCAATGGTACACAATAGAGGACACAGAGACTAATCCACAAAGCTACAACTATCTTATATTTGATAAAGGAGCTAAAAACATGCAATGGAGAAAGGATAGCATCTTCAACAAATGGTGTTGGGAAACCTGGAAATCCATATGCAACAAAATGAAACTGAATCCCCTCCTCTCGCCATGCACAAAAGTCAACTCAAAGTGGATAAAGGAGCTAGATATCAAATCAGAGACTCTCCTTCTGATAGAAGAAAAAGTTGGCTCCGATCTACAGATTGTGGGGACGGGCTCAAAATTCCTTAATAGGACACCCATAGGACAAGAGTTAATAACAAGTATCAACAAATGGGACTTTCTTAAACTGAAAAGTTTTTTCTCAGCAAGAGAAACAATAAGAGAGGTAAATAGGGAGCCTACATCCTGGGAACAAATTTTTATTCCTCACACTTCAGATAGAGCCCTAATATCCAGAGTATACAAAGAACTCAAAAAATTAGACAATAAGAAAACAAACAACCCAATCAACAAATGGGCAAGGACATGAACAAACCCTTCACAGAGGAGGATATACAATCAATCAACAAGTACATGAAAAAATGCTCACCATCTCTAGCAGTCAAGGAAATGCAAATCAAAACCACCCTAAGATACCATCTCACTCCAGTAAGATTGGCAGCCATGATGAAGTCAAACAAGAACGAGTGCTGGCGAGGATGTGGGGAAAGGGGTACTCTTGTACACTGCTGGTGGGACTGCAAACGGGTGCGGCCAATTTGGAAAGCATTATGGAGATTCCTGGGAAAGCTGGGAATGGAACCACCATTTGACCCAGCTATTGCCCTTCTCGGACTATTTCCTGAAAACCTTAAAAGAGCACACTACAGGGATACTGCCACATCGATGTTCATAGCAGCACAATTCACAATTGCTAGACTGTGGAATCAACCCAGATGCTCTTCAATAGATGAATGGATAAAAAAAAATGTGGCATTTATACACCATGGAGTATTACGCAGCACTAAAAAATGACAAAATCACGGAATTTGCAGGGAAATGGATGGCACTAGAGCAGATCATGCTTAGTGAAGCTAGCCAATCCCTAAAAAACAAATACCAAATGTCTTCTTTGATATAATGAGAGCAACTAAGAACAGAACAGGGAGGAAGAGCAGGAAGAAAAGATTGACATTAAACAGAGACATGAGGCGGGAGGGAAAGGGAGAAAACAAAGGAAATCACATGGAAATGGAGGGAGACCCTCATTGTTATACAAAATTACATATAAGAGGTTGTGAGGGGAATGGGATAACAAACATGGAGGGAAATGAATTACAGTAGATGGGGTAGAGAGAGAAGATGGGAGGGGAGGGGAGGGGGGATAGTAGAGGATAGGAAAGGTAGCAGAATACAACAGTCACTAATATGGCAGTATGTAAAAATGTGATGTGTAACCGATGTGATTCTGCAATCTGTATTTGGGGTAAAAATGGGAGTTCATAACCTACTTGATTCTAATGTATGAAATATGATTTGTCAAGAGCTTTGTAATGTTGTGAACATCCAATAAAAAAAAAAAACTAAAAACGAATCCATCATATTATCCGGGGATTCCTCTCCTAGGTATATACCCAAAAGGAAATACAATTAGCACATCAAAGGGACGTCTGCATTCTAGTGCTTATTACAGAACCATCCATAATAGCTGATATATGCACACATTCTAGATTTCCACTGACCAGTGAACAGATAATGAAAGTGTGATACATATATATATGCCGCACAATACTGTTAGTTCATAAAATGAATAAAATCCTCTCACTGATGGCAAAAAGGATGGAACTGGAAGGCAGTAGAAGAAATAACAAATACCACAAGTTCTCTGGATCTCAAGGTAGAAGAGAGCAAAATGATAATTCATACAGGCGAGGAAGGTTATTGGGAGAAGGGATAGAGGGATAAAGGATACCAAAGCACAAAAAGGAGGAAGATGTTCTAGAGTCATAAAGCATGGTAGGGTTCTATGCTTCAAAGTAAATTAGATTTTATGAAGAACTAGCAGAGAGGAGCTCAAAGCCTCAAAAAAAAAAAAAAAATCCCGAAAGAACACAGAGATAGAAATTGTAATCACCCTGACTTGATCAGTACACATTGTGTTCAGGTTTTTAAATTTCTTTTTATTAGTTATTTATGGACATTTATTTATTTATTTGTTTATATGTGGTGCTGAGAATCGAACCCAGTGCCTCACACATGCTAGGCAAGCACTCTACCACTGAGCCACAACCCCAGCCCCTTGTGTTTGCATATTGCAATATCACAGTACCACGTTACTATGTACAAATATTGTGCTAATTAAAAAGGAAAATGCAATTTAAAATAATAATTGACAAAGGACATTAGATGACTTGGCCACTAAATGTAATGCATGATCTGTGATTACAAAGAGGTTTTTGAGAAAGCAACTATGAAGGATATTATTTGGACAATCACAAAATGTTTCCTGGGGTCATATAGTAGTAAACCGTCTTGGCTCGATGTTAAACATTCTTAGTGTGACAACTGTGCTCAGGATCTATGGGAGACTGCTTATTTGGGAGATAAATGCTAAAGATGTTAGGGATGATGTATCACAATACCTTCAAGTAACTAATGATTCAAAATGATTAAAAAGTCACACACAGATTGCTGTGTCACATCAGTTATATTTAAAGATTAGAGAAGCTGAGACCCAGTAATCCAAAGAAATATGTGACTGAAAATTGGCTCTCACATGAAAGAGGCTCCCCGCCAGAAGTAGCAGGACAAGAAATCAGTGAAGTGCACACCCACAATTGGACTGGCTTGTCAAGAGCCAGTACAAGCTGGGCACAGTGGGGCAAGTCTGTAATCCCAGCCACTCAGGAGTTTGAAGCAGGAGGATTGGGTGTTTAAGAACAGCCTCAGCAGCTTAATGAGGCCCTATGCAGTTTAGCAAAACTTTGTCTCAACAAAAAAGAAAAAAAGAAATGCTGGGGATTCTGCTCAGTGGTAAAGTGTCCCTGGATATTCAATCCCCAGTTAAAAAAAAAAAAAAAAAAGAAAGAAAGAAAGAAAAAAGAAAAAGAAAGAAAGAAGGAAAGCAAGCAAGCAAGCAAGCAAGGAAGCCAGTAGCATCAGAGCCTTCCCCCAGCTCTAGCGCCCTCATCCGTATTGGCGAGTGCACGGAGGGAGGCCCCAACAAACTGCGCACTGGTTGGCAGGGAGGTGGACCAATGAGAAGGCCGCGAGGGGGGCATCGAAGACTCGCGAAGCTGCTAGAAGCCGAAGCCGGGTGGTGATTGAGGTGATCTGTGCCTGGCTTGTGGTGACTTTGTTCCCTGAGGCCTAACTGCTCCCTTAGTTAACCGGTCTATCATCTCCCCTCGAGCGAGCTTGGCTGCCGGGATTGGCAACATGAGCTCCGCTGACGAGACTTCCCTTCAGGGAGACGGTTTGAGCCAGAACGGTGGGAAACCGGGAGGCGTCCGTCCTGCAGGCCACAGAGCCCTACGAGGCCTGGGCCGGGGCCTCGAGTTGAGGCCGCCACGGAGCAGGGAGGGCGAGGGCGGCCTCCTAGACTCCGAGGCCTATGAGTTCAACTTGGAGGCCCCATGGGAGGAGATAGAGGAGGGAAAGGCAGTGCTTCTGGGCCGCGCAGGCAGGCCTGGCTCCCCAGCTGATGAGAAGGGGGACGCTCTAGACTTCGTGCCCCTGGCTGTGGAGTCTGCGGCCGTTGTGCAGCAGCCTATGGGCCCGGAGCCCCGGGGAGCCCACAGATACCCATCCCCGGAAAGCTTCGCCACCGAACTGTCCGGCTTTTGGGTGGACGCAGGGGCAGGCCCCGGTGGGAGAGCTGCGCTGGCCCCGAGCTGTGTGGAAGCGCCACAGGCCTCTGCCGCCCTACTGAGCCACCCCAGTGGGCCCGAGGGGAGCCGGGCCTGGGGGAAGCCCAAGAGAGGCACCAAAAGTCGGATGGTGGGCAGCGGGGAAGCCCAGCATCCCTCTTCCGACCCTGAGTCTTCAGATGAGCTCAGTGAGATACAGCTGATGAGGGTGAGCATCTGCCCCAAAGGAGGAGGCCAGGCCAGGTCCTGCAGCCCCAGGGAACCCGGAGACCCAGCCAGACGCTCGAGTGTTCGTAGCAGGGAGAATTTCCTTCACATGCCGGGCCCTCTGCCGACCTCCGCTCCTCGAGGACTCCCCTCAGGCATGGACAAGCAGGCTTCAGCAGAGCTGGAAGCTGGCTCCTCCAAGAAAATGCAAAGCATGCTCTGGGGCAAGGGAGGGAGTAGGTCCAGCAACCCAGGAGCTGCCACCACCGCCGCTGCTGCTGCTGCTGCTGTCACTGCCACCTCTGCCTCCGCTGCTGCTGCTACAGGGGACCTGCCCAGGGCCACTCCTAGGAAGAAGGCCATCCAGGAGAAGAAGTCCCTAGGAGGTGGTTCAAGAGTGACCCTGGGCAGGGCCTTCCCTTCATGGGGGCAAAGACTTAAGGTAACGCCCCTGGAACCAGCCACCTTCCCCCCAATCTCGGGGGTTCCACTGCTTGGAAGGTCCAAGAGGCATTCCTTGCTGCCCTTGGGACCCAAACAGTCCAAGCATGGAGCCACTGGGAAGAGATCTGTGGCCAAGAAGACACGGGAGTCCCAGCCTGTGACCAGTGAAGATAATGACCCAAGTAGAGATATAGTCCCACAGGTCCAAGTGAGTAAGCCTGCCTCCTTCTCCTTCTCCTCCTGTCACTCTGCTCTGCTCCTTTACCAGGACACACTTCTTTGCCCTTGCTCAGGGGTTGTCTTTGGGAACCCACTGTCATTGGGATGCCAAATCGGGGGTCTTGGTAGTCAGGGCAGACATTGAGAAAGTACCTGGTAGGTACCAGTCAGTGTTGGCCACATTTTGTGCACTTCCTGCCTCCTTCCCAGACAGGGGCTGGGATGGGATGGAAAGTAGGACTGGCCACTGACTGGTCTGGTGACCCCTTACAGTTTGAGCTGCACATCGTGGGTGTTTAGTCCCATCTGTCTACTGATTCCTCCCTCCCAGCTCTTACTCAAGCCTGCCTTGCTGGGGGCGTGGGATTTCTCTGCCGCAGCACTCCCCACCCCCGCCACTGTCCCCCTTGCTTCTCCCTGACTGAGCTCTACTTCTGAGCCTGGGGCTGATTGAGATAGACATTGCTAATGAGATGAGCCTTGGAGGTCTTCCTTTGTACCCTGCCTCACTCCAGCCCCTGTGCACACAGGATCATACTCAACAGAAATTTCTGTGTTAGCTTCCAGTACACAGGCCACGGACACCTTGCTTGTGCATGCATCGTGGAGAATTTAGCAGTGGTGACCCCAACCCCAGAGTCCTCCAACCTCCAGGAAGCTCCCAGCCCTTGGACTTGAGCCAGGGAGGCCTTGCACCCTCTGGTGAGTCCTGTGGGTTTGACAGCAGTGGAGGGGAGAGGGTCAGGGGAGGGAAACTTCTGGCTCTGCCGCTTCTGGGGGTGCAGTCTTGCTCCCAGGCTTCCATGCCTATACAGGCAATGCCCCCAAGGAAAGCTGGATGTGGGCAGGACTGGACTCAGGCTACTTGGTCCCCTGCATTGGTTTTATGTGCTAGGGGTGATCTGTAGCACTGCCCCAAACACAGACTCCAGAAGGAGACTTCCAGAGGAACACAGCCTTTTCTTTTGTGTCCTGTTCAGCTACATGGCTCCTCCCAGAGTCTGGCTGCGACTACAGCTGTGCCAGTGTCCAACCCAGAGCCACAGTGCTAGGGTGTCACAGTGGCAGCTGGGGCTGACACTGGGCAGCAGGGAAAGCAGGCCCAGAGAGAGAGGTGGAGCTGCTGGACAGAACAGGTGCAACTTGCTGCCTTCAGAGGGGGCTGCTGCCTCACTTTAGATCTAGCCAGGCCATTTCCACTTCACACTCAGGCTGGGGAGCTAGAGTTTGTGCTCTTTTCAGATGAGCAGGATCCACCTGTGCAGACCCCAGTTCTGGAAAGGCAGCAGCAACCACCTGGGGTACAGGGCTGTCCCCGGGTAAGTCTTTCCCTTGGCTCCAAAAATGCCGGCCCCAACTAGCTGGTGGGCTCCATGTCCAGGTTAAGTTGACTTGGGTGTCCCCTCTAATTCCACACCCTAGGGAGAGAGGGTTCCTCCTTTCCACTGAGGATGCCCTACCTCTCTCTGTTGCCACTGGGCTGTGGGATATGTGGGACATGAGGAGTGGGGAGCAGGAGAGTGGGAGGGTGAGGAGACAGGAGGCCAGGATATTACTCCTCATTTCTCTTTTCTCTGGTGTTGGCTGGGTCAGTGTGTGCTGCTACAGAAAGAAATCGATGATCTCAAGGAGCAACTAGGTATGACAAAGCCCAGGCTGGTACAGGGACTGGGGCAGAGGCAGACCTCAGTGTCTCCATGCAGGTTCCTGGGGCTGGGCTGGGCTGCAGGTACAGGCATCACAGTGGGGCGGGATGTTCCTGTGGGGTGGGGAAACCAAGCTGGCCTGGCCCTGGTGCCTTCTGTGCCTTGACTGCTAGGGCTGTGCACGAAAAGCAGTATGTTGTCTGACCTTGCCATTGAGTCCCAGAGACCCCTCCTTTATTTTTCCCTTAAGCACTGATTGTTGTGGCTTGTTTGGTGTTTCTTGCCCTATGTTTGCTTGATTGCTTGTTCTTAACAAGTTTCTGGGTGGTTCTCCCATGCCCCAGTGTTTGAGCACTACTGGTACATGTTGTTTCCTTATAGAAGACATTTATGTGTCGAGTTCCAGTGGTGGTAGGGGAGTCAGTCCTAGGGCTGTTTGGACAGGGGCTGGAGGTTCCCCACGGAGCATGGGGGAGGGGGGCCAGGGGGCCATATAGGGCCAAGACCCTCTATGGACCTATGTCCAAGTGTTCAGTTATGCCTCTCTCTTTCAGCGGTCATGCATTCCCTCGCTGACAAGTTCCAGGACCTTGGAAGTGAGTGTTATGCTTACCATACCCCTTCCCACAATCCCAGCTGTCTGGGAGGGCTGCATGCCAGCTCTGGCCAAGGGGAAGCCATGACTCTGCTCTGCTTAACAGATTGAACCCAGCATCATTGTACAAGGCGAGCAGCTGGTGCCGGTGGAGCCCACGAGCAGCGGCCAAGCTGTTTCCCTTTGGTTCTTCTACAGCCAGCTCCCCCTTCCTGCCCACTCCAGTTCACAGCATTTTCGAATTAAAGTACCTCTCCTGTTCTGTGGTCTGCCCACTCTATGAGGGGGTGAGGGCCTGCAGGGGCCAGGAGAAGGGTGGGGAGCTGGTTAAGAACAGTACCCCTGGCATTTTGTGGTAGGCCTCTCCCTGAGGGGAGTCTGGGCAGGCCTTTGAGCAAGAGCCAGGTGCTCAAGCTTACCATGGTGCCCTGGGACTGGATTCTGTGTGGACTGGACCCAGACACACTAGAATTTTCTCCTTTTCCCCTCTGGCCCTCTCTGGTGGTGCTCTCTGCTAACAGGCTTCTCTCTGGAGTTCTCATAGGACAAATTGTTGCCTAATATCCCCCCCCACACACACACACACACCTTTCAGGAGGAACTAATAAGCCCCTTCCAGAGCTCCAGTCCCTCCTGTCTTTATTCCTTTGTTTTGCTTCCAGGTTTTATTCCTTTGTTTCTCACCCTTCTTTTCTGTTCTGACCATCCTTGATGTCTCCCATGGCTCACCCCTGGAGACCTCTTTCTAGAGAGTTATTTCAACAGGCTTTGGGAGAGCACAGTGGAGCTCATTTTTTCCCCCTCTCAGGGCCAGTCCTCTTTCTGGACTCAGTATCTTCTGGTGGCTCACCACAGAGGGAAGGCTCAGCTAGAAATCCCCCATCATCCTTAGTTCCTGCTTAGTTAGCCTTCACCTTTGAAGCTCAATTGCCAGATCCTATCGCTTCTCCCTTCTTCCTTTCAGTAGGGGGATGGAGGCAGAGGTCACATCTCATCAGGTGGCAGAGCAAAGTAAAAGTACGGGGAATGCAGGAGGAAAGAGGGGTATAGAGAATGTGAGAAAATGTGGGTTGTCTCTGGGTTAGAGGTGGGCAGGTGAGTCTGCTCTGGCTCCTCTCTGCTTTCTTGAGCAAAACTGCCGACCAGCAGCTGGAATTGGATGGTCAGGAATCAGAATGTCAAGTCCTAGCTGCCATCCAGCCAGCCCTTCTCCAGGTTGTCAGCTCCATAGCTCTCATTTGAAAGGGGCAGATGTGGGTGGTAGGTCTGCATGTGCACAGATGGTCCCCAGCAAGATACTGTTTGATCACCCCCATGGCACAGATTTTCCTGGATGTGATATTTGCATGTCCCAGCTCCATCTCCCAGACTGCCTCCTGCGGTCGCATGCGATTTTTGTCTGAGCTCCATGTTCTTATGTTGCCCTCATTGATGAACTGTTCCTTGCTTTACCCGGGGTCCAGGCTGGGTGTGCCTGAGACTCGGGGACAGATCCATGTTTGAGTAGGGTGAGACAGTTCCCATTCCCAAGAGGCTGGGTATTTAATGGACAGCACTGACAAATGAAGATACAGCATTCAAGGGGTGTGTGTGTGCGTGCGTGCGCGCACGCATGCTTCCACATGTGAGTGTGCCTGTCAGAGTGTCTGTGTGGGCTTGTGAATCAAGTGAACCAGAGATGATCTCCCTGGACAGAGGATGATCTGACTCTGAATAGAGGCAGTAGGGGCAGAGCCTGTAATCCATAGGGAACCGAATACACCAGAGCAAGGTTGGCATCTACCTTTTAGGAGGGGTGTTGTTCAAGACCTAAAATGTAGGAGGGCATGGGATGGGATGAAGCGTAAGTCACCAAACCCAGCAGCGGGGTCAGTGTTGTCACAATGTTGGGAGTCTCTGGCACAGGCTCTTGATCCTCATCTGGGACGGATAACGTGTCTCAAATGTCTTGTGTTGCCAGCAGAATGATGTGCAGGCTGGCTACCTATGAGGTGGCTGGTTCCCACCTCATCTTTGAAACAGGATGCTCCCATGGGAGACAGCCACACCCTGAGCTAACCAACACCTGGGTGTGATTGGCACAGCAAGGATGGCAAGTAGGAGAGAGGAATTGCCTGTGGAGAGCAGGTCAGGCTTGGGACCACCCTTCCTGTATTCTCATTCTGTGTCCCTTCTGGGCTCCTTGGGATGGGCTCAGGGAGACGGATTGTCACACAAGTGGTCGGGCAGTCAGTCCTGAGAGCCAGAAAGGATGGGCAGTGGGGACTTAACATCATCCACTTCAAACCTCCACCTGAGCAAGGGGGCTGGGTTCCTCAGGCTGTGGCTAAGATTACCCTGACCTAAGTTGCTTGTTTCATGGAGAGGTTACACAGAAAGCTGATGTCTGCCTTAAGAAGCTGGGCAGAGACTGCAACTGGGGGTTTCTGCCACCTGAGACATCTAGGCCGATTCCGACCAGGGTGAATTCCACCTCCGGGCACTGTCCTTGGAGGCGAAGGACCATCTTCACGAGGGGAGCTGCATATTGACCAAGCCTTGCCAGGGCACTAGCTTGACCCTTGGTGACCAGCTTCACCAGTCCCACTTCTTCCTTCCGAGCTCAGGTTCTCTCTTGTTCTGTATTCACACCAGCTGCAATACCTTAATGTTGCTGGACTGAGTACACCACCACACTGGCAGTTGTCAGGGCTAAACCTTCTATAATAAGTGGCAGATTCTGAGGTTTGTATTAGAAAATTCCATCGGGCCCGAATGGAAAGGAAGTCACATCCCTTCCCTCATTCAGCATACTGTCCCCACCCTGCCCTTTCCCTCAAGCCTCCCCTTTCCCTCAAGCCTCCCCTTCCAGCCAGGAAGACTGGGTGCTGGCCTGGAGAGCCGTTGTCCCAGTCCTGCCTCTTTGTGCTGCTCCTCTCAGTGTGGGCTCAGGAGGTTGGCTGAGTCATGTGCCTGTGCTTGATGCAGCTGCACCTTGGAGCCCTGAGACAAACTGCATGTGGATCAGGTGCCCAGGCTCCTGCTTGTTCATTTCCAAACAAGAGCTTTCACCCTGAGGGCAGAAAGATGGTCTCCCTGTCAGACTCTAGTTCTTGTGGAAGGGGTGTCAGCCAGCCAATGAGGGGAAAACATGGTGGACGTTCCCAGGTGTGTGGAGGCCTGGCAGGCTGCATCCTGTGGAGCGAGGTGACATCCACAGCATCAAGAGTTGTCATGGTGAGTCACAGCCACAGATTCCAGTCGTGGATGAACTTGGGCAACTTCGTGCCTGTCTGTCCTCAATCTCTGAGAACTCCTTTCCTCATCCACAGTTCCTCACCATCCGCTTGCTATTAGGATGACGGCTGCACCAGTGTCTGCCACATTTGGCTGTGCATGTTGTGGCCTCCAGGGTGGTCATGCGGACCATTCCCGAGGGAATCCAGGGCACGCTGTTTGCTTGACAACAGTATGAACCGCACCCCAGCAGTTGTGCAGTGGGGAAATGCCTGGTAACCACCACTCAGAGTAAGAATCACAGCTTTGGCTGCCTTGGGACCCTCCTGGGTGCCCCACCTCCAGTACATACCCCTCCCTAGACCTCCAGGATCACCTAACCTTTACAGCTCCCCTGGTGATTCCAAGAATCACTTATTTTTGCTGAAAGGATGAAACATTGCTCTTCAAGAAGAACCCTCACCGAGATACAAAAATTAAATTAGATCAAGTTACGTGTAAGTTCAGGAAACACAAGCCTGCGATTTGCCCAGTAATTGTAAAGAGATGAAGCCAGGTAACCGCTACTGTGCTGTAGAGACTGTACATTGTACCTTCAGAAGTCCCATTTGAGTCCCTTTCTGGGAAGGGAGCCAAATGCAGAAGGCTCCATCCTGTATGATCCCATTTATGAGACTCGGAAAAGGCAGGAAAAAATGGATCAGCAGTAGTCTGAGCATGGGGATTGAGTGAGGCTGTGTACTACCACATGGCATGAAGGAACGTGGGGGTGATGCAAATGCTGTTGAGATTGCCATGGTGCTTCCATAATGGTATGCATTCAAAGAAAGCATAGACCTGTAGTCAATTATATCTCATACTCCTGACTTTGTAGAAACACTGTAAATGTTGCTTCTCAAATTTTTGATATTGAAATTTAGTAACTCCTTAAAATATGAGGATCATGTTCTCTCCTTTAATGTGATAATGTGCTGAATTATATCACTTTATATTCTGAAGTAAATAAAAATTTTCTTGGATGGATACAATTTAATCATGCCATATTCTTCTCTATTTTCCTGTTTATGTCCTGTAGTTTTAGGATTCCATTTGCTAACATTCTTTTTCTGTTTTTTTTTTTTCCTTTCTGTGTAATGACTGTGTATGCCATTGACTGGAGTTTTCCTGCCTCTGACCCTTTGTGTCAGGATTCATTATGGATGTTTTATTCTTACCTCATCTGATGAGGTGGGGGATGTCCCTCCTTTTCAACTTCCTAGAGGAATTTGTGTCAAAGTTTAGATATTTATTCCTGGGATATTTTTAGAATTGAGTGGGTAGGTGTGGCTTTTTTGTTGTTAAAAGCATTCTGGGGTTTGGGTGTACCTATGGATAGGCCACTTGCCTAGCACACATGAGGCCCTGGGATCAAACCCCAGCACTGACAAAGGCAACACACCAACCACAACCCCAAACGTTTTGACTCCTGATATATTTATTTCACTGGGTATGGAATGATTTGGATTTGTTCTTTCTTCTTACATCAGTTTTGGCAAGTCACATTTTCTAGAAATTTGCAACCTTCTACATTATTGCATTAATAGGAATAAAACGGTCCATATCATCCCTCTTCACACCAGAGTTTTCATTTTAAAATTTCTGTCTGACAGAGGAGTTGCAAGGAAAGGGCAAGGAGCATCCATGTATCCTTCAACTGGATTCACCAGTTAACTTTTTATTCCCATTGCTCAGCCCTCCCATCATCACAATCTTTGTGTGTGCGTGTTTTTTGTGTGTGACTTTTTAATCATTTTGAATCATTAGTTACTTAAAGGTATTGTGATACATCATCCCTAACATCTTTAGCATTTATCTCCCAAATAAGCAGTCTCCCATAGATCCTGAGCACAGTTGTCACACTAAGAATGTTTAACATCGAGCCAAGACGGTTTACTACTATATGACCCCAGGAAACATTTTGTGATTGTCCAAATATCCTTCATAGTTGCTTTCTCAAAAACCTCTTTGTAATCACAGATCATGCATTACATTTAGTGGCCAAGTCATCTAATGTCCTTTGTCAATTATTATTTTAAATTGCATTTTCCTTTTTAATTAGCACAATATTTGTACATAGTAACGTGGTACTGTGATATTGCAATATGCAAACACAAGGGGCTGGGGTTGTGGCTCAGTGGTAGAGTGCTTGCCTAGCATGTGTGAGGCACTGGGTTCGATTCTCAGCACCACATATAAACAAATAAATAAAAAAATGTCCATAAATAACTAATAAAAAGAAATTAAAAAACCTGAACACAATGTGTACTGATCAAGTCAGGGTGATTACAATTTCTATCTCTGTGTTCTTTCGGGATTTTTTTTTTTTTTTTGAGGCTTTGAGCTCCTCTCTGCTAGTTCTTCATAAAATCTAATTTACTTTGAAGCATAGACACCCTACCATGCTTTATGACTCTAGAACATCTTCCTCCTTTTTGTGCTTTGGTATCCTTTATCCCTCTATCCCTTCTCCCAATAACCTTCCTCGCCTCTATGAATTATCATTTTGCTCTCTTCTGCCTTGAGATCCAGAGAACTTGTGGTATTTGTTATTTATTCTACTGCCTTCCAGTTCCATCCTTTTTGCCATCAGTGAGAGGATTTTATTCATTTTATGAACGAACAGTATTGTGCGGCATATATATATGTATCACACTTTCATTATCTGTTCACTGGTCAGTGGAAATCTAGAATGTGTGCATATATCAGCTATTATGGATGGTTCTGTAATAAGCACTAGAATGCAGACGTCCCTTTGATGTGCTAATTGTATTTCCTTTTGGGTATATACCTAGGAGAGGAATCCCCGGATAATATGATGGATTCGTTTTTAGTTTTTTTTTTTTTATTGGATGTTCACAACATTACAAAGCTCTTGGCAAATCATATTTCATACATTAGAATCAAGTGGGTTATGAACTCCCATTTTTACCCCAAATACAGATTGCAGAATCACATCGGTTACACATCACATTTTTACATACTGCCATATTAGTGACTGTTGTATTCTGCTACCTTTCCTATCCTCTACTATCCCCCCTCCCCTCCCCTCCCATCTTCTCTCTCTACCCCATCTACTGTAATTCATTTCCCTCCATGTTTGTTATCCCATTCCCCTCACAACCTCTTATATGTAATTTTGTATAACAATGAGGGTCTCCCTCCATTTCCATGTGATTTCCTTTGTTTTCTCCCTTTCCCTCCCGCCTCATGTCTCTGTTTAATGTCAATCTTTTCTTCCTGCTCTTCCTCCCTGTTCTGTTCTTAGTTGCTCTCATTATATCAAAGAAGACATTTGGTATTTGTTTTTTAGGGATTGGCTAGCTTCACTAAGCATAATCTGCTCTAGTGCCATCCATTTCCCTGCAAATTCTGTGATTTTTGTCATTTTTTAGTGCTGCGTAATACTCCATGGTGTATAAATGCCACATTTATACACCATTATCCATTCATCTATTGAAGGGCATCTGGGTTGATTCCACAGTCTAGCAATTGTGAATTGTGCTGCTATGAACATCGATGTGGCAGTATCCCTGTAGTGTGCTCTTTTAAGGTTTTCAGGAAATAGTCCGAGAAGGGCAATAGCTGGGTCAAATGGTGGTTCCATTCCCAGCTTTCCCAGGAATCTCCATACTGCTTTCCAAATTGGCCGCACCCGTTTGCAGTCCCACCAGCAGTGTACAAGAGTACCCTTTTCCCCACATCCTCGCCAGCACTCGTTGTTGTTTGACTTCATCATGGCTGCCAATCTTACTGGAGTGAGATGGTATCTTAGGGTGGTTTTGATTTGCATTTCCTTGACTGCTAGAGATGGTGAGCATTTTTTCATGTACTTGTTGATTGATTGTATATCCTCCTCTGTGAAGTGTTTGTTCATGTCCTTGGCCCATTTGTTGATTGGGTTGTTTGTTTTCTTATTGTCTAATTTTTTGAGTTCTTTGTATACTCTGGATATTAGGGCTCTATCTGAAGTGTGAGGAATAAAAATTTGTTCCCAGGATGTAGGCTCCCTATTTACCTCTCTTATTGTTTCTCTTGCTGAGAAAAAACTTTTCAGTTTAAGAAAGTCCCATTTGTTGATTCTTGTTATTAACTCTTGTCCTATGGGTGTCCTATTAAGGAATTTTGAGCCCGTCCCCACAATCTGTAGATCGGAGCCAACTTTTTCTTCTATCAGAAGGAGAGTCTCTGATTTGATATCTAGCTCCTTTATCCACTTTGAGTTGACTTTAGTGCATGGCGAGAGGAGGGGATTCAGTTTCATTTTGTTGCATATGGATTTCCAGGTTTCCCAACACCATTTGTTGAAGATGCTATCCTTTCTCCATTGCATGTTTTTAGCTCCTTTATCAAATATAAGATAGTTGTAGCTTTGTGGATTAGTCTCTGTGTCCTCTATTCTGTACCATTGGTCCACCCGCCTGTTCTGGTACCAGTACCATGCTGTTTTTATTACTATTGCTCTGTAATATAGTTTGAAATCTGGTATCGCTATACCACCTGATTCACACTTCCTGCTTAGAATTGTTTTTGCTATTCTGGGTCTTTTATTTTTCCATATGAATTTCACGATTGCTTTATCTATTTCTACAAGAAATGCCATTGGGATTTTGATTGGCATTGCATTAAACCTATAGAGAACTTTTGGTAATATCGCCATTTTGATGATGTTAGTTCTGCCTATCCATGAACAAGGTATATTTTTCCATCTTCTAAGATCCTCTTCTATTTCTTTCTTTAGGGTTCTGTAGTTTTCATTGTATAGGTCTTTCACCTCTTTTGTTAGGTTGATTCCCAAGTATTTTATTTTTTTTGAGAATATTGTGAATGGAGTGTTTTTCCTCATTTCCGTTTCAGAAGTTTTGTCGCTGATATACAGAAATGCCTTTGATTTATGTGTGTTGATTTTATATCCTGCCACTTTGCTGAATTCATTTATTAGTTCTAGTAGTTTTTTTGTAGACCCTTTTGGGTCTTCTAGGTATAGAATCATGTCATCTGCAAATAGTGATAATTTAAGTTCTTCTTTTCCTATTTTTATGCCTTTAATTTCTTTCGTCTGTCTAATTGCTCAGGCCAGTGTTTCGAGAACTATATTGAATAGAAGTGGTGATAGGGGGCATCCCTGTCTTGTTCCAGATTTTAGAGGGAATGCCTTCAATTTTTCTCCATTCATAGTGATGCTAGCCTGAGGCTTAGCATAGATAGCTTTTACAATGTCGAGGTAAGTTCCTGTTATCCCTAGTTTTTCTAATGTTTTGAACATAAAGGGATGCTGTACTTTGTCAAATGCTTTTTCTGCGTCTATCGAGATGATCATATGGTTCTCATCTTTAAGTCTATTGATGTGGTGAATAACATTTATTGATTTCCGTATATTGAACCATCCTTGCATCCCAGGGATGAATCCTACTTGATCATGGTGCACAATTTTTTTGATGTGCCTTTGTATCCGATTCGCCAGAATTTTATTGAGGATTTTTGCATCTAGGTTCATTAGAGATATTGGTCTGTAGTTTTCTTTCTTTGAGGTGTCTTTGTCTGGTTTTGGAATCAGGGTGATGTTGGCCTCATAGAATGAATTTGGAAGAGCTCCCTCTTTTTCTATTTCCTGAAATAACTTGAAAAGTATTGGTATTAATTCTTCTTTAAAGGTTTTGTAGAACTCCGCTGTATACCCAACCGGTCCTGGGCTTTTCTTGGTTGGAAGTCTTTTGATTGCTTCTTCTATTTCATCTATTGATATTGGTCTGTTTAAGTTGTGAGTTTCCTCCTGACTCAGTCTGGGCAAATCATATGACTTAAGGAATTTATCAATGTCTTCACTATCTTCTATTTTATTGGAATATAGGTTTTCAAAATAATTTCTAATTGTTTTCTGTATTTCTGAAGCGTCTGTTGTAATATTGCCTTTTTCATCCCGTATGTTAGTAATTTGAGTTCTCTCTCTTCTTCTTTTCGTTAGTATGGCTAGGGGTCTGTCGATCTTATTTATTTTTTCAAAGAACCAACTTTTTGTTTTGTTAATTTTTTCAATAGTTTCTTTTGTTTCAATTTCATTGATTTCTGCTCTGATTTTAATTAATTCTTGCCTTCTGCTACATTTGCTATTGTTTTGCTCTTCCTTTTCTAGGGCTTTGAGATGAAGTGTGAGCTCATTTATTTGTTGGTTTTTCCTTTTTTTGAGGAATGACCTCCAGGCGATGAATTTCCCTCTTAAAACTGCTTTCATTGTGTCCCATAGATTCCGATATGTTGTGTCTGTATTTTCATTTATCTCTAAGAATTTTTTTATTTCCTCCTTTATGTCTTCTGTAACCCATTGATCATTCAGTAACGTATTGTTCATTGTCCATGTGATGTAGGATTTTTCCTTCCTTCTTTTATCATTGATTTCCAGTTTCATTCCATTATGATCTGATAAAATGCATGGTATTATCTCCACCCCTTTATATTTACTGAGGGTTGCCCTATGGCATAATATATGATCTATTTTTGAGAAGGTTCCATGTGCTGCTGAGAAAAAAGTATATCCACTTGATGATGGTTGATATATTCTATATATGTCAGTTAAGTCTAGGTTATTGATTGTGATATTGAGGTCAATAGTTTCTTTATTCAACATTTGTTTGGAGGATCTGTCCAATGGTGAGAGAGGTGTGTTGAAGTCACCCATGATTATTGTGTTGTGGTCTATTTGATTCTTGAACTTGAGGAGAGTTTGTTTTATGAACGTCGCAGCGCCATTATTTGGTGCATAAATATTGATAATTGTTATGTCTTGTTGGTGAATGGTTCCCTTTAACAGTATATAATGTCCTTCCTTATCCCTTTTGATTAACTTAGTCTTGAAGTCGATTTTATTCGATATGAGAATGGCCACCCCTGCTTGCTTAAGAGGACCGTGTGCGTGGTATATTTTTTCCCAACCTTTTACCTTGAGCCTGTGTATGTCTTTTCCAATCAGATGTGTCTCCTGGAGGCAGCATATTGTTGGATTTGTTTTTTTAATCCATGTTACCAGCCTATGTCGCTTTATTGGAGAGTTTAAGCCATTAACGTTTAGAGTTACTATTGATATATGGTTTGGACTTCCTGCCATGTTTGATTATTTATCTCTTTTTTTTCCCTAATTTAGTTTGTTTCTCCATGATTAGCTTCCCCCCCCGTCCTCTGTCTTTACCGAGGCACTTCCCACTGATGGTTTTGGTTATTGTTTTCCATTTCTTCCTCGTGTAGAGTTTTGCTCAAGACGCTTTGCAATGCTGGTTTTCTGGCTACAAATTCTTTTAGCTTTTGTTTATCATGAAAGATTTTTATTTCGTTGTCGTATCTGAAGCTTAATTTTGCTGGATACAGAATTCTTGGTTGGCATCCATTGTCTTTCAGTGTTTGAAATACGTTGTTCCAGGATCTTCTCGCTTTCAGCGTCTGTGATGAAAAATCCGTTGTCAACCTTATTGGTTTACCCCTAAATGTAATCTGCCTCTTTTCTCTTGTAGCTTTTAATATATTCTCTTTGTTCTGTATATTGGATAGCTTCATAACAATGTGTCTTGGCGTTGGTCTACTGTGATTTTGTGTGCTCGGTGTCCTGTATGCATCTACAATTTGTATATCTGTTTCCTTTTTTATTTCTGGAAAGTTTTCTGTAATTATTTCCTTCAGCAAGTTACTCATTCCCTTGGCATGAATCTCTGTGCCTTCCTCTATCCCGATGACTCGTAAGTTTGGTTTTTTTAAGTTATCCCAAATCTCTTGGATGTTTTTCTCGTGATTTTTTACCAGCCTATCTGAGTTGGCTAGACTCTTTTCAAGATGATATATTTTGTCTTCATTATCTGACGTTCTGGCTTCTACTTGTCCACTCTGTTAGTGATACTCTCGATTGAGTTTTTAATTTGGTTTATCGTTTCCTTCATTTCTAGAATTATTGTTTGATTTTTTTTATAATCTCTATCTCCTGATAAAGATGCTTAACTTCTTCTTTTATCTGTTTATGTAATTCATTTTCAATGTGATCTTTAAGGTTCCTTTCCATCTGTCTAAGGTGTTCCTTGAGTTCTTTATATGGCCATTTTTCTGATGACTCCAGGTCCTCCTGAATATTTAGGCTGTCTTTCATTGTTTGTACTCCTTTTCTTCCTTGCTTTTTTATGCTCATGATACTTCTTGTTCTGTTTGACTGCTGAGTTACTGTTTACTCGTATAAATTTATTTGATGACTGGGAAGAGAGGTATTAGAAGGGAAGGGAAGAAGTTACTAAAGAGAGTGAGTGTAGGCAGGTGGAATTCAAGAGAGGGGGAATAAGAAAATTGAAAAGAAATGAAAAGATAAAAGAAAAAAAAAGTGAAAAGAATGAAAGAAAAAACGAAAAAATAAAAATTTAAAACAAACAAAAAAATTATAATGATAATAAAAAAATGGAAATTGAAGTTTAAAAAATAATAGTAATAATAATAGAATAAAAAGAATTTAAAAAATTGAAACCATTAATAAGAAAGTTAAAGAACAACAACAACATCAACTACAAAAAGTGAGAATAAAAAAAAATTAAAAAACTAATAATAATCATTTAAAAAAAAATAATAATAATAATAAATGCAGTCATAGAGCTCGATTAACTTCTCTTCCAGTAGGTAGAACTATGCCCACTGGTCCAGGCTTCTCAACTCTTGATAGGTGGGAACCAATCACTGTGCCTCAGCTCTTCTTCCCAGACTGTGCGGGTCTCCAGTCCTGAGTGCCTAGGTCCTTCTCTTGTGGTCCCTCAATCCAGGCCCCACTCACCTGTGACGCTTACCACATTACTGGCTACACACCGGGTCTGCTGCTCCTGGGAGCCCTGTTTTCATGGATGCCTGGGCACACCCTTTCTGTTTGCCTCCCTCGGACCCTAAGTTTGTAGGGCTTGGGGCTGAGGACCCCCAGCGAATTTGTTTGCCCTCAGGTTGCAACTCCCCTGGTAGTTGGTGCAAGGGACCTCTGTTGTCAGCCCTGGTGGGAGCGATATCCGGGGGTTCTGCGCCGCTAGTCCCACGTCACTCCTGATTCCCTGGGTCTGGCTATGGTGCTCAGTTGGCTTTTGCCTCTGTGAGATCAGGTGGGCCGACTAGTTATTTCAGCGGGATCGTTAGTGCTGAGTCACGAGAAGCAGGCGATCCGGGGCTTAAATGCAGCAGATTCGTGCTCAGTGTGTGTTTTCTGAGGGGCCCAAAGTGTACGCCCTAGCTCCACGTCAGCTCAGCATTGCCTAGTGATCCTGAGCAAATAGGCTTTAGATAATTTACAGCTCCCTGTGCCCGCACAGTTGAAGAGGTCAGAGACTTGATCTCTCCGCACCTGCCGCCATGTTAGACCTCCTCAATGATATTCATGTTACCCTTACAGTTTCCTGGCATAAGCAAGATCTTGGGGTTATACAAACTGCTGCTTCTGTTTCCAGTCCAGTTTTCTAGAACTGAAACCCTGCTGCCATCGCCTCCACCTCTGGGCCGCGCTCTTGGGCGCCGCGCTTGTCCGCGACCTTAGCAGCGCCGCCGCGGCCTCCGCTGCTCCTTGGCCCGGTGCCTAGCACCCAGGGCCCAAGCGGCTGCCGCCGCGCCTCTCCAGCCCCCTCCTCCGGAGCACGGGTCCCCTCGCAGGGGGATGCCGAACGACCCCAGAGCAGGCTCTGCCCCAAAGTGCAGCAGGGAACAGGCGACCGAGGCACTTGAGGCCGTGGTCCAGCCTTCGGAGGACAGGGCTCGGCACGCAGCCCAGTTCCAGTCTCTAGATGTGGCAGCTGGACCGTGTAGACAGGGCCATCAAGACAGCATGCAGAAAGCAAATGGCGGCTCCCGCGGAGTGGATTTTCGGCCCCGAAACCACAGCCCCGCCAACAATTCCAATCCACTAACTCTCCCTGTATAGACAATATTCAAAAAAAAAAAAAAAGGCGGGGTGTACTGAGCTTTCTTTGCCTCAGGTACTTACAGTCCACTGCTGATTACCCATTCAGCTTCTCTGCCGGGAGCGAAGTGAAAGAGGAAGCAGATGGGCGCAAAGCGCCCGCGGCTCTGAGCAGGAAAGTGTCCGGGAGCCAAGCGTCTCTTTATCAATCTCTTTGTTTTTTCTGCTGCTTGGCCGGGTGGTCCACTACAGATTAATGGTGAAAGGAGCTCTAACAAGCTGCGCGAAGTCTCGATTAAAGCCGCTGCTCTGAGCACCAGGCTCAGCACTTCAGCAACCCCCGTACGCAGCGGCCATCTTCGCAACACTTATTCTAGTTTTTAGTTTTTAAAGGAACTTCAGTACAGTTCTCCATAATGGCTGTGGTGATTTACATTCCCATCAAGAGCATATGAGAGTTCCTTTTCCACCACATCCTCGCAGGCACTTGTGAGCATCAGTCTTTTTCATAATATCCATTCTTACTGGGCTGAGGTGGTATCTCACTGTGGTTCTGATTTGCATTTCCCTGATGATTAGTGATGTGGAGCATTTTTTCATATGCCTGCTGGCTGCTTGTGTGCCTTCTTTTGTAAAATGTCTTTTTAGGTCTATCGGCTATTTTTCAGTTTGGTTATTTTTGTTGTTGCTTGTGAGTTTTCTTATATTCCTTGTATATTCCAGATATCAGCCCCAAAGTACCATCTCATCAGATGTACTGTTTGAAAATAAAATATTCTCTCCCACACTTTTGGTTGTGTCACCACTCTGTGGACTGCTTCCTTTGCCATGCAGGAACGTTTTAGCTTCATGTAATTCCTTTTGTCTAGTTTTGATTTACTTTTCAGTGCTTTGGGGATCCTATCCAGAAAATCATCGAGTGTACCGATGTCTTGAAGTATTTCCCCTGGGTTTTCTGCTAGAAGTTTTGGAGTTTTAGGTCTTATGTTAAAATCTTTGATCCATTTTGTGTTGGTTTTTGTACAGGATGAGAGACAGAGGTCAAGAATCAATCGTCTGCACATGGATATCCAGTTTTCTTAACACCATTTATTGAAAAAGCTGCCCGTTCTCGAATGTACGTTTTGGGTGTTTTTGTTGAGAGTCAGTTGGCTGCATATTATGGATTTTGGCTGTCTTGTAAATACACTCATGTAATATGTCTTGAGATCAAGTAGTATGAGGAGGCATCACACTTGTGATTGTTCTTGTTGCTCGATATTGCATTGGCTATTCAGGGTCTTTTGTGCTTCCATGTGAAGTTTAGGATTGTTTTCTCTGTTTCTTTGAGGGTGTCACTGGTATTTTGATGAGGATTGCACTGAATTTGCAAATCACTTCTGTGGACAATTTTCTTCTTCCTTCCTTCCTTCCTTCCTTCCTTCCTTCCTTCCTTCCACACAGCCTCTCTATGTTGCCCAGGCTGGCCTCAAATTCACTTTCCTCCTGCCTCAGCCTTCTGAATACCTACAGGTGCGCCTCACTGTTTGTGGCTTACTATGAACATTTTGACAATATTATTTCTTCCAATCCAGGAACATGGGAGGTCTTCCAATTTTTTTGTGTGTTCTTCAATATGCAATTCAAATGCTTCCATGATTTCTTTCTCAACAAATCTGTAATTAGTATAGAATAATGCTTCTGAGGTCAGGCACCTGTAATCCCAGTGGCTTGGGAGGCTGAGGCAGGATAATCACAAGTTCAAAGCCAGCCTCAGCAATTCAGCAAGGCCCTAAGCAACTTAGGGAGACCTTGTCTCAAAATAAAAAGTTAAAAGGGCTTGGGGTGTAGCTCAGTGATAAAGCAGCCCTGGGTTCAATCCCTGGCACTAAAAAAGAAAAGAAAAGAAAATGCTACCGAGGCAGGCAAGATGGCTGAATAGAGGTACCTAGCACTCACCTGCTCCTCCACAAAGAACCAAGGCAACAGGTGAACAGGGGCATGTTGAGGTAAGTGACCATGGGAGGACACTGGAATTCAACAGTAGAGAAATTAAAAACTTGTAAAATGGGACAGCAGTATAGCAGGAGAAATGAAACATCCCACCACCTGCCTGCTGGTTCCACAGCTGGGGTAGGCGGAGTGTCCCATGGCAGGAGTAAAGGTGAAAGAGGGAGACCCAGCAAACTCTTGTCTGTACAAGTACTGACAGCCCTTGCTTTTGGCAATTTTCATGGCCCCCACCCTTGCAGGCTTGAGTACTTTTAAAATATGGACCACAGGGCACTGTCCCCCGACCTCACTTTCACACTTCCAGGTAGGGATCCACCAGCCTGGGAACCTGACTTCCCTCCAGGCCCCACCCAAGCAGCCCTGGGAATGACTGTCGCATCCACGTGGTTTCTGTAAGAGGAAAAACCTGTACCGATAGTGCTCAAACACTGGGGCACGGTGGAAACACACAGAAACGAGTTCAATCCAACAAGTAAGTAAAAACTCAAAGAAAACACAGAAACCGACCCTTAAAGGAAAAGCAAAGGTCTTGAGTAAAGGAGTCATCTGGGACTCAATGGCAGAGTACATGGAGTTCACCTGATGCACGGCTCTTTGTACACAGCCTCAGCAGTCAACACCCAGAGGACTCCCAGGCCAGCTGCAAGAAAGTCCATGTTTGTGGTGCTGCCTGTATCTGCAGGCCCAGCCCACCACAGGCTCATCCACTCAGAGACACCAAGGTCTCCCTCTGTCACGCCCCTGCCCCACCTGGGAGTCCTCATGCCTAGCTGCTCTTTGAGGTCTCTTCTTTCTTTCTGTGGCGCCACACACTAAGCCAGCAGACACCAAAAAGAAATGAGAATGGGATTCTGGTCTCCTCTCTCCTCATCCTCCTGCTCACCCCCACCTCTCACATTCCCCATATCCAAAAGCCCAGCTGCAGCACAACCTGGAATCCATAGAGGAAAGGAGGAGGCCTCCCTCCACCCTCTCATCCCTATGGTGTGGGATGGGAGGGGGCACTTAAGTCAGCTCATCCCGGGCAGGGAGCACACCCTCTAGCTTGGTGGGCATTTCTAGGGGCTAGAGAAAGAAGTACCAGGAAACAACCCTGTGCTCCAGGTGGCTGCTGCCGCCTTTTGGGAACCAGGGGATGAACAGCAGGTTCCTGGTCTCCTGAAAGAGAACACCAAATCCAGCTCCCTTGCCCTCCCTGGGAAATGGAAAGGGCCTGGCTGGGTCTCAAGTGAGGCAGCATCTCCCTCTGTGGGCAGCAGATTGCACCTGCTCTGACCTGCAGCTCCACCCCCTCTCTGGGCCTGTCTTCCCTGCTGCCCAATTTTGGCCCCAGCTGTCACTGTGGCCCCCTAGCACTGTGGCTCTGGGTTGGACACCAGCAGGGCTCCACCCACAACCAGGCTGTGGAGGAGCCATGTGGCTGAACAGGATCCAATTGAAAGGCTCAATTCTGCCAAAAGTCGACTTGTGGAGCTGGTGTTTGGGGCACTGCTGCAAATCACCCACACCACATGAAACCCACACAGGGGACCAAATTGCGTAAAGCCACTCTTGCTTGACCACACCCAGTTTCTTTTTTTTTTTCTTCTCTCTTTTTCTTTCTTTCTGCTTTGTTGTTGTTGTTGTTGTTGTTGGTACCAGGGATTAAACTCAGGGGCACTTAACCACTAAGCCACATCCCCAGCCCCTTTTTGTGTTTTATTTAGAGACATGTTTTGGTTAGGGTCTTATTGGGTTGCTGAAGCTGGCTTTGAACTCAGGATCCTTCTGCCTCAGCCTCCCAAGCTGCTAGGATCATGCCCAGTTTCTTATATGAGAACTGTCTGGGCAAAGCAGGAAACCCTGGGACCAAGCCTAGGTCCACAGAACCGACAGAGCCAGAGGTTTCCAAATTCTGCACTTCTCCACTGCTACCAAACCCACAAGACTCACCAGAGGGGGGCTGGGCCTCTGCAACTGAGGCCTCCCAGGCTCAAGTCCTTGGGCTGATAGCTTTCTGGAGGTTGAGAGACTCTGGTGTTGGGGTCACCGATGCTGAATTCTCCATGATGCGTGCCCAGACAAGGAGTCCTGGCTTGTGTGCTGGAAGCTCATGCAGAAATTTCTGACTCGGCCAAGTGGATGTGCCTATTGAGTATGATCCTGTGTGCACAGGAGCTAGATGAGGTGGGGAACAATGGAGGGATTCCAACGTTCATCTCGTTGGCAAGGTCTCTCTCAATCAGCTCCAAGCAAGGAGGTAGAGCTGAGTGAGGCAGAAGCATGGTAGGTGGGAGTGTGGGGGGCACACTGAGAATGGTCAGACCCCCCCCCCGGGGAAGAGCTGGAGGGAGGAATGAGGATGCAGATGAGACTAACACCCAAGATGTGAAGCCCAAACTGTAACTGGTCATCATCTGACCAAGTTAGCCTCCACACCCTCTTTCCTTCCCAGTCCCTCAAGGCAGCAGGCAGGAAATGCACAAAATGTGATTAGCAGGGACCAGCACGTACCAGGTACATTCTTGATGTCTTCCCTGTCTACAGAGACCCCTAGTTGACATTCCAATGGCAGTGGACTCCCAAAGACATCCCCTGAGCAAGGGGCAGAGGGAACAAGGGCAAGCAAGTGTAGGCCAGGGGAGGAAGAGGGAGCAATGAGAGGAGGAAGACGATGAAGGCCTACTCACTTGGGCCTGTGGGACTGCATCTCTATTTGGTCCATTATCATCATGGGCCACTGGCTGGATTCCCATGTATCCTTAGGTCCAGATCTGTCCCCAGTGCCACCGTGCTTGGAATGTTTGGGTCCCAATGGTTCCAAGGGATATCTTTTGGAACTCCCAAGCAGTGGACCCCATGAGATTGGGGGGAAAGTGGTTGGTTCCAGGAGAGCTGCCTTGTGTTTCTTACTCCCTTGGAGGGAAGGTCCATCCCAGAGTAACTTCTGAGTCACCCCCTAGTGATTTCTTCTCCTGGATGTCCTTCCAAGGAGTGGTGGTAGCAGGCCTTTGAGCAAGGCTCTGGGTATGCCCCCTGCAGTATCTGGTGGACCTCCTGCATTGCTGGGCCTGCTCCCTCCCTTGACCCAGAATATGCTTTCCATTTTCTTGGAGGAACAGGCTCCCAGGTCTCCGAAGGCCTGCCTTTCCATGGTGAGGTGAGTCCACGGGGAGCAGAGGTGTTCAGAGGGCCCGACATGTGAATGAAATTCCCCCTGGCATAGACACCTGAGTGTGTCCTTGTCTCCTGATTCCCTGGGGCTGCTGGACCAGGCCTGGCCTCCTCCTTGGGGGCAGATGCTCACCCTCATCAACTGTATCTCACTGAACTCATTTGAAGACTCAGGACAGAAGAGGGCCGCTGGGCTTCCCCACTGCCCTTCATCCTACTTTTGGTGCTCCTCTTGGGTTTCCCAACCCATTCCCCCTCAGGCCCACTGGGGTGGTTCAGAGGCCAACAGAGGTCTGCTGCACTTCCAATTTCCTCGAGGTCAGTGTGTATCTATCTCCCCGCTGGGATCTGCCTCTCCTTCCACCCAATGGGCATAGAATTTGGAGGCAAAGAATTCAGGGCATGGGTGTCTGTGGGCATGCCGGGGCTCCAAGCAGGTGAGCGGGTGCAGGATATCCACAGGCTCCACAGGGAGGGGCACAAAGTCCATATCATTCCCTTTCTCATGAACCTGGAATCCAGGCTTGCCTTCCCAGCCTAGAAGCAGCACCCCTCCTCCCTCTATCTCCTCCCACTGGGCCTCCAAGTCGAACTCATAGCCCTCGGTGTCTGAAAGGAGGCTCTTGCCCTCCCCACTTCACAATGGTCCCAATTTGAGGCAAACTGGGCCCAGGGCCTTCCCCATATGTCTCTAGCATCTACAAGACAGACACCTACGGACACCTAGGAGCTTCTCACTGCCTGTTCCAAAACTGTCTCCGTGAACTGAAGCCTCATCAGTGGAGCTCATGTCACTGGTCCCAGCACCAAGGTTTGAGGGGAGAGAGTCACCAGAGTCACAGCAAGAGCAGCTAGTGCTTTCAGAACTCCATCACCACAGACAAGGCAGGAGATCCTCTCAAACACAGCCTGGCTTCCCGTGCCTTGGGTGCCCACATGGCTGCCTTCTCATTGGTCCTCCCCCAGCCAATCAGCACACCCCTTTCTGGGGCATCCCTCCAGGCCCTCAACAACAGCACTGCCGTGGATCTCTGGTTATATTGGCTCTTGGCAAGCCAGTTCAGACTGTGGGGTGGCGTCGTAGGTGCAGTACCAACGCCCACCTGCCATTTCCTGTCCCAGCTTTTCTTTTTTTAAAGCTTCTGACCTACAGAGGAATTGCAAGCAAAGAGCGAGGAGGCCCCATATATATCCTTCATCTGGACTCGCCAGTTGTTAACACTACATCCCATTAGTTTCATCGTGTCACGGGTTTTGGGTTTTTGAGTATTTTGAATTTTATCCCATTAAATTTCATTTATTCATTGTTTCTGGCAGGGATTGAACCCAGAAGTGTTTTGCTAGTGAGCACATCCCCAGCCCTTTTTTATTTTTGACACAGGGATTTGCTAGGTTGCTTAGGACCTTGCTAAATAGCTGAGGCCGGCTTGGAACAAGTGATCTTGTCTCAGCCTCCCAAGCCGCTGGGATTACAGGCATGGGCCATGGAGCCTGACCTCATTTTACATTTTCAAGGGGTGGAGTCTTGCTGCATTTCCCATCCTGGTCCTGAACTCCTGGGCTCCAGCTGGCCTCCTGCCTCAGCCTCCTAAGTAGCTGAGACTATTGGCGAATACCACTGAGCCTATGCGAGTGTGTGCTTTTTAACCAATATACCAAATCGTTTGTGTTACTTGAAGACATTATGATACACCATCTCTGAATATGTCACCATATTTCTCAGAATTGTCTCATACAAAACCTTAGTGGAATTAACACACTGAGAAAGTTTAACCTTGAGGTGATATTGACTTCTAGTATAGGTCTCCATGAAATATTTTCTGATTGCCCCAATATCAGTGTTGCTTCTAAAACCCCTCTTTCCAATCACAGGCTCATGCAATTCATTTGTCTTTCAAATTCTTTAGTCTCTTTAAACTAGAACATGACCCCAGATCCTTTGACTTTCATGTCAGTGAGATTTTGGAAGACTGAGTGCAGTTGTTTTGCAGCAAGCACTCATGTCTGATGGCTCCCTCCTGTTTAAATTCAGGTTAGGCATTATGGGCATTTGGCCCAGTTGCTTCTGGGTCTGTGGTAAAGAAGCACATCATGGTGGGGACATATGACAGTGGAAGCCAATCCACCTCATAGTGATCATTGCATGTGAGTAACATGCTCAATTTGTGAAAACTTCTTCGCTTCTACGAAGAGCCGCTGTCAAGCTCAAACTCCACCAGGTGCAGAGGGAGCTCATGGTTAGAGCTTCTGGGACCCAGGCCTCATGGAGCACCATTGCATACTCCCTCCTGTGCCCACAGGATCCCTGGGCCGATACCCAGCCCCTGGGAGAATGACTACTTCTCATGTGACCATGGGTCCCGGGGCCCAGTGCCCACCAGTTCTGGCCACTCCTGGCCTAGAGTCCTACCCCAGACCAGCTGAGCCCACCCCTCTACCAAACCCCACCTGATCATGAGATTCTGGGTTTCACCTTGTCCCTTGGCTGGTGACCACATGCTGAACATGTGGTCAGCATGATGTTCCAGCTCATTCCATTGTGAAGGAACCAATTTCCTGCTGTGGTGCTGCACGGAGAGAAAACATATCAATCACATCCAGGTTTGGTGGGTTGTGAGAATTATTTAAATACAAAGGTGTATTATTGTTCTAAACAACACCCTCTATCTTTGCAAAATATGCAGGTGGAGAACTGTGACACATATGTACACGTTTAGTGAATAAATTTCAAGGACACCGATACAGAATCACACAGTCCCTGGTCATAGAAGCGAGCACTCCCAGGATCCCTGTATACTCCTGGGGTGTCCTTGTGTGATCTCATCTCTCTTACCCCTCCAGGAAAAGACACACATCCTTTCTTGTGTGATCATTCTTTGTTCACTGTTCTTCATGGCATTCATATCTCATGTGTACACCATAATGACATAGTTTGGTGTTGCCTGTTATTTACTTTGTAGAAGTGGCATTACAGATCATGTCCACATTGTTTGCTTCTTGCATTCCACATGAAGACTTCACCTCTGAACATGTGAATTTGGGTTGTCTATCTGAATTCCATGTGGCGGTGTTGAGTTGGTAGAGATCTGACTCTGGACGTGAGAAAAAATATGGATATGGGAGTCATCGTGGTATCAATGGCTTCCTTTTCAGGGTCCACTCTGGAGACAGAAATCACACCAGTTTTTATTTAATTGTGGTAAGAGTAACATAACTTAAAATTTGTCATCTTAATCATTTTTCTTGATCAGTTCAGTATTTTAATTTATTCATGTGACTGTGTGACCAGTCTCCTGAACTTCTTATTTACAAAACTAAAACATAAGTCCATTAAACAACAACTCTCACTTTCTTGTGCCTCCAACCTCTGAATATCAATATAGCACTTTCTGTGTTTCTATTTCACTCTTTCAGACACTTCATATAAGTGCAATCACATACTATCTGTCGTTTTTTGACCGACACATTTCAAACACAATGTCTTCCTCTCTGAGGATCCACTATAGGTTTTTTTTTTTTTTCAGTTGTAGTTGTGCCATTTCACGTTGCCACCAATAGCTGATATGAGTTTCAATTTATATATGTCCTCACCAACATCACCCAAGTTTTTTATGGAATTCATTTTACTTTTTTGTTTATTCTTTTTCTACTTCATTGTTACATAATTCAATTTAAATTTGAAATTGTACATATTTATACTGGACAGTGTGATGTTTTCAAATATTATAGTTTGTGAATACCTAAACTGAGCTGATAACATAACATATAACATATCCTCCTCTGGCTCCTCCGCCACCCCCTCTGTTACTCCTACTCCTCCTCCTCCTCCTCCTCCTCCTCCTCCTCCTCCTCCTCCTCCTCCTCCTCCTCCTCCCCCCTTCTCTTCATAGTCCAAGGATTTCATGGAAAATATTCTTATAAAGTGTTCCCATAGAGATTTTGAAATTTACAATACATTTTAATTAACTGTCATCAATATGATACACAACAGAGCTCTCCAACTTATTACACCTAAGTGCAATTTTGTATTATTTGTGCAACCGCTCCCAGTATTCTCACTGGTCCTAGTCCCTGGTACCACTCTTCTGCTCTCTTTTTTTTCATTAGATTGGATATTCAAATTCCACATATAACTGAGAATGTGAGTATCTGCCTTCCTGTGCCTGGTGTCTTTGACTTAACTGGATATCCTCCAGGTTCAAACAGGCTGTCACAAGTTACAGGGATTCCCTTCTAAAGGCTGAGTAGTATTCTATCCTGCACAAGTATACGTGTTTTTCTTTGTCCATTTATCCATTGATGGGCACATAACTTGATTCCATGTCTTGACTGTTATGAGTGGTACTGCGATGAACAAGGATATGCAGGTGTCCCTTTGAAAGTGATTTCATTTACTTTTGGTTCATGGAAAAGATTATTAAAAAGTACACCTAGTAGTGGCTTTGCTAAATCATGTGGTTTTTTTAGTTATGAGTTCTTGAAGTACATATGCAATGTATTCCATGATGGCTGTATTGATTACATTCCCACCAACAGTATGCAGGGTCCCTTTCCTCCATGTCTTTAAAAAAACTTATAATCTTTTGTTGGTTTTTGTCCTGCCCCTTCTCCTCCTCCTCCTCCTCCTCCTCCTCCTCCTTCTCATTTTTTTTTTGGACGTGTAAATGAACCCAAGACCTCATGGTAGGCAAGCACTGTACCACATAGCGACATCCCCAGCTCTTTTATAAAATTGTATTTGGAGACCTGATCTCATTAAGTTGCCTGGGCTGGCCTTGAAATTGTCATCCTCCTCCCTCAGCCCCCAAAAGCAGCTGGGATTAAAAGCATGTGCCAGGGTATCCAGCTCTTTCATCTCTTTCATAAGAGCCTTCTACTAGGTAGTAGGGGGATATTCTATTGTGATTTCAATTTGCATGTTCCTGATGAGGGATGTCACTGAGCATTTTTTCATATACTTCCTGGTCATCAAAGTGGTCTTTCATGAATCTCTATTCAAGTCCTTTGTCCATTCTTTTTAGTCAGGTCATTTTCTTTATCTTGATATGTTTGAATTTTATATATATATATGATATTAGCCCCTTAGCAGATATAATTAAATAGTATTCATTGTTTCCATTGGTTTGTCTCTTAACTTTGCTTATTGTTTCCTTGGGTGTGAAAAAGATTTTGAGGTACTCTCAGTCCATTTCTGTTTTTGTTGCCCATGCTTTTGGGGTCTTAGAAAATCTTGCTTTCATGAACTAATGCCATGGAGATCCCCCCACCCCCCATCTCTACTTTAGTTTTATAGCTTAAACTTTTTCTTGAATTTAAGTCCTTCATCCATTTTGGGTTGATTTTCCATACAGTGTGACATAAAGGTTGAATTTAATTCTCCCACACATGAAGAGCCAGTTTCCCAGCACCATTGACTGAGGACACTACCCTTCCCCTTTCGTGTGTTCTCGGAATCTTTGTCAAAAATGCCTGTCTGCATGTGGTCTTCTCTGTGTGTATACCTGTGTCCAAATTTCCTTATATGGATAGCAGTCATACTGGCATAGGCCCACTCTAATGACCTCATTTTAACTCCATTACTCCTTTAAAGTCCCTATCTCCATATTGTCATAATCTATGATGCTGGGGTTAGGGCTTCACCATACAATTATTGCCAGAGGGGGGGTTATAGGGAGCAGACTGAGGAATGTGTAAAAGGATTCTTATTGATATAATTGGAAAGCTAATAAGGCAGTGAAAGTTATACGCTCAAGATGCAGAGAAGGAGGGTTCTCAGAATTCTGAATCCCATGTTTGGATATGGCTTTATTCTGGGGGTGTCTGATAACTGCAAAAGTGGCAGCTGAAAGTTTGTGAACATGGGCAGAGCTTCCATACACTAGAACAATGGTTGGACAAAACGTAGAATACAAGACCTGCCAAGAAGGTTGGCAGGATCTTCTCCCCCATATTTTGGTTTGCAGTCCGAAGAGCTACACCCTAGCATTTAGGGATATGCAAAGTATACCAGATCTAAAAGAAAGGAAAGCCCACCTTCAAATCATCTGAAGCTTGCAAATGGACAGGGAGGCAGAGAGGGAAGAGGAAGAGGAGAAGGAAGAAGAAATAACAAAAGAAATTAAAGCCTCTTCCACTCTCTGCACATGGCGACTGTGCTGTGGCACTCCTTCAATGCTTAACTTGTTCATTTTCACCTCTACCTGGGCCTTATGCTTTCCACATGCATTGAGGCCAGATATCAGTCAGAGGTGAAACCTTAGGGTCTTTTCAGGACTTTGCTATGCACACGACTTGCCCTGCACATGCAAGTGGTTTTCTGAGATCCCCAGTAATCATGGGAGTTTTGAGTGCCCTAAGATCCCTCGGTCCCCCAGTTTCCACCCTAAATTTTCAGCAGTCTCGAATGCCTCAAACATAATATTTTACTGGAAGTTGCAGCAGTTAGCCTACATTTTATTGTATTCAAGAATTATTTGCCTGCTCTCCTGCCCTGGGTGAGTTCTGAGTAAGATGCACTGGTCCTTCAGCTGGCCCTCAGACAGACCAGAAAGGACAAACACAATTCTCGAGATGTGTCTAGACGGCTCTCTTGGAAGACAGAGACCAGAGTCTCACACCAAGGATGTGGATGGCAGTATACAGGGTTGCCACTGAGCTAGGTAGGGGCACAGAGCAAGGATAAGGGAGAAAACCGCTATTGTTTGCAACCTTTTTAAACCTGCCTCTGTCTTGGTTCCACATTGGCTTAGTTATTGTAGATATTGACCATTTTCCAGATTTCTGACAATGATGATTGTGATAATTTTTTTCTTGATTTCTGATGTTTCTTTGGAGTCCCTCAGAGCTACCTGCTTCACCAATGATGCTGATTTACTCATGCCAGCTTAAATTTTTTGTTCTTGTTTTGGTTTTGGTTTTGGTTTTGGCATGGGTGATTGAACCAAGAGGATCACTAAGCCACATCTCCAGCCCTTCTTATTTTTTTTTTTTCTTATTTTGAGACACGATGCCAGTAAGCTGCATAGGGCCTCGGTAAGTCTAGTTTTAAACTTGCAATCCTCCTGCCTCAACCTCCCAAACCGTTGGGATTACAGGTATGACCCACTGCAACCAGCTTCTCTGCTGAGATTTTGAAATGTTGACAAATAAACTCAATGCAGAAAGCAAAGTCTTTCCTAAATGGCAGCATAATATTTGGGTATCCATATACAAACAACAACAACAACAACAAAAAAAAAAACAGCAAAAGAATAAAGCCTGGATCTCAACATTGCACCTTATATAAAACTACACAACTTTAAGTTGTATGAATCATGGGTCAAAATGTAAATGATAGACATTTTGAGAAGAAAATGCAGGAGAAAGATCATCGTGGCCTGAGTTTGGGTGAAGAATCCTTAGAAATAGCAACCAAAACCCTGTTCTATAGAAAGTCTAAGAAAAATTATTAAACTGAATTTCCTCTAAATTAAAGACTGTTTTTCTCAGAAAGACCCTGCCAAGACAATGGAAAGACAAACACAGAACAGGGGAAGATATTTGTAAGTAAAAAGTATACCGAGAATATACAAAGAACACTTATGTTCCACGATATGAGAAAAGAAAAAAAGCTACTCAATTAAAAATTGAGAAAGGGTCATATATAGACACTTCAACAGAGAGGATATACTAAAGGTAAATAAGTACATTAAAGGATAGTCAAGAACATTATCCACTAGAAAAAGACAAATTAAGACTAGAATGCAATATCACTGTACTCCTATTAGAATGACAAACATAGAAATGGTACTCCAGTACCAAGTGATGAGTAGATTGCAAAAAAGAAAAAAAAACGAACAAACAAACAAAAAAACGGGAACTCACATTATTCGGTGGAGGGAATGCAGAATGGTACATCCACTCTGCAAAAAACCTGCCACTCCTTATAAAGTTGAAACACATTTTTGTCATAAAACAGCAACCTCCCTCCTCAAGGCTTGACCTGTTCACACAAAATTTTGTGCATGCCTGTTGGTAGCAACTTTATTCATAGTCACCTAAAACCAAAAGCAATCAACAGATGAATAAATAAAAGCCATGTATCCCTATAGCAGGACAATATTCAACAACATAAAGGAAGGAACTGTTGATACGTGCAATAACAGGAGTGAATTGCAAGTGCATTATTGCTAAGGGAGAGAAGGCTGTACGAATTGGCTACATAATGTATACATTTGTTTGTAGAGCATTCTACCAAAAATAAATAAATAAATAAAAGTACAGGGACGGTAAACAGATCCCTGGTTGTCAGAGGATCAGGATACATGAGATGGTTTGGAGACGCAGGTTCAGAATGAGGGAGATTTTTGTGGTGGTGGAAACGCTGTGAGTCTTCATCATGGTGGTCGCTACAAGAACCAATCCATGTGTTAAAAATCTCACTACTGACAATAGAAGGAAGAGAGTTTTGCTGCATAATAATTTGCAATATATAACATTGAAAATTAAAAAGATGGAGCACACAGAAGTGACTGAGAATCAAAATGACAGGAAAAAATGGCACCAGCCTACTCAAAAGTCATATTGGAAGGTAGAAAGCAGTGGAGCTACGATATTCACTTCACAATGCTTGGCCAAAGTTGTTCTCCAGCTAAAATTCTGTGCCAAGCTACAACTAACTGTGAGATTAAAGGTACCTTGTGTTCAGGCAGTGTCCCAAAAGAAATTGTATCCCACATATCTTGTCTCAGGAAGTTCCTGGAGGAGAGGTCCCATCAAAAACCTGCTGTAAACCAAGAGCACATGAGTTCCAACAAAACAGGAGATACCTCCAAGGGGTCTCGCAAAGGAATTTTCTCAGTCAGGGCAAGACCTTCAGACATCAATCAAGGTTGAAGCAGGGTCTAGAAGGTTGATCTCCAAGGACAGAAAAATGCAATCGTAGAAGATTTGGAAAAGACTGTTGATAGGCTCATGAAACAAATGTGAGCTCTTGGGGGGCAGGGTGCTCATATTTCTTTCTCCCGTGGGAGGCTCCCGTAAAGATTGATTCAATGAAAGGGAAAAGGGAGAGAGGGGAGAGAGGAATTTGAGACACAGAGTGTGCAGAACCCAGTTAAGGAGGTTTCTTTTTCTGAAAAGGGGAGCAGAGAAAAATGGGATAGCTTCAAGGGAACATGGGATCACAAGAAGTATACTCCAATTAGTTCAATGATATCATGCTCCCATGGTTGCAGGAAGCTCTAACCCAAGAAAACTCATTTACAGTGAGGGGTAGAAGTCGTCAGGGTGATTAACAGGCATTTGGAAAACAGGAAAATCAGACTCACCCAAAGGCCAAAGGCCAAGTGTGTTCCTAGCTGGGGTCAAGAGGGGAGAGCTCTTCCTTCCTAAGGTATAAGCAAGTGTCTTTTTCTGAGTCCTTTTACACCAAGCTGAGACTTCTTCTGACCAGTTCCCAGGCAGTGACAGAGCGTGGCTGGTGTCCACTGCTGAAGGGCGTAGCCAACTCTATCGCACAGTTCCAGGTTGGGGCTTCACAGCAGCCTAACTGATTCTCTGTTGGGATTAAACTGCACCTGAGATTCCTATCCCACCCTGCTTTCTCCCTCCTGTCTCTTACCGGCACCAGGCCCTGCATGCAGCCCTGAAGATTCTCACTGCCTCACTGCTCCTTCCCCTCGATTCCTCTTGCCCCACAACCACCTTTCAAGTCCAGTCACGCACAGACCTCTCTGTACGTCTGGAAGGTCTGAACTAAAGACAAGTGTTCCCAGGAGAGGTCCAAGGAAAGGCAATAATCTCAGGTGTGTGGATGGCCTCTCTCACTTCAGGAATGACAAAGGGCAGGCCATCCTCGGGGCTACTTGGGCCATGCATAATCTCTAGCATGAGGTCCCCTCTGATTGCTCCATGTTTCTAACACTTGGTTACCTGGCAAGCATCCCGGGGGAGACTCTCTCTCTCGTGGGTGAGAAGATGAAGAACTGCATGGTATGGAGGGACAGACTCCTCAGGCACGGCAGTGCCAGCTGTCGACTTGTAGCCCTGTAGAGACATGAAGAGGAATGAAGGGACATTAACCAACCAGTTTAGGTCTGAGAGGAAGATCCAGAAATCTGCTCGTGTGGCTCACAAGAGGCCCTTCAATCCTACAGAAGATGAGTGGACACAACTGAGAAGCCTCGGGCCACGATGATTTCTCAGCAAGAGATGCAGGACTACAGGGGCATTTATGCTCTCAACATACACAGGTGTGTGAGTTACACAGGTCGGAGCCCTGCTTGGGAAAACCTGGGAGGCTGGAATAAGGAGAGGGGGTTTGGGGATGGATGTCCCTGAGGGAAGCCTATGAGCTTGCAACCTGCCACCTCCCCTGTGCTGAGACATGCTAGCATCCTCTTCCCACAAAGCCACAGATGCCTCCTTCAGGGGCTGCCCCCTCTTCATTTCCAGCATCCACTGCTACAGCGCAGGCTGATGAGTAACTTACACTCAGCAAGTTGCAAGGAAGACTGAGCCTGAACCAGCTGGAGACAAGGGATAGAAAGCCCTGGGGTTGGATTTTGACTGTGCTGGATCAAGGGAGCTGAAATACAAGGATGGACGAGCAAGGTTTCCTGAACGGGGACACATCCTCACATCATGGGACTCCCGGAGCTTGGAGGAGATTCACTGTCAGGGTGACCCCGAGAAGCTTTGAGAAGGTGGTGGCCCACAGGCAGCAAAGGGGAAGTGCCTGCTTTGGCAGAGGGAGGAATAAAACGCCGAGTGACGCACCCATGCCGCAGCAATATAGAAGATGTGAGGCCAGTCAGCTGACCTGGGGGCTCTGTTCCACAGTAGGGCCCAGAGCGCACACCATTTGCCATGGCCATCAGGAGTGTTCCGGTGAGGGGGCCCCAGGTCTGGTGGTTGCTCTTCTCCACATGCCCGCCAGGATGGGGGGGAGGACCATGACCCCAGGCCTAGGCTCATTACCTCCACCTGTGCAATGATGGAACCTGGCACGAGAGAGGGTGCGGGGAGGCTCTCAGACCAGCCTTATCGACCCAAGAAGTGGATGACACTGAACGAGGAAGCACCCAGAACCTGGTGGTAAGGGTGTACTGTTCCCACGCCTCGGTCCTACCCTAAAGACACTGACTGCCATGGGTGACAGTATCCTGAGGAGAAGGAGACAGCTAACATTTTAACGATGATGAAAGTAGGGCCTGAGATGACCTCGATCCTGGTGGTACTATGGGACCCCCTGTTGGGATGGGGCTTGAAAGGCCCTGGGGATCCATCCAGTCAGGATCGCAGTGAGGTGACTGGGTGCCTGGATCAACCCTAGTCCTTTCTCCTGTCCTCGAGTGGATGGTCGTGAAAGATAACACTTGACCATCAGACCCAAAACTGCCCCCCTGGGTGACTAATCTGAACAGTTAGAGCTACCCTGCTGGGGAAGACCTTATGGAAACCGTGAAACCGGCCCCCACCTCAGCTCAAGAAATTAAGTCCAATCCAACATAGGTTCCTGGAGGGGGGTGGGGCTGTGTTCAGCAGAGATTTGCGCTACCAGTAAAGAACTAAGGGACGCAGGGGAAGGGGACATAGGAGAGCCACAGGGATAAAGAGAGTGGAGTAGGTTGTCAAAGTTCTAGAACTATCTGTGTGGGACAGGGAAGGAAGAAGGCAGTGGAAATGAGGAGAGGGACATGGCAGGCATCAACTGGATGGGTGATGTAGAAAGAACATTTTGTGATACTTTTTGTTATCCCTGTTGGCATGCCTGAAAGAGTCCAGCATGTCTTCACAAGTCATTTTTTTTCTAGTTCTTTGCTTTTCCTTTTTGTTGTTTTTTTTTTTTGTTGTTGTTGTCGCTGTTATACCCAACATTAGGATTCATTTTGACATAATTATAAAACCATGGAATATAATTTGCTCTAGTTCAGTCCCCAGTACTCCCCGTTCCCTCCTCCTCCCTCCCCCCACTACATTTATGTTTCTGCTATATACTTTTAGTTTGTGTTATTGTTGCTGTTGTTGTTAGTGTCTTGTGGATATACATGATGGTGAGATGAGATTCACTGTGGTATATTCATAACTGCATAGGTACGTTAGGTCAGATTCCTCCTACTGTTCTTCCCTTATACCGTCTCTCCCCGCTCCCCATCAATACCCTTCATCTAGTCCACAGATCTTTCTGCTATTTTGATGGAATCCTTCTGCCTCCTTTTCCCATTCTCCTCCCTGCCTCATTACGGACTAGCTGCCATGTATCAGAGAAAACATATGACCTTTGACCTTTTGGTCCTGGCTTCTTTCACTTAGCATGATAGCCCCAGTTCCATCCTTTAAGCAGCAAATGCCATAGTTTCATCCTTCTTCATGGATGAGTAATACTCCACTGTGTGTGTGTGTGTGTGTGTTTATACACACACACACACACACACACACACCACGTTTCCTCCATTCATTCACATGTTGAAGAGCACTAGTTTGGTTCCGTAGCTTGGCTATTGTGAATTGTGCCACAAAGTCAGTGATTGTGTGGGTATGGCTGGACGTGGGTGACTGCAGATGTGTGGTGGACCCAATCTGCCCTGCTGTGGAACCTTCTCCGGGAGGGAAGGCATCACGGGTGCAGATTCAGAAAAGTTGGGCCTTTGACATCCTCTAGCCAAGAGGCATTCACACACTCCAGGCCTCTATTGGAGAGCAGTCAGAATAGGACATGAGGGCGAGGCAAGGAAAGACAGGTGAACCGAGACTGGCAGGTGTGAAACTAATCGGGGGTCAATGGAGTAGGAATGGCATGGCAAGCAAGGGAAATTCTAGCACTCCAGGACCTTATGGAAAATAAGGAAGGGATTGCTCCCCAGATACCAGACTGCACGGATTGGGGAAGCTGGGAACCAGTAGTCTGACTGAAATTTGGCTCCCCACCACCACTGGTAGGGCTTCCTTGTGTGTCCGTTCGGGCCCCTTTAGTACATATTTTCACATACGCTTATGTGTGTTCTCACAGGAAAGCGAGGACTGGTTTGGGCTTTCAAATTTACAAATGTGTACCCAAATCCACGTGTTGTTCTACAACTTGGCATGTGCAGCCACGAGACTATTTTTGGAATGTATTAACAGAGCCTGGTGCATCTCTTTGGACTTCCTCATTTTCGTCTACTGGATGCATGTGTCACACGGCATTCCTGCATCCCCTGACCAATGGGAGTACAGAGCATTCCCAGATTGTTCCCTGCACCAGCTTCCTTGTGTGTGTGTCTTTGTGCACTACACATACCAGCTTTTCTCCAGATGATGTGCCCAGCCCTTGCTGAAATTACTCTAAGTTTGTTTCCTTGCGTTAGAAAGGCAGCATTAGTCGTTACCTAAACCTAGGACTGTCGCGAGGATGAGTTAATATTTTATCTACGGTGCTTAGAAAAGTGCTGGCACACAATGAAATTTCTAGAATTGGCACTCTGCTCATTCTATCAAAGCACTCTTCCCAATGGCTCTGCCCCACCTGCACCCCAGGGGAAGTCAAAAGCACCGTTTTGTTCATAACCTCTTCCACCCATGGAACAGTAAAGTCCTTTCATTGTTGTAAACCTGGTATGTGAAAAATGGTTTGTGATTTAATTTGTATCTTCAGGATCAGTGATGGTTAGGACCTCTTGGGGTCATTGGCCACAGGGATTCCCGCATTAACTGGTGGTGGGAGTAGAATAGGGTCTGAGAGAGGTGGGCAAACAACAGACTGCCAATAAAGTGCCCTGGGCACACATCCACGTGCTGCTTTGATTACCTATGGTAATCGAGCAGTAGAGAGAGATCCCCCTCAGATGGCCAATCACAGAACAATTGCTGTCTGGCCCTTCATGAGGGGGGGGGGGAGCAGGAGGACCACTGATCACTGACTGTGGACTTCCTCGCCTACTTTCCTATCTGGCCTGCTGTTTTCCTGGGCAACAGGGGCTTGCAAATCCTTTCTGGGCTGGGTGCTCCACATACATCATTAACTGAATCCTCACCGGCTGCCGAGCCAGGTGGTATTATGTCCCTCATTTTACAGATGGAAAACCAAGGCTCAGAGATGAGATTCTCAATAGGAAAAGAGGCTCGAGACCACAGACAGCAGGACAGGAAACGGAGGGAGGGTGCCCACACAAGCGGACCCCACGGCCCAAAGTGGCTTGTCAAGAACCTGTACAACTTGGGCTCTGCAGCAGTCCAAGCGCCCTCGCCCCTATTGGCGAGGGCCCAGAGGGACGACCCAACAAACAACGCTCTGGTTGGCCGGGGCTGGACCAATGGGAAGGCTGCGACCTGGGCATCAAAGGCGCGGGAAGCCACTCGGTGTTTGAGGCGATCGCGTGCCTTGCCAGTGGTGACGGAGTTCTAGAAAGCCTAGCTGTTCCCGCGGTGGCTCTGGCTACGGTCTCTCCTCAAACCTGGCTGAGTAGACTGGTGACATGAGTTCTGCCGATGAGGCTTCTGTTCATGGGGACGGTTTTAGCCAGGAGGGTGGGAAGCCCGCAGGTGTCCGTCCTGCAGGCCGTGGAGCCCCACGGAGCCGGGCCCAGGGCCTTGATTTGGGGCCGCCACGGAGCGGGGAGGGTGAGGGCAGCCTTCCAGACCCCGAGGCTTATGAGTTGGAGTTGGAGGCCCCGTGGGAGGAGATCCAGGCAGGAAGGGCAATGATTCGCGGCCACGAAGGCAGGCCTGGCTCCTTGGCTGACGAGAAGGGGGACGCTCTGGACTTTGTGCCCCACCTCGCTGTGGAATCTGTGGCCGTTGTGCAGCAGCTGACAGGCCGGGAACACCGGGGCACTCGCAGATACCCGTCCCCGGAAAGCTTTGCCACCGAACTGTCCGCCATTTGGACGGATGCAGAGGCAGGCTTCAGCGCCAGAGGCTCGCTGTCCAGGAGCTGTGTGGAAGCGCCACAGGCCTCTGCCGCCCCGCTGAGCCACCCCAGTGGGCCCGAGGGGAGCCGGGCCTGGGGGAAGCCCAAGAGAGGCACCAAAAGTCGGATGGTGGGCAGCGGGGAAGCCCAGCATCCCTCTTGTGACCCTGAGTCTTCAGATGAGCTCAGTGAGATACAGCTGATGAGGGTGAGCATCTGCCCCAAAGGAGGAGGCCAGGCCAGGTCCTGCAGCCCCAGGGAACCCGGAGACCCAGCCAGACGCTCGAGTGTTCGTAGCAGGGAGAATTTCCTTCACATGCCGGGCCCTCTGCCGACCTCCGCTCCTCGAGGACTCCCCTCAGGCATGGACAGGCAGGCCTTGGGAGAGCTGGAAGCTGGCTCCTCCAAGAAAATGCAAAGCATGCTCTGGGGCAAGGGAGGGAGCAGGTCCAGCAACCCGGGAGCTCCTCCTCCTCCTCCTCCTCCTCCTGCTGCTGCTGCCACTCCTGCTGCTGCAGGGGCCCTACCCAGGGCCACTCCTTCTAAGAAGAAGGCCATCCAGGAGAAGAAATCCCTGGGGGGTGGCGCAAAAGTTAGCCTGGGCAGGGCCTTCCCTTCATGGGGGCAGAGACTCAAGGCAGCTCCCCTGGAACCAGCCACATTCCCCCCAATCTCAGGAGTTCCACTGCTTGGGAGGTCCAAGAGGTATTCCTTGCTGCCTCTGGGGCCCAAACAGTCCAAGCACAGTGGCATTGGGAAGAGATCTGTGGCTAAGAAGACACGGGAGTCCCAGCCTGTTGCCAGGGAAGATAATGACCCAAATAGAGATGCAGTCCCACAGGCCCAAGTGAGTAGACCCTCCTCCCCCTGCCCCTCTCCCTCCTCCTCCCTCTGCTCTTCTGCTCTACCAGGCTGCGTTTCTTTGCCCTTGCTCCCTGGGCCCTTTGCTCAGGGGTTGTCCATGGGAGCCCACTGTCATTGGGATGCCATATTTGGGGGGAGGGTCTCTGTAGTTGTGGCAGACATCAAGAAAGTACATGGTAAGCGTGACTCCATCTTGGTCACACTTTGTGCATTTCCTGCCTCCTTCCCAGACAGGGGCTGGGATGGGAAGTGGGTCTGGCCGCTAACTTGGTCAGCGCCCCCCCGACCCTTACAGTTTGGGCTGCACGGATTGGTGTTTAGTCCCATCTGCCTCCTGATTCCTCCCTCCCAGCTCTTCCCTCAGAGGTGCCTGACCTTTCTCAATGCTCCCATGCTTCTCCCTGACTCAGCTCTACCTCCAGGCTTGGGGCTGACTGAGGGAGACAGTGCTGACGATGGGACCATTTGACTCCCCCCCACACACACCCGAGCCCCTATATGCGCATCATCACCCTCAACAAGCACACCCGTTAACCTGACTCAGTGAGATATTTCTGTGTCAGCTTCCAACACAGAGGCCAGGGTCGCCTGGTCTGGGCATGCATCGTGGAGAATTTGGTAGTGGTGACCCCAGCACCAACAACCCCCAATCTTCAGGAAGCTCCCAGCTTTTGGACCTGAGCCCGGGGGACCTCACTCCAAGAGGCCCTGCCACCTCTGGTGAGTCTTATGGGTTTGATAGCAGGGGAGATGGGTGTGGGAGGAAAAACTGGCTCTGTCACTTGCTGCCAGGCTTCCCTGCCTTTCAGCAGAACAAGGCCTTCCCTGTTGGGTCCTGTTCAGCCACATGGCTCCTACCAGGGGCTGGCTGTGACTGCAGCTCTGCTAGTGTCCAACCCAGAGCCACAGTGCTTAGGGGTCCACAGTGGCATTTGGGGCTGACACTGGGCAGCAGGGAAGTCAGGCCCAAAGAGAGGGGTGGAGCTGTGGGGCAGAGCAGGCGCAACTTGCTGCCTCACTTTAGACCCAGCCGGGCCCTTTCCACTTCACACCTTGGCTGGGGAGCTGGATTTTGTGTTCTCTTTCAGGTGACCAGGAACCAGCCATTCGTCACCCATTTCCAGAAAGGCAGCAGCAACCACCTGGAGCACAGGGCTGTCCCCGGGTACTGCTTTCTCTGGCTCCTAGAAATGCTGGCCCCAGCCAGGTCAATCACACACAGGAACAAAAGGCAGAAACAGAATGTTACAAACAGATTTCTCTGGGATACGAAAAGATGAAAACATGCATACTACTATAGAACCATCACTACAATATCTACAGCATTTATATCACCTCCCCAAATTCCTTCATGCCATATGGTAGTTAACCCTTCACTCAACACCCATGGCCCTTCCACTGATGCCTATTTTCTGTCCCTGTACTCTTCCTTTTCCATGTCATGTAAATGGGATCATAAAGGATTCAGCCTTTTGCGTTTGACTTCCTTCACAGGAAGACACTCAAATGTGGACTTTCCTAAGGTACCATTTGCAGTCTCTACAGCACAGTAGTGGTTACCTAGCTTCATGTCTATAATTACTTGCCAAATTGTAGGCTTGTGCTTCCTGCATGTGTCATGTTACATGTAACCTAATCTAATTTAATTTTTTGTATCGTTGTGAAGGGTTTCATTTAAGAGCAATCATTCATCCTTTAAGCAGAAGTTGAGTGATTCTTGGAAAAGTCAGGAGAGCTGTAAAAGTCAGCTGACCCCAGAGGTCTAGGGAGGGGATTGTGATTGGGGTGGAGCACACAGGAAGGTCCCGAGGCTCCCAAAGCTGTGATTCTTACTCTGAGTGGTCGTTACAGTGGACTTCCACCCTGTGCAACCACTGGACCCCATTCACACTAGTGTCACACGAAAGGTGCACCCTGGTTTCCCACATGACCACCCTAGTGGCCACAACATGCACAGTTGAACCTGGCAAACATCTGGGCTGCCTTCATCCTAGCAGGAGATGGATGATGAGGAACTATGGATGGGGAAAGAAGATCTTGGAGATTGAGGACAGATGGGCATGAAGTTGTCCAAGTTCACCCAGGAGTTTATGACAGCCAGGACTGGAATCCATGGTTGTGATTCTCCAAGACAACTCTGATGCTGTGCATGTCACCTCACACCCCAAAATGTAGCCTGCTGGACCTCCACACAGCCAGAGATGGCTGCTCTGGCTGCCTATCGCTGGCTGATACCCCTTCCACCCAGGCTGGAGTCTGGCAGGGGGTGGTGGGGTGGGAGGGGTGAGTGGTGGTGACCATCCATTGTGCCCACAGATTAAAGCTCTTTGTTGGAAATGAACGAGTAGGAGTCCACACACCTGGTCAGGTGGGATTTCACTCCAAGGTTCATCTGCAATTAGGCACATGCACAAGGTTCAGGCCAACCTTCAGAACTCACTGAGTGGAGCAGCATGAAGAGGCAGGATGCAGCCTAGGGCTCTCCAAGCCAGCCTCACATCCACTCTGGCTGGGAGAAGAGGATACAGGGAAAGGGGGTGCACTGAATGAGAGAAGGGGCACAACAAACATTCCATATGGGCACGACAGAAATTTGTGATCCAAGCCTTATAACTTGCCACTTAATTCCCCAGGGCTGGAAGGTCCAGCCCGACAATGGCCAGTGGTGTGGGTGTACTCATTATAGCAATATTATCATGCTGTAGTTGCTATGAATACGGAACAGACAGAATGGAACCTGTGTTCAGAGGGAAGAAGCAGGGCAGATGAAGCTAGTTGCCAAGGATCAGGTTTCAGCCCTGGCAAGGCTCGGTTGATATGTTGCCCCCCTCATAAAGATGGCCCCTTGTTTTCCTGGACAGTGCCCAGTGCTGAATTTGTCCCAGTTAGAACCAGCCTAGATGTCTCAGGTGGCAGAAACCCCAGCTGCAGAATCTCTGACCAGCTTCCTCAGGCAGATGTCAACTTCCTATGTTATTCTTCCAAGAAGTAGCTACTTGGGTCAGTGTCTCAGCCACAGCCTGAGGAACCCAGCCCCAACCCTCTTAGGTGGAGGTTTGAGCTGGATGGTGTAAGTACCCTCTGCCAGTCCTTTCTGGCTCTGAGGACTGTGGTTGCTCTACCTTGTGTGTGACATTCTTTCTCTGAGCCCCCCCCCCACCCGCTACGGGGCCCAGAAAGGACACAGAGTGAGAATGTGGGAAGAAGGGTGGCCCCAAACCTGACCTGCTCTGCACGGGGAGTCCCTCTCTCCTACTTGCCATCCTTACTGTGTCCATCCCGCACAGGCCTCAGTTAGCTCAATCCAGGGCCATCTCCCATAGGAGCTTTGTACTTCCAAGATGAGGTGAGAACCAGCTACTCTGAGGTAGCCAGCTGGTATGCCACTCCATTGACAACACAGGACTTTTGAAAGACAATATTCACACCAAAGAAGGATCAAGAGCCTATGCCAGAGACTCCCCAGATTGTAACAGCACTGAGTCTCTGGCCTTCAGTTTGGTGACTTCCACTTCATTCCACCCATGCCCTCTGTTATCATTATGTTCTAGGAATGTCCCCAGGAAACTCATGTTAGGTAATGCAGCAATGTTCAGAGGCAAAAAGATTGGATTATGAGAGCTGTAACCTCAGCAGTGGATTAAGCCACTTGACAGATTAATAACTTGAAAAGACTACCTGAGCAGGTGGGCGTGGCTGGAATACATAGGCCACTGGGGGTGTGTCCTTGGCTCTTGGCTGGCTCTGCCTCCTGGCCGCCAGGAATTGAGCAGCTTTTCTCCACCACACCCTTCTGCCATGTTTCTCACCTGGAGCCCGGGGAACATGAATTGAACCTGAGCCAAAATATCTTGTGTCCTCTGTGTTGTTCATGTTGGGTATTTTAGTTGTAGCAACAAAAAGCGGATAAACACACCCACCTGTGAAAAACACCTCTCCTAAAAGGGAGATGCCAAACTTACTCTTGTGCCTTTGATCCCCTATGCTTTCTAGGCCCTGCCTCCACTGCCTCTATTCCACAGGCAATATTGTCTCTCAAGGGCCATCATTCCCAATTCATTTGATACACACACACACAAACACAGCTTAAATGCTGTATCTTCATGTGTTAGAGTTGCCCATTAATCACACAGCCTCTCAGGAATGGGAGCTGCAGAACCCACACTTGCCTCACCTCACTCAAACATGAATCTATCCCTGAGTCTTAGGCACACCTAGCCCAACTATCTGTCGGTGAGGGTGACATCAGAACATGGAGCTCAGACAAAATCTCATGTGACCTCAGGAGGCTGGGACCAGGAATTTGTCATGTCCAGAAAAATGGTGCCATGGGGGTGGTCAACCTGCATCTGGATGGGAACCACCCATGCACACGCAGACCTATCATCCACATATGCCCTAGAAACTAACTGTCCCTTTTCAAATGAGCACCATGGAGCTGACAGGCTGGGAAGGGGCTGTTTTGCTGGCTAGGATCTGGAGGATGTGGACATTGCGATTCTTGACCATCCATTCCAGATGTCAGTGGGCAGTTTTCCTGGCTTTCAGTTTTGCTGGCCCGGAGACTAACTGCCCTCACTTCCAACCCAGAGACAGACCCACACTTTTCTCCAAGTGCCCTGTGCATTTGCACTTGTCTGCCACCCACTGGGATGTGACCTCTGCCACTACCACCACCACCACCACCCCCTATGGTAAGGAGGAAGGAAAACTGACAGGATTTGGCAACTGAGCTTCAAAGGTGAGGGCTAAGCAGGAACTAAGGACGATGGGCAATTTCTAGCTGAGCTGTCCCCCTGCGGGGTGTCACCAGAGGAAGTGTTGAGTCCAGAGAGAGGACTGGGCCCTCTCTCTACGGAAGATGAGCTCAACTGTGACCTCTGATGCCTGCTGAAATAACTCGTTTGGTAGGTGCCACCAGGAAAGAGCCATGGGAGGGATCAGGATGCCCAGAACAGAAAAGAAGGGTGAGAGAGGGGAGAAGAGGGGCAGGGAAATGAAGCAGGAAAGGCAGAAAAGACAAGGGCTCTGGAAGAGGCTCATTAGTTCCTGCCAAAGCGGGGGACAGAAGGCAAGAATGGGTCCTACATGATGCCCCAAGAGGGCCGGTGTGGCTGGGCCCAGCCCACACATAACCCAGACCCAGAGCACCATGATAAGCTTGAGCACAGGGTTCCTGCTCAGAGGCCGGCCTTGACTCTCCTCAGGAAGTGGCCCACCACCAAATGCCAGGGGCACTATTCTTACCCGGCTCTGAAATAGGGCAGCTCCCCATTTTTCTGTCCCTACCCTCGAGTGCCCACCCTCAGACAGAGGGCAGACCACAGAATATGAGAAGCAATTTAATTTGAAACTGCTGTGAACTAGAGTGGGTGAGGGCAGAGAAGAAGCCCTGGCTGGAGAAAAAACAGAGGGAACCAGGTTGGCTGCTGCTCCTGGGCTCCACAGTCTTGTAGAGGAGTCACAGGCTCTGCTCGCCTTGTCCGAAGATGCTGGGTTCAACCTGTCAAGCAGAGCAGAGTCAGGAAATGGCCCTGACCAGGGCCAGCCCAAAGCCCTCCCAGACAGCTGGGGCTGTGGGAAAGGGGTATAATAAGCCTTACACTTACTTCAAAGGGCTTGGAACTTATCAGCAAGGGACTGCATGACCGCTGAAAGAGAGGCATAAATGGGCACTCCAGAAACAAGGGTACCGGACACAGTCCTACTGCCCAACTTCCCCACTGCCCTGTGAGGAAGCATCACCCATGCATCCTGATACACCTACAGCCCCTGTCCAAACAGCCCTGAAACTGACTTGCCCGCCTACCACTGGAACTCAACATGGAAATGTCTTCTACAAGGGAACAACATGTACTCATAGTGCGCGAACACTGGGCCATGGCAAGAACCATCGAGAAATGTGTTAAAAACAAAACAGGCAAGCAAACACATAGGACAACAAACACCAAACAAGTCACAGCAGTCAGCCCTTAAAGGGAAAATAAAGGAGGTTTCTGTAAAAGTCCTGAGAGAGGGAGACTTCTGGGACTCAATGGCAGAGCACATGGAGTTCAGACAACGCACTGCTCTTTGTTCACAGCCCCAGCAGTCAAGGCACAGAAGGCTCCCGGGCTGGCCACAGGAAAGTCCCTCCATGTGGTACTGCCTGTATCTGCAGTCCCACCCCACCCCAAACCCCTAGGTCTGCCTCTGCTCTGCTTTTTCCTGCCCCCCCTGTACCCACCCCTGCCCCCACCCAGGGCTCCTCATACCTAGTTGCTCTTTGAGGTCATCTCTTTCTTTCTGTAGCACCACACACTAAGCCAACAGACACCGGAGAACAAAAAATGAGGAGTGATGTTCTGGCCGCCTCCTTCCTCATCCTCCCACTTTCCCCCCACTCCCCATATCCCCCATATCCCAGAGCCAGGTGGCAACACAGGCAGAGGGAACCTCAGTGGAAAGGAGGAGCTCCCCTCCCCCTTCTGAGTTGTGAGATGTGAGGCTGCACCTAAGCCAGCTTAACCTGGACAGAGAGCCCACCATCTAGCTGGGGCCAGCATTTCTAGGAGCCAGAGAAAGCAGTACCCGGGGACAGCCCTGTGCTCCAGGTGGTTGCTGCTGCCTTTCTGGAAATGGGTGACGAATGGCTGGTTCCTGGTCACCTGAAAGAGAACACAAAATCCAGCTCCCCAGCCAAGGTGTGAAGTGGAAAGGGCCCGGCTGGGTCTAAAGTGAGGCAGCAAGTTGCGCCTGCTCTGCCCCACAGCTCCACCCCTCTCTTTGGGCCTGACTTCCCTGCTGCCCAGTGTCAGCCCCAAATGCCACTGTGGACCCCTAAGCACTGTGGCTCTGGGTTGGACACTAGCAGAGCTGCAGTCACAGCCAGCCCCTGGTAGGAGCCATGTGGCTGAACAGGACCCAACAGGGAAGGCCTTGTTCTGCTGAAAGGCAGGGAAGCCTGGCAGCAAGTGACAGAGCCAGTTTTTCCTCCCACACCCATCTCCCCTGCTATCAAACCCATAAGACTCACCAGAGGTGGCAGGGCCTCTTGGAGTGAGGTCCCCCGGGCTCAGGTCCAAAAGCTGGGAGCTTCCTGAAGATTGGGGGTTGTTGGTGCTGGGGTCACCACTACCAAATTCTCCACGATGCATGCCCAGACCAGGCGACCCTGGCCTCTGTGTTGGAAGCTGACACAGAAATATCTCACTGAGTCAGGTTAACGGGTGTGCTTGTTGAGGGTGATGATGCGCATATAGGGGCTCGGGTGTGTGTGGGGGGGAGTCAAATGGTCCCATCGTCAGCACTGTCTCCCTCAGTCAGCCCCAAGCCTGGAGGTAGAGCTGAGTCAGGGAGAAGCATGGGAGCATTGAGAAAGGTCAGGCACCTCTGAGGGAAGAGCTGGGAGGGAGGAATCAGGAGGCAGATGGGACTAAACACCAATCCGTGCAGCCCAAACTGTAAGGGTCGGGGGGGCGCTGACCAAGTTAGCGGCCAGACCCACTTCCCATCCCAGCCCCTGTCTGGGAAGGAGGCAGGAAATGCACAAAGTGTGACCAAGATGGAGTCACGCTTACCATGTACTTTCTTGATGTCTGCCACAACTACAGAGACCCTCCCCCCAAATATGGCATCCCAATGACAGTGGGCTCCCATGGACAACCCCTGAGCAAAGGGCCCAGGGAGCAAGGGCAAAGAAACGCAGCCTGGTAGAGCAGAAGAGCAGAGGGAGGAGGAGGGAGAGGGGCAGGGGGAGGAGGGTCTACTCACTTGGGCCTGTGGGACTGCATCTCTATTTGGGTCATTATCTTCCCTGGCAACAGGCTGGGACTCCCGTGTCTTCTTAGCCACAGATCTCTTCCCAATGCCACTGTGCTTGGACTGTTTGGGCCCCAGAGGCAGCAAGGAATACCTCTTGGACCTCCCAAGCAGTGGAACTCCTGAGATTGGGGGGAATGTGGCTGGTTCCAGGGGAGCTGCCTTGAGTCTCTGCCCCCATGAAGGGAAGGCCCTGCCCAGGCTAACTTTTGCGCCACCCCCCAGGGATTTCTTCTCCTGGATGGCCTTCTTCTTAGAAGGAGTGGCCCTGGGTAGGGCCCCTGCAGCAGCAGGAGTGGCAGCAGCAGCAGGAGGAGGAGGAGGAGGAGGAGGAGCTCCCGGGTTGCTGGACCTGCTCCCTCCCTTGCCCCAGAGCATGCTTTGCATTTTCTTGGAGGAGCCAGCTTCCAGCTCTCCCAAGGCCTGCCTGTCCATGCCTGAGGGGAGTCCTCGAGGAGCGGAGGTCGGCAGAGGGCCCGGCATGTGAAGGAAATTCTCCCTGCTACGAACACTCGAGCGTCTGGCTGGGTCTCCGGGTTCCCTGGGGCTGCAGGACCTGGCCTGGCCTCCTCCTTTGGGGCAGATGCTCACCCTCATCAGCTGTATCTCACTGAGCTCATCTGAAGACTCAGGGTCACAAGAGGGATGCTGGGCTTCCCCGCTGCCCACCATCCGACTTTTGGTGCCTCTCTTGGGCTTCCCCCAGGCCCGGCTCCCCTCGGGCCCACTGGGGTGGCTCAGCGGGGCGGCAGAGGCCTGTGGCGCTTCCACACAGCTCCTGGACAGCGAGCCTCTGGCGCTGAAGCCTGCCTCTGCATCCGTCCAAATGGCGGACAGTTCGGTGGCAAAGCTTTCCGGGGACGGGTATCTGCGAGTGCCCCGGTGTTCCCGGCCTGTCAGCTGCTGCACAACGGCCACAGATTCCACAGCGAGGTGGGGCACAAAGTCCAGAGCGTCCCCCTTCTCGTCAGCCAAGGAGCCAGGCCTGCCTTCGTGGCCGCGAATCATTGCCCTTCCTGCCTGGATCTCCTCCCACGGGGCCTCCAACTCCAACTCATAAGCCTCGGGGTCTGGAAGGCTGCCCTCACCCTCCCCGCTCCGTGGCGGCCCCAAATCAAGGCCCTGGGCCCGGCTCCGTGGGGCTCCACGGCCTGCAGGACGGACACCTGCGGGCTTCCCACCCTCCTGGCTAAAACCGTCCCCATGAACAGAAGCCTCATCGGCAGAACTCATGTCACCAGTCTACTCAGCCAGGTTTGAGGAGAGACCGTAGCCAGAGCCACCGCGGGAACAGCTAGGCTTTCTAGAACTCCGTCACCACTGGCAAGGCACGCGATCGCCTCAAACACCGAGTGGCTTCCCGCGCCTTTGATGCCCAGGTCGCAGCCTTCCCATTGGTCCAGCCCCGGCCAACCAGAGCGTTGTTTGTTGGGTCGTCCCTCTGGGCCCTCGCCAATAGGGGCGAGGGCGCTTGGACTGCTGCAGAGCCCAAGTTGTACAGGTTCTTGACAAGCCACTTTGGGCCGTGGGGTCCGCTTGTGTGGGCACCCTCCCTCCGTTTCCTGTCCTGCTGTCTGTGGTCTCGAGCCTCTTTTCCTATTGAGAATCTCATCTCTGAGCCTTGGTTTTCCATCTGTAAAATGAGGGACATAATACCACCTGGCTCGGCAGCCGGTGAGGATTCAGTTAATGATGTATGTGGAGCACCCAGCCCAGAAAGGATTTGCAAGCCCCTGTTGCCCAGGAAAACAGCAGGCCAGATAGGAAAGTAGGCGAGGAAGTCCACAGTCAGTGATCAGTGGTCCTCCTGCTCCCCCCCCCCCTCATGAAGGGCCAGACAGCAATTGTTCTGTGATTGGCCATCTGAGGGGGATCTCTCTCTACTGCTCGATTACCATAGGTAATCAAAGCAGCACGTGGATGTGTGCCCAGGGCACTTTATTGGCAGTCTGTTGTTTGCCCACCTCTCTCAGACCCTATTCTACTCCCACCACCAGTTAATGCGGGAATCCCTGTGGCCAATGACCCCAAGAGGTCCTAACCATCACTGATCCTGAAGATACAAATTAAATCACAAACCATTTTTCACATACCAGGTTTACAACAATGAAAGGACTTTACTGTTCCATGGGTGGAAGAGGTTATGAACAAAACGGTGCTTTTGACTTCCCCTGGGGTGCAGGTGGGGCAGAGCCATTGGGAAGAGTGCTTTGATAGAATGAGCAGAGTGCCAATTCTAGAAATTTCATTGTGTGCCAGCACTTTTCTAAGCACCGTAGATAAAATATTAACTCATCCTCGCGACAGTCCTAGGTTTAGGTAACGACTAATGCTGCCTTTCTAACGCAAGGAAACAAACTTAGAGTAATTTCAGCAAGGGCTGGGCACATCATCTGGAGAAAAGCTGGTATGTGTAGTGCACAAAGACACACACACAAGGAAGCTGGTGCAGGGAACAATCTGGGAATGCTCTGTACTCCCATTGGTCAGGGGATGCAGGAATGCCGTGTGACACATGCATCCAGTAGACGAAAATGAGGAAGTCCAAAGAGATGCACCAGGCTCTGTTAATACATTCCAAAAATAGTCTCGTGGCTGCACATGCCAAGTTGTAGAACAACACGTGGATTTGGGTACACATTTGTAAATTTGAAAGCCCAAACCAGTCCTCGCTTTCCTGTGAGAACACACATAAGCGTATGTGAAAATATGTACTAAAGGGGCCCGAACGGACACACAAGGAAGCCCTACCAGTGGTGGTGGGGAGCCAAATTTCAGTCAGACTACTGGTTCCCAGCTTCCCCAATCCGTGCAGTCTGGTATCTGGGGAGCAATCCCTTCCTTATTTTCCATAAGGTCCTGGAGTGCTAGAATTTCCCTTGCTTGCCATGCCATTCCTACTCCATTGACCCCCGATTAGTTTCACACCTGCCAGTCTCGGTTCACCTGTCTTTCCTTGCCTCGCCCTCATGTCCTATTCTGACTGCTCTCCAATAGAGGCCTGGAGTGTGTGAATGCCTCTTGGCTAGAGGATGTCAAAGGCCCAACTTTTCTGAATCTGCACCCGTGATGCCTTCCCTCCCGGAGAAGGTTCCACAGCAGGGCAGATTGGGTCCACCACACATCTGCAGTCACCCACGTCCAGCCATACCCACACAATCACTGACTTTGTGGCACAATTCACAATAGCCAAGCTACGGAACCAAACTAGTGCTCTTCAACATGTGAATGAATGGAGGAAACGTGGTGTGTGTGTGTGTGTGTGTGTGTGTATAAACACACACACACACACACACAGTGGAGTATTACTCATCCATGAAGAAGGATGAAACTATGGCATTTGCTGCTTAAAGGATGGAACTGGGGCTATCATGCTAAGTGAAAGAAGCCAGGACCAAAAGGTCAAAGGTCATATGTTTTCTCTGATACATGGCAGCTAGTCCGTAATGAGGCAGGGAGGAGAATGGGAAAAGGAGGCAGAAGGATTCCATCAAAATAGCAGAAAGATCTGTGGACTAGATGAAGGGTATTGATGGGGAGCGGGGAGAGACGGTATAAGGGAAGAACAGTAGGAGGAATCTGACCTAACGTACCTATGCAGTTATGAATATACCACAGTGAATCTCATCTCACCATCATGTATATCCACAAGACACTAACAACAACAGCAACAATAACACAAACTAAAAGTATATAGCAGAAACATAAATGTAGTGGGGGGAGGGAGGAGGAGGGAACGGGGAGTACTGGGGACTGAACTAGAGCAAATTATATTCCATGGTTTTATAATTATGTCAAAATGAATCCTAATGTTGGGTATAACAGCGACAACAACAACAAAAAAAAAAAACAACAAAAAGGAAAAGCAAAGAACTAGAAAAAAAATGACTTGTGAAGACATGCTGGACTCTTTCAGGCATGCCAACAGGGATAACAAAAAGTATCACAAAATGTTCTTTCTACATCACCCATCCAGTTGATGCCTGCCATGTCCCTCTCCTCATTTCCACTGCCTTCTTCCTTCCCTGTCCCACACAGATAGTTCTAGAACTTTGACAACCTACTCCACTCTCTTTATCCCTGTGGCTCTCCTATGTCCCCTTCCCCTGCGTCCCTTAGTTCTTTACTGGTAGCGCAAATCTCTGCTGAACACAGCCCCACCCCCCTCCAGGAACCTATGTTGGATTGGACTTAATTTCTTGAGCTGAGGTGGGGGCCGGTTTCACGGTTTCCATAAGGTCTTCCCCAGCAGGGTAGCTCTAACTGTTCAGATTAGTCACCCAGGGGGGCAGTTTTGGGTCTGATGGTCAAGTGTTATCTTTCACGACCATCCACTCGAGGACAGGAGAAAGGACTAGGGTTGATCCAGGCACCCAGTCACCTCACTGCGATCCTGACTGGATGGATCCCCAGGGCCTTTCAAGCCCCATCCCAACAGGGGGTCCCATAGTACCACCAGGATCGAGGTCATCTCAGGCCCTACTTTCATCATCGTTAAAATGTTAGCTGTCTCCTTCTCCTCAGGATACTGTCACCCATGGCAGTCAGTGTCTTTAGGGTAGGACCGAGGCGTGGGAACAGTACACCCTTACCACCAGGTTCTGGGTGCTTCCTCGTTCAGTGTCATCCACTTCTTGGGTCGATAAGGCTGGTCTGAGAGCCTCCCCGCACCCTCTCTCGTGCCAGGTTCCATCATTGCACAGGTGGAGGTAATGAGCCTAGGCCTGGGGTCATGGTCCTCCCCCCCATCCTGGCGGGCATGTGGAGAAGAGCAACCACCAGACCTGGGGCCCCCTCACCGGAACACTCCTGATGGCCATGGCAAATGGTGTGCGCTCTGGGCCCTACTGTGGAACAGAGCCCCCAGGTCAGCTGACTGGCCTCACATCTTCTATATTGCTGCGGCATGGGTGCGTCACTCGGCGTTTTATTCCTCCCTCTGCCAAAGCAGGCACTTCCCCTTTGCTGCCTGTGGGCCACCACCTTCTCAAAGCTTCTCGGGGTCACCCTGACAGTGAATCTCCTCCAAGCTCCGGGAGTCCCATGATGTGAGGATGTGTCCCCGTTCAGGAAACCTTGCTCGTCCATCCTTGTATTTCAGCTCCCTTGATCCAGCACAGTCAAAATCCAACCCCAGGGCTTTCTATCCCTTGTCTCCAGCTGGTTCAGGCTCAGTCTTCCTTGCAACTTGCTGAGTGTAAGTTACTCATCAGCCTGCGCTGTAGCAGTGGATGCTGGAAATGAAGAGGGGGCAGCCCCTGAAGGAGGCATCTGTGGCTTTGTGGGAAGAGGATGCTAGCATGTCTCAGCACAGGGGAGGTGGCAGGTTGCAAGCTCATAGGCTTCCCTCAGGGACATCCATCCCCAAACCCCCTCTCCTTATTCCAGCCTCCCAGGTTTTCCCAAGCAGGGCTCCGACCTGTGTAACTCACACACCTGTGTATGTTGAGAGCATAAATGCCCCTGTAGTCCTGCATCTCTTGCTGAGAAATCATCGTGGCCCGAGGCTTCTCAGTTGTGTCCACTCATCTTCTGTAGGATTGAAGGGCCTCTTGTGAGCCACACGAGCAGATTTCTGGATCTTCCTCTCAGACCTAAACTGGTTGGTTAATGTCCCTTCATTCCTCTTCATGTCTCTACAGGGCTACAAGTCGACAGCTGGCACTGCCGTGCCTGAGGAGTCTGTCCCTCCATACCATGCAGTTCTTCATCTTCTCACCCACGAGAGAGAGAGTCTCCCCCGGGATGCTTGCCAGGTAACCAAGTGTTAGAAACATGGAGCAATCAGAGGGGACCTCATGCTAGAGATTATGCATGGCCCAAGTAGCCCCGAGGATGGCCTGCCCTTTGTCATTCCTGAAGTGAGAGAGGCCATCCACACACCTGAGATTATTGCCTTTCCTTGGACCTCTCCTGGGAACACTTGTCTTTAGTTCAGACCTTCCAGACGTACAGAGAGGTCTGTGCGTGACTGGACTTGAAAGGTGGTTGTGGGGCAAGAGGAATCGAGGGGAAGGAGCAGTGAGGCAGTGAGAATCTTCAGGGCTGCATGCAGGGCCTGGTGCCGGTAAGAGACAGGAGGGAGAAAGCAGGGTGGGATAGGAATCTCAGGTGCAGTTTAATCCCAACAGAGAATCAGTTAGGCTGCTGTGAAGCCCCAACCTGGAACTGTGCGATAGAGTTGGCTACGCCCTTCAGCAGTGGACACCAGCCACGCTCTGTCACTGCCTGGGAACTGGTCAGAAGAAGTCTCAGCTTGGTGTAAAAGGACTCAGAAAAAGACACTTGCTTATACCTTAGGAAGGAAGAGCTCTCCCCTCTTGACCCCAGCTAGGAACACACTTGGCCTTTGGCCTTTGGGTGAGTCTGATTTTCCTGTTTTCCAAATGCCTGTTAATCACCCTGACGACTTCTACCCCTCACTGTAAATGAGTTTTCTTGGGTTAGAGCTTCCTGCAACCATGGGAGCATGATATCATTGAACTAATTGGAGTATACTTCTTGTGATCCCATGTTCCCTTGAAGCTATCCCATTTTTCTCTGCTCCCCTTTTCAGAAAAAGAAACCTCCTTAACTGGGTTCTGCACACTCTGTGTCTCAAATTCCTCTCTCCCCTCTCTCCCTTTTCCCTTTCATTGAATCAATCTTTACGGGAGCCTCCCACGGGAGAAAGAAATATGAGCACCCTGCCCCCCAAGAGCTCACATTTGTTTCATGAGCCTATCAACAGTCTTTTCCAAATCTTCTACGATTGCATTTTTCTGTCCTTGGAGATCAACCTTCTAGACCCTGCTTCAACCTTGATTGATGTCTGAAGGTCTTGCCCTGACTGAGAAAATTCCTTTGCGAGACCCCTTGGAGGTATCTCCTGTTTTGTTGGAACTCATGTGCTCTTGGTTTACAGCAGGTTTTTGATGGGACCTCTCCTCCAGGAACTTCCTGAGACAAGATATGTGGGATACAATTTCTTTTGGGACACTGCCTGAACACAAGGTACCTTTAATCTCACAGTTAGTTGTAGCTTGGCACAGAATTTTAGCTGGAGAACAACTTTGGCCAAGCATTGTGAAGTGAATATCGTAGCTCCACTGCTTTCTACCTTCCAATATGACTTTTGAGTAGGCTGGTGCCATTTTTTCCTGTCATTTTGATTCTCAGTCACTTCTGTGTGCTCCATCTTTTTAATTTTCAATGTTATATATTGCAAATTATTATGCAGCAAAACTCTCTTCCTTCTATTGTCAGTAGTGAGATTTTTAACACATGGATTGGTTCTTGTAGCGACCACCATGATGAAGACTCACAGCGTTTCCACCACCACAAAAATCTCCCTCATTCTGAACCTGCGTCTCCAAACCATCTCATGTATCCTGATCCTCTGACAACCAGGGATCTGTTTACCGTCCCTGTACTTTTATTTATTTATTTATTTTTGGTAGAATGCTCTACAAACAAATGTATACATTATGTAGCCAATTCGTACAGCCTTCTCTCCCTTAGCAATAATGCACTTGCAATTCACTCCTGTTATTGCACGTATCAACAGTTCCTTCCTTTATGTTGTTGAATATTGTCCTGCTATAGGGATACATGGCTTTTATTTATTCATCTGTTGATTGCTTTTGGTTTTAGGTGACTATGAATAAAGTTGCTACCAACAGGCATGCACAAAATTTTGTGTGAACAGGTCAAGCCTTGAGGAGGGAGGTTGCTGTTTTATGACAAAAATGTGTTTCAACTTTATAAGGAGTGGCAGGTTTTTTGCAGAGTGGATGTACCATTCTGCATTCCCTCCACCGAATAATGTGAGTTCCCGTTTTTTTGTTTGTTTGTTCGTTTTTTTTTCTTTTTTGCAATCTACTCATCACTTGGTACTGGAGTACCATTTCTATGTTTGTCATTCTAATAGGAGTACAGTGATATTGCATTCTAGTCTTAATTTGTCTTTTTCTAGTGGATAATGTTCTTGACTATCCTTTAATGTACTTATTTACCTTTAGTATATCCTCTCTGTTGAAGTGTCTATATATGACCCTTTCTCAATTTTTAATTGAGTAGCTTTTTTTCTTTTCTCATATCGTGGAACATAAGTGTTCTTTGTATATTCTCGGTATACTTTTTACTTACAAATATCTTCCCCTGTTCTGTGTTTGTCTTTCCATTGTCTTGGCAGGGTCTTTCTGAGAAAAACAGTCTTTAATTTAGAGGAAATTCAGTTTAATAATTTTTCTTAGACTTTCTATAGAACAGGGTTTTGGTTGCTATTTCTAAGGATTCTTCACCCAAACTCAGGCCACGATGATCTTTCTCCTGCATTTTCTTCTCAAAATGTCTATCATTTACATTTTGACCCATGATTCATACAACTTAAAGTTGTGTAGTTTTATATAAGGTGCAATGTTGAGATCCAGGCTTTATTCTTTTGCTGTTTTTTTTTTTGTTGTTGTTGTTGTTGTTTGTATATGGATACCCAAATATTATGCTGCCATTTAGGAAAGACTTTGCTTTCTGCATTGAGTTTATTTGTCAACATTTCAAAATCTCAGCAGAGAAGCTGGTTGCAGTGGGTCATACCTGTAATCCCAACGGTTTGGGAGGTTGAGGCAGGAGGATTGCAAGTTTAAAACTAGACTTACCGAGGCCCTATGCAGCTTACTGGCATCGTGTCTCAAAATAAGAAAAAAAAAAAATAAGAAGGGCTGGAGATGTGGCTTAGTGATCCTCTTGGTTCAATCACCCATGCCAAAACCAAAACCAAAACCAAAACAAGAACAAAAAATTTAAGCTGGCATGAGTAAATCAGCATCATTGGTGAAGCAGGTAGCTCTGAGGGACTCCAAAGAAACATCAGAAATCAAGAAAAAAATTATCACAATCATCATTGTCAGAAATCTGGAAAATGGTCAATATCTACAATAACTAAGCCAATGTGGAACCAAGACAGAGGCAGGTTTAAAAAGGTTGCAAACAATAGCGGTTTTCTCCCTTATCCTTGCTCTGTGCCCCTACCTAGCTCAGTGGCAACCCTGTATACTGCCATCCACATCCTTGGTGTGAGACTCTGGTCTCTGTCTTCCAAGAGAGCCGTCTAGACACATCTCGAGAATTGTGTTTGTCCTTTCTGGTCTGTCTGAGGGCCAGCTGAAGGACCAGTGCATCTTACTCAGAACTCACCCAGGGCAGGAGAGCAGGCAAATAATTCTTGAATACAATAAAATGTAGGCTAACTGCTGCAACTTCCAGTAAAATATTATGTTTGAGGCATTCGAGACTGCTGAAAATTTAGGGTGGAAACTGGGGGACCGAGGGATCTTAGGGCACTCAAAACTCCCATGATTACTGGGGATCTCAGAAAACCACTTGCATGTGCAGGGCAAGTCGTGTGCATAGCAAAGTCCTGAAAAGACCCTAAGGTTTCACCTCTGACTGATATCTGGCCTCAATGCATGTGGAAAGCATAAGGCCCAGGTAGAGGTGAAAATGAACAAGTTAAGCATTGAAGGAGTGCCACAGCACAGTCGCCATGTGCAGAGAGTGGAAGAGGCTTTAATTTCTTTTGTTATTTCTTCTTCCTTCTCCTCTTCCTCTTCCCTCTCTGCCTCCCTGTCCATTTGCAAGCTTCAGATGATTTGAAGGTGGGCTTTCCTTTCTTTTAGATCTGGTATACTTTGCATATCCCTAAATGCTAGGGTGTAGCTCTTCGGACTGCAAACCAAAATATGGGGGAGAAGATCCTGCCAACCTTCTTGGCAGGTCTTGTATTCTACGTTTTGTCCAACCATTGTTCTAGTGTATGGAAGCTCTGCCCATGTTCACAAACTTTCAGCTGCCACTTTTGCAGTTATCAGACACCCCCAGAATAAAGCCATATCCAAACATGGGATTCAGAATTCTGAGAACCCTCCTTCTCTGCATCTTGAGCGTATAACTTTCACTGCCTTATTAGCTTTCCAATTATATCAATAAGAATCCTTTTACACATTCCTCAGTCTGCTCCCTATAACCCCCCCTCTGGCAATAATTGTATGGTGAAGCCCTAACCCCAGCATCATAGATTATGACAATATGGAGATAGGGACTTTAAAGGAGTAATGGAGTTAAAATGAGGTCATTAGAGTGGGCCTATGCCAGTATGACTGCTATCCATATAAGGAAATTTGGACACAGGTATACACACAGAGAAGACCACATGCAGACAGGCATTTTTGACAAAGATTCCGAGAACACACGAAAGGGGAAGGGTAGTGTCCTCAGTCAATGGTGCTGGGAAACTGGCTCTTCATGTGTGGGAGAATTAAATTCAACCTTTATGTCACACTGTATGGAAAATCAACCCAAAATGGATGAAGGACTTAAATTCAAGAAAAAGTTTAAGCTATAAAACTAAAGTAGAGATGGGGGGTGGGGGGATCTCCATGGCATTAGTTCATGAAAGCAAGATTTTCTAAGACCCCAAAAGCATGGGCAACAAAAACAGAAATGGACTGAGAGTACCTCAAAATCTTTTTCACACCCAAGGAAACAATAAGCAAAGTTAAGAGACAAACCAATGGAAACAATGAATACTATTTAATTATATCTGCTAAGGGGCTAATATCATATATATATATAAAATTCAAACATATCAAGATAAAGAAAATGACCTGACTAAAAAGAATGGACAAAGGACTTGAATAGAGATTCATGAAAGACCACTTTGATGACCAGGAAGTATATGAAAAAATGCTCAGTGACATCCCTCATCAGGAACATGCAAATTGAAATCACAATAGAATATCCCCCTACTACCTAGTAGAAGGCTCTTATGAAAGAGATGAAAGAGCTGGATACCCTGGCACATGCTTTTAATCCCAGCTGCTTTTGGGGGCTGAGGGAGGAGGATGACAATTTCAAGGCCAGCCCAGGCAACTTAATGAGATCAGGTCTCCAAATACAATTTTATAAAAGAGCTGGGGATGTCGCTATGTGGTACAGTGCTTGCCTACCATGAGGTCTTGGGTTCATTTACACGTCCAAAAAAAAAATGAGAAGGAGGAGGAGGAGGAGGAGGAGGAGGAGGAGAAGGGGCAGGACAAAAACCAACAAAAGATTATAAGTTTTTTTAAAGACATGGAGGAAAGGGACCCTGCATACTGTTGGTGGGAATGTAATCAATACAGCCATCATGGAATACATTGCATATGTACTTCAAGAACTCATAACTAAAAAAACCACATGATTTAGCAAAGCCACTACTAGGTGTACTTTTTAATAATCTTTTCCATGAACCAAAAGTAAATGAAATCACTTTCAAAGGGACACCTGCATATCCTTGTTCATCGCAGTACCACTCATAACAGTCAAGACATGGAATCAAGTTATGTGCCCATCAATGGATAAATGGACAAAGAAAAACACGTATACTTGTGCAGGATAGAATACTACTCAGCCTTTAGAAGGGAATCCCTGTAACTTGTGACAGCCTGTTTGAACCTGGAGGATATCCAGTTAAGTCAAAGACACCAGGCACAGGAAGGCAGATACTCACATTCTCAGTTATATGTGGAATTTGAATATCCAATCTAATGAAAAAAAAGAGAGCAGAAGAGTGGTACCAGGGACTAGGACCAGTGAGAATACTGGGAGCGGTTGCACAAATAATACAAAATTGCACTTAGGTGTAATAAGTTGGAGAGCTCTGTTGTGTATCATATTGATGACAGTTAATTAAAATGTATTGTAAATTTCAAAATCTCTATGGGAACACTTTATAAGAATATTTTCCATGAAATCCTTGGACTATGAAGAGAAGGGGGGAGGAGGAGGAGGAGGAGGAGGAGGAGGAGGAGGAGGAGGAGGAGGAGGAGGAGGAGTAGGAGTAACAGAGGGGGTGGCGGAGGAGCCAGAGGAGGATATGTTATATGTTATGTTATCAGCTCAGTTTAGGTATTCACAAACTATAATATTTGAAAACATCACACTGTCCAGTATAAATATGTACAATTTCAAATTTAAATTGAATTATGTAACAATGAAGTAGAAAAAGAATAAACAAAAAAGTAAAATGAATTCCATAAAAAACTTGGGTGATGTTGGTGAGGACATATATAAATTGAAACTCATATCAGCTATTGGTGGCAACGTGAAATGGCACAACTACAACTGAAAAAAAAAAAAAACCTATAGTGGATCCTCAGAGAGGAAGACATTGTGTTTGAAATGTGTCGGTCAAAAAACGACAGATAGTATGTGATTGCACTTATATGAAGTGTCTGAAAGAGTGAAATAGAAACACAGAAAGTGCTATATTGATATTCAGAGGTTGGAGGCACAAGAAAGTGAGAGTTGTTGTTTAATGGACTTATGTTTTAGTTTTGTAAATAAGAAGTTCAGGAGACTGGTCACACAGTCACATGAATAAATTAAAATACTGAACTGATCAAGAAAAATGATTAAGATGACAAATTTTAAGTTATGTTACTCTTACCACAATTAAATAAAAACTGGTGTGATTTCTGTCTCCAGAGTGGACCCTGAAAAGGAAGCCATTGATACCACGATGACTCCCATATCCATATTTTTTCTCACGTCCAGAGTCAGATCTCTACCAACTCAACACCGCCACATGGAATTCAGATAGACAACCCAAATTCACATGTTCAGAGGTGAAGTCTTCATGTGGAATGCAAGAAGCAAACAATGTGGACATGATCTGTAATGCCACTTCTACAAAGTAAATAACAGGCAACACCAAACTATGTCATTATGGTGTACACATGAGATATGAATGCCATGAAGAACAGTGAACAAAGAATGATCACACAAGAAAGGATGTGTGTCTTTTCCTGGAGGGGTAAGAGAGATGAGATCACACAAGGACACCCCAGGAGTATACAGGGATCCTGGGAGTGCTCGCTTCTATGACCAGGGACTGTGTGATTCTGTATCGGTGTCCTTGAAATTTATTCACTAAACGTGTACATATGTGTCACAGTTCTCCACCTGCATATTTTGCAAAGATAGAGGGTGTTGTTTAGAACAATAATACACCTTTGTATTTAAATAATTCTCACAACCCACCAAACCTGGATGTGATTGATATGTTTTCTCTCCGTGCAGCACCACAGCAGGAAATTGGTTCCTTCACAATGGAATGAGCTGGAACATCATGCTGACCACATGTTCAGCATGTGGTCACCAGCCAAGGGACAAGGTGAAACCCAGAATCTCATGATCAGGTGGGGTTTGGTAGAGGGGTGGGCTCAGCTGGTCTGGGGTAGGACTCTAGGCCAGGAGTGGCCAGAACTGGTGGGCACTGGGCCCCGGGACCCATGGTCACATGAGAAGTAGTCATTCTCCCAGGGGCTGGGTATCGGCCCAGGGATCCTGTGGGCACAGGAGGGAGTATGCAATGGTGCTCCATGAGGCCTGGGTCCCAGAAGCTCTAACCATGAGCTCCCTCTGCACCTGGTGGAGTTTGAGCTTGACAGCGGCTCTTCGTAGAAGCGAAGAAGTTTTCACAAATTGAGCATGTTACTCACATGCAATGATCACTATGAGGTGGATTGGCTTCCACTGTCATATGTCCCCACCATGATGTGCTTCTTTACCACAGACCCAGAAGCAACTGGGCCAAATGCCCATAATGCCTAACCTGAATTTAAACAGGAGGGAGCCATCAGACATGAGTGCTTGCTGCAAAACAACTGCACTCAGTCTTCCAAAATCTCACTGACATGAAAGTCAAAGGATCTGGGGTCATGTTCTAGTTTAAAGAGACTAAAGAATTTGAAAGACAAATGAATTGCATGAGCCTGTGATTGGAAAGAGGGGTTTTAGAAGCAACACTGATATTGGGGCAATCAGAAAATATTTCATGGAGACCTATACTAGAAGTCAATATCACCTCAAGGTTAAACTTTCTCAGTGTGTTAATTCCACTAAGGTTTTGTATGAGACAATTCTGAGAAATATGGTGACATATTCAGAGATGGTGTATCATAATGTCTTCAAGTAACACAAACGATTTGGTATATTGGTTAAAAAGCACACACTCGCATAGGCTCAGTGGTATTCGCCAATAGTCTCAGCTACTTAGGAGGCTGAGGCAGGAGGCCAGCTGGAGCCCAGGAGTTCAGGACCAGGATGGGAAATGCAGCAAGACTCCACCCCTTGAAAATGTAAAATGAGGTCAGGCTCCATGGCCCATGCCTGTAATCCCAGCGGCTTGGGAGGCTGAGACAAGATCACTTGTTCCAAGCCGGCCTCAGCTATTTAGCAAGGTCCTAAGCAACCTAGCAAATCCCTGTGTCAAAAATAAAAAAGGGCTGGGGATGTGCTCACTAGCAAAACACTTCTGGGTTCAATCCCTGCCAGAAACAATGAATAAATGAAATTTAATGGGATAAAATTCAAAATACTCAAAAACCCAAAACCCGTGACACGATGAAACTAATGGGATGTAGTGTTAACAACTGGCGAGTCCAGATGAAGGATATATATGGGGCCTCCTCGCTCTTTGCTTGCAATTCCTCTGTAGGTCAGAAGCTTTAAAAAAAGAAAAGCTGGGACAGGAAATGGCAGGTGGGCATTGGTACTGCACCTACGACGCCACCCCACAGTCTGAACTGGCTTGCCAAGAGCCAATATAACCAGAGATCCACGGCAGTGCTGTTGTTGAGGGCCTGGAGGGATGCCCCAGAAAGGGGTGTGCTGATTGGCTGGGGGAGGACCAATGAGAAGGCAGCCATGTGGGCACCCAAGGCACGGGAAGCCAGGCTGTGTTTGAGAGGATCTCCTGCCTTGTCTGTGGTGATGGAGTTCTGAAAGCACTAGCTGCTCTTGCTGTGACTCTGGTGACTCTCTCCCCTCAAACCTTGGTGCTGGGACCAGTGACATGAGCTCCACTGATGAGGCTTCAGTTCACGGAGACAGTTTTGGAACAGGCAGTGAGAAGCTCCTAGGTGTCCGTAGGTGTCTGTCTTGTAGATGCTAGAGACATATGGGGAAGGCCCTGGGCCCAGTTTGCCTCAAATTGGGACCATTGTGAAGTGGGGAGGGCAAGAGCCTCCTTTCAGACACCGAGGGCTATGAGTTCGACTTGGAGGCCCAGTGGGAGGAGATAGAGGGAGGAGGGGTGCTGCTTCTAGGCTGGGAAGGCAAGCCTGGATTCCAGGTTCATGAGAAAGGGAATGATATGGACTTTGTGCCCCTCCCTGTGGAGCCTGTGGATATCCTGCACCCGCTCACCTGCTTGGAGCCCCGGCATGCCCACAGACACCCATGCCCTGAATTCTTTGCCTCCAAATTCTATGCCCATTGGGTGGAAGGAGAGGCAGATCCCAGCGGGGAGATAGATACACACTGACCTCGAGGAAATTGGAAGTGCAGCAGACCTCTGTTGGCCTCTGAACCACCCCAGTGGGCCTGAGGGGGAATGGGTTGGGAAACCCAAGAGGAGCACCAAAAGTAGGATGAAGGGCAGTGGGGAAGCCCAGCGGCCCTCTTCTGTCCTGAGTCTTCAAATGAGTTCAGTGAGATACAGTTGATGAGGGTGAGCATCTGCCCCCAAGGAGGAGGCCAGGCCTGGTCCAGCAGCCCCAGGGAATCAGGAGACAAGGACACACTCAGGTGTCTATGCCAGGGGGAATTTCATTCACATGTCGGGCCCTCTGAACACCTCTGCTCCCCGTGGACTCACCTCACCATGGAAAGGCAGGCCTTCGGAGACCTGGGAGCCTGTTCCTCCAAGAAAATGGAAAGCATATTCTGGGTCAAGGGAGGGAGCAGGCCCAGCAATGCAGGAGGTCCACCAGATACTGCAGGGGGCATACCCAGAGCCTTGCTCAAAGGCCTGCTACCACCACTCCTTGGAAGGACATCCAGGAGAAGAAATCACTAGGGGGTGACTCAGAAGTTACTCTGGGATGGACCTTCCCTCCAAGGGAGTAAGAAACACAAGGCAGCTCTCCTGGAACCAACCACTTTCCCCCCAATCTCATGGGGTCCACTGCTTGGGAGTTCCAAAAGATATCCCTTGGAACCATTGGGACCCAAACATTCCAAGCACGGTGGCACTGGGGACAGATCTGGACCTAAGGATACATGGGAATCCAGCCAGTGGCCCATGATGATAATGGACCAAATAGAGATGCAGTCCCACAGGCCCAAGTGAGTAGGCCTTCATCGTCTTCCTCCTCTCATTGCTCCCTCTTCCTCCCCTGGCCTACACTTGCTTGCCCTTGTTCCCTCTGCCCCTTGCTCAGGGGATGTCTTTGGGAGTCCACTGCCATTGGAATGTCAACTAGGGGTCTCTGTAGACAGGGAAGACATCAAGAATGTACCTGGTACGTGCTGGTCCCTGCTAATCACATTTTGTGCATTTCCTGCCTGCTGCCTTGAGGGACTGGGAAGGAAAGAGGGTGTGGAGGCTAACTTGGTCAGATGATGACCAGTTACAGTTTGGGCTTCACATCTTGGGTGTTAGTCTCATCTGCATCCTCATTCCTCCCTCCAGCTCTTCCCCGGGGGGGGGGTCTGACCATTCTCAGTGTGCCCCCCACACTCCCACCTACCATGCTTCTGCCTCACTCAGCTCTACCTCCTTGCTTGGAGCTGATTGAGAGAGACCTTGCCAACGAGATGAACGTTGGAATCCCTCCATTGTTCCCCACCTCATCTAGCTCCTGTGCACACAGGATCATACTCAATAGGCACATCCACTTGGCCGAGTCAGAAATTTCTGCATGAGCTTCCAGCACACAAGCCAGGACTCCTTGTCTGGGCACGCATCATGGAGAATTCAGCATCGGTGACCCCAACACCAGAGTCTCTCAACCTCCAGAAAGCTATCAGCCCAAGGACTTGAGCCTGGGAGGCCTCAGTTGCAGAGGCCCAGCCCCCCTCTGGTGAGTCTTGTGGGTTTGGTAGCAGTGGAGAAGTGCAGAATTTGGAAACCTCTGGCTCTGTCGGTTCTGTGGACCTAGGCTTGGTCCCAGGGTTTCCTGCTTTGCCCAGACAGTTCTCATATAAGAAACTGGGCATGATCCTAGCAGCTTGGGAGGCTGAGGCAGAAGGATCCTGAGTTCAAAGCCAGCTTCAGCAACCCAATAAGACCCTAACCAAAACATGTCTCTAAATAAAACACAAAAAGGGGCTGGGGATGTGGCTTAGTGGTTAAGTGCCCCTGAGTTTAATCCCTGGTACCAACAACAACAACAACAACAACAAAGCAGAAAGAAAGAAAAAGAGAGAAGAAAAAAAAAAGAAACTGGGTGTGGTCAAGCAAGAGTGGCTTTACGCAATTTGGTCCCCTGTGTGGGTTTCATGTGGTGTGGGTGATTTGCAGCAGTGCCCCAAACACCAGCTCCACAAGTCGACTTTTGGCAGAATTGAGCCTTTCAATTGGATCCTGTTCAGCCACATGGCTCCTCCACAGCCTGGTTGTGGGTGGAGCCCTGCTGGTGTCCAACCCAGAGCCACAGTGCTAGGGGGCCACAGTGACAGCTGGGGCCAAAATTGGGCAGCAGGGAAGACAGGCCCAGAGAGGGGGTGGAGCTGCAGGTCAGAGCAGGTGCAATCTGCTGCCCACAGAGGGAGATGCTGCCTCACTTGAGACCCAGCCAGGCCCTTTCCATTTCCCAGGGAGGGCAAGGGAGCTGGATTTGGTGTTCTCTTTCAGGAGACCAGGAACCTGCTGTTCATCCCCTGGTTCCCAAAAGGCGGCAGCAGCCACCTGGAGCACAGGGTTGTTTCCTGGTACTTCTTTCTCTAGCCCCTAGAAATGCCCACCAAGCTAGAGGGTGTGCTCCCTGCCCGGGATGAGCTGACTTAAGTGCCCCCTCCCATCCCACACCATAGGGATGAGAGGGTGGAGGGAGGCCTCCTCCTTTCCTCTATGGATTCCAGGTTGTGCTGCAGCTGGGCTTTTGGATATGGGGAATGTGAGAGGTGGGGGTGAGCAGGAGGATGAGGAGAGAGGAGACCAGAATCCCATTCTCATTTCTTTTTGGTGTCTGCTGGCTTAGTGTGTGGCGCCACAGAAAGAAAGAAGAGACCTCAAAGAGCAGCTAGGCATGAGGACTCCCAGGTGGGGCAGGGGCGTGACAGAGGGAGACCTTGGTGTCTCTGAGTGGATGAGCCTGTGGTGGGCTGGGCCTGCAGATACAGGCAGCACCACAAACATGGACTTTCTTGCAGCTGGCCTGGGAGTCCTCTGGGTGTTGACTGCTGAGGCTGTGTACAAAGAGCCGTGCATCAGGTGAACTCCATGTACTCTGCCATTGAGTCCCAGATGACTCCTTTACTCAAGACCTTTGCTTTTCCTTTAAGGGTCGGTTTCTGTGTTTTCTTTGAGTTTTTACTTACTTGTTGGATTGAACTCGTTTCTGTGTGTTTCCACCGTGCCCCAGTGTTTGAGCACTATCGGTACAGGTTTTTCCTCTTACAGAAACCACGTGGATGCGACAGTCATTCCCAGGGCTGCTTGGGTGGGGCCTGGAGGGAAGTCAGGTTCCCAGGCTGGTGGATCCCTACCTGGAAGTGTGAAAGTGAGGTCGGGGGACAGTGCCCTGTGGTCCATATTTTAAAAGTACTCAAGCCTGCAAGGGTGGGGGCCATGAAAATTGCCAAAAGCAAGGGCTGTCAGTACTTGTACAGACAAGAGTTTGCTGGGTCTCCCTCTTTCACCTTTACTCCTGCCATGGGACACTCCGCCTACCCCAGCTGTGGAACCAGCAGGCAGGTGGTGGGATGTTTCATTTCTCCTGCTATACTGCTGTCCCATTTTACAAGTTTTTAATTTCTCTACTGTTGAATTCCAGTGTCCTCCCATGGTCACTTACCTCAACATGCCCCTGTTCACCTGTTGCCTTGGTTCTTTGTGGAGGAGCAGGTGAGTGCTAGGTACCTCTATTCAGCCATCTTGCCTGCCTCGGTAGCATTTTCTTTTCTTTTCTTTTTTAGTGCCAGGGATTGAACCCAGGGCTGCTTTATCACTGAGCTACACCCCAAGCCCTTTTAACTTTTTATTTTGAGACAAGGTCTCCCTAAGTTGCTTAGGGCCTTGCTGAATTGCTGAGGCTGGCTTTGAACTTGTGATTATCCTGCCTCAGCCTCCCAAGCCACTGGGATTACAGGTGCCTGACCTCAGAAGCATTATTCTATACTAATTACAGATTTGTTGAGAAAGAAATCATGGAAGCATTTGAATTGCATATTGAAGAACACACAAAAAAATTGGAAGACCTCCCATGTTCCTGGATTGGAAGAAATAATATTGTCAAAATGTTCATAGTAAGCCACAAACAGTGAGGCGCACCTGTAGGTATTCAGAAGGCTGAGGCAGGAGGAAAGTGAATTTGAGGCCAGCCTGGGCAACATAGAGAGGCTGTGTGGAAGGAAGGAAGGAAGGAAGGAAGGAAGGAAGGAAGGAAGGAAGAAAATTGTCCACAGAAGTGATTTGCAAATTCAGTGCAATCCTCATCAAAATACCAGTGACACCCTCAAAGAAACAGAGAAAACAATCCTAAACTTCACATGGAAGCACAAAAGACCCTGAATAGCCAATGCAATATCGAGCAACAAGAACAATCACAAGTGTGATGCCTCCTCATACTACTTGATCTCAAGACATATTACATGAGTGTATTTACAAGACAGCCAAAATCCATAATATGCAGCCAACTGACTCTCAACAAAAACACCCAAAACGTACATTCGAGAACGGGCAGCTTTTTCAATAAATGGTGTTAAGAAAACTGGATATCCATGTGCAGACGATTGATTCTTGACCTCTGTCTCTCATCCTGTACAAAAACCAACACAAAATGGATCAAAGATTTTAACATAAGACCTAAAACTCCAAAACTTCTAGCAGAAAACCCAGGGGAAATACTTCAAGACATCGGTACACTCGATGATTTTCTGGATAGGATCCCCAAAGCACTGAAAAGTAAATCAAAACTAGACAAAAGGAATTACATGAAGCTAAAACGTTCCTGCATGGCAAAGGAAGCAGTCCACAGAGTGGTGACACAACCAAAAGTGTGGGAGAGAATATTTTATTTTCAAACAGTACATCTGATGAGATGGTACTTTGGGGCTGATATCTGGAATATACAAGGAATATAAGAAAACTCACAAGCAACAACAAAAATAACCAAACTGAAAAATAGCCGATAGACCTAAAAAGACATTTTACAAAAGAAGGCACACAAGCAGCCAGCAGGCATATGAAAAAATGCTCCACATCACTAATCATCAGGGAAATGCAAATCAGAACCACAGTGAGATACCACCTCAGCCCAGTAAGAATGGATATTATGAAAAAGACTGATGCTCACAAGTGCCTGCGAGGATGTGGTGGAAAAGGAACTCTCATATGCTCTTGATGGGAATGTAAATCACCACAGCCATTATGGAGAACTGTACTGAAGTTCCTTTAAAAACTAAAAACTAGAATAAGTGTTGCGAAGATGGCCGCTGCGTACGGGGGTTGCTGAAGTGCTGAGCCTGGTGCTCAGAGCAGCGGCTTTAATCGAGACTTCGCGCAGCTTGTTAGAGCTCCTTTCACCATTAATCTGTAGTGGACCACCCGGCCAAGCAGCAGAAAAAACAAAGAGATTGATAAAGAGACGCTTGGCTCCCGGACACTTTCCTGCTCAGAGCCGCGGGCGCTTTGCGCCCATCTGCTTCCTCTTTCACTTCGCTCCCGGCAGAGAAGCTGAATGGGTAATCAGCAGTGGACTGTAAGTACCTGAGGCAAAGAAAGCTCAGTACACCCCGCCTTTTTTTTTTTTTTTGAATATTGTCTATACAGGGAGAGTTAGTGGATTGGAATTGTTGGCGGGGCTGTGGTTTCGGGGCCGAAAATCCACTCCGCGGGAGCCGCCATTTGCTTTCTGCATGCTGTCTTGATGGCCCTGTCTACACGGTCCAGCTGCCACATCTAGAGACTGGAACTGGGCTGCGTGCCGAGCCCTGTCCTCCGAAGGCTGGACCACGGCCTCAAGTGCCTCGGTCGCCTGTTCCCTGCTGCACTTTGGGGCAGAGCCTGCTCTGGGGTCGTTCGGCATCCCCCTGCGAGGGGACCCGTGCTCCGGAGGAGGGGGCTGGAGAGGCGCGGCGGCAGCCGCTTGGGCCCTGGGTGCTAGGCACCGGGCCAAGGAGCAGCGGAGGCCGCGGCGGCGCTGCTAAGGTCGCGGACAAGCGCGGCGCCCAAGAGCGCGGCCCAGAGGTGGAGGCGATGGCAGCAGGGTTTCAGTTCTAGAAAACTGGACTGGAAACAGAAGCAGCAGTTTGTATAACCCCAAGATCTTGCTTATGCCAGGAAACTGTAAGGGTAACATGAATATCATTGAGGAGGTCTAACATGGCGGCAGGTGCGGAGAGATCAAGTCTCTGACCTCTTCAACTGCGCGGGCACAGGGAGCTGTAAATTATCTAAAGCCTATTTGCTCAGGATCACTAGGCAATGCTGAGCTGACGTGGAGCTAGGGCGTACACTTTGGGCCCCTCAGAAAACACACACTGAGCACGAATCTGCTGCATTTAAGCCCCGGATCGCCTGCTTCTCGTGACTCAGCACTAACGATCCCGCTGAAATAACTAGTCGGCCCACCTGATCTCACAGAGGCAAAAGCCAACTGAGCACCATAGCCAGACCCAGGGAATCAGGAGTGACGTGGGACTAGCGGCGCAGAACCCCCGGATATCGCTCCCACCAGGGCTGACAACAGAGGTCCCTTGCACCAACTACCAGGGGAGTTGCAACCTGAGGGCAAACAAATTCGCTGGGGGTCCTCAGCCCCAAGCCCTACAAACTTAGGGTCCGAGGGAGGCAAACAGAAAGGGTGTGCCCAGGCATCCATGAAAACAGGGCTCCCAGGAGCAGCAGACCCGGTGTGTAGCCAGTAATGTGGTAAGCGTCACAGGTGAGTGGGGCCTGGATTGAGGGACCACAAGAGAAGGACCTAGGCACTCAGGACTGGAGACCCGCACAGTCTGGGAAGAAGAGCTGAGGCACAGTGATTGGTTCCCACCTATCAAGAGTTGAGAAGCCTGGACCAGTGGGCATAGTTCTACCTACTGGAAGAGAAGTTAATCGAGCTCTATGACTGCATTTATTATTATTATTATTTTTTTTTAAATGATTATTATTAGTTTTTTAATTTTTTTTTATTCTCACTTTTTGTAGTTGATGTTGTTGTTGTTCTTTAACTTTCTTATTAATGGTTTCAATTTTTTAAATTCTTTTTATTCTATTATTATTACTATTATTTTTTAAACTTCAATTTCCATTTTTTTATTATCATTATAATTTTTTTGTTTGTTTTAAATTTTTATTTTTTCGTTTTTTCTTTCATTCTTTTCACTTTTTTTTTCTTTTATCTTTTCATTTCTTTTCAATTTTCTTATTCCCCCTCTCTTGAATTCCACCTGCCTACACTCACTCTCTTTAGTAACTTCTTCCCTTCCCTTCTAATACCTCTCTTCCCAGTCATCAAATAAATTTATACGAGTAAACAGTAACTCAGCAGTCAAACAGAACAAGAAGTATCATGAGCATAAAAAAGCAAGGAAGAAAAGGAGTACAAACAATGAAAGACAGCCTAAATATTCAGGAGGACCTGGAGTCATCAGAAAAATGGCCATATAAAGAACTCAAGGAACACCTTAGACAGATGGAAAGGAACCTTAAAGATCACATTGAAAATGAATTACATAAACAGATAAAAGAAGAAGTTAAGCATCTTTATCAGGAGATAGAGATTATAAAAAAAATCAAACAATAATTCTAGAAATGAAGGAAACGATAAACCAAATTAAAAACTCAATCGAGAGTATCACTAACAGAGTGGACAAGTAGAAGCCAGAACGTCAGATAATGAAGACAAAATATATCATCTTGAAAAGAGTCTAGCCAACTCAGATAGGCTGGTAAAAAATCACGAGAAAAACATCCAAGAGATTTGGGATAACTTAAAAAAACCAAACTTACGAGTCATCGGGATAGAGGAAGGCACAGAGATTCATGCCAAGGGAATGAGTAACTTGCTGAAGGAAATAATTACAGAAAACTTTCCAGAAATAAAAAAGGAAACAGATATACAAATTGTAGATGCATACAGGACACCGAGCACACAAAATCACAGTAGACCAACGCCAAGACACATTGTTATGAAGCTATCCAATATACAGAACAAAGAGAATATATTAAAAGCTACAAGAGAAAAGAGGCAGATTACATTTAGGGGTAAACCAATAAGGTTGACAACGGATTTTTCATCACAGACGCTGAAAGCGAGAAGATCCTGGAACAACGTATTTCAAACACTGAAAGACAATGGATGCCAACCAAGAATTCTGTATCCAGCAAAATTAAGCTTCAGATACGACAACGAAATAAAAATCTTTCATGATAAACAAAAGCTAAAAGAATTTGTAGCCAGAAAACCAGCATTGCAAAGCGTCTTGAGCAAAACTCTACACGAGGAAGAAATGGAAAACAATAACCAAAACCATCAGTGGGAAGTGCCTCGGTAAAGACAGAGGACGGGGGGGGAAGCTAATCATGGAGAAACAAACTAAATTAGGGAAAAAAAAGAGATAAATAATCAAACATGGCAGGAAGTCCAAACCATATATCAATAGTAACTCTAAACGTTAATGGCTTAAACTCTCCAATAAAGCGACATAGGCTGGTAACATGGATTAAAAAAACAAATCCAACAATATGCTGCCTCCAGGAGACACATCTGATTGGAAAAGACATACACAGGCTCAAGGTAAAAGGTTGGGAAAAAATATACCACGCACACGGTCCTCTTAAGCAAGCAGGGGTGGCCATTCTCATATCGAATAAAATCGACTTCAAGACTAAGTTAATCAAAAGGGATAAGGAAGGACATTATATACTGTTAAAGGGAACCATTCACCAACAAGACATAACAATTATCAATATTTATGCACCAAATAATGGCGCTGCGACGTTCATAAAACAAACTCTCCTCAAGTTCAAGAATCAAATAGACCACAACACAATAATCATGGGTGACTTCAACACACCTCTCTCACCATTGGACAGATCCTCCAAACAAATGTTGAATAAAGAAACTATTGACCTCAATATCACAATCAATAACCTAGACTTAACTGACATATATAGAATATATCAACCATCATCAAGTGGATATACTTTTTTCTCAGCAGCACATGGAACCTTCTCAAAAATAGATCATATATTATGCCATAGGGCAACCCTCAGTAAATATAAAGGGGTGGAGATAATACCATGCATTTTATCAGATCATAATGGAATGAAACTGGAAATCAATGATAAAAGAAGGAAGGAAAAATCCTACATCACATGGACAATGAACAATACGTTACTGAATGATCAATGGGTTACAGAAGACATAAAGGAGGAAATAAAAAAATTCTTAGAGATAAATGAAAATACAGACACAACATATCGGAATCTATGGGACACAATGAAAGCAGTTTTAAGAGGGAAATTCATCGCCTGGAGGTCATTCCTCAAAAAAAGGAAAAACCAACAAATAAATGAGCTCACACTTCATCTCAAAGCCCTAGAAAAGGAAGAGCAAAACAATAGCAAATGTAGCAGAAGGCAAGAATTAATTAAAATCAGAGCAGAAATCAATGAAATTGAAACAAAAGAAACTATTGAAAAAATTAACAAAACAAAAAGTTGGTTCTTTGAAAAAATAAATAAGATCGACAGACCCCTAGCCATACTAACGAAAAGAAGAAGAGAGAGAACTCAAATTACTAACATACGGGATGAAAAAGGCAATATTACAACAGACGCTTCAGAAATACAGAAAACAATTAGAAATTATTTTGAAAACCTATATTCCAATAAAATAGAAGATAGTGAAGACATTGATAAATTCCTTAAGTCATATGATTTGCCCAGACTGAGTCAGGAGGAAACTCACAACTTAAACAGACCAATATCAATAGATGAAATAGAAGAAGCAATCAAAAGACTTCCAACCAAGAAAAGCCCAGGACCGGTTGGGTATACAGCGGAGTTCTACAAAACCTTTAAAGAAGAATTAATACCAATACTTTTCAAGTTATTTCAGGAAATAGAAAAAGAGGGAGCTCTTCCAAATTCATTCTATGAGGCCAACATCACCCTGATTCCAAAACCAGACAAAGACACCTCAAAGAAAGAAAACTACAGACCAATATCTCTAATGAACCTAGATGCAAAAATCCTCAATAAAATTCTGGCGAATCGGATACAAAGGCACATCAAAAAAATTGTGCACCATGATCAAGTAGGATTCATCCCTGGGATGCAAGGATGGTTCAATATACGGAAATCAATAAATGTTATTCACCACATCAATAGACTTAAAGATGAGAACCATATGATCATCTCGATAGACGCAGAAAAAGCATTTGACAAAGTACAGCATCCCTTTATGTTCAAAACATTAGAAAAACTAGGGATAACAGGAACTTACCTCGACATTGTAAAAGCTATCTATGCTAAGCCTCAGGCTAGCATCACTATGAATGGAGAAAAATTGAAGGCATTCCCTCTAAAATCTGGAACAAGACAGGGATGCCCCCTATCACCACTTCTATTCAATATAGTTCTCGAAACACTGGCCTGAGCAATTAGACAGACGAAAGAAATTAAAGGCATAAAAATAGGAAAAGAAGAACTTAAATTATCACTATTTGCAGATGACATGATTCTATACCTAGAAGACCCAAAAGGGTCTACAAAAAAACTACTAGAACTAATAAATGAATTCAGCAAAGTGGCAGGATATAAAATCAACACACATAAATCAAAGGCATTTCTGTATATCAGCGACAAAACTTCTGAAACGGAAATGAGGAAAAACACTCCATTCACAATATTCTCAAAAAAAAATAAAATACTTGGGAATCAACCTAACAAAAGAGGTGAAAGACCTATACAATGAAAACTACAGAACCCTAAAGAAAGAAATAGAAGAGGATCTTAGAAGATGGAAAAATATACCTTGTTCATGGATAGGCAGAACTAACATCATCAAAATGGCGATATTACCAAAAGTTCTCTATAGGTTTAATGCAATGCCAATCAAAATCCCAATGGCATTTCTTGTAGAAATAGATAAAGCAATCGTGAAATTCATATGGAAAAATAAAAGACCCAGAATAGCAAAAACAATTCTAAGCAGGAAGTGTGAATCAGGTGGTATAGCGATACCAGATTTCAAACTATATTACAGAGCAATAGTAATAAAAACAGCATGGTACTGGTACCAGAACAGGCGGGTGGACCAATGGTACAGAATAGAGGACACAGAGACTAATCCACAAAGCTACAACTATCTTATATTTGATAAAGGAGCTAAAAACATGCAATGGAGAAAGGATAGCATCTTCAACAAATGGTGTTGGGAAACCTGGAAATCCATATGCAACAAAATGAAACTGAATCCCCTCCTCTCGCCATGCACTAAAGTCAACTCAAAGTGGATAAAGGAGCTAGATATCAAATCAGAGACTCTCCTTCTGATAGAAGAAAAAGTTGGCTCCGATCTACAGATTGTGGGGACGGGCTCAAAATTCCTTAATAGGACACCCATAGGACAAGAGTTAATAACAAGAATCAACAAATGGGACTTTCTTAAACTGAAAAGTTTTTTCTCAGCAAGAGAAACAATAAGAGAGGTAAATAGGGAGCCTACATCCTGGGAACAAATTTTTATTCCTCACACTTCAGATAGAGCCCTAATATCCAGAGTATACAAAGAACTCAAAAAATTAGACAATAAGAAAACAAACAACCCAATCAACAAATGGGCCAAGGACATGAACAAACACTTCACAGAGGAGGATATACAATCAATCAACAAGTACATGAAAAAATGCTCACCATCTCTAGCAGTCAAGGAAATGCAAATCAAAACCACCCTAAGATACCATCTCACTCCAGTAAGATTGGCAGCCATGATGAAGTCAAACAACAACGAGTGCTGGCGAGGATGTGGGGAAAAGGGTACTCTTGTACACTGCTGGTGGGACTGCAAACGGGTGCGGCCAATTTGGAAAGCAGTATGGAGATTCCTGGGAAAGCTGGGAATGGAACCACCATTTGACCCAGCTATTGCCCTTCTCGGACTATTTCCTGAAAACCTTAAAAGAGCACACTACAGGGATACTGCCACATCGATGTTCATAGCAGCACAATTCACAATTGCTAGACTGTGGAATCAACCCAGATGCCCTTCAATAGATGAATGGATAATGGTGTATAAATGTGGCATTTATACACCATGGAGTATTACGCAGCACTAAAAAATGACAAAAATCACAGAATTTGCAGGGAAATGGATGGCACTAGAGCAGATTATGCTTAGTGAAGCTAGCCAATCCCTAAAAAACAAATACCAAATGTCTTCTTTGATATAATGAGAGCAACTAAGAACAGAACAGGGAGGAAGAGCAGGAAGAAAAGATTGACATTAAACAGAGACATGAGGCGGGAGGGAAAGGGAGAAAACAAAGGAAATCACATGGAAATGGAGGGAGACCCTCATTGTTATACAAAATTACATATAAGAGGTTGTGAGGGGAATGGGATAACAAACATGGAGGGAAATGAATTACAGTAGATGGGGTAGAGAGAGAAGATGGGAGGGGAGGGGAGGGGGGATAGTAGAGGATAGGAAAGGTAGCAGAATACAACAGTCACTAATATGGCAGTATGTAAAAATGTGATGTGTAACCGATGTGATTCTGCAATCTGTATTTGGGGTAAAAATGGGAGTTCATAACCCACTTGATTCTAATGTATGAAATATGATTTGCCAAGAGCTTTGTAATGTTGTGAACATCCAATAAAAAAAAAAAAACTAAAAACGAATCCATCATATTATCCGGGGATTCCTCTCCTAGGTATATACCCAAAAGGAAATACAATTAGCACATCAAAGGGACGTCTGCATTCTAGTGCTTATTACAGAACCATCCATAATAGCTGATATATGCACACATTCTAGATTTCCACTGACCAGTGAACAGATAATGAAAGTGTGATACATATATATATGCCGCACAATACTGTTCGTTCATAAAATGAATAAAATCCTCTCACTGATGGCAAAAAGGATGGAACTGGAAGGCAGTAGAATAAATAACAAATACCACAAGTTCTCTGGATCTCAAGGCAGAAGAGAGCAAAATGATAATTCATAGAGGCGAGGAAGGTTATTGGGAGAAGGGATAGAGGGATAAAGGATACCAAAGCACAAAAAGGAGGAAGATGTTCTAGAGTCATAAAGCATGGTAGGGTGTCTATGCTTCAAAGTAAATTAGATTTTATGAAGAACTAGCAGAGAGGAGCTCAAAGCCTCAAAAAAAAAAAAAAAATCCCGAAAGAACACAGAGATAGAAATTGTAATCACCCTGACTTGATCAGTACACATTGTGTTCAGGTTTTTTAATTTCTTTTTATTAGTTATTTATGGACATTTTTTTATTTATTTGTTTATATGTGGTGCTGAGAATCGAACCCAGTGCCTCACACATGCTAGGCAAGCACTCTACCACTGAGCCACAACCCCAGCCCCTTGTGTTTGCATATTGCAATATCACAGTACCACGTTACTATGTACAAATATTGTGCTAATTAAAAAGGAAAATGCAATTTAAAATAATAATTGACAAAGGACATTAGATGACTTGGCCACTAAATGTAATGCATGATCTGTGATTACAAAGAGGTTTTTGAGAAAGCAACTATGAAGGATATTTGGACAATCACAAAATGTTTCCTGGGGTCATATAGTAGTAAACCGTCTTGGCTCGATGTTAAACATTCTTAGTGTGACAACTGTGCTCAGGATCTATGGGAGACTGCTTATTTGGGAGATAAATGCTAAAGATGTTAGGGATGATGTATCACAATACCTTCAAGTAACTAATGATTCAAAATGATTAAAAAGTCACACACAGATTGCTGTGTCACATCAGTTATATTTAAAGATTAGAGAAGCTGAGACCCAGTAATCCAAAGAAATATGTGACTGAAAATTGGCTCTCACATGAAAGAGGCTCCCCGCCAGAAGTAGCAGGACAAGAAATCAGTGAAGTGCACACCCACAATTGGACTGGCTTGTCAAGAGCCAGTACAAGCTGGGCACAGTGGGGCAAGTCTGTAATCCCAGCCACTCAGGAGTTTGAAGCAGGAGGATTGGGTGTTTAAGAACAGCCTCAGCAGCTTAATGAGGCCCTATGCAGTTTAGCAAAACTTTGTCTCAACAAAAAAGAAAAAAAGAAATGCTGGGGATTCTGCTCAGTGGTAAAGTGTCCCTGGATATTCAATCCCCAGTTAAAAAAAAAAAAAAAGAAAGAAAGAAAGAAAAAAGTAAAAGAAAGAAAGAAGGAAAGCAAGCAAGCAAGCAAGCAAGGAAGCCAGTAGCATCAGAGCCTTCCCCCAGCTCTAGCGCCCTCATCCGTATTGGCGAGTGCACGGAGGGAGGCCCCAACAAACTGCGCACTGGTTGGCAGGGAGGTGGACCAATGAGAAGGCCGCGAGGGGGGCATCGAAGACTCGCGAAGCTGCTAGAAGCCGAAGCCGGGTGGTGATTGAGGTGATCTGTGCCTGGCTTGTGGTGACTTTGTTCCCTGAGGCCTAACTGCTCCCTTAGTTAACCGGTCTATCATCTCCCCTCGAGCGAGCTTGGCTGCCGGGATTGGCAACATGAGCTCCGCTGACGAGACTTCCCTTCAGGGAGACGGTTTGAGCCAGAACGGTGGGAAACCGGGAGGCGTCCGTCCTGCAGGCCACAGAGCCCTACGAGGCCTGGGCCGGGGCCTCGAGTTGAGGCCGCCACGGAGCAGGGAGGGCGAGGGCGGCCTCCTAGACTCCGAGGCCTATGAGTTCAACTTGGAGGCCCCATGGGAGGAGATAGAGGAGGGAAAGGCAGTGCTTCTGGGCCGCGCAGGCAGGCCTGGCTCCCCAGCTGATGAGAAGGGGGACGCTCTAGACTTCGTGCCCCTGGCTGTGGAGTCTGCGGCCGTTGTGCAGCAGCCTATGGGCCCGGAGCCCCGGGGAGCCCACAGATACCCATCCCCGGAAAGCTTCGCCACCGAACTGTCCGGCGTTTGGGTGGACGCAGGGGCAGGCCCCGGTGGGAGAGCTGCGCTGGCCCCGAGCTGTGTGGAAGCGCCACAGGCCTCTGCCGCCCTACTGAGCCACCCCAGTGGGCCCGAGGGGAGCCGGGCCTGGGGGAAGCCCAAGAGAGGCACCAAAAGTCGGATGGTGGGCAGCGGGGAAGCCCAGCATCCCTCTTCCGACCCTGAGTCTTCAGATGAGCTCAGTGAGATACAGCTGATGAGGGTGAGCATCTGCCCCAAAGGAGGAGGCCAGGCCAGGTCCTGCAGCCCCAGGGAACCCGGAGACCCAGCCAGACGCTCGAGTGTTCGTAGCAGGGAGAATTTCCTTCACATGCCGGGCCCTCTGCCGACCTCCGCTCCTCGAGGACTCCCCTCAGGCATGGACAGGCAGGCCTTGGGAGAGCTGGAAGCTGGCTCCTCCAAGAAAATGCAAAGCATGCTCTGGGGCAAGGGAGGGAGTAGGTCCAGCAACCCAGGAGCTGCCACCACCGCCGCTGCTGCTGCTGCTGCTGTCACTGCCACCTCTGCCTCCGCTGCTGCTGCTACAGGGGACCTGCCCAGGGCCACTCCTAGGAAGAAGGCCATCCAGGAGAAGAAGTCCCTAGGAGGTGGTTCAAGAGTGACCCTGGGCAGGGCCTTCCCTTCATGGGGGCAAAGACTTAAGGTAACGCCCCTGGAACCAGCCACCTTCCCCCCAATCTCGGGGGTTCCACTGCTTGGAAGGTCCAAGAGGCATTCCTTGCTGCCCTTGGGACCCAAACAGTCCAAGCATGGAGCCACTGGGAAGAGATCTGTGGCCAAGAAGACACGGGAGTCCCAGCCTGTGACCAGTGAAGATAATGACCCAAGTAGAGATATAGTCCCACAGGTCCAAGTGAGTAAGCCTGCCTCCTTCTCCTTCTCCTCCTGTCACTCTGCTCTGCTCCTTTACCAGGACACACTTCTTCCTGTGTGCTCCACCCCAATCACAATCCCCTCCCTAGACCTCTGGGGTCAGCTGACTTTTACAGCTCTCCTGACTTTTCCAAGAATCACTCAACTTCTGCTTAAAGGATGAATGATTGCTCTTAAATGAAACCCTTCACAACGATACAAAAAATTAAATTAGATTAGGTTACATGTAACATGACACATGCAGGAAGCACAAGCCTACAATTTGGCAAGTAATTATAGACATGAAGCTAGGTAACCACTACTGTGCTGTAGAGACTGCAAATGGTACCTTAGGAAAGTCCACATTTGAGTGTCTTCCTGTGAAGGAAGTCAAACGCAAAAGGCTGAATCCTTTATGATCCCATTTACATGACATGGAAAAGGAAGAGTACAGGGACAGAAAATAGGCATCAGTGGAAGGGCCATGGGTGTTGAGTGAAGGGTTAACTACCATATGGCATGAAGGAATTTGGGGAGGTGATATAAATGCTGTAGATATTGTAGTGATGGTTCTATAGTAGTATGCATGTTTTCATCTTTTCGTATCCCAGAGAAATCTGTTTGTAACATTCTGTTTCTGCCTTTTGTTCCTGTGTGTGATTGACCTGGCTGGGGCCAGCATTTCTAGGAGCCAGAGAAAGCAGTACCCGGGGACAGCCCTGTGCTCCAGGTGGTTGCTGCTGCCTTTCTGGAAATGGGTGACGAATGGCTGGTTCCTGGTCACCTGAAAGAGAACACAAAATCCAGCTCCCCAGCCAAGGTGTGAAGTGGAAAGGGCCCGGCTGGGTCTAAAGTGAGGCAGCAAGTTGCGCCTGCTCTGCCCCACAGCTCCACCCCTCTCTTTGGGCCTGACTTCCCTGCTGCCCAGTGTCAGCCCCAAATGCCACTGTGGACCCCTAAGCACTGTGGCTCTGGGTTGGACACTAGCAGAGCTGCAGTCACAGCCAGCCCCTGGTAGGAGCCATGTGGCTGAACAGGACCCAACAGGGAAGGCCTTGTTCTGCTGAAAGGCAGGGAAGCCTGGCAGCAAGTGACAGAGCCAGTTTTTCCTCCCACACCCATCTCCCCTGCTATCAAACCCATAAGACTCACCAGAGGTGGCAGGGCCTCTTGGAGTGAGGTCCCCCGGGCTCAGGTCCAAAAGCTGGGAGCTTCCTGAAGATTGGGGGTTGTTGGTGCTGGGGTCACCACTACCAAATTCTCCACGATGCATGCCCAGACCAGGCGACCCTGGCCTCTGTGTTGGAAGCTGACACAGAAATATCTCACTGAGTCAGGTTAACGGGTGTGCTTGTTGAGGGTGATGATGCGCATATAGGGGCTCGGGTGTGTGTGGGGGGGAGTCAAATGGTCCCATCGTCAGCACTGTCTCCCTCAGTCAGCCCCAAGCCTGGAGGTAGAGCTGAGTCAGGGAGAAGCATGGGAGCATTGAGAAAGGTCAGGCACCTCTGAGGGAAGAGCTGGGAGGGAGGAATCAGGAGGCAGATGGGACTAAACACCAATCCGTGCAGCCCAAACTGTAAGGGTCGGGGGGGCGCTGACCAAGTTAGCGGCCAGACCCACTTCCCATCCCAGCCCCTGTCTGGGAAGGAGGCAGGAAATGCACAAAGTGTGACCAAGATGGAGTCACGCTTACCATGTACTTTCTTGATGTCTGCCACAACTACAGAGACCCTCCCCCCAAATATGGCATCCCAATGACAGTGGGCTCCCATGGACAACCCCTGAGCAAAGGGCCCAGGGAGCAAGGGCAAAGAAACGCAGCCTGGTAGAGCAGAAGAGCAGAGGGAGGAGGAGGGAGAGGGGCAGGGGGAGGAGGGTCTACTCACTTGGGCCTGTGGGACTGCATCTCTATTTGGGTCATTATCTTCCCTGGCAACAGGCTGGGACTCCCGTGTCTTCTTAGCCACAGATCTCTTCCCAATGCCACTGTGCTTGGACTGTTTGGGCCCCAGAGGCAGCAAGGAATACCTCTTGGACCTCCCAAGCAGTGGAACTCCTGAGATTGGGGGGAATGTGGCTGGTTCCAGGGGAGCTGCCTTGAGTCTCTGCCCCCATGAAGGGAAGGCCCTGCCCAGGCTAACTTTTGCGCCACCCCCCAGGGATTTCTTCTCCTGGATGGCCTTCTTCTTAGAAGGAGTGGCCCTGGGTAGGGCCCCTGCAGCAGCAGGAGTGGCAGCAGCAGCAGGAGGAGGAGGAGGAGGAGGAGGAGCTCCCGGGTTGCTGGACCTGCTCCCTCCCTTGCCCCAGAGCATGCTTTGCATTTTCTTGGAGGAGCCAGCTTCCAGCTCTCCCAAGGCCTGCCTGTCCATGCCTGAGGGGAGTCCTCGAGGAGCGGAGGTCGGCAGAGGGCCCGGCATGTGAAGGAAATTCTCCCTGCTACGAACACTCGAGCGTCTGGCTGGGTCTCCGGGTTCCCTGGGGCTGCAGGACCTGGCCTGGCCTCCTCCTTTGGGGCAGATGCTCACCCTCATCAGCTGTATCTCACTGAGCTCATCTGAAGACTCAGGGTCACAAGAGGGATGCTGGGCTTCCCCGCTGCCCACCATCCGACTTTTGGTGCCTCTCTTGGGCTTCCCCCAGGCCCGGCTCCCCTCGGGCCCACTGGGGTGGCTCAGCGGGGCGGCAGAGGCCTGTGGCGCTTCCACACAGCTCCTGGACAGCGAGCCTCTGGCGCTGAAGCCTGCCTCTGCATCCGTCCAAATGGCGGACAGTTCGGTGGCAAAGCTTTCCGGGGACGGGTATCTGCGAGTGCCCCGGTGTTCCCGGCCTGTCAGCTGCTGCACAACGGCCACAGATTCCACAGCGAGGTGGGGCACAAAGTCCAGAGCGTCCCCCTTCTCGTCAGCCAAGGAGCCAGGCCTGCCTTCGTGGCCGCGAATCATTGCCCTTCCTGCCTGGATCTCCTCCCACGGGGCCTCCAACTCCAACTCATAAGCCTCGGGGTCTGGAAGGCTGCCCTCACCCTCCCCGCTCCGTGGCGGCCCCAAATCAAGGCCCTGGGCCCGGCTCCGTGGGGCTCCACGGCCTGCAGGACGGACACCTGCGGGCTTCCCACCCTCCTGGCTAAAACCGTCCCCATGAACAGAAGCCTCATCGGCAGAACTCATGTCACCAGTCTACTCAGCCAGGTTTGAGGAGAGACCGTAGCCAGAGCCACCGCGGGAACAGCTAGGCTTTCTAGAACTCCGTCACCACTGGCAAGGCACGCGATCGCCTCAAACACCGAGTGGCTTCCCGCGCCTTTGATGCCCAGGTCGCAGCCTTCCCATTGGTCCAGCCCCGGCCAACCAGAGCGTTGTTTGTTGGGTCGTCCCTCTGGGCCCTCGCCAATAGGGGCGAGGGCGCTTGGACTGCTGCAGAGCCCAAGTTGTACAGGTTCTTGACAAGCCACTTTGGGCCGTGGGGTCCGCTTGTGTGGGCACCCTCCCTCCGTTTCCTGTCCTGCTGTCTGTGGTCTCGAGCCTCTTTTCCTATTGAGAATCTCATCTCTGAGCCTTGGTTTTCCATCTGTAAAATGAGGGACATAATACCACCTGGCTCGGCAGCCGGTGAGGATTCAGTTAATGATGTATGTGGAGCACCCAGCCCAGAAAGGATTTGCAAGCCCCTGTTGCCCAGGAAAACAGCAGGCCAGATAGGAAAGTAGGCGAGGAAGTCCACAGTCAGTGATCAGTGGTCCTCCTGCTCCCCCCCCCCCCTCATGAAGGGCCAGACAGCAATTGTTCTGTGATTGGCCATCTGAGGGGGATCTCTCTCTACTGCTCGATTACCATAGGTAATCAAAGCAGCACGTGGATGTGTGCCCAGGGCACTTTATTGGCAGTCTGTTGTTTGCCCACCTCTCTCAGACCCTATTCTACTCCCACCACCAGTTAATGCGGGAATCCCTGTGGCCAATGACCCCAAGAGGTCCTAACCATCACTGATCCTGAAGATACAAATTAAATCACAAACCATTTTTCACATACCAGGTTTACAACAATGAAAGGACTTTACTGTTCCATGGGTGGAAGAGGTTATGAACAAAACGGTGCTTTTGACTTCCCCTGGGGTGCAGGTGGGGCAGAGCCATTGGGAAGAGTGCTTTGATAGAATGAGCAGAGTGCCAATTCTAGAAATTTCATTGTGTGCCAGCACTTTTCTAAGCACCGTAGATAAAATATTAACTCATCCTCGCGACAGTCCTAGGTTTAGGTAACGACTAATGCTGCCTTTCTAACGCAAGGAAACAAACTTAGAGTAATTTCAGCAAGGGCTGGGCACATCATCTGGAGAAAAGCTGGTATGTGTAGTGCACAAAGACACACACACAAGGAAGCTGGTGCAGGGAACAATCTGGGAATGCTCTGTACTCCCATTGGTCAGGGGATGCAGGAATGCCGTGTGACACATGCATCCAGTAGACGAAAATGAGGAAGTCCAAAGAGATGCACCAGGCTCTGTTAATACATTCCAAAAATAGTCTCGTGGCTGCACATGCCAAGTTGTAGAACAACACGTGGATTTGGGTACACATTTGTAAATTTGAAAGCCCAAACCAGTCCTCGCTTTCCTGTGAGAACACACATAAGCGTATGTGAAAATATGTACTAAAGGGGCCCGAACGGACACACAAGGAAGCCCTACCAGTGGTGGTGGGGAGCCAAATTTCAGTCAGACTACTGGTTCCCAGCTTCCCCAATCCGTGCAGTCTGGTATCTGGGGAGCAATCCCTTCCTTATTTTCCATAAGGTCCTGGAGTGCTAGAATTTCCCTTGCTTGCCATGCCATTCCTACTCCATTGACCCCCGATTAGTTTCACACCTGCCAGTCTCGGTTCACCTGTCTTTCCTTGCCTCGCCCTCATGTCCTATTCTGACTGCTCTCCAATAGAGGCCTGGAGTGTGTGAATGCCTCTTGGCTAGAGGATGTCAAAGGCCCAACTTTTCTGAATCTGCACCCGTGATGCCTTCCCTCCCGGAGAAGGTTCCACAGCAGGGCAGATTGGGTCCACCACACATCTGCAGTCACCCACGTCCAGCCATACCCACACAATCACTGACTTTGTGGCACAATTCACAATAGCCAAGCTACGGAACCAAACTAGTGCTCTTCAACATGTGAATGAATGGAGGAAACGTGGTGTGTGTGTGTGTGTGTGTGTGTGTATAAACACACACACACACACACACAGTGGAGTATTACTCATCCATGAAGAAGGATGAAACTATGGCATTTGCTGCTTAAAGGATGGAACTGGGGCTATCATGCTAAGTGAAAGAAGCCAGGACCAAAAGGTCAAAGGTCATATGTTTTCTCTGATACATGGCAGCTAGTCCGTAATGAGGCAGGGAGGAGAATGGGAAAAGGAGGCAGAAGGATTCCATCAAAATAGCAGAAAGATCTGTGGACTAGATGAAGGGTATTGATGGGGAGCGGGGAGAGACGGTATAAGGGAAGAACAGTAGGAGGAATCTGACCTAACGTACCTATGCAGTTATGAATATACCACAGTGAATCTCATCTCACCATCATGTATATCCACAAGACACTAACAACAACAGCAACAATAACACAAACTAAAAGTATATAGCAGAAACATAAATGTAGTGGGGGGAGGGAGGAGGAGGGAACGGGGAGTACTGGGGACTGAACTAGAGCAAATTATATTCCATGGTTTTATAATTATGTCAAAATGAATCCTAATGTTGGGTATAACAGCGACAACAACAACAAAAAAAAAACAACAAAAAGGAAAAGCAAAGAACTAGAAAAAAAATGACTTGTGAAGACATGCTGGACTCTTTCAGGCATGCCAACAGGGATAACAAAAAGTATCACAAAATGTTCTTTCTACATCACCCATCCAGTTGATGCCTGCCATGTCCCTCTCCTCATTTCCACTGCCTTCTTCCTTCCCTGTCCCACACAGATAGTTCTAGAACTTTGACAACCTACTCCACTCTCTTTATCCCTGTGGCTCTCCTATGTCCCCTTCCCCTGCGTCCCTTAGTTCTTTACTGGTAGCGCAAATCTCTGCTGAACACAGCCCCACCCCCCTCCAGGAACCTATGTTGGATTGGACTTAATTTCTTGAGCTGAGGTGGGGGCCAGTTTCACGGTTTCCATAAGGTCTTCCCCAGCAGGGTAGCTCTAACTGTTCAGATTAGTCACCCAGGGGGGCAGTTTTGGGTCTGATGGTCAAGTGTTATCTTTCACGACCATCCACTCGAGGACAGGAGAAAGGACTAGGGTTGATCCAGGCACCCAGTCACCTCACTGCGATCCTGACTGGATGGATCCCCAGGGCCTTTCAAGCCCCATCCCAACAGGGGGTCCCATAGTACCACCAGGATCGAGGTCATCTCAGGCCCTACTTTCATCATCGTTAAAATGTTAGCTGTCTCCTTCTCCTCAGGATACTGTCACCCATGGCAGTCAGTGTCTTTAGGGTAGGACCGAGGCGTGGGAACAGTACACCCTTACCACCAGGTTCTGGGTGCTTCCTCGTTCAGTGTCATCCACTTCTTGGGTCGATAAGGCTGGTCTGAGAGCCTCCCCGCACCCTCTCTCGTGCCAGGTTCCATCATTGCACAGGTGGAGGTAATGAGCCTAGGCCTGGGGTCATGGTCCTCCCCCCCATCCTGGCGGGCATGTGGAGAAGAGCAACCACCAGACCTGGGGCCCCCTCACCGGAACACTCCTGATGGCCATGGCAAATGGTGTGCGCTCTGGGCCCTACTGTGGAACAGAGCCCCCAGGTCAGCTGACTGGCCTCACATCTTCTATATTGCTGCGGCATGGGTGCGTCACTCGGCGTTTTATTCCTCCCTCTGCCAAAGCAGGCACTTCCCCTTTGCTGCCTGTGGGCCACCACCTTCTCAAAGCTTCTCGGGGTCACCCTGACAGTGAATCTCCTCCAAGCTCCGGGAGTCCCATGATGTGAGGATGTGTCCCCGTTCAGGAAACCTTGCTCGTCCATCCTTGTATTTCAGCTCCCTTGATCCAGCACAGTCAAAATCCAACCCCAGGGCTTTCTATCCCTTGTCTCCAGCTGGTTCAGGCTCAGTCTTCCTTGCAACTTGCTGAGTGTAAGTTACTCATCAGCCTGCGCTGTAGCAGTGGATGCTGGAAATGAAGAGGGGGCAGCCCCTGAAGGAGGCATCTGTGGCTTTGTGGGAAGAGGATGCTAGCATGTCTCAGCACAGGGGAGGTGGCAGGTTGCAAGCTCATAGGCTTCCCTCAGGGACATCCATCCCCAAACCCCCTCTCCTTATTCCAGCCTCCCAGGTTTTCCCAAGCAGGGCTCCGACCTGTGTAACTCACACACCTGTGTATGTTGAGAGCATAAATGCCCCTGTAGTCCTGCATCTCTTGCTGAGAAATCATCGTGGCCCGAGGCTTCTCAGTTGTGTCCACTCATCTTCTGTAGGATTGAAGGGCCTCTTGTGAGCCACACGAGCAGATTTCTGGATCTTCCTCTCAGACCTAAACTGGTTGGTTAATGTCCCTTCATTCCTCTTCATGTCTCTACAGGGCTACAAGTCGACAGCTGGCACTGCCGTGCCTGAGGAGTCTGTCCCTCCATACCATGCAGTTCTTCATCTTCTCACCCACGAGAGAGAGAGTCTCCCCCGGGATGCTTGCCAGGTAACCAAGTGTTAGAAACATGGAGCAATCAGAGGGGACCTCATGCTAGAGATTATGCATGGCCCAAGTAGCCCCGAGGATGGCCTGCCCTTTGTCATTCCTGAAGTGAGAGAGGCCATCCACACACCTGAGATTATTGCCTTTCCTTGGACCTCTCCTGGGAACACTTGTCTTTAGTTCAGACCTTCCAGACGTACAGAGAGGTCTGTGCGTGACTGGACTTGAAAGGTGGTTGTGGGGCAAGAGGAATCGAGGGGAAGGAGCAGTGAGGCAGTGAGAATCTTCAGGGCTGCATGCAGGGCCTGGTGCCGGTAAGAGACAGGAGGGAGAAAGCAGGGTGGGATAGGAATCTCAGGTGCAGTTTAATCCCAACAGAGAATCAGTTAGGCTGCTGTGAAGCCCCAACCTGGAACTGTGCGATAGAGTTGGCTACGCCCTTCAGCAGTGGACACCAGCCACGCTCTGTCACTGCCTGGGAACTGGTCAGAAGAAGTCTCAGCTTGGTGTAAAAGGACTCAGAAAAAGACACTTGCTTATACCTTAGGAAGGAAGAGCTCTCCCCTCTTGACCCCAGCTAGGAACACACTTGGCCTTTGGCCTTTGGGTGAGTCTGATTTTCCTGTTTTCCAAATGCCTGTTAATCACCCTGACGACTTCTACCCCTCACTGTAAATGAGTTTTCTTGGGTTAGAGCTTCCTGCAACCATGGGAGCATGATATCATTGAACTAATTGGAGTATACTTCTTGTGATCCCATGTTCCCTTGAAGCTATCCCATTTTTCTCTGCTCCCCTTTTCAGAAAAAGAAACCTCCTTAACTGGGTTCTGCACACTCTGTGTCTCAAATTCCTCTCTCCCCTCTCTCCCTTTTCCCTTTCATTGAATCAATCTTTACGGGAGCCTCCCACGGGAGAAAGAAATATGAGCACCCTGCCCCCCAAGAGCTCACATTTGTTTCATGAGCCTATCAACAGTCTTTTCCAAATCTTCTACGATTGCATTTTTCTGTCCTTGGAGATCAACCTTCTAGACCCTGCTTCAACCTTGATTGATGTCTGAAGGTCTTGCCCTGACTGAGAAAATTCCTTTGCGAGACCCCTTGGAGGTATCTCCTGTTTTGTTGGAACTCATGTGCTCTTGGTTTACAGCAGGTTTTTGATGGGACCTCTCCTCCAGGAACTTCCTGAGACAAGATATGTGGGATACAATTTCTTTTGGGACACTGCCTGAACACAAGGTACCTTTAATCTCACAGTTAGTTGTAGCTTGGCACAGAATTTTAGCTGGAGAACAACTTTGGCCAAGCATTGTGAAGTGAATATCGTAGCTCCACTGCTTTCTACCTTCCAATATGACTTTTGAGTAGGCTGGTGCCATTTTTTCCTGTCATTTTGATTCTCAGTCACTTCTGTGTGCTCCATCTTTTTAATTTTCAATGTTATATATTGCAAATTATTATGCAGCAAAACTCTCTTCCTTCTATTGTCAGTAGTGAGATTTTTAACACATGGATTGGTTCTTGTAGCGACCACCATGATGAAGACTCACAGCGTTTCCACCACCACAAAAATCTCCCTCATTCTGAACCTGCGTCTCCAAACCATCTCATGTATCCTGATCCTCTGACAACCAGGGATCTGTTTACCGTCCCTGTACTTTTATTTATTTATTTATTTTTGGTAGAATGCTCTACAAACAAATGTATACATTATGTAGCCAATTCGTACAGCCTTCTCTCCCTTAGCAATAATGCACTTGCAATTCACTCCTGTTATTGCACGTATCAACAGTTCCTTCCTTTATGTTGTTGAATATTGTCCTGCTATAGGGATACATGGCTTTTATTTATTCATCTGTTGATTGCTTTTGGTTTTAGGTGACTATGAATAAAGTTGCTACCAACAGGCATGCACAAAATTTTGTGTGAACAGGTCAAGCCTTGAGGAGGGAGGTTGCTGTTTTATGACAAAAATGTGTTTCAACTTTATAAGGAGTGGCAGGTTTTTTGCAGAGTGGATGTACCATTCTGCATTCCCTCCACCGAATAATGTGAGTTCCCGTTTTTTTGTTTGTTTGTTCGTTTTTTTTTCTTTTTTGCAATCTACTCATCACTTGGTACTGGAGTACCATTTCTATGTTTGTCATTCTAATAGGAGTACAGTGATATTGCATTCTAGTCTTAATTTGTCTTTTTCTAGTGGATAATGTTCTTGACTATCCTTTAATGTACTTATTTACCTTTAGTATATCCTCTCTGTTGAAGTGTCTATATATGACCCTTTCTCAATTTTTAATTGAGTAGCTTTTTTTCTTTTCTCATATCGTGGAACATAAGTGTTCTTTGTATATTCTCGGTATACTTTTTACTTACAAATATCTTCCCCTGTTCTGTGTTTGTCTTTCCATTGTCTTGGCAGGGTCTTTCTGAGAAAAACAGTCTTTAATTTAGAGGAAATTCAGTTTAATAATTTTTCTTAGACTTTCTATAGAACAGGGTTTTGGTTGCTATTTCTAAGGATTCTTCACCCAAACTCAGGCCACGATGATCTTTCTCCTGCATTTTCTTCTCAAAATGTCTATCATTTACATTTTGACCCATGATTCATACAACTTAAAGTTGTGTAGTTTTATATAAGGTGCAATGTTGAGATCCAGGCTTTATTCTTTTGCTGGTTTTTTTTTTTGTTGTTGTTGTTGTTGTTTGTATATGGATACCCAAATATTATGCTGCCATTTAGGAAAGACTTTGCTTTCTGCATTGAGTTTATTTGTCAACATTTCAAAATCTCAGCAGAGAAGCTGGTTGCAGTGGGTCATACCTGTAATCCCAACGGTTTGGGAGGTTGAGGCAGGAGGATTGCAAGTTTAAAACTAGACTTACCGAGGCCCTATGCAGCTTACTGGCATCGTGTCTCAAAATAAGAAAAAAAAAAAATAAGAAGGGCTGGAGATGTGGCTTAGTGATCCTCTTGGTTCAATCACCCATGCCAAAACCAAAACCAAAACCAAAACAAGAACAAAAAATTTAAGCTGGCATGAGTAAATCAGCATCATTGGTGAAGCAGGTAGCTCTGAGGGACTCCAAAGAAACATCAGAAATCAAGAAAAAAATTATCACAATCATCATTGTCAGAAATCTGGAAAATGGTCAATATCTACAATAACTAAGCCAATGTGGAACCAAGACAGAGGCAGGTTTAAAAAGGTTGCAAACAATAGCGGTTTTCTCCCTTATCCTTGCTCTGTGCCCCTACCTAGCTCAGTGGCAACCCTGTATACTGCCATCCACATCCTTGGTGTGAGACTCTGGTCTCTGTCTTCCAAGAGAGCCGTCTAGACACATCTCGAGAATTGTGTTTGTCCTTTCTGGTCTGTCTGAGGGCCAGCTGAAGGACCAGTGCATCTTACTCAGAACTCACCCAGGGCAGGAGAGCAGGCAAATAATTCTTGAATACAATAAAATGTAGGCTAACTGCTGCAACTTCCAGTAAAATATTATGTTTGAGGCATTCGAGACTGCTGAAAATTTAGGGTGGAAACTGGGGGACCGAGGGATCTTAGGGCACTCAAAACTCCCATGATTACTGGGGATCTCAGAAAACCACTTGCATGTGCAGGGCAAGTCGTGTGCATAGCAAAGTCCTGAAAAGACCCTAAGGTTTCACCTCTGACTGATATCTGGCCTCAATGCATGTGGAAAGCATAAGGCCCAGGTAGAGGTGAAAATGAACAAGTTAAGCATTGAAGGAGTGCCACAGCACAGTCGCCATGTGCAGAGAGTGGAAGAGGCTTTAATTTCTTTTGTTATTTCTTCTTCCTTCTCCTCTTCCTCTTCCCTCTCTGCCTCCCTGTCCATTTGCAAGCTTCAGATGATTTGAAGGTGGGCTTTCCTTTCTTTTAGATCTGGTATACTTTGCATATCCCTAAATGCTAGGGTGTAGCTCTTCGGACTGCAAACCAAAATATGGGGGAGAAGATCCTGCCAACCTTCTTGGCAGGTCTTGTATTCTACGTTTTGTCCAACCATTGTTCTAGTGTATGGAAGCTCTGCCCATGTTCACAAACTTTCAGCTGCCACTTTTGCAGTTATCAGACACCCCCAGAATAAAGCCATATCCAAACATGGGATTCAGAATTCTGAGAACCCTCCTTCTCTGCATCTTGAGCGTATAACTTTCACTGCCTTATTAGCTTTCCAATTATATCAATAAGAATCCTTTTACACATTCCTCAGTCTGCTCCCTATAACCCCCCCTCTGGCAATAATTGTATGGTGAAGCCCTAACCCCAGCATCATAGATTATGACAATATGGAGATAGGGACTTTAAAGGAGTAATGGAGTTAAAATGAGGTCATTAGAGTGGGCCTATGCCAGTATGACTGCTATCCATATAAGGAAATTTGGACACAGGTATACACACAGAGAAGACCACATGCAGACAGGCATTTTTGACAAAGATTCCGAGAACACACGAAAGGGGAAGGGTAGTGTCCTCAGTCAATGGTGCTGGGAAACTGGCTCTTCATGTGTGGGAGAATTAAATTCAACCTTTATGTCACACTGTATGGAAAATCAACCCAAAATGGATGAAGGACTTAAATTCAAGAAAAAGTTTAAGCTATAAAACTAAAGTAGAGATGGGGGGTGGGGGGATCTCCATGGCATTAGTTCATGAAAGCAAGATTTTCTAAGACCCCAAAAGCATGGGCAACAAAAACAGAAATGGACTGAGAGTACCTCAAAATCTTTTTCACACCCAAGGAAACAATAAGCAAAGTTAAGAGACAAACCAATGGAAACAATGAATACTATTTAATTATATCTGCTAAGGGGCTAATATCATATATATATAAAATTCAAACATATCAAGATAAAGAAAATGACCTGACTAAAAAGAATGGACAAAGGACTTGAATAGACATTCTTGAAAGACCACTTTGATGACCAGATATGAAAAAATGCTCAGTGACATCCATCATTAGTAACATGCAAATGGAAATCACAATAGAATATCCCCTCCTACCTAGTAGAAAGTTCTTATGAAAAAGATGAAAGGGCCACAACCTCCTGTGTTTTGTATTGATTTTTTTAAAAAAATAAATGACATTACGATTCTTATTACACGTATACAGCACAATTTTTTATATCTCTGTTTTTACATAAAGTATGTTGTCCCCAATTTATGTCTTCATACATATACTTTGGAACATGATGTCCATCACTTTCCTCCATCCTTGCTAATCCCCTGCCCCCTCCCTTTCTTTCCCTCCCCTCTTTCCTATCTGCTGCAGTCTGGCTGGGCACAAAATCACGAGCCACTCAAACAGGAACAAATTTTATTTTTGAAACTCCCGCCAATGCCTTGTATGCTCCCGGGAAATATGCGGACCCACACATGTGGCGTTCTCCTGGACACCCTCCCCCAACAGCAAATCCCTCCTCCGGAATTCCCTCCAAAGGCACTTTCCAACCAATGGGAACTCTTTGGGAGTCCCACTAGAGCGCCAAAGTAGCAGGCTGAAGTGGACAGCAGGGGTCTAATATCCATTTGAATGCAGATCTTAACATAATCATATAATCTCAATGGCTTGCTGGTGTCACCTTACAACCAAAAATGCCATGCATCATTTTTACTTGGCTATGGCTCTTAGCACCTATCTAGAATTCATCTATTTCTCCCTTGCTCCCCCCCAACTCCACTATGAGTCAGCCTCCTTATATCAGAGAAAACATTTGGCATTTGTTTTGGGGGGATTGGCTAACTTCACTTAGCATTACCTTCTCCACTGCCATCCATTTACCTGCAAATACCATGATTTTATTCTCTTTTATTGCTGAATAAAATTTCATTGTGATATATGCTACATTTTTATCCATTCATCCATTGAAGGGCATTATATAAAAATAAATAAATTTCTTTAGGAGTGAAGGTAGGCACTTAAGACATATTTTTTTAATTGTTCAAAGGTAAATAAGAATAGGGATCTAGGATGTTCACAATTAACAAAGAAGTCTTTAAAAAAATGCAGTACAAGATGTGGTAATATTCGGAGTTTAAAGAATGGGGTCAGCCATTGTGGAGTAGTCAAAAATCTGTGCACTCTATGTAAGATGACACAGTTGTTGTGGAGCACAGAATGGCAGTTCCTGAAAAACTCAAACACAGTATGGCCAGGTGACTCACCAATTCCACTTCTGGGTATATATTCCAAAGAACTGAAAGTAGGGTCTTAAAGAAGTATTTGTCCACTTATATTTATAGCAACATTATTCATAATAACCAAAAAGTGGAAGTAACTCAAGTGTCCATTGATGGATAAATGGATTTTTAAGAATGTGGCATATACATACAATGAAATATTATCTGCTTTGAAAAGGAAGGAAGTTCTGACACATGCTACAACATGGATGAACTTTGGGGACATTATGTTAAGTGAAATAGGCCAATGGAAAAAAAAAAGATAAATGTGATATGGTCATTTATATAAGGTACATAGAGTGGTCAAATTCATAGAGACAGAAATTAGAAGGGTTGTTGCCAGAGGGTTGGGGAAGGGGAAAATGAGGTGTGATTTAATGGGTATGAAGTTTCAGTTTTACAAGATGAAAATAATTATGGAGATTTTACAACAATGTGGATGTTCTTAATACCATTGAGCTATATATGTAAAAATTGTTATGATGGTAAATTTATGTTATGTGTATTTTGTGCCAATTGTAAAATAATTTGAAAAGAAAAAAAAAAACATGAAAGAGCTGAGTACAGTGGTGGCACATGCCTCTAATCCCAGCTGCTTGGGTGGGCTGAGGGAGGAGGATGACAATTTCAAGGCCAGCCCAGGCAACTTAATGGGACCAGGTCTCCAAATACAATTTTACAAAAGAGCTGGGGGTGTAGCTAAGTGGCACAGTGTTTGCCTGCCATGCATAAGTCCTTGGGTTCAATTACACGTCCAAAAAGAAAGGAGAAGGAGAAGGAGGAAGAGGAGGAAGAGAAGGGGGAAGAAAGGAGAAGGAGAAGGAGGAGAAGGAGGAGAAGGAGGAGGAGAAAGAGAAGGGGGAGGACAAAAACCAACAAAAGATTATAAATGTTGGGGCTGGGGATGTGGCTCAAGTGGTAACGCGCTCACCTGGCATGCACGGGGCGCTGGGTTAGATCCTCAGCGCCATATAAAAAATAAATAAAATAAAGATGTTGTGTCCACCGAAAACTAAAAAATAAATAAAATAAAGATGTTGTGTCCACCGAAAACTAAAAAATAATTATTAGAAAACAATCTCTCTCTCTCTCTCTCTCTCTCTCTCTCTCTCTCTCTCTCTCTCTCTCAAAAAAAAAAAAAAGATTATAAATGTTGGCAAGGGCATGGAAAAAAGGGACCCTGGATAATGTTGGTGGGAATGTAATTAATACAGCCATCATGGAATACATTGTATATGGTCTTCAACAACTCATAACTAAAACGACTATATGATTCAGCACAGGCACTACTAGGTGTAAACCAAAAGGAAATGAAATCAGTATTTCAAAGGGACATCTGCACATCCCTGTTCATTGCAGTACCACTCACAACAGTCAACACATGGAATCAAGTTATGTGCCCGTCAATGGATAAATGGACAAAGAAAATGTGTATACATGTGCAGGATAGAATACTACTCAGCCTTCAAAAGGGAATCCCTGGCACTTGTGAGAGCCTGTCTGAACATGGAGGATATCATGTTAAGTCAAAGAAGCCTGGCACAGGAAGGCAAATACTCACTATCTCAGTTATGTGTGGAATTTGAATCTAGTGAAAAATAGAGAGCAGAAGAGTGGTACCAGGGGCTGGGACAGGAGGAAGTATTGGGAGATGTTGGTCAAATAATACAAAATTTCAGTTAGGGGTAATAAGTTGGAGAGTTCTATTGTGTAACATATTGACAACATTTAATAAAAATCTATTGTACACTTCAAAATCTCTATGGGAATGCATTTTAAGAATTCTTGCCATGTAAAGGTAGAACTGTGAGATTATGTATATGTTATCAGAAGTTAAAATTTTATTCAAAGTTTGCATCATGTCTAATTCTTTACTTAGATATCCCACTGGCTGGGGAGCGGCCCCTAATGATTAAGTAATCATTCCTAGTTCCACTCATTCCTTTCTGTAACATATAATTGAAAAGTTGACTGAGTGGCCAAGCCCAGATCAGAGGCCTGGATAACAGCTATTCTTAATGTATCAAAGGCTTTCCTTGCCTCTGGAGTCCAATTAATAATTTCCTATGAATGTCCTGTGCTTCCTTAAGGCACAGATAGAGGATCCCTTCACAGAATATGCAGGGATCCAAATTCTACAATATCCAATTGTTCTCAGAAAAATCCTCAGTTATTTTATTGTCTGAGAAAGGGGATATGAGAGTATGGGTCAAATTCTTTCTAGGCTAAGCTTTCCAGTTTCACATTCAAGTATCATAACCAAGTATGATATATAAAAGGCACAACTGAGCCTTTTCTCAGGAGACTTTATATCCCCTGGTGGGCAGGAAGTTGAGAAGAGAGCTAGTGTCCTCAGATTATTATTTTTTCCGAAGGTCCACACAAAAGAAGGTCATCTACTTATTGAAGTAACACTGTATCTGATTATGACCAGTCCATGAGGTCTTATGGCAGTGCTTGTACAAACAGATGGGGACTGTCTCTAAATTCCTGGGGGGTGGACTGTCCAGATAACTTGTCCTGCCTCATAAGTAGGGTCCTCAAAGGCAAATGGAGGTTGGCTTTTGGGATGTAAAGGGATACAGAAAAAAGGCATCCTTTAAGTCTAGGGGGGTATGATAAATAGTTCCCTTGGGAATCTGCATAAAGGAGAGTATATGGATTTGGAACAACTGCATTCACAGGGATTACTGCTTTATTGATTATATGAAGATCCTTAACTAATCTCCAATTATTGGGGCCCTTTGGGACCCCAATATAGAAGTATTATAAGGGCTAGAACTTTATCAAAAGTCCCTATCATTTCAAACTTAGTATGGTAAGTATCAGTCCTTTCCTAGCTTCAGGTTTTAAGGGATACTGCTTTTGTGAGGAAAGTTGAAATGATCATTAAGATAAATTTCAACAGGGGTTGCAGCCCATACCATTCCCACTGTATTGTTATCTGACCAAACTATGGGGTCCACCTCTGTCTCTATTAAAGGTAGGCATCTATATTCCTCAGGTGGCAACAACTTGACCCTCAATTGAGATAATAGGTCTCTTCCTAAGATAGGGGTTAAGGTCTCTGGTATAATGAGAAAGGGATGACAGAAGTGGAAATAATCCCAGGAACAAGCAAGAGATCTATTTAAGTATCTCTAAAGGGGCTGGCATGATATGCCCCACTTTATCTTGGGACCAAGGTACAGGAGAGAAGGACATGACTGAGAATTGAGCTCCCATATCAAGAAGAAAGTTTATCTGGTGCCTGTCCATGAGCAAGTTTATCTGGGGCTCCTCAAGTTGGACTTCAATCATGGGAGCCATAAAGGGATCTCCTGGGATTAATAATGGGAACTGATAGGCAATGGCCTTGTTCCTCTCAGGTTCCAAGGACATCTAGCCTTCCAATGGTTCCCCTGACACAGAAGACAAGGTCCGGGAAGCCATCCTATAGGTGGTCGATGCCTCTAGGGACAATCCTTTCTGAAATGGCCTTATTTCTTATAAGAGAAACAGCACTTACTTGCTTGGCTACCTTCAATTCTCCATGTAGTTTGTCCTTTTTTTATCATTTTCTAGGTCCCAATTACAAAAGACCATTGTAGCAACCTGGACTAATTGGCCCAAGGTTTTTTCTGGTTCTGCAGCCAGTTTTGGGAGTTTCTTCCATATGTCTGGGAGAGGTTTAGGTCAATAATTTATCTTTAAGAATTATTTCCTCTGTCTGTGGTGCTGGCTTAATATTATTATGGTTGGTAATGGCCTCCTGGAACCTCTGTGGAGAGGTTACTAATAGCTCCTTTCCCCTTGAATCACAGTGGCCAAGTGGGCATAACTGAAAAGCTTAATTTGGGCCTTCCCCAATCCTTCTAATACAGAGTATATAAAGTGACAACTGACCCATTCATCTCTATCTCTGTGAGCATTCCATTTTGGTTTAGTGAGGGGAACAGCCTGACTCCCTGTGGGGATGTTCCAACTCTTTTTTTTTTCTTTTTGTGAGGGTGGGTACCAGGGACTGAACTCAGGCCCACTCGACCACTGAGCCCCATCCCCAGCCGTATTTTGTATTTTATTTAGAGACAGGGTCTCACTGAGTTGCTTAGTGCCTCGCTTTTGCTGAGGCTGGCTTTGAACTTGCAATCCTCCTACCTCAGCCTCCCAAGCTTCTGGAATTACAGGTGTGCACCACCACACCCATTGGGATGTTCCAACTCTTGTCAGCCATGGTTACTTTCCCTCCCCTTGCTGTATAGTTGTTTCAATAGCCTGCTCTAAGACTTGTTTCAATAGCCTTCTCTAAGATCCTTTGTATTTCCAAAGAAGTTAAAGTTTTATTCAAAAGCAACATAACATTCTTCCATACTAAGTCATAAAAATTTGATAACTGCCAGAAGGTTGAAGATATTGCTCTTGATTTTCAGTGTAGTTCCCTAGGTCTTTTTTATTTTTTTATTTGTTCTAATTAGTTACACATAACTGCAGAATGAATTTTGTTTCATTGTACACAAATGGAGCACATCTTTTCATTTCTCTGGTTGTACACGATATAGCTAGCATTGCACATTTGTGCAATCATACATATACTAGAGTAATGATGTCCTTCTCATTCCACCATCTTTCCTACTCCCATGCGCCATCTCTACCCTCCCCTTTTCCCAATCCAAAGTTTCTTTATTATTCCCATGTCCCCTCTCCCCATTATGGATCAGCATCCACTTATCAGAGAAAATAAAGGACTTAAAATCAGTATACTATAGTGTAACACAGCCACATCAATATTTATAGCAGCTCAATTCACAATAGCTAAACTGTGGGAGCAACCTAGATGTCCTTTAATAGATGAATGGATAAAGAAACTGTAGCATATATACACAATGGAATATTACTCAGCATTAAAAGAGAATAAAATTATGGCATTTTCAGGTAAATGGATGGAGTTGGAGAATATCATGCTAAGCAAAGTAATGCAATTTCAAAACACCAAAGGCAGAATGTTCTCTCTGGTAGGTCTTTCTTTATTGTCCTTTAATTCAGTTAATGAAAAAGGCACATCTTCCATTTGGGGTGCAAATTCCCCCCACCCTCAGCATTGCCCTGAGAGGAAATATGCCCTTAGCAGCAGATTTCCTAGCAATTCCGGGATTATAGGTGAAGTTTGTCCCTAGATTAAAAGAACTGGGCTCCAATCTTTTAAATTGGAATATAAAGCGGAAGCAGTCTTAGGGCCTATTTTTCCTTCAGATTGGGTTGAGGAAATTTCCTGTTTAATTGGTATAGGTCCCATTTTCTCTGTCAATAAATTTTTCTGTTCTGGGGATTTGGTGCCTGGCTTAGAGCAGCACCCTGCTGCTATGGTCTAAGTGTCAAGTTTGCAATCCTTTGCTATTTCAGGATGATCCCTCAGATAAAAGAACAATTGTACATAAGGAACTTAACTCCATTTACCATCCCATTTACAGAAAAGGTCTAATTGCTGAATAGTACTTTAATTTATGGTCCCCTCAGGTGGCTATTGTTCTCTATCTCCTAATGATTATTGAGGCCAGGCCCTAATACAAAAGATCAAAGATTTTCACTTTAATTGGGAGTCTAAATTACCCCAATTTTTGAGAAGACAGGAGAGAGGTGAGCCTTGTGGGACTTTGGAAGAATTGTATCCCATCTACAAACAAAAAGAAAAAAAAAGATGTCTTGATGGGGATCGCCCAGTCCCCATCTCACTCTTTCACAAATCTAGAGGGGAAGCTCCAGTCTACAAATCTGGTAGACTGGCTTGGCCCAGAATCTATCTGAGAGGGAACTGTGTCCGGGTAGGGATTAGCCAAGCCTCTCCATAGTCTGAGGTCCAGGTCCCTGACTTTTCTTTTGTAATCCAAATATTTCTGAAGCTTCCATTCCGGTCAAAAAGGGATTTAGAATTCTCAGGAGAACAAGAATCTGGAAGGAAGCATTTGTATGTAAAAAGATTTATGCTGAAGTCTCTGAGATAAGGAGAGTCCCCTGAACTAGTAACATGATCTCTCAGCCCACATTTATAGTTCTTTTTCCTGTGCTTGGAAGTTCCCAGTATGCTACAAATCAACCCCAAGAGAGGTCCTATGATGGTCATAATAATATCCCCCTTTCTTCTTTTGCTATTCTTTTGAAGGAAACTTAAAGCCACAAAGGGGAGAAATAGGTGGTTTCTCAAATGTCTCAAAAAGATAGGGAGTTTCTCTATTATACGGCCTTTTGATCAGGAGTAACTATCCTGTCAAAAGGGACAAGGTTTCTGCATAAAGCAAAGATAAATTAGGAGCAACCTAGTCGTAACTGACAAATTGTGTTTTCATAGGAGGAAAGAAGTGTTGCTGATTCTGTCATGACTCTGGGGCCTCTTACTCATGTTTTTGCCCAAGAAGAGAGAAAGATGGAAAAAAGATCAGTCTGGGAATTCAGCTATGATGGTCAGATCTGGGGACTCTCCTGCCTCAGTGAGCCACATAAGTGCCAAGCAATCAATGGCCACATTTCAGGTCTCATCAGTCTTTTTACATGACTGTTACTGACCTTTGAGTTGATGGTTTCCATCCCAGATGAGCCCCCAATTGTGTTAGTGTCTAGGGGTGCTGGGTTCATGGTCTCCATTCACCAAAAATTAAATAACAGGACATAGAGCGCAAGCAAGCAGTAGCTTTATATTTTGTCTGTATTGCAAAAGCAATACAGACAAACTTCTCTGAAGAGAAGGAGTCTCAGAGCCCGGAATCTGGAGGGGGAGTTTTGACCTGTTCTTTTTATGGTCTCTGGAATTTCTTACTTTCCTTCTCTTCCCCTGTCCATACTCTCCTCACTATTATTGATTGGCGTCCCTCTGTCCACACATCTGTTTTAGTTTATCTATTGGAATCTCCATTTAGGAACACTAAAATGAAAGTGTTTGTCTGATTCCCCCACTTGTGTCCTTAAGAACTGTCATCAATCAGAAAGTTGACCTCATTATAAGACCTTCTCCATGCTCCTTTGTTCTGGCCCTGCCCCCAAATTCCTCACTAGCCATCTTGCCCTGGCTAGCTAAACCTTCTATAACTCCTTCATCAATATGATCATTGTATTAAGTGAAAAACATGCTTGAAGGGTTATAGAAAATAATATTCCTACAAGACAGCTCTCCAAGAAAAATGAAGGGACAGTGTGGCTGGGGAGCAGAGAGGGAAATTAGCCAAACATTAAACCTCTCCCAGTACATCCATTTCTCAGTAATAATGGGCCCTGAGGGGAAAAGGGAACATTTACCCCTTCCCAACCACAATGGGTCCTGAGGGAAGGAGGCAAATACTGAAACCCCTGGGACCTGGATTTGGACCCCTTCCCATTGCAGATGAGCCCTGGAAGGAGAAAAGCTCTAGGTAACAATGGGTCCGAAGGAAAGAAGATAAGCAGTGAACACTTGAGTTATGAGCTTTTCCCAGTGACGAGGAGTTTCAAACTTTTTACAACAGCCTTCCTGAGTTAAAATTTTAGCCTTCAAACTGCATGCCCTCAAACTTTGATGTGGGACTGGTGACATGAGCTCCACTGATGAGGCTTCAGTTCAGGTAGAGAGTTTTGGACCAGTGAGAAGCCTGTAGGTGTCCAACCTACAAATCCCAGACACACCAGGGTGAGGCCTGGGCCTGGGCACTAGCCATGCCTCAAATTTGGGCTGCTGCAAAGTGAAGAGGGCAAGGGCCTTCTTGGTTGTCCTCCTCCTCCCACACTGCCCTTCTCTTGCCCTAGCCCACACTTCCTGTTTCCTTCCGCTCCTTGCTGAGGGGTTGTCTTTGGGAGCCCATTGTCATTGAAATGTCCATTGGCAATCTCTGTAGTCAGGGCTGACATCAAAAAAATGTCTGGTAGGTGCCAGTCCCTGTTGGTCACACTTGGTGTACTTCCTGCCTCCTCACCAGTCAGCGGCTAGGATGGAAAGTGGAGCCTGAATGCTAACTTGGTCAGGCGACCCCTGACACATTGGGCTGCACACCTTGGGTATTTAGTCTCCTCCCTCCAGCTCTTCCCCCAGGGGCCTGACCATTCTCAATCCTCCCCACCCCCGCACTCTGCTTCTGCCTGATTCAGCTCTACCTCCTTGCCTGGAGCTGAGTGAGGGAGACCTTGCTAATGAGATGAACCTTGGAATCCCTCCTTTGTTCCCCACCTCATCTAGCTCCTGTGCACACAGGATCATACTCAACAGGCACACCCACTAGGCCAAGTCAGAAATTTCTGCATGTGCTTCCAGCACATAGGCCAAGGACACCTTGTCTGGGCATGCGTTGTGGGGAATTCAGCACTGATGACCAGAAAACCAGAGTTCCCCAACCACTTGGAAGTTCCTAGCACATGGACTTGAGCCAGAAAGGCCTCACTCGCAGAGGCCCGGCCCCCTCTGGTGAGTTTTGTGGGTTAGATAGCATGGAGAAAGGCAGGATCTGTAATCCTCTGGCTCTGTCACATCTGTGGACCCAGCCTTGGTCCCAAGCTTTCTTGCCTGTCCAGACAGTGAGCATATAAATAATTGGGTGTGGGCAAGCATGGTGTCAGGCCACTTGGTCCCCTCTGTGGGTTTAATGATGTGGGGGTGATATGTAGCAGTGCCCCAAATACCAACTCCAAAAGTAGATTTTTGGAGGAACACAGCCCTTTCTTTAGTGTCTTATACAGCTGTACGGCTCTTATGAGGGGCTGGCTAAGACTGCATCTCTGCTAGTGTCCAGCTGAGAGCCACAGTACTAGGGGGCCAGAATGACAGCTGGGGCTGACCCTGGGCAGCAGGGAAGGCAGGCTCACAGGGGTGGGCTGCTAGTCAGAGCAAGTGCAGTTTGCTGCCCACAGAGAGGGCTGTTACCTCAAGTGTGACCCAGCCAGGCCCTTTCCACTTCACACCTAGGCTGGGGGACTTGATTTTGTGTCTCTTTCAAGTGACCAGGAGCCAGCAGTGCACACCCCATTTCTGGAAAGGAGGCAGCAGCCACCTGTAGCACAGGGTTGTTCCCAGGTTCTGCTTTCTCTGGACCCTAGAAATGCCGGCCCAGCTAGAGGGTGTGCTCCCTGCCCGGGATGAGCTGACTTAAGTGCCCCCTCCCATCCCACACCATAGGGATGAGAGGGTGGAGGGAGGCCTCCTCCTTTCCTCTATGGATTCCAGGTTGTGCTGCAGCTGGGCTTTTGGATATGGGGAATGTGAGAGGTGGGGGTGAGCAGGAGGATGAGGAGAGAGGAGACCAGAATCCCATTCTCATTTCTCTTTGGTGTCTGCTGGCTTAGTGTGTGGCGCCACAGAAAGAAAGAAGAGACCTCAAAGAGCAGCTAGGCATGAGGACTCCCAGGTGGGGCAGGGGCGTGACAGAGGGAGACCTTGGTGTCTCTGAGTGGATGAGCCTGTGGTGGGCTGGGCCTGCAGATACAGGCAGCACCACAAACATGGACTTTCTTGCAGCTGGCCTGGGAGTCCTCTGGGTGTTGACTGCTGAGGCTGTGTACAAAGAGCCGTGCATCAGGTGAACTCCATGTACTCTGCCATTGAGTCCCAGATGACTCCTTTACTCAAGACCTTTGCTTTTCCTTTATAAAATGATTTCTGTAGTTTCTTTTATGTGTTTCTTTTGCCCTAGGTTTGTTTTAAATTGTTTCTGGATGGTTCTGCCTGCCCAAGTGTTTGAGCACTACTGTTACATGTCGTTTCCTTATACAAGTGTTTCAGTGGTGGGTGAGAGCGTCATTCCCTGGGCTGCTTGGACAGGGGCCGGAGGGGAGTCAGGTTCCTGTGTTGGTGGTTCACCACCAGGAAGTGTGAAAGGGACAGTGTCCAGTAGCCCATGTTTCTGAACTACTTAGTTATGTGTCTCTCTTTCAGTGCTCTTGCAGTCTCTGGATGATAAGTCCTAGGACCTCAGAAATGAGCATATGGCTTATCACATACCTTTCCCACACTCCTGGCTGTGTGGGAGGGCTGTGGGCTGACTCTCTGCTTGTCAGGTGGTACAAAGCATCATTCTAAAGGTAAGCCTAGCCCCTGGTACCTGAGGAGCCCAGGTGCAGTGGCCAAGCTGGTTCCCCCTCTTTCTTCTTCGGCCAGGGCTGCTTCTCTGCCCCCACTTTTGGGTTTGCCCACCTTAGTTCATAGCAATTTGAAAATTCAGTGCCTCTCATATTTTCTGGTCTGCACTCTCTCTGAGGGACTGTGCTTGGGTTGGGAGAGGAGAAGTATGAGGAGATGCCCCTTCCAGAGAGGGTTAAGAACAAATACCCCTGGCATTGTGTGGTGGGCCTCTCCCTGAAGGGAGTCTGGGCCCATAACTTGGGTTGTTTGGCAGCATGGTCTATTTTGTCCTTGATGACATCTGAGGTTTTCGGCAAGTCTCACTGTGAAAACTGTCATGTCTTAGGGAAATTATGAAGGACCTCCCCTGGCATGTGGAGATGTAATAGGTTAGCATAACCACGAAGGCGAGAAGACAATACTGAAGGGAATCTTTGTGTTCACATGATCCAACTCTAGAAGATGGAGAGTTGGCAACAACACTCCCTGGGGGTGTTCTGAATTGATCAAGTCATATGGTGAGAGGGACATTGGATGCTATGTTCTTTCACATACTGAGTCACACGTTGGGAGATATGCTGGAACACCTCGAACTCTCACACACACTGTTGTCTTCGCTTCCTGATGGACAACTAGGTGTCCATACCCTGAGACTCACTCCTCGGGCTGCATCTTAAGGAATTGAGAAAATGTAACCCCAAATCCTTAAACAAACAAACAAACAAACAACAACAACAACAAAAACAGGCCCCATCCTTTTCTCCTTTCCTTTGCTAATTTCATGTGACACTTTCTTCTCTGCTTTTTGGTTAAAGGGGCATTTAGGCCCAATGGTGACCTGGAGAAAAGCCCTATAAACCCCAACATTGATGCTTGTTCCAGCTAGATAAGCCCCTAACAGAGCTCCAAAAATATCATAAGCCAAAAACATAAGCATAAAGTGGGCAGTGTGGCACATGCCTGTAATCCCAACTGGGTGGAGGAGGCAGGAGGATCCTGAATTCAAAGCCAGCCTCAGCAAAAGAGAGGTGCTAAGCAACTCAGTGCGACACTGTCTCTGAATAAAATAGAAAATACAGCTGGGATGTGGCTCTGGGGTCAAGTGTCTCTGAGTTCAATCCCTAGTACCTGCCCCCCTTAATACCATAAGGCAGAAATTTTATTGTCCATGTTTTAGAAAGCTGAAAGGAGGCTTCTCAGGTTGGGAGGATATAAAAGTGCTTTTCATGTGACTCATTGAAGGCCTATATCTCATAAAAAACAAATGAGATTAAAATGATTTTTCAACTACATAGTTCTCCAAAATATGTTTATCCTAACCCTTTAAAAAAAGAATTTCCACTTGTAAGGGTGTCTCCCTCTATCTATTAGCTCTTAAAATGGGATAAGATATTCATTACGTCCACATAAGAAGCCTCATCTTTAAACATTTTGGTTTACTAGGCTTTTGTCTTCCCCTTTCCAGTGATATTTAGACTAATTTCTGTGTCTATTTTGAGATATAAAATTTCTGCTGTGTTTCAATAAAGTCAGACCTTTGGAAGTATGAATTTAAGATTAATGATTGCTCAGAGACATGGTATACCTGCAGTCTAGCTTTTAAAAGGATGAAAATAGGAAATCTAAAAGTCACAAATTTTTGTTTTCCGTCTAGAGTTTTTGTTTTGTATACATGTGTGTATTGTATGTTGCATCTACGTGGTACCAAATTTGCTGGCAATAAATAAGTACTCATGAATTTATAAAGATATAAACCCAAATGGCCTTTTAAATAAAAGAAATAAATCTTTGACAGACAAGTTAATTTAGTTTTGCTGGTAAGATAAAAGTAAAGATTTCTTTAAAATTACTAGCACAGACATTTTTTTTTTTTTTGCCTACATAACTATCCAGTTGGGACTAAAGTTGTGTCTGTTGCAATATTTAAAGCACAATGTCTGTTTCTTTTAGGGTTTTTCATTGACAAGAACATAATACCTTTTTTAAAAAAAATTTTTTAGAGAGAGAGAGAGAATTTCTTAATATTTATTTTTTAGTTTTCAGCGGACACAACATCTTTGTTTGTATGTGGTGCTGAGGATCGAACCCAGGCCGCACGCACGCCAGGGGAGCGCGCTACCTCTTGAGCCACATCCCCAGCCCAAGAACATAATACCTTAAAATAGCTTAAACCGTTAACTATGCTTGTCTGATATCTTGGTTTTCATGCATAATATAAAAATAGCTGGTAAAATGGATAAGTAATGTTTTCTATAAATTAGATGAACATTTAAAAATGTATTTGTTAGGAAACATCTAAATCTTTTGCAATTTTTTTTTTTTTTTTGTTACTGGGGATTGAACCCAGGGGCATTCAACTTCTGAGCCACATCTTCAGCCCTTCCTATTTTTATTTTTAGAGAAAGTCTTGCAAAGTTGGCAAGGGCCTGGCTCAGTTGCTGAGGCTGGCACTGAATGTGCAATCCTCCTGCCCCAGTCTCCTGCTTCACTGGGACTACAGGCATGCACCAGAGTGCCCAGCTCATCTGAGGCATTTTTAAGTTAAAATACTGAAATTTCAGTTGCTAAAAATAAATTCCAAGACTCTTTCCCACTATTGTAAGATAAGAAAAAATAGGGCTTAGTTTGTAGCTCGGTGATAGAGTGCTTGCCTAGCATGTGGGAAGCACTGGGTCCAATCCTCAGCACCACATAAATATAAACAATAGATAAAGGCATTGTGTCAATCTACTACTAAAAAGACAAGAAAATATGTATTTGGTTCTATTAATATTGTGTTCTATGATTGTTTTTAGCAAGCAAGCAGCAGGTTTATTGCAAAAGCCACAGTAACAGACTTTCTGGAAGAGAAGGGGCCCTGGAGCCAGGAGTGACATGAAGTTGTCATATATGGACAAAACAGTATCAAATTGCTTTGTTTCTTGATCTTCACTAAAAATCAAGGTTACTGAGAGTGAAAATTCCAATTAATAGATGGAATTCTATATGCAAAGGATATAAAGACTATAAACCTTGTTTACTGAACTGCTCTAGCAAACAAAATATTTCATCTTGTTGAGAAAAGGAGTAATTTGTCTAAATTCAGGAATTTTGTAAGGATTATTTTAAATTGTAAACTAAAGAAAAGAAAAAGGCAGAAACGAATCAGTAAGTAGGAACACGAGATATAAGCATGCACTGAGCTTGAGGACATATTTTGGGAGAACGTTTTTGGATGAGAAAAGGTTTTGTATGGGAATGTAAGATTTATGTCCTACAATCCAGGATGGGAAAAAGAAAAGACAAAACTAGGGATGTAAATCAGTTGCAGAGCATCTAAGTAAGCTTCAGAAGGTTTCTGAAATGAAATTGGTATGTGTGGTTAAGTTAGCTTTAGTTGCAAGTTTATTTCAGGGTTTCCATCTCCTCCTCCTCCTCCTCCTCCTCCTCCTCCTCCTCCTCCTCCTCCTCCTCCTCCTCCTCCTCTTCTTCCTCCTTTGAACTTGTGATCCTCCTGCCTTGGCCTCCTGAGTCACTGGGATTACAGTCATGTGCAATTGCACCCTGATATTACAGGGTTTTCTAACATTAACATTTAATGTACTGATATAAAATCAAAATTTAATTTTCTTTGTTTAAAACACCAAGGTTTTACCTGGGTGTGTGGGTGTGGTATTCATTCCTGTCATCCCAGAGACTCAGAAAGCTGAGGCAGGGGAATCACAGGTTCAAGATACAGACACAAACACATACACACACACCCACCCTCACACACACACACACACACACACACACACACACACAGGTAGGTATAGATATGATTTCTATGTAGCTGTGATACTGGTTATTATGGGCTTCTTTGTATGTCAAATGTATTTAGTTCCCCCAAGTATAAGCCTTCTAGAATGCAAAGTTTAAGAAAACACTTAACCAAGTTGGGGTTATTGAAATGAAAATTATTTGTGGCACAAAACTTTTCAAATTTATGTTGTATACTCCTAATTGTATTGCTATCATTATTTTTGAACAAGGATAAATAACAAGTGCACAAATCCTTGGCAATCCAAATTGTACCACCATGATAAGGAAAAAATAAATAAAACCCAACATCAAAACAAAACAAAACAAAACAAACAAACAAAAAAATGTTGGGCATTGGTCACCTAAGGAGTTCAGGAAAGATTTGCCAAATGGCCATCCTCACCTGGGATAAGGCTCTGTTTCTTGTCCTGTTCCATGTTAAGATGGCTCCTCAAGTAGGCTAAAATTAAGTCTGTTCAAAACAATAAAATTTTGTTGTGATCTCAAAATTAAATGAAATAAAAGGCAAAGCTAAGTAAAGGTATCAGGAAAGTATAAAAGATATTTAAATGTTGTCAAAGGGTTTCAAAGAAATCCAACTTATGAAAGAGTTTATGTGCGATCAAGTTGACAAATTACTGATTGGTTTTTGTAGAGGCTAAACAGATATTGAAAGTACATTCATGTTAACATTAAAATACACTTTTTGGTTCAGATTTATGGTACAAACAATATGCTTAATTCTTGTTGATTTCATTTTGTATTTTTCCTTGTAATACTTTTCACTCACTGTTTCCTGTGAGTGTTTTACAGAAGTACAACTTCTAATGGAATAACCTGAGTTAATTTGAGATAATGAGCCACCATCCACAGAACAGATAGGATATGACAGTGACTCCCTGTACTAAAGCTGACTCCAATTAAGTGGAATGGGTAACTGTAATATTGCAGAAGTTAAAAGGAAAAAACTCTGCTCCTATTGTAAGATTGGTGGAAATGACTTTCTACATGCTCAGTAAATATAACTTGGTGTCCAGAGTTAAGGAAAATAAAAGGGCTAAGAAAAAAAGTCAATATTTTGACTCTTGTCCTCTAAGGTCAGCCAAGGACCCAGGGGATGTGCTGGTGAGTCACCCAACCTCCTGATCAGGTGGATCATGAGGATCCTAGAGAACAGATTGCCAACCAATCTGCATTCTGCAAAGAGAGGGTCAATGTAGAGGGAAATATCCCCAACACTTCCAATGGAAGCCACCAAGTCAGCAAGACCCTGACCCATGCTGGCAGATAGCATAACTGGTAGAGAAAGACTGAAGGACCCCAGAGGCCTCTCACAAGTTCCTAAAAGAAACCCGTGAGGATCCCTGGCCCACCTTAACAATAGCTAGGAAAGACATTAATTTTTGGCCAACATAGAGATTATCTATTTGGGCTCAAACACACAGCAGGAAAATACAACCACAGATAAAAGTACCAATGTGAGGGTGGAAAAAAAGGAGAAAGGAAGGTCATGCATGGGAATTTGAAAGAGAAAGGAGATGATTCTTTTAAATGTAACTTGAGATGTGTACTTGTGTCACCCCTACCAAAAGTAAAAAGGATCCTTATCATTTTGTATTTTTCCTTGTAATGTCTGGTAATAACCACTAAAACAGACTGCCAAAATCATAAGTTTGTCCTGAGTTATCTTGAATCAGATATAAGTGACCTGCTAATAGAAAAAAAAATCCAGATCTAGAGGTACATAGATGGTGCACCTCAGGATGTATAGATGTTAGGCAAGCAACCTTACTTGGCTAACCTCACCTAGCTGTAAACGCCATGAAGTATTTTTAGCTACTCTACTGCATGAACTCCTAGTGACACTTCTTTCTTCCCGACTACAACAGTTCCATGTTAGAATGACGGCAATACAAGGATACTAACCCATCCCAACAGCAGAGACTCATCTCTCTCTGTCCCCATTAGATCAGGCAGAGACCCTCGATGCCTGACTAGGCATGTCATCACCCCTTGCCAGCTTGAGGCAGCTCTGGAAGATGAACCTTTAGTCTTCCTTGACCCTGAAGGGATCTCAAACCTGCAGGGGGGAAGAAGTAGAACTTTGGGGATCCAGAAAAGAAAAGATACACTAAGTCTCAAAATAGAAGCACCAGTGAAATTCAGGAGATATCCATGGACCTTTTGCAATGCCAAAGGAGCAACTCACAAGCTACCCAGCACTTGCTCTGGGACCAAGTTCTTGTTGTTGCCCACAAAAAGTAACATGAGGACAACTTGTGAGCACCATAAAGACTGGTGCAAACCTGTCTAACTCCACCCTGACTTCTCCTCTGTTCCTGTCCTAGCCACGGTCCCTCTGTAAAAGCCCCCGTCTAAGGAGTTGCTGTCTCTCCCTCTGAAGATGGCCTGCATTTTCCTTGAATGTATCTTACTTAAATTAGAATTTTCCATTCTCATGACAGTGGCAAAGAACAGGTGACATTGGTTAAGTGGATGTTGGGAGAGACCCCAAATGAAATTAAGTTCTCCAGCTTCAGGAACATTCCTCACCACATTCTCTCCTCCAGGGTTGGCAGGCCACAGTTGGCAATATAGTCCAAACACAGAGTTGCCATTTCACTCCTGGCAGCCTAGCTCAGGTTCCCTGCCTGGATCCTGGATGGATGGATTTCACTGACTGACTGCCTGTACCAGCAATAGGCAAATGTTCAAAAAGGGGAAAATGGATCAATTATATGCCGTGTGATCAAACTGCGGAAGGCAGCTAGATGGATCGCTTCTCCACTAGTCCCAGAGAAATGGTTATAATTCATAGTATCAAAAGCCAAGTGATACATGATATATATATATGTGTGTATGTATATATATATATATATATACACACACACACACACACACACACACACACACACACACACACACATAGGTTGTGCTTAGCCAGATGATATGTCAATTTTAATTTCCTTGGCACTTGTCCTGAGCAGGAGGAAGTAAATGCAGTTGTCAGGAAGTTGATATTAAATTTAAAGAGGATCTGTTGCAAGAATTGCATGAAAGTTTTAGAGGAAACCAAAAAAGTCTGCATGATATTTACTTTATCATTTGAAAGTGGATCTGGATGGCCAAGGAGAAGCCCAGACAGAACATCACACAGTGCAACAACATCGCCAAGGCCTCAAGAACTGCCTCCCCAAGAGAAGGCCTTGGCAAGCTACTCATAAACAACCCACCACGTGCTCTGGACCCCAGCCCTTGGACCATGTCCTTGCCCACAAGGACTTTTAAATGATAAATCAAATAGAGTTTTCCATCTACACAAACATACATAATCCATTCTGAATATAATATGCTCTCAATGGCAAATAATTTTGCATACATGAAATGATTGCCTGGTATCGTGATTTATCAGTCAAATGAATCAGAGTATTTATTGTGCATTAAAAACCAGAACTGAAAAACACCTTAAAGCCAGCTATCTATAGTCAATCAAGGGAAAGCATGCTATGGAATGATTTGATTCGACCAGAGTAAGCCACCTGCTACAAATTTAGAGCCTTTCTAAGGTTATAATAAAATAGAATCAGATAATGGAGGCTTTCAAAGGGGGACTCAAGTACAGGGATTGTTTTACTGGGTGAGAAAGTCAGGTAAGAGTTCAGCTAAAAACATACTTACCCGGTGCGACCAATCTGAAAGCAGTGTGGAGACTCCTTAGAAGACTTGAACTGGGACCACCATTTGACCCAGCAATCGCACTCCTCGGTCTATACCCTAAGGACTTAAAATCAGTATACTATAATAACGCAGCCACATCAATGTGCGTAGCAGCTCAATTCACAATAGTTAAACTGGGGGAGCAAATTAGATGCCCTTCAAGAGATGAATGGATATAGAAACTGTGGTATATGTACACAATGGAACATTACTCAGCATTAAAAGAGAATAAAATCATGGCATTTTCAGGTAAATGGATGGAGTTGGAGAATATCATGCTAAGTGAAGTAACCAATGCCAAAAAACCAAAGGCCAAATGTTCTCTCTGATAAATGGATGCCGATCCAAAACAGGGAATGGGGAGGCATGGAAAAATGTAGGCACTTTGATTGGGCAAAGCGGAGGGAGGGTGCATGGGGGCAGGAAAGTTGGTGGAATGAGATGGACATCATTATCCTAGATAAATATAAGACTGCACATAGGGTGTGACGCTACCTTGTGTACAGCCAGAGAAGTGAAAATGTGTGTTGCAATTGTGTACAATGAATCAAAATGCATTCTGCTGTCATATATACCTAATTAAAATTAAAACAAACTTACTGACCCAAGGTTGGCCATTTCCTTTCCTATGGGAGCCGTAAATTCCTAGATGCCTTAACCACTCCTCTCCTTCACTGTCCAGCTTACATGAGGGTATGTGAGAAGTCCCCTGTGAGGTTCACCCTGTGTACACATGCATAGCAGATTTCCATTCTGTTCCTCTTAAAACCTTATAATAAAAGAGATATCCTGAGGCAATTAGCAAGGCAAGCATAAGCAGCCTTCTACCAATTCACTGATATACACATGCTGCTCAGGCTTTTTGCACCAAGTGATAGCTAAATATAGCCAATACCTGCAGTTTTCAACTATATTAGAAAACCTAAACTCTGCCTGATTTCCCTCACCCTTACAATTAGTATGAAGAAAATCTGTTCAGGCATAACCTAGAAAATCATACAAGGGAAGACTAAAGACTGCTCTTTATCAGTAAATCCTTTTAATTCCCAACACCACTTTAGTCTGGGGTATCTAGTAACTATCCTAAGGGCATTTTAATCACAAAACTAGAAAAAACGTTTTGAAAACAAGTGTGATTTTTTTAGTTGAAGTGACTTTTTTGGTATTAAAAGTGCTATGGATATTCTAGGATGTGTATGGCACAGTGGACTCAACTGGATGACTTGAGTAAAATGCATCATGCGTTGCTATCGGTATTTTCCCCTAAAATTTTGTCTAGCATAGCCAACCCCTTTGACATATTAAAATCAACCTGGCGAAATCAGTATGACATAAATCTTTCGTGACTTCACCCCACTATGGCAGCTTTTAGCGAAACCTCAGTGACTGAGTTACAAAATGCTCAATCAAGTTTTTTCTTTCCTGTCTAAAAATGGAATTCTAGGTTATGCTCACTCGTGTAAAATCCAAGATAGTGTAATAGAAATAATGGCATCAAAATAGATACGGCTTATGTAGAAGCATCTCTGCTTAAATTATGCTTTCAAAACTTTGAGGTGCTAATGGTTATGATGAAACTTGGCTGTGTTCCATTTATGAGCACCTTATTACAGGAGAGTTACCCTGACCCTGTAATGGGGTGTTCTTTCTATTCAAGAGAGAGTAATATGGCTGAGACAGGAGGATCAGGAGTTCAAAGCCAGCATCAGGTAAAGTGAGGTAATAAGCAACTCAGAGAGACCCTGTCTCTAAATAAAATGTAAAATAGGGCTGGGATGTGGCTCTGTGATCCTGAGCTCAATTCCCTGTACCGCCCCCAAAACAAAACAAAGAAAAAAGAGAGAGCAGCAAAAGCTTGAGAGCTGGAGTTGTGGGGGAGAGAGAGAGGAGAGAGAGAGAAGGGGAGAGGGGAAAAAAGTGCCTAACTATATAAAAAAGATTTCAAATTTTAAATTAAGCTAGAGTTAACAAAATCTAGATCCTGTCTACACAGATTTAATCGCATTATTCATGGTGCATACTGATTCGATAACCACAGTGTGAACGGAAACAGCTTACTCTCTACTAAGTAGGGTCCACTCTGGGAGCTTACAGCTCCATTGTAAACCAATCGAATTTTGTTGCTTTATTCATGCAGTGGTTTTGCAAAGGCACTCTGTAGGAACTGGAAAACCTGGACTGACTGGTGATGAAACTTGAAGGATGAAGGTCATTTGGGGGCAGGATGCTTTACTGAATTGTTTTCAGCCAGGCTATCAAACGTCAGGAAGGATTCACGTTGCAATTCACAGGAGAAACGAAACCTCTGACTGTCCATGCGGATACTCGGAGTAATCTGGAAAGCTGCGGAGCCACCGTCAACGGAGAACGAACGAATACCCGGGGTCCTGGCAACGCCGTCTTTTCGGGGGCATTTCTCGAGGTCTTGGCGACGATGCCGCGCTGAATGACGCTCTTGCTGGCTTCTCCTGGTCCTTCCGGATCCGCTGCTTGGCACCAACTTCGCGAGACCGGCCCCGGCCGGCCAACCACCTCCTGGCTCCCCTGCTGGCTTTGGGACAGCTGTGAGGCTGGGCTCACGTTCCTGGGCCACCTGAGGAGGCCCTCGGGACCCGGGCGCTGGCTGCGCCCCCGGCCTAGGCACCAGGAGCTCCGGGCGGCGGGCTATGGGGCGGGGCCCGCAGGGTGAGCGGGAGCACGGAGCTGGCCACAGGGACATCCTCACGCCGCCACTGTGGCCACCGCCAGGAGCGCGCAGCAGAAGAGGAAGCAACCACGACGACCCAACAACCCGACAGTGCAGCCAGCAGCAGGAGACCATTCTTCATCTTAGAGATGCGCGCTGACACATGTCTTCCAGTAGCACACAGGTTTCCGTGGAATGAGTTAAAAGACCGCTCACAGAGTCAGGCACAGTGGCTCCCCCTGGAAGTCCCAGCTACTTGGGTGGCTGAGGCACGAGGCCGCCTGGAGCCCATGATTTCACAGCCAGCCTGGGCAAAGCAGCCAGACCCCATCTCATAAAAAGTGAAATGAAGGGGCTGGGGTTGGTTGTATGTAGCTCAGTGGTAGACATAAAAAATAAATAAATAAAGATGTGTGTCCATCTACAAGTGAAAAGAAATTTAAAAACTGAAATTAAAAGACATAAAATTTTGAACATTTGCAAACACGTTGGAGGAGGAATGAAACAAACGTGGCAATTTGTGAACAAGCAATGAGTCCAGGTGAAGGACATGCAGGGGCTCCTCACACTTTCCTTGCAACTCCACGGGTAGGACAGAGATTTTTAAAATTAAAATCTGGGGTAGACAGCATCACTGCATGCAAAGAACACTGAACAATGCCTTCAAAAGTTTCAGTAGGAATTATTTTCAATTCTGCATCCAGCTAACTATTAATCAAACAAAAGGGCAAAAGGACATTTTCAGACTTGCAAATGCCAATATGAATATTTAAGTGACTGCAAAGGGATCCTTTTATACACAGAGGTATCTCTTTCTGGGTTTAAAAACACTTATAATGGGGCTGGGGTTGTGGCTCAGTGGTAGAGCAATTGCCTTGCTGCACACATGAGGCACTGGGTTCGATCCTCAGCACCACATAAAATAAATAAGTAAAACAAAGGTGTTGTGTCCATGTTCAACTAAAAATAATTTAAAAACCCCACACACTACACTTATTATTTATGGGCCAGGTAACACAAATCAGTAATCCCGGCTACTTTAGAGACTGAGTCAGGAGGATTGAAAGTCTGAGGCCAGCCTGGGCGACTTAGCAAGACTCGATCTCAAAAGAAAAAAATAAAAAGGACTAGGGATGTAATTATGTGGCAAAGAGCCCTGGGTTCAAAAAAAAAAAACACCACCCCCCAAAAGAAAAACATTTATTAGTTTTTAAAACAAAATTCAAAACCTAGTTTCCCTGAGATTCACATACAGCCTGTGAATATTATTGTGTTTTCAAATCTAGTAATAAGCAAACACAATTACCTTCGTTTTTTCCTTATTGTTCGTTAATTTAATTTGAACTACCTCCTTAAATAATCAATCCTGCCAGTTAAATTAAATCCCATATGACATTTTGAAAATAATTTCTATTTTATTTTGCTTTAAGGCACTTTAAATTCCTGGTTCAAGTAAAACTTTTTCAAATACATCTAATAAATCATTTAAACTAATCTATCTATCTGGCATAGAGGAGGATATTACAGATAGCTTTATTCCAATCAGTTGAACATGTAGACAAAGGTCACCAAACTCTGGAAAACATACCTGGCCAAAACTGATGCAAGAAGTAGTAGCGAACCCGAATCATTCCATAATGATTGGGGAAATATGTCAAAAATGCCTCTCCATAGGCCCAAAGGCAATGGGGCCACACAAGAATGAACTGAACCCTCTAAAACACTAGGCCAGAGTGGACCGTTTATCTTTGTAAATTGATCTTGTCACACATGTTTTATAATAACAGAAAACTCACTAATATAGTATGTGTATATATGGGAGGGAAGAGAGAGAGGGGGGTTCTAAGGAATTGGCCTAGGCAGATTTGGGGAATGGCAAGTCTGAAATATCCAGGGCTGGCTAAAGGCTGAGAAACCAGGGAAGAATTACTGCTGCAGCTCAAATCTGAAGGAAGTCTGGAGCAAAATTCCCTCTTCCTTGGGGATATCAGTCTTCTTCTTTTAGGGTCTACACTGATTAGATGGAGCCCACTCACATTATGGAGGGCAAACTGCTTTACATAAAGTCTACAGATTTCAATATAAATGCCATCTTTAAAACACCTTCACGGCTACATCTAGACGGGTGTCTGACCAGATATCTGGGCGCTGTGGTTTAGCCAAGGCCACACGTAGAATTAGCCATCACAAGTCCCACACTCCTCAAGTTGGTACTGATGCAGAACTCTGTATACCTTCCTTAATCTTCAAATGAAGACATCAACAAGGCTGTATTTCTGCTGCCTAATAGGATACTACACTCCTGTGTACAACTAAAAATGCACTCACATTTTCCCCAGAAGAGGATGCAAAGTCCTTGGGAAATATGATATTCATTCTTCTTCTTGACTGCTTATGACTTAAATAAAACGATGTAAAGGTAACAATATTTAACTACTATGATGTAAACTCAATACATCTTACAGAATAAAAGAACAAGACAGGGGAGAAAACCAAGACCATATATATAACCTACAAATAAAATATAAGTATATATGATACGTATATGTGTATATAAATACATACGCTCACCGTATATATTAGTCAGGGCTCTCCAAAAAAATGGGAACCATAGATTGTGCATGTCCATTTGTTTCTTCGTTTTCTGGAATTGGCTCATGGGATTATGGAGACAGGCACGCCCCAAGATCTGTAGAGGGATGTGGCATGCCAAAAACCCAAAGAGCTGAAGGTTTAATGCCAATCTGAGTCAGAAGGTCTCCTGAGGTCCAGGAGAGCCAGTGGTGTAGCCTAAGCCACAGGTTAGAAGGCTCAAGACCCAAGAAGAGCTGATATTTCAGTTCAAGTCTGAAGGCAGGAAAAACTCCCACATCCCTGTTCAGAGGCAGGCAGACAGGAAGAATTCTCTCCTACTTGGGGGAGGGTCAACTGGTTGGTCAATCCAGAACTTCACTGATTGGAGGAAGCCCACTCACATTTTGAGAGCAATCTGCTTTACTCCGTCTACCAATTTAAATGTCAACCTCATTCAAAACAGAACCACCTCACAGAACCACCCATCATAATATTTGAGTATCTTGGCACATTGTGTCCAGTCAGGTTGCCACGTGACCTTAACAACCAAAATATTGTTACACCTATTTATATATTATATATTTTTTAAACATACCCAAAAACATTCACAACAAAAGAAGGAAGTATATTCAGGACAATAATAGTCCTCATTTCTGTAAATGGGTCTCATCATCATACCTGGTACTTATAATTACTTTCCGCCACTCATTCCATGTTCTCTTTACCTTTGTCAAGCACTTCATCTGTGGCAGTCATCCTGGGTGGCCTTTTACTTGTGTGATAAAAGCTTTCATTGCTGAAGAGTGGTTCCATTGTGTTTTTTAATTAACTAAATCAAAGGGCATGGTATTACTGAGATGCCCGAAGGGGTCTCTCATATACCAGACACCCTTCCTTCCATGCCTCCATTCCAGGGTAGCAGTCCAATTGTTCCCTTGGTTATCAGGACCAATCATTACCCACAATGAAGCAGTAATTACTTCATTTTCCTTTTGATTCAGAGGCCTGAAGAGCCCAAAGTAGCAGGTGGGAGTCTGAATTTACAATTCAATGGACCCATTGCTGGGCCTCCTGGAGGGTGTATGTTGCTCACATTGGAACTAAGACCTCTGGGACAGCAGAGTTCATGAGGTCATAGGGACAAGAAGCAAAAGTTTTGCTGATGGATCACTAAGGTTAATAGTGACCGGGCCACTCCCATTTCCATCCCTTGATTTCTAGACCAGGGAATCCTGGCTATGATAGAAACAGCAACTTATATTGGACACTGGATAAGAGCAGAAAGAGCATCCTGGAGGCAATTGCCCAGCCCTTCATGGATTGTGACCCATTTTGCACTTCAGCTTAATGTTCCTTCAAAAGGTGCTATCAATCCAGCTGCTTCAGGAAAGTGGGGAATACAGAAAGACCAGTGAATTTCCTGAGCATGGGCCTGTAACTGCACTTCATTTGCTATGAGCTGAGTTCCTTGATCAGAAGCAACTCCATGATGGTAGATAAGGCAGTCTATAATTTCACAGAGGATAGGTTGTGCCACAGCACGGTGCTAAGGGAAGGCAGATCTGAACCCAAAGTAGGTGCCTATTGCAGTAAGAACAAAACACTGTCCCTTGCAAGAAGGAAGCGCTCCATAAAAATCAACATGCCACCGGGTAACTGCATGATCACTCTGATAAGTTATGACATATTGGGACTCAGTGTTCGTCTCCACTGCTAGAATGTTGAGCTCACAACAGTGGTTATGGCCACGTCAGACTTGGGGAGTGGTAGCACACGTTACCAAGTCCGGGGATCACCTCTATCCCCGCCAGCATGGCCGCACTTTTCATGAGCCCATTGGGCAATGAGAAGAGTGTCTGGGGAAAGAGAGCCACTGGTATGCCCAGAAGGGGTCATCCTTTCCTCTGATTATTAAAATCCTCCTCTTCTTAGGTCTCCATTTGGTGGACAAGGGGCACAAACGTCTTCATGTCTTTTTGCTTCATATTTTTGGTGCTGGGGATAGAACCCAGGGCCTTGTGAGTGCTAGGCAAAACTTTTACCATTGGCTTATACCCCCACCCCTTCTTCCCAGAGTTCTGTGCACTGGGAGGATTTCTCTTCATAGCTATCCTACACGGATGTCCCAAAAAGGGTCTGTGGGCTGCAGCTCTCTGATTACAGACAGTGCTTGCATATCACACAGCACCTTCTGTTAACCAGACCTGAGTCTCCCTCTGTCAAACTGATCCTAGGGAACTCGCCATGAGCCCATAAGCACAGGCTGGGAGTCAGAGTTGTATGGCAGGAGCAGGGACCACAGACACTTGGGCCACTTCGTGTAACGTGTGCTTTCTCAGCTTGCCTGAGCCCAGTCACATACACACCACTCCTGTTGTTTGATGGTGGAGTGTTGCCATGCATGCCCAGTGTTATGGCTGGTGGGTCAGACAGTACCCAGTTTGTGGTGAGACTAAGTGTACATAGTAACTTGATGGCCATGTTAAAACGTTCAGTCTCCAGTAGGGTCCTGGTCCACAAGTTGTCTCTCAAAAGGACATAATGTATTCATGGAGGGTTTGGAGGGGTTTGTTCCAAAATCCTAAGGGCTTGTGCTCTAGCTCATCTATAGCACCTTGCTAAATTCTCCAAACAGAGAATCTCTCTGATCCTGGCAATTCAAGTGCCATTCGATCTGCTGGATGATATGGCCCAAGTGTTGGAGCAGGTAGGAAGGCTGCCTGGCCCTGTTGCAGAGCCTCCTCTTGTTCTGGACTCCACTTAAAAATAGTAATTATTTGGGCTGCTCAGCAAAGGGGCAGAGTATCTCCTTCCAATTCAGGAGAGGTTGCTACACAAATCCAAAGAGACCCTCGACACATTGTGCTTCATTCTGTATTAGGAGAAGGGCCAGATGCAGCAATTTACCCTTCACTTTAGCAGGGATCTCTTGACATGAGCCACATACGTGAGCCCCTAGAAATTTCGTTGAAGTAGAAGCTCCTGAGTTTTTGTCAGATTCATTTTAGAGCCTGTGTTAATCGGCTTTTCATCACCATGACAACATGCCTGGTGCGGACAACTGAAGAGGATGAAAGACTTAAGTGGGCTCAGAGTTTCAGAGGTTTCAGCCCACGGTTGGCTGTGTTGGTTGCCTTGGGCCTGAGGGGAGGCAGAAGACAGTGGCCTAAGTGTGTGGTGGAGGAAAGGTGTGCAGATCATGGTAACCAGAAAAGAGAGATTGTGGGGAGGGAAGGGAGGAAGAGGCCCGAGACAAGAAATGCCCTTCCAGGACACTCTGCCAGTGACTTTTCTCCATCAACCAGGCCACAGCTCCCAATGATGATACCCAGCTATGAATCCCTCACTGGATTAATCCTACGATGCGTTTAGAATGCTCAGGGTCCCGCTGTTTCCTAAATGCCCCGCCTCTGAACATTGCTGTGTTGGGGAAAAAGCCTTCCATACACGAGCCTTCGAGGGGCAAGCCAGATCCAAAATAAAACACAGCCTGTGACATGCAGATGTCATGCCAGTAAGTCCAGAGTAGCTGCTGCATCTTGCCCACTAAGTCCCACTAGCGTGACATCATCAATATGAGAGACGAGTGTAATGTCTTGTGGAACAAAAATTGATCAAGATCTCTTTGATTTAAATCAAGATGTGGTGCTGGGAGTAGACGGACCAGCTTTGCCAGCTGAAAACAAGCCGTCTCTGGTGGTCTGTACTGACAGGTATGGTTAAACATGCATGTGCTGTGTGGCTGTGTGGTACGTGTCAGCCCCTAGGACGGGGGAGGCAATAAAAGCTATGTGGGGAGGAGGCCGAGGCCACAGCTTGAGGGAGGCCCCAGCCCCTCTACACTTGTGTCTGGCTCAGCCCATGTGAGAAGAAGAGACAATCCTTCCCTCCCGCCTGGATTATCAAGAATTTGGGCTGGAACTTTGAGTACACACGAGATAGTTAGGAGCCAGACAAAAAGCACAGACTATGGTGCCGAAACAGATTCATAAGCAACTCAGTGATTTGGGCTGTGACCCTCCAGCACAATGTTCTGCAGGTCCGGTTGAGGATGATACGTTTTGTTGTGAAACCACAATTAGGGGACCTAATGACAGCCCATATAGAGGTGGTGTATTCTTTTTGACAATTCATTTCCCTACAAACTATCCCTTTGAACCATCTATGTTTGCATTTACAAGAATTTATCATCCACATATTAACAGTAATTTGTCTCAATATTCTAAGGTCACAGTGGTCTCCTGCTCTATTTCTAAAGTTCTTTTATCCATTTGTTCACTGCTATGTGATCCAAACCCAGATGACCTTTTTGTACAAGAGATTGCACAGATCTATAAGACAGAGATAAGTACAACTGAATGTATCAGGAAAGGACTCAGAAGTATGCCATGTGACGCTACCTTAAAGTAAGAATAACCTGCATTATAGCTGGAATAAACTTTGAATGACTCTTCCTTTTTTTGATTTTCTTTTCTAGATGCTCCCCTATCAGACCTCATCTTTTCAAATGTTATTTTTCATTTATCTCCCACCGTTCATTCACATGCTCACCTGAGAAGACTTAAGTTCTTCCAGCTTTGGACGGTAAGTGCTTTAGGAAACTACTGTAAAGTAGTTACAAGAGAACACTTGCCCAAGATTCAGAATTTAAAAAAAACTGGAGCATGTGTATTATGTGGCCAATGTCTTCACACTAACTTGGTTATGAGACTAAACCATTCCTCACTGTTCTAACATACTGAGGATATCATCTGAGGGGAGGGAGATAGATGCTCAGTTGTCACATCAAAGCAAGCAGTATTATTCTAGCAGCATCCTTTTTGTTGAAACCTTCCACTATCAGAGATTTGACATACTTTATGCTCATGTGGCTGGAGAATTGGTATTGAATTTGTAGCATCAGCAGAACAGAAAACGTGATGTATTTTATACATATCAATAAAGGAATGAGGGGCTGGGGTTGTGTCTCAGCGGCAGAGTGCTCATCTAGCACGAGCGAGGCGCTGGGTTCAATCCTCAGCACCACATAAAAATAAATAAAATAAAGACATTGTGTCCAACTACGACTAAAAATATTTTTTTAAAAAAATCAACAAAGGAATGAGCTATTCTTGTCCCACAGAGAATGGAAATTGGAAGTCAAACACTCTTTGTATTCCAAAATACGGTCTCAAAACATTTTGTAATTTTAGCTTAAATTGTTAGGAGGCTTGGAGCTATTAGTTAATCTATCTTCCAATTCACTGTTTAATATAGCCCTGAATAAATGATGCAAGTTATTAATAGATGAGTGATCAACCTATAGCTCTGCTAGTAGTTGATTTATATTTCTTCAATAAAGTTGCATAAACAAAACACATACACACAAACACACACACACCACATCAGTAACTGCACACCAGGTACCAGTGGATGTTTTAATCTGCCCAAGCAATGAAACCACTACCAATACAGTACCTGTGATTGGAGCCATCATTGGGCTAACCTTGATTTCTGTACTGGCAAATAGGCAAATGAAATGGTGATGTGCTGGGAATCACCATCCCTGTATCCTTAAACTCCTCAGGGGTGGCACTGATCTCTGCAACACCAGTAGGAATGCAGAATTGAATTTGGTGGACTCTTTTCCTAGGTGGAACTAATCCTGCAGCCTTCTGAGATGGGAGGAAAGCTGTTGGTTCTTTGTCGTAAGAAATGGAAGAATGAGGTACTGGATATGAAGGCTGAGAGCAAAGTAACAGGATTCATCAAAGTAGTAGAAATAAAAAAAAAAAAGCTGAGCCTCCTCAGAGTTAGGGGTCCCAAGAGTCGGTTGCCCAGAGTGGTTATGGTCAAGAGGTTTATATGATAATGTTAGTAGGGGAGTTAGTTAGCCCACAGGCTAGAGGTTGTAAAGAAGTGGGTCTTTGAGTCTAGTTACACAGGATACCTGGTGTTCATGTGCCCCCTGTCCAATCAGGGTGTGGATCACATTCAGCTTCCTCTCAGGGACTGGTTCAGTGTTCTGGAGCATACCTTCTGGCTCTAATGGAGTCACTGGTCATGAGCTGTCTACTCCAGTTGTAAACTCTGGGGGTAAGGGTAGAGTTTAATCCTGTCTACCTGACCCATTTCTATCTCCGGCTCTCACTTCCACTTGACCATTCCCACAATAATAATGGGTATTCCTCTCAAGGGGAAACCATGAGGGGATTCCACCAGCTGCTGAGTCTATCTATACCAATTTTGCATATTGAGACTGGCAAAATAAGAAGATGGGTTTTGAGATCCACTGGACCCACTAGATTCAGACCTGAGCTAAAACTCCATTGACTACCTGACCTCCATCATCCCCAACTCTGACTAGTGGACCACAGTGACTCTTCTGGAATTGTTGCAGGATTCTCACACAGAGAGATAGGGCACCTGGGTGTTCAGCAGGGAGCAGCATTTATTAGCAGTAGCACTGGCCCAGCTGTTTTGTATCCAGAGTCTGAGCCCCAAGCACACTGGAGTGTTTTCTTATATCCCCCTGTTACATGCTAGTTCCTTTGTCTTCCCTATGTGATCACATACATCTTGATTGGGCACTCTGTAGTATAAAGTTGTAACATAGTTGTGACAGTGTCATGCACATCAAGATGACGGCAGAGTTGCACCTATGCACAGAGTGTGCTGTGTCTCCTTTTCTTTACTTTGGTGGTGCATGTTGATGGTGCAGGTGCACATAGATATTGAGTGCATCTCCTGGCCTTTCTCTCTCTTCTGGGAGATCTCTTATGTGGGGAGCCATTCTGACACGTGATTGGGTGACTCCCGTTAAGGGCCTGAGGCGCTCTGGCTGTGTCGGAGCTATCCCGACCCTTTCCTGATGAGAGAGCCCATCCGTGTGGGGGTGTGCGTGACCACTGACCCCGGAGACCCAATCACTGACCCTGACCTTGGAGTGCAGCCCCCCCCTCAACCTTCATTGGATGGAATTCTCCCCTGAATCTCTTGTCCCCCAAATAAAAGGCTACTCCCCAGCGTGTTCGCTCTCTCTCTCTCTCCTGCTAGCCCAGAGAAATCCTCGCTGCCCTGCTGGGCGGCTAGAGGCGGGAACCAGGGAGGCGAGCCGTCTCGGACCTAGCAATGTAAAATGAGGTACTGGTTTGTGTGTTTTATTTTGATCTCTTCTAATTAACTTAATGCCTAGAACCTCATTAATGAAACCACTGCACAGGCCACATGGTAAACTCTTACCCCCTTTGATGTTCGAATTCCTTCAGGGTCAAAGAGCATCATCCTGATTCAATGGCTTCTATTTCCATAACATCATTATATGTGCAGCCATTTTTCTTTCAAACATAGCCTCCTTTAGACTGGGGACAGACCTTATAACCCAGGGTAGCAGGCAGGATAGGATTAGGCAGGCCCCCAACATTAAAACCACAACACTTATAAGTTTTGAATCCCACAAAAGTTGAAAACCTTCCTCCAAATAATTCTCCAGGTTTCCAAATTTTCGGATCTGGACCAGGCCATGGGTGATCTTTCTCATCTGATCTGTAATTTCTTCTATGACTTTGCCTACATCTTCAATTTGTAAGCAACAGTTGCTCAGCTTAAACTTCCCACATGCTCCACCTTCAGAAGCAGGCAAATAGTCTAGGAGGTACAGGCTCAATGACAATTATATGTGCAAAAAAAATTTTTTGTGGGATTCAAAACTTATAAGCGTTGTGGTTTTCATGTTGGGGGCCTGCCTAATCCTATCCTGCCTGCTACTCTGGGTTATAAGGTCTGTCCCCACTCTAAAGCCAAGTGGTTTTGATAGATAGCATTGTGCATTTGCGTTCTTTATGTGGCCAATAAATTGCAGGCTTGGGCAGTCTCATTAGTTATCATTTCAACCACAGCCTACAGCCTAATGATGCGATCTAATATGTAGATGGGAGTTTGGTTCCTCTGGGACACATCCTCTGCAGAGGTGGCTGGACCATAATAGTGAATTATCCACTCAGGGGGCCACCTATCATCTTTCCTGTCACTAAATGCCAGGGCTTGTGGCAGCTCTCTTTGGACCCCTTGGTCTTCCTATACTGGGACTCCCAAGTGCTCCCTGCTGGTTAGTGGAAGGAGGAAGAAGGAGGGCGAATTGTCCACAGTATACAAGATTCAGACTGGGATTGGGGCTGAACTTCATAAATCAGTGGATCTTGTTCCAAGTTGCCATCTGCGAGCTTTAAGCATAGGCGGCCCTTCCACATATCCAGTAGAGTCCACCTTGGGCTTGCCATTTGATTTCTAAGGCAGCATTTTTCCAGGCAAGTTTGAGGTTAGAGAAATTTGAGATGTGGTTTTGTGTGATTTTAGGATTCTCACCATTGGTTTTTCTGGGTAATTACATTATAGAATTTTTGGTCCAGATATGTTAAGGTCCCAGCTGAAATGTTAAACTGTTTTCCCTCTTGGGCAAGACAATATTTCCAGTAATGAAGTTGTGAGGAACCAATCACCAATAGTTGAACGGGAAACATGGCTCCACTATAGGGCTCATGGCGGGGGGGGGGGGCATGGAAAGCGAATGGAGCTAGACATGGCCACTGATCCCCCATATTAGTTCCTCCACACACATAGCAAAAAGAGACAATCAGAGATTGAACTGTAGTCTCTGCCAAGGTTAGGAACAGGTTTCTGGTCATTATGGTGATAGGAGGCAGGCTTTCCTCCATTTTCTCATAAAAGGAATGAAAGAATGGTGGGAGGAAGACTTAAGCAAAGCTGTGACCCACTGGAAGTGTAGTATGGCTCCTGCGTCATTGCCTCCTCTAGCTATACATATACCAATCTGGTGCCCTGGTTTCCCTCGGAGTCTTCAGGGTCAAGAACAGTGAAATGAATACACACCTAGCTCCCCATAAGAATCTATCATTTAGCCAAGCCTAAGCCCTACTAATTTCCACCAGACTTTCTAATAAAAGGCCACTCATAAGGGGTCATTGAAATATGCCTGGCTATAGGCTGCCTTAAAAAAAAAAAAAAAAAGAATAGCAAAATTGACAGGGCTACAGGCTTCCTTCCAGTTTACAGTTGGTTGTAGTAACGTTTTGAAGGAGGACAGTTTTGCTCTTACTCTGCAAAGTGGCCCATGTAACACAACTCCAAGGGGGACCAAAAAAAAAAAAAAAAGAAAAGAAAAGAAAAGAAAACCAAAATCCCAGCATAATCAATACAAATGGACCACAGGTTCTTTTGCACATATAATTGTCATTGAGCCTGTACCTCCTTTCCCCAGATGAGCCTCCATGTTATGTGGTAGACATATGGTTGGCCACAGCAATTGACCAAGTTTTGTTAATGACCCCACATGCATCAAAAGGTACTGACACTCGTTAGATTAGTGAACTGAACTTTGTAAATCAATGTATTCTATTCCAAATCGCCATCTGCGAGCTTTGGACTTCCAGCCACTCCTCAGTTGGGGAATACTGAGGGTCAAACCAAGTATATTGAGCTTCCTGTTGGCAGATAGAAGTGGTGGTTTATTATGTCTATACATCCCTGAGACCATTCCCTGGCAAGATAAATGGGCATGATATATATATTTAGAGAGAGGAAGAGATACAAATAGATATAGATATAGATAGATAGATATAGATACAGAGATAGATAGATATAGATAGTAGGGTTGTGGCTATACCTTGCCTGATTGAGTCATGCAAATCCATGCATCACAGGATGAGGGGCTTGATGGGAGCTGGATCAAACACAGCCAATAGCAATGAAACATCCTATCAAAAGAAGGTAAAAGACTACTAAAACTTTCCAATGCAGTTCAAGTCAGCCAGAGCAGTCTCTGCTAATCCTATGGAGAATATTAAGGCTAAGACTGTAAAACAGAGAGGGGTAAGGGGTGGCAGTGCCAAACATTTACAGTGCAAAGGCCAATATGGGAAATAACAATAGTTTATTTATCCTGGCAGGCAGTTGATTCCTCCATCTTCTGCCTTGCATAGAATAGTCAGCTTCCAGAGTGACCAAAGCAGGGCTGTGTCCTCAGGGGTCCCCAGGATGCAGCTGGATGGTTAACTTGCATGGTAGAGCTGGATCAGGAATGCACTCCCAACCCTAAGAAGCTGGTTACACCCTGCTGTGATGAATCCAGGAGACCACCTCAGCCACCTTCACTGCAGTAGGGGTGATGAAATGACAGTGAACAGACCCCTCCAAAGGGGCTTTAGTGGCTGGACATTCCATTCCTTTACCCAAATAGCATCTCCTGGTTTGAAGAGATTGGCATCAGTGCTCAGGCTCACACGTAGCAGTTCCCTAGCCCAATGGTGTACAATGGTCAGGGCTGAGGACACTGCTGTCTCAGAGTAACGTTGCCCAATTCCTTTAGATCTCCTCGTGTGCCTCTCATGACGGGAGGAGCGTGTCCTTAAAGAATCTCATAAGGGGGAAAAACTGTCTGTCTAGTAGGTTTAGACCTCATTCTTAACAAAGCAATTGTCAACACCTGGTCCCAGTGTAGGTAGGTTTTCATGACACCGTTTGCATTATTGTAACTTTAGAGTTGGGATCATTCACTCCACCTTCCCAGAGATCCTGGAATGGTAGGCAGGATGTAACTTCCAGGTGATCTTCAACCTCTTTGCCAACAATCGTTCCACGTCAGCCATGAATGATGGCCCATTTTCTGATCCCGTGGTGATGGGGATTCCAAATCAAGGAGTGATTTCCTTTAGGAGAGACAAGGCCACCTCACATGCCCTCTCTATGTGACTAGGGAAGACCTCTATCCAGCCTGAGGAAGTGCACAAAAAGACAAGCAAATATTTATAGCACAGACCCAGGGGAGCTCAATGAGGTCCACAAATATATCTTCAAATGGGGGCCATCCAACACGTTGCACCCCAGGGGAGAACTTTGGTCCCTGACAGGGTTATTCCAGGTAAATATTTTACATTGTTTGCAACACTGCTCAGGCTATGCTGGAGAGCCAGAGAATGTGGAGATGTCGAACCAATGTGGCCTCCAGACCTGTTTGGCAAATGTGGGTCTCCTAGTGGAACTGCTTGACAAAGGCTGGGGCTTGGGCCTGGTAATTGCTGTTTGGCCATCTTCAAACCTACACCATCTTCCCAGGTGGTAACTTCCATCTTTGGTTTGAAACCAGATGTTCTCATGTTGTGACTGATTGGTTTCCCATTCTACCAATGCACTAGGGAATAGGGTGGCAGTCATGGCGGTTTGTTCTGTGGTCTCCTTGGAGGCCAGGAACTTGGCCTCTTGGTCTCCATTATGATGTCCCAGAATGACCATAGAGTTTCCCCATGATGTTCCTGACATTGTATGACTGCCACCTTTTTCAGGAGCCCATACAGCATCTAACAGTTCCAGGATTTCTTTGTTTTACTTTATGCTTCAGCCTCCTGTTCTGATTAGGTCCTTGTCTTTATATAATGCTCCATGCATGCACATGGAGGGTAGTGAGGGCATATTTCAAGTCTGTCTATATATTGACACATATTTCTGCTGCCAGTTAAAGGGCTCGGGTCAGCCTGATGAGGTTCCTTTTGGCAGAGGTTTCACCTCAATGGTGGAATTTAGGGTCACCATGGAGTACCCATCAGGGAGTTCTCCTTCTTCCACAAAACTAGTACCATCGGTGAGGTACTCAGCATTGGGGTCTTTGGGAGGCTGGTCTCATAAGTTGGCTGGAAAATACCTCAACCATGAGTTTGCTGCTGTCATGATCCAGTTGACCTGGCCAGACAGAGAGTAGGGTTGTGGGGTTTTGAGTCTACACAGCTTCTAGGTGGATGTGTATATTTTCCTACAGCATTCCCTGACGTCTGGCCATACAGGCATTAGTCAGCCAATATTGTCCTTTATACTCCATTAATATCAGAACTCAGTGTGGCACCCAGACTGTGGATTCCTGTCCCATAGTCAGTTTGTCAGCCTCTGATACCAAGAGGCCCATGGCTGCAAGTGCTCTAGGCAGAGTGGCCAATCTTGAGTGACAGAGTCAAGGAGCTTGGAGACGTAAGCCACTGGCCAATGCCATCACCCCAGCATTTGGGTTAGGACACCCACTGCAATGACAGTGTGCTCATGTATGTACAAGAAGAAAAGCTTGGGCACATCTGGGATTCCCAAGCTGGGTGCTGCATTGGTGAGAGCTCACTGATTTCCTCAAAGGCCTTCTTTTGGGCTTGTTGAAATTCTCACTGTTCCACCTTTCTGGCTTCATAAAGAGGTTTTGCCAAGATAGAGAAGTTAGGTATCTAGATTCTACAGAGACCTCCAGACCCAAGGAACTCCCAGAACTGGCGCCGGGTTTGCAGAACCGTGATTGAACTGGACTGTTTTTCTCTCTGGGCCGAGTTGACATTGTGTGGACTGGCAAGAGAGTTGTGCTTCAGGATGATTGTCAGGGCCAGAGGATTCCACACTTGAGAAGTCTCTCTGGGTGCCTCTGGATCCCAATCTGTGCCTTGGGAGGAAGGAAATATTGTTTTTGATGGATAGGTCCAGCACTTGTCTTTAATTCCACTACCTTGGGGAGTATGTTTTGGGCTGGTCCAGGAGAATTATCTTCAGCTCACATCTCAGACACCTTGAAAGGAAGCTCAGGTCCCCGTTGTGTCCTTTCTACAAGACTGTAGAGGCACCACTGTTCTGCTTGGGGGACCGTGAGAGGAGGATTTTTGCTGCTGTCCTTCCTGGGGTCAGGGTGGCTTGGCCGTGAGAGTGGAAAGTGTTCTGTGCCTGCAGTTTTTCCAAAGGTCTCAACCCATTAAAGGCATGGGGCAGTCATAGAGGTACCGGAATTCGTGAATAACGTCATGGCCACCTAAATTGCATTATCCAGGCAGTGAATAGGGTGATGAGCTTGGCTAACTGTGGTTTCCACAATAGTGGATTGTCACTTTGGGAGTGGGCTCACGGGTTAGAGCACCGCAGAGCTTTCTGCACCAGTGTGGGCCATGAAGCTCCTGGGCGGGGATCAATCATAGCCCGAGTTTTCTCAGTGAAGGAGGGGGTATGGTTTTTCCAATTCAGGAGATTAGCAGTGGTAAGAGGCTGCTATATGAAGGTACGTTGTCCCCCTTGCACATGCCTGTCTTGAGCATAGTAGATGGGACCCTGGGTTTCTCTCTGTGGCATCTGCAGGGCACCTTGTTGTGTATTGGGAAGCGGGGGTGTAAGCTGGGACCTCCTGGCACTCTCTGGCCAGAGTATACAGGGTTAAACCTGGACGCTACTAGATGGCTATGGTGAGGGCCATTTCGGGTGGCTTCTGTGGGAGAAGTGGCCTGAGTGGTGTGAGCAGCCTCTAGAGAGTTTCTGGCTGCAGTAATTGTAGGCAGTGCTAGTGGCAGTGGGGCATATGCTGGTGCATAAGGTGGGGGATTTCCTTGGGCTCTCCAGATAGAATGGGCATCTTGGTTTCTGGTCAGCATTGTGAGGGAGATATCACCCGGCCCCTCATACTATTTTACTTCTCTTCCAGACAAGCCCTCTGCCAACGTGGCCAAGGGAGGACCACGTCTTACCAACAGTCAATGTTAGGGAACTGTCAGGCTGGCCAGGGTCCCCTACAATGACCCTAAACACCTTGCTAACTAGTTGTTTATCTCATGACTCCTTGGCAGGCCAACCTCCTCTGAATCAGGGCCAATATATTTCACAGAAGGTCAACTTAACTCCATAGTCTCCAGAATATCCCTTTTTGATATTTTTTGTCATACACTCTGCGGGGGGTGGGGTGGTAAGCTTACTCTGTTTGCCAAGCATTTCCTCCCCCTGGAAGACAGCAATCACACACATTGGTGGGGGGAGGAAAAGGGGTGAGCAATCACTGTCTCTGGCCACTTCTAGACACATCCCTCCCGTAGATTTCTCAGGCGCCTCTTCACATTTGTGCCGCAGTCTGGCTGGGCACAATTCAGGAGCCACTTGTCAAAAGAAACGAACTTTATTTTTAGAACCACACACACCAAACCACACAACTCCTCAGGAAAAACCTTCAGAGCCCAACTGTCACCACCAGCTTCCCACAAGCCTCTCAACCTCCCCCACTCTTCCTGCTCTTGAGGCCGATTGGCTGGGTCGCGTGGGCGGAGCCAAAAAAAAGTCCCCCAATGAGCAGCTCCATGGTCTGAAAGGGCGGGGAAACAGCCCAATTAGCATCAGCACAGAGGAGCCAATCAGTTGGCAGTAGAAGTTGCTGGGGCCCCTGTGAGCCAATCATCAGCTGGCAGCTGGAAGTTTGCTGGCAGCTGGAAGTTTGCTGGGGCCCCTTCGGCTGTGGCTCTCAACAACATTGGCAGATCACTGTGAATCCTCAACCTGGGCCAGGCTTGAAGACCTTATGGAGAGCCCTGTGCTTGAAGTGGCACCCCCTTTCTCCACAGAAAAGCCCTCTTCACCATGGCTGATTTTAGGACTGTCAGTAAAAGAGTCCAATGTAGAGAAACTTCCTATTTTCATATCACCCTGTTTACTTGGCCACTGGCCGGGAAGATACCAGCCAGTCCAGGTGCTGGACACCCCCTTACTAGTTTTCACAAACGTATCCAGTATAGTATTTTGAAGAAATGTGCAAACAAGGTCTCTGGCCTTCAGCTGGCCTCACAGACATGTGTACATTTTTAAGATAAGTTACAACTGGGCTCCATGGTAACAGCTGGCAGGGGGAGGAAAGAAAGGGGAGAAGAAGCCCTCCCCTTCTCAGGTGCTGTCCTTGAAGAGTTAATATACTCAGAACAGTGAAAGAAAAAGCTGCTTATATGTGCACTTCTGCGGACAGTGAACTTCTGAGACCCTCCTCTTACACGCTGGGTATAAAACTCTGAAACTCCCTGAACTCGGGGTTCAGGGGATTGATTGATTACAGCAAAGGCTGTACCCTCTGAACCTGGCTGCAGCGAAATAAAACTGTTCCCTGCTATCTTCGGTGCCTCGCCTCCTTTGTCCCTACAACATTTTTGGCGACCCAGATTGGACAGAGGAGGTAAGGAAGGCTATTCTGCTTCTCTTGTCTCCGGGAACCAGCTTCCCTGGGGCGATGGGGGACAGGATCGACTCACCAGGCGTCCTGAGGCTGCCATCCCAAGGCACAGCAGAACCCACAGGAAGCAGGAACCAGAATCAGTCTTTTGGAGCACCGCCCATCTGAACAGGTAGGACCTGGGTCCATTTGGTTTTGTAGCCCACCTGACTTCCCCTTCGAGGCCTAAGTGGGTGGAAGAGAGGCTTGGTCACCCTCTGTTGGGTCCCGAGTACCCTCCAAAGTGGTTGGAGCTGAAAGGGACCCGGGGAGTTGCCCGAGTAGTCTCTGTTTGGGGTCAGTGAGCAGAGGGGAAACCGTGACTCCCTTTTCTGCTTGGTTTGGAATTATTGGAATTTGGGTGGTATAGGAATTCTGTCCTGGCCACGTCTGTGTGAAAGTGTGTGAATGAGACAGACAAAGGGAAGGGTTCCGACCCAACCTGAGGGCCGAAGTGAGTACAGAGTCCTGATCCGCGATTCCATGGCACCTCATACAGTCTATGGCGGGATTTCACCAACCGACCTCTAGGTGAAAGCTCCAGGTCGGGGGTTGATACCGATCCACAAGGCTAAGAGGGCCCTAAGTCCCTGAGAGGGGAATGGCCGGAGATGGACCAAGCGAGTCTTGTCCTAAGTGTGGTTTTGTTCTAAGTGTGTGACACCGATGTAGGGTGGAACATGGGAGGCACACTAAGAAAACTGAGCTTTCTGAAATGTGTGTGAGAAACCTTTAGGAAGGTTTTCCTGGTAACTGGAGTGAGACTCACTCCACAAAGGTTGCATACTCTGTGAATTAGACTGGCTCACCCAAGATGTGGGATGGCCACCAGAAGGATCTTTAGATGAGAGAGTGTTTGCTGAGGTCCATTTGATTGTTGTTGGAATCCCTGAACCATTTCTCTTACATGGATTGCTGACAAGAGATAATACAGAAACAGCCCCCTTGGTTGAGAGCCTGTCTAGATGGACAGACCAAGCTGATGTTAGCCAGGAGCATAATGGTCTCTAAGACCCGGCGGAAAACAGCTAAACAGAAAACCTGACTAGGAAAGACAGGAAAGGGATACAGTTTTCCCCCTGAGCCAGAAGAGGACCCACAACCTTAAGTGCCACTCTACCCAACTTTGCCAAGACCACAGGGACAACAGACTGTCCCCTCACCCCCTTGTCCTCAGAGGCAACAAATGAAGGCCCCCCAATACTGGCTACTCCTTCTTCTGTGATGTCCTCAGAGCCAAAGTCTTCCTAGGACCAAAGACTCTTTCACCTCCCAAGATGAAGGTGGGAGATTTGTCCCAAGACCAGAGCCACAACTCAGATGAGAGCAGTCCAGATGCCCCTGCAAGGAACTAAAGGACCTGCCCATGTTGACCAGAGGGAAACACCTGAGGGAGACAAGGCAGTTTTGTGTGCCAGCCTTTCTCCACCATTGAGCTCATAAGCTGGAAAAATCATACTCCCTCCTACACGGAGAAACCCTGGGCCATGACTGATCTGATGCAGCCCATTATCCAGACCTAGGATGGGGCCCCAACAAAGAAGAAGGGCTAAAGATAGAGAGACGTCAAGAAGCCCTCCTAGGAAGTCTAAAAGAATAGGAAAAAAAGAGAACAAAACACACTGTCTGTGCCCAAGAGTTAGAAGGAAGATGAGCCAGCTCGGAGCCCTAGCCTAAGCCAAGCGCATCTGCAGACAAACAGAGCCGAGATAAGCCTCCTGCTGCTCTAGCATCTCCCTCTTGCACCCTTGATAGCCCTGAACATTTCTCTCGGCCCCACATCTGCCTAAGGCCCCTCTGCCCTATGAAACTGGCAGCAATAATCGAAAGAGATGTGCGCAACTGACTCAGAGCTAAATGTCCAGGCCACCACCGCTGTTGGAACCTGATAAACTGGCCATGGGCACCAGAGGTGCCCGGGGGAGAAGGGGTACATACAAGTGTAGCAGCTGCAATGCCAGTTTGTCAGTGAAGAAATGCACAGGTGCAAGCAACAGGTGATGAATGCAGCCTTTGTGGGACAGGCTCAGAGAGCCATTTGCCAAAAATTACAATCCTAGAGGGCTTTACTGAGAAGTGTGCCAGTGAGCTGATTAAGGTGGCCACCACAGTTTTCATCAATCGAGATCCGGAGACTCAAAGACAGGCAGACCAGAAAGATGAAGAGGAGGATGGATCTCCTTACAGCGGCCCTCACCACAAACCCAGAGGTCACTCAAAGGGGTGTCTCACTAGAACAAAGCCAATGGTCCAAATGTTTATAAGGAAAAGAAAAAAAAAATGTGGCCGGACAAAAGGGGAAGCCTCCAATGGCCCCAGCGGGCAAGCACCCACTGCCATGCTCACATGCTAAGCCTTGAACAGAGAAGGAATGAATGTTTTCCCCCAACTTTTGGCCCCAGCCCCTCCTTTCAGTTTCTTCCCACTTGCTGGGAAGTTGATGATTGACGATTATGGCAGGGGTCCCATAGACACACACAACTGCATCTGATGCATGAGACCCAGCGCCTCAGGAGGGCTCAGCTGCTGCAAGCCCCCAAATGAACCAGGAATATGTTCATGTTAACAACTAGTAGTGGGCCATAGGGTGCTCACTCCAAAAAGACATGCCACCCTGGCTCCAAGCCACACGCTGGGAGCCACCAGCAGGAAGGGACTCAGAGCCCCATGCACCCAGGTATGCTGAACAAAAGCACAAGTGGGGCAACTAATATATACAATTAGAGCAGGCTCCCACCTGGCAGGAGGAGAAAGCCACACAAAGAGCACCACCTAGGTGGGCACAATGTGGCTGCCACACTGGGACCTGCACAGAACCGCACCGCTGCCCTCCAACCTTGGCAGACGGCTCACGGCGAGATTGACATAGGTGCCTTTTACACAAATGATGTCCCAGGTCATCAGTCTCTGCTAAGATTTACATTAGATTTAAGAGTTGGAGAATCCTAGCCGCCAAGATCCTGCACTGGGAGATACCACACACACACACACACACACACACACACACACACACACACAAAGCGCCAGACGCTCTATGTACGCCTCCCTTCCCTAAATGACAGTTCCTCCCAGGGGCTTGAGTACACCATCATTGGGACAGCACTGGACTCTGACATAAAATCTCATATCTATCAAGAAAAAGGTCCAATACTTTGGTTACCATCTGACTTGGCAACAGGACAGACAATAGCAACTGGGCCTCAAAAGAAGATCTGCTCAATTCCAGTCCCTTCAACCTGCCATCAGACTAGAGAATTCTTGGGGGCTACTGGCTTCAGACATGTATGGATCCCCAAATTTCAGTTATGACAAAAGCCCTCTATGAAACCACAAAGGGGGGAAATGGGATCCTCTTATATGGTGGTCAACTAAGTAAAAGGCCTTTGAGGACATTAAACAAGCACTGACCTGTGCACCTGGATTATGGCTCCCTGACCTCACAAAGCCTTTCTTTCTGTATGTCCGTGATCAGTCTGGAGTGCCTATAGGAGTTTTGACTCAGATGCTGGGGGCATGGCACCGTCCAGTGGCCTATTTGTCCAAACAGCTGGACTCTGTAGCCCAGGGCTGGCCACCTTGTTTACGGGCCCTTGAAGCCACAGCTCTTCTGATGTTGGAAGCTGATAAACTGGCCATGGGACAAGAACTGGTTGTCAGAGTTCCTCATTCAATTTTGACATCGTTAAAATATAAAGGACACTATTGGTTGACTAATGAAAAATGGTCAAATATCAGGGCATGTTATGTGAAAACCCACGTATCCACGTTGAGGTCGTCAGAACTCTAAACCCAGCAACTTTGCTGCCCATTGGACCTGGAAAACCTGATCACAAATGTGTTGAGGTCGTGGATGCAGCATTCTCCAGCAGACCAGACCTAACAGACCAGCCTCTCGAGGACCCTGATGCAGAGTACTTCACAGATGGAAGCAGTTTTATAAAAGATGAGGTATGTTTTGCTGGATATGCAGTGGTCACTCTGGACTCCACTGTCAAGGCAGAACCTCTGCCTCAGGAAACTTCAGCACAAAAAGTAAAACTTATTGCTTTGACTCAAGCACCTCAGTTGACAGCAGGAGTCTGTGTGGATATTTACATAGACTCAAAATATGCGTTCGCTACCCTTCATGTTCATAGGGCCTTATGTAGGCTAATTAACTCAGGAGAGAAAAAAAGGGGGGAACATGATGTATGGACAAGAAATTCTTAAACTTTTGGATGCGCTGTGGGCTCCCAGGAAGGTTGTGATTACATACTGCAGAGGTCATCAAAACGGAGACACTGTGGTTTCTCAGGCAACCGGAGAGCTGACAGAGAGGCCAGTTTAGCTGTCTGCAAGAAACGGGAAGACAATCCAGTCCCAGGTTTAAATGCTGCCCTTCTGCCTGGCCAACTAGCTAACAGAGTAGGAACCAACATACTCCCAACATGAAAGTAAGTGATTTAAGACTGAAAAAGAAAAGATAGTAGAGATTTTCTGATGGCCCAATAGCCATCCGGAGATTCTAGCCCCAGCCTTTATCAGACAGTTTTACAGGGAAACATGCTGCACATACAACACTTGAGACAGTTCTGAGTCAACATTTCTATGTCCCCTGGCTCACAAGCAACAGCTGGATGGTCTGCAAACAAGGTGATGTTTGTGCTCACAACAATTCTTGTCAGGGGGCAAAGCTTCCACCAGGAATCCAAACTATAGGAGGAGCCCCTTTTGAAGAATTAAAAGTAAACTTCACTGAACTACCACACTCACGGGGCTATAAATAACTTTTGGTTTTTGTGTGTTCATACTCTGACAGGTGGAAGCCTTTCCCACCCACAATGAAAAGGCTAAGGAGATACTAGGATGCTTCTCTGGGAAATGATTCCCAGATTTGGTGTCCCAATAAGTACTGGCTCAGACAATAGGCCAGCTTTTGGGCAGAGGCGGTATGATTACTGACCAAGAGTGTAAATGGAAGTTACATACTGCCTATAGGCTGCAGAGTTCTGGTAAAGTTCAAAGGATGAACAGGACTTTAAGGCTCAATTGGGTAAGCTGTGTCAGGAGACTCACTTACATTGTGAGGAACTTCTCCCTATCATACTGTTGAGTATTAGATCCACTCCCACTAGGAGGAATGGATTCTTTTCTTTTGAGATTGTATATGGGACATCCCCCCCTCTTATTAGGGGACTTAAGAGAGATAGGAAAATTAACCCTGAGACGACAGCTTCAAGTCTTAGGGAAAACTTTACAGGTTCTCAACCAATGGGTTAGAGAAAAATTGCCAGTAAGTTTGACCACAGGTGCACACTCCTTCAAGCCTGGATATTGAGTCTAGGTCAAAAAATGAAATATTTAACCCCTGAACTTCTTTGGACAGGCCCTTTCACTGTTATTTTATCCATCCCAACTACAGTAAAGTTTGCAGAGATAGGTCCCTGGATTCACTACACCAGACTCACGCCTGCAGCTGAGGCCTGGGAATGCCCTCCAGATGCTGCTACACTCTTGAAGCTGACCATCCCAAAGAAAAAGGAGCACCAGAGAAGCTTGAGGATCAGAAGGACAACAGCCCTGCTCCAGTCACACCGGAAGCTGACTGGTCTACGCACGGCCGAAGCTTGAGGAGGCCACGGCCCTGTTCCAGCCACACAGGAGGGACTGGCTGATCAATGCCCCATGAAGGATAAACTGCCCACCAGGACTAATGGACTCTTTCAACCTCAGAGATAGTTCTTATACTGTAATGCATTGGCACCCCTTGCTTCTAGATATATACATAGTTCTCTGTTTGGTTTTTGCTACTGGTTTGATAACAGTAACTCCTAACTGACTGGACTCTGGGTAACAAAATTTCACTTATACTTTGTTTTATCTTTCTTATATAAGTTTTCTAGGATTTGTTTGGTGTTATTAGTTTTTTTGTTGTTGTTAATTCATGCTATTTAACCTATGCTAACCAAAATGTTAGTCTATTATTTAGTTTAGTTTCCTTTGATCACCTTACGAGGTTCTGCCCTACTCCTATTCCAACCATGGAGATCATGTGAACCATGTGTCAAGACAATCCACTATAACCAGGAGGTGGTAAAACATATATTTAGGACCTGTCCTGCCAGAGGAATGCAATGGATGGATGACTGTTTGGAAAGGAAAAAGAGGTCCATTGGAAAGAAACTTGATTTAGGAGGTCACCAATCTTGGAATGAAGGTAACTGGCCACCCCAGAGGATTTATTGCCACTTTTGCTCCTGCTACCTGGGCACAAAATGGCAGTTGGAGCTATAGAACTCCTATTTACATGTTAAACAGAATTATTCACTTACAAGCTGTACTAAAAATTATTATTAATCAGACTGCCACATCCTTTGACCTCCTGGCCACACAACAGACCAGATGTGAGTGGCTAACTATCAAAACCGCTTGGCATTAGATTACTTACTGGCTGAGGAAAGAATACATGTGGAGAGGTCAAGAGCTCAGATTGTTGCATCCAAATGGATGACAATAGACAAACAGTTAAGAATATGGTCAACAACACAAGAGAACTAGCACATGTGCTCATTCATACCTAGAAGGGCATTAAAGTTTGGGTCCCAAACATGCTTTTGGGAGATGCTTTTCAACTCTTGGTAGATTTAAAACTTAACTGCTACAATGGGTATTCTGCTGTTAACCTGTTCATTGCTCCCATGCTTGGCTCCACTGTGCATTAAAACTATGGGGTCCACTACAGAAGCTGCTGTTGAAAGGATGACAACAACTAAGGTTTTGGCATTCTATAAGGCCTTGAGCCAAGATAATGGTAATGATGCTCTTAAATTTAAAGGATTAAATTATGGGGAGCATCATTAAAGGGGGGAATTGAAGTGGCACCCCCTTTCTCCACAGAAAAGCCCTCTTCACCATGGCTGATTTTAGGACTGTCAGCAGAAGAGTCCATTGTAGATAAACTTCCTATTTTCATGTCACCCTGTTTACTTGGCCACTGGGCGAGAAGATACGAGCATTCCAGGTGCTGGACACCCCCTTACTAGTTTTTCACAAACATATCCAGTATAGTACTTTGAAGAAATGGGCCAACAAGGCCTCTGGCCTTGAGCTGGGCTTCACAGAGATGTGTACATTTTTAAGATAAGTTACAACTGGGCTCCATGGTAACAGCTGGCAGGGGGAGGAAAGAAAGGGGAAAAGAAGCTCTCCCCTTCTCAGGTGCTGTCCTTGAAGAGTTAACTTGCCCAGAACAGTGAAAGAAACAGCTACTTTTATGTGAACTTCTGCAGACTGTGAACTTCTGAGACCCTCCCTTATATGCTGGGAATAAAACTCTGAAACTCCCTGAACTCGGGGTTCAGGGGATTGATTGACGACAACAAAAACTGTACCCTCTGAACCTGGCTGCAGCCAAATACAACTGTTTCCTGCTGTCTTCAGTGCCTTGCCTCGTTTGTCCCTACAACATGCTGCCTTAAGCAGTATGAGGATTGCCACGGACCCATGGATCAGAACTCTGCATTCGCTCTGGGCTTAGCCTGCGCCATTCAGCCACCATTAGCTTGCATTCAAATAGTTTCCAACCTGCTGCCCAGTACCTTAGACTTTCGTTTTTGTCTCATGCAATGGAGCCTACTGGGGCATCCCTTGGAGTTGATCAGGCCCCCCTTGTGCCAATTAGAGCAGGTCTAACTCTTGAACCCAGGCTCCCACCTGGCTGAGAGCCAGAGCTCCCTGAGCTGGTTCCTGAGGTCCCTCTGGGTTCACTTGTGCTCCCAGGTCCTTCACTGGCAGGCCAGGAGGGTTAGTCCCCTATGGATCAATCAGCCCACTGGCACCAGATTGAGGTTCCCTCCCCCAGAATCCCAGGGACTGCACCCCAGTGACAGAGGGCATACCATCTCTGCCTCCAGACCCTGGACACGAGCCCTCAAGAAATATTGAGGGATTGTCGCACAGGGAGACAGGACACTGCAGCCTTCAGCATTGTGCACAGGCACAGTGGAGCACAGAGTACAGCAGGGCTTGTCTTCTACATGTTGGTTACTTTGCCTTCTCCATCGGGTAACACACATTTTGATTGGGTATTCTATACAATAAAATTGTAACATAGTTGCGACAGTGTCACACACAATAGGATTATGGCAGGGTTGCACCTGGGCACAGAGTATTGCCAGAGTTGGTCCTGTGCACCGAGTGTGCCATGCGGCCTTTTTTTGGGGTGCACATGGGCACATTGTTTTTGAGTTTATCATGTCGCTTTGCTCTCAGCTCCCAGGAGAGCATTTACCACAGAATGAATGTCAGTTCAGGGGCCATATACAGTAATCCCTGCAAGGTCTTCTATTTTTGTTCCCCAGTACATAGTCACACCAGTAAAAGGCTTTAGGTTTCTTTGGGGAAGGCTGGGAGGGAGGTTAGGTGTATAAATTTTGGTAACGTACCTGAGTCCTTCCACAAACAGCCTGCCCTTCATTAAGGGGTTCTGGGTCTGTGAACTGGCTCAAATCTGGAAACATTGCCTGAGACAATCAGTTATTTTTTTTTAATTCAAATTAGACTTGTTCACTTGACCTGAAACTCGCCCACTGACATGGTTCAAGTAAGACTTCAGTAGACTTCCCATCAATATCACTTCCAGGAACACCATGACCAACTGTAAGTTATAGCGTTCAGATAGCTGATTTGACCCTACGGGAAGAATGCCTACCTTGTGTTTGGTGATTAAATGCCACCACTTTCCCCCTGCCACCACTGGATCCAATTACACACAATGCATTTAAGTTCTCATAATTCAGTGGCAATGGTCGCTACGGTCATTTCTGACCTACAGAGCTCCTCAAGGATGCTCAGGCTGCTCTCACAAACTTATTTCTCATAGTCATGGTGAAGGGATGTCCTCAAGATTCTCCTAGGGTAAGTCTTAAATGATAAGTCCTCTCTAGCCTTCCACTCCCCCTAAATCATCAGATCTTTTTCTCTATACTATACCAAGGAAAGTCTGTCACTGGAACTTTCTTTAGTAGAAGCTACATTTTGATCCACGTCTTAGCCATCTAAACAAACACATAGAGCCCTTTCTAACTCCTCAAGCTATGACACTAAATTCAGAATCTCTGCTTTGTGGTCCCATTTCATTAAATTCAGCCTGTTCCAACTTTATGTTCCTTCCACCATTGGCCCACATCCTTAATGTCCATTCACACACATATCCTTCACATTTTTGTCTGTATATACTGAAAGAAATCCTTATCCTGTCCTTTTGGAGGTTATTGCAGCTCATCAAAGGTCACAGTTTGCACCTCACCTTTAGAAACCTGCCCTGACATTACTCTAGCTATGCATCCAGAAGTAAAGGGGTGGGGATGGAGCGTGACTTGAGGGTAATCAGCAGTTCCTTTCAATGCAAGTATTGCAGGGGATAACATTCCATTTTCATCAGGTGAAGCAAGGTTCACCTCCTCAGGCAGGGGTAGAGTGGCTGCTGCTGCTAAGGAAGAGCATTCATCAGAATCTAAGGGCTCAGTGTAGCCAGCATCATCAGGATCTTCCCATGTGCCCTCACTTCAACTTTCAGGGTCCCATCCCTCCCCAATCAATGCTCTCACTTTAGCAGTACATACGCTGCATGGCTGGGAATTCAGTTTGCATTCTAATTCAGCCACATGTAGGACGAGAATCTGGGTTTGGATTCCAGAAATTTCAGCCCAGTGTCTACAGAAGATAAAGGTGTCTATCAGGACATGCATTGGAAATTTCAGGTCATTTACATGCCATTTGAACTGGGGATTCAAATCCCTGAGCTCATAATTTTCTTTCTCTAAGTTCTACACCAACACAGTTAGAAAGAACCCACCAATCTCATTACACTTGTTAATTTGACAAAAAGTTTCAAAGGTATCATAAAAACCTAGAATCTTGCTTTTTGTAAGTAGTTGATTGGAGTATCCAATAGTGATCTTGTGTGTCTCTATTATAACATCACGTCACGGAATATTGGTGCTGTTTTTATGAATGTAAATGGAGTCTTTCATGCCTTATAATCTACTCATGTGGAGAACGGATTCCAAATACCTGAGATCCAATTCAGAAAACTCATCTCTAAATTCTATTCTCTACAACCACTCTGGATATGAAAATCAGTATTGGTGTTCACCAGAGATACAGAAACAATATGGTGTGTGTGGGGGGGGGGCGCGCCTGTGGCTGCCTGTCTGCCTGCAGGGGTGAGCAGGTGAGCAGGGAAGTCTACTTCAAGGAATTGTCTAACACAATATTGGGACTTATTGCATCTGAAATATGCAGAGCAGCCAACAGGATGGATGGAGGCTCAGGGAAGAATTGATGTTGTAGTCTTTAGTCCAAAAGCATTCTGGAGGCATAATTCTTCTTCACTGGGTCTCAGTCTTATTCTCATAAGGCGTTCAATGGATTGCGTGAGGTCAACTCATTGCACGAGGCCCACCCACATCATGGAGAGTAATGTACTTTACTCAAATTCTACTGATCTAATTCTGTATCTTAGAGCGTCTTTGCAGCCAGGTATAGAGTGGTGTTTGGCCACAGGTACCTATACATAATGGACTACTGCTCCATCATAAAAGGGAAGAAAATCCTGTCATTTCAGACATCATGGATTAAACTGGAGATCATGATGTTAAGTGGAATAAGCCAGGCACAGAAAGACAAGTACCACATGATCTCATTCATATGTAGAATCTGAAAAGGTTGATCTCACAGAAGCTGAGAGTAGAACAGTGGTTAGCAGAGGCTGGGGAGAGAAGGGGGAGAGAGAGGAATGGAGAAAGTTTGATCAATGGTTACCTAGATATACTTTTAATAGGAGCAAGGATTTCTGATGTACTACTGCAGAAACGGGTGACTAGATAACAGTAATGTACCCTATATTTCAAAAAGCAAGAAGAAAAGATTTTGAGTGTTTTCACCATGAAGAAATGATAAATTTTTGAGGATAATGATATGTTCAACCGTATTTAAATATCATACATGGGACTGGGGTTGTAACACACAGGTTTTTCGCTTTCCAGCACGTATGAGACACTAGTTTGACCCTTATCACCACAGGAAAAATAAATAAATAAAATAAAGGTTTGGTGTCCGCCTACAATATTAAAAAACTCATAGGATGATTTAAACATTGTACAATAGACATGGCACTCCACTAGTATGCACAATTTTAAGGTTGTGATGCACCTGTTAAATCTAAATTTACTTTTTGGAAAAGCATGCAATATATACAGTAGTCCCTGCTTATCTACAGAGGACATGTTCCAAGAACCCCTGCAAATGACTAAAACCTAAGATACTTCCAAACCTTATGTTTGATTTTTTTCCCTGTATGCACACAACAATAGTAAAGTTTAATTTACAAATTGGGCAGAGTACAAGATTAAAAACAATAACTACTAATAAAATAGAATGGCACACATCTGTAATCCCAGCACTTCAGGAGGCTAAGGCAAGAGGATTGCAAGTTCAAAGCCAGCCTCAGCAGCTTTTTGAAGCCCTAAGCAACTCAGCGAGACCCTGTCTCTAAATTAAAAAAAAAAAAGACAGAAAGAAAGAAAGAAAGAAAGAAAGAAAGAAAGAAAAATCGGGCAGGGATGTTGCTCAGTTCTTCAGCGCCACTGGATTCAATCCACAGTACAAAAAAAAAAAAAAACCAAAGATTATAACAATAGTTATATGGATGTACACTCCTTCTCCCTCTCTCCCAAAAATTGTACTCTCATTTTTCACTTAGAGAAAGTACTGCAGGGCTCCTCTGTGACATATGTGAATTGTCAGGAACACTACTCTTGTCCTTTGGGGCCATTATTAAGTAAAGGAAGAGCTACTTGAACACAAGCACTGCAATATCTCCACAGTCAGCCTGGTAACCAAAAAAGTGACTCAAGGATGGGTTGCCTGGGTAGCAGGGTAAGCTAGACAAACAGAGGTTTCCTCTTCTTGGTGAGATGGAGCAGACAGTGCAAAGATTTCCCACAGGAGTGCCAATTAATACTTGTGAATTATTTATTTCTGAAATTAACACTTAATGTTTTGGACCATGGTTGACATTGACCATGGGTGATGGAAACCTTTGAAAGTGACAAAGAGAAACCACTGTAACCAAAACGCACTAAATAAGAGCTGTAGTGACTTACTATTGTGGAAAGGAAAGAAAGATGAATATAGCAGATACTAATAGGGTGAAAACAAAGGTCTTGATGAAGCTCTTACAACAGTGGTAGACTAGTCCAATGGGAGCCCTTGCTTCTTGGCCAACTTTAGAGGGCCCTACCCAAGTGTCCATCATCGGCATAAAGTTTGAGGAATTTTAAAAGCTGGCAAAGATGGTAAGGGGCAATCTCCCCATCCCAGCAGGCTGGAATTGCCTGGGGTTTCATTTTGGCAGATTAATCAAGATGAAGATGATGTAGGGGCCAAGGCCTGGCTGAGGATCTGAGGCCATACATACATGTATGAAGAACACCTACCTTATCCTCACCCACAAACAACAGCTATCCTATCTTTTATTGTAATCACTTCTTTATTCATGGAGTACTCCAAAATATTATGGTCAGCTTTTTACTCTTTTAGAACTTTGTATATATACGTGATTGCAGGTCTGGTTCTGTGGTAGCTAGCAGCTATGTGATAGCTCTAAAAATATTTCCATATTTTTATCCCTGCAACCCGTGACAGTGATTGGTTAAACAGGGTTGTGTACTGAATTGTCTCTCCCCAGTCCTAAATTCATAGGTTGAAGTCCATTATAACACCAGTGTATTTGCAGATAGAGCGCCAAAGAAGATCATTAGGGTGAAATGATGTGATGAGTATGGAGCCTTAATCTAATAGCACTGGTGGCATTTCTAAGAAGAAAAGACACCAAGAATCTGTGCGCACAGAAAGGCCTTGTGGGGTACAGTGAAAATATGGACATGTGCAACACAGGAAGAGAGGAAGAGAGGCTTCCAAAGAAACCAAGCATGCTGGCACCTTGACCTTGAACGTACCATATCCAAAACCATGAGAAAACCAATGTCTGTTGTTTAGCCACTTGGACTGTGGTAGTCTCTTATGGCAGCCCAAGGAGACCAATGCACAGGGCAAAGGGGAATCAGGCAGAAGAGAGAACTGAGACTGATAATCAGATGACCTTAAAGTAGGGAGAGTATCCCGGGTTATTTGGCTCCGTGTAATTATAAGAATCCTTAAAATTGGAAGACGGAGTGAGAAGAAGAGCCCGAGTGTGGGAAGGACTCAGACCAACTCTTGTTGGCTCTGAAGACAAGCCAAAGAATACAGGAAGCCTCCTGAAAAAGGCAACTGAGTAGAACCAACCCTAAAGCTTCCCGAAGGAAGGCAGCCCATCACCTTTTGAACATAGAGCCCATATGAACAGAAGTTTAGTACCTGTGTCTCCTGACTCCGCTACCTAGATTCTCACAGGTTTGTTGCTATTGTCTGTTGCTCTCCTTGGTGGTCAAAGGTGTGACCTTTTCTCCTTGTTCAGCCAGTTACTTTGCACTCAATGCTAAGCACTGCCTATGAAATGCGAGTTTGAGGCCCAGAAGGATGTTTTCTTCATTCAGAAGGGCCTCACCCGTACTCTTAGCAGGCATCTCTGGGTATTAAAAACCAGAATTACTGTAATTCCATTTGCAAGCTTTGGATGATTTGAAGGTGGGCTTTAGTTTCTTCTGGAGCTGGTCTAGTTTGGATTTCCCCACCTCCTAGCTAGGGTGTAGCTCTTCAGGACTGCAAACCAAAACATGGTGTGTGTGTCCTGGCAACCTTCTTGGCAGGCCCTGGATTCCAATTTTTGCCCAAGCATTCCTCTAGAATAGGACAGCTCTGCTCATCTTCTCAAACTTTCAGCTGCCACTTTTGCTATTATCAGAATCTCAGAATGTGACTCTATTTGCAGATAGGGTTTTTATACAAGTAATTAACTTTAAATGAGGTTATTGGAATGAGGCTGGAATCAAGATGAGTGTTATCTATATAAGAGGAAATTTGGACACAGATATATACAGAGAGAAGACTATGTGAGGACACAAGGATAAGATGGCCATCTGGTCAACTGATTTCAACAACGTTGCCACAAACACATGATGGGGAGAGGACAGTCCTTTCATTATATCATGCTAGGCTAACTGGATAACCATCTGCAGAAGAATTCAATTGGACCTTTCTAACACACTATTTAAAAATCAACTCAAATGGACTAAAGCCTCAAACATAAGACCTAGGACTGTCAAACTACTTCATGAGGCCTGGGGGTGGGAATCTCTAGGACATTGGTTTGGGCAATGAAGTTTTGGATAAGGACCCAAAAAGCATGGGCAACAAAGGCAGAAATGGGCTGAGATCACATGAAACTAAAAAGCTTTTGTGCAACGAAAAAGAACACTAAGCAAAGTGAAGGGACAACTTACAGAAAAAGAGAAAAATATATGCAGACATATGTCTGATAAGGGCTGATATCTACAACATGTGAGGGACTGAAACAACTAAATACAAAGAAAACAGCCCAATTTAAAAATGGGCAAAGGACTTCAATAGACATTTCACAAAAGACCACGTAAACACTTCCAACAGGTATATGAAAACATGCTCAGCATCACTCATCAGGAAGATGCAAATGGAAATCATAATGAGATATACTCTCATGCCTATTAGATGGCGCTTATCAAAAGGATGAAAGAGCTGGACAAAGTGGCTCCTGCTCATAACTCCAGCTGCTCAGGAGGCTGAGGCAGGAGGGTTGCAAGTTCATGGACAGCCTGGACAATTTAGCGAGACCATGTCTCAAAATAACATCTGAAAAAGGGCTGGGGATGGAGCTCATGGTAACCCGCTTGCCTAGCATGCATGAGGCCTTGGCTTCAATCCCAGGAACCACAAAATAAACAAACAAACAAACAAACAAATAAATAAGACAGAAACCCAAAGATTACAAGTGTTGACAAAGACATGGAGAATAGGGAGCCTTGACACTATTAGTGGGAATGTAATTAATATAGTCATCATGGAAAACATTATGCAAGTTCCTCAAAAACTCAAAAACAGAACTACCACATGATTACCACTACTAGGTATACATTAAAAGGAAACAAAATCAATATGTCAAAGACAAACCTGCATATCTGTGTTCGTTATAGCACTCTTCACAATAGTCAAGACATGGGGTCAAGTTACATGTCCATCGGTGGATGAATGGATATAGAAAATGTGAATATATATGCACACAATAGAATGCCACTCAGCCTTTAAAAAGAAGGAAACCCTGTCATTTGTGACTACCTGTATGAACCTGGAGGACATTATCATAACTTCAAAAAGCCAGGCACAGGAAGACTAATATACATGATCTCATTTGTATGTGGAAGTTTAGTAGTCAAAATCATGAGAGCAGAGGGCAGAATTGTGGTATCAGGGGCTGGCATAGGAGGGAGGATTCAGAGATGTTGGTCAAAGTATAAAAAACTGTCATTGGCTGGGGATATAGTTCAGTGGTAGAGTGCTTGCCTGGGATGCACAAAGCCCTGATTTACATACTCAGCAACATCCAGACAAAAAAGAAGAAAGAAAAAGAAAACCATACATGAATATACCACAGCAAATTCCACCTTTATGTATATTTATAAAGCAAAACAATTGGGGGGAGGGTGGTTTCTGGGGATTGAACTGAGGGGCATATGACCACTGAGCCACATCCCCAGGTCTGTTTCGTATTTCATTTAGAGACAGCGACTGACTGAACTTAAAGCACAATTTTTTAAAAATAAATACATAGGAGGAAGACCAGTAGAGTAGAGGAAGTAGAACCGGGGGTGGGGTGGAGTGGAGGGGAGACGTGAGGAGGGTGGGGAAAGAGGGAGCACTGGGAACAGAAATGGATCAAATTTTCTTCCATGCATGTATGGTTATGTCCAAATGAACCTCGCTAATGTGTATAACCAGGATGCATTAATGAAAACATTTTAAAAAGAACACAAAATTTCAGTTAGACAGGAGGTATAAGTTGGAGAGATCTATTGTACAACATAGTGGTGAAAATTAATGTGTACTCTATACTTGGAAATTGCTAAGGGGACAGATTTTAAGTATACTTACCAAGAAAAATATGTATGAGAGATGATGTATTTATTCATATTCATTTCACTCTTCCACAAAGTATATCTATTTCAAAATACCATGCTGTACACCATAAATATATACCATTTTAATTTTCAATTTAAAATTAAATCATAATGAAGTGGAAAAAGAGTGAAGAGCAGAAAAAAAAAATAATAATTTCTTCCAGAAACTGGTGTGATGTTGGTGAGGATGTAGATAAATTGCAATCCTTATGAGCTATTGGTGGCAATGTAAAATGACTCAACTGCTATAAAAATATATAGCATTTCCTCCAGAAATTAAAAAGAGTTGCCACATGATCCAGCAATGCCATTTCTGGGTAAACATTCAAAAAGAATAGAAAGTTGGTTCACAGAGATATTTGTGCACCCCTTGTTCATAGCGGCATTACTCAAGAGAACCAAGAGTAGGAAACAAACCAAGTGTGGATGGATGGATGCATAGATAATAGATAAAAATAGGGCACATCATTTGACCTTAAAAACAGAATATTGCTTCGTATTTAAAATTCTTATACATGCCACAACATGGATGAACCTCGGAGGACATTATGCTATAGAATGAGTTCTTCACCAAAGGACAAATGCTACATGATCCCAACCATATGAAGTATCTGAAAGAGTCAAATCACAGAAACAGAAAGTGAAATGCTGGTTTCCAGAGGCTTGGGGGGGCAGAGGAAAGTGGGGGTTGTTGTTTACTGGGTATACATTTTTCAGTTTTGTAAATGAAGACGTTCTGGAGACTGGTTGCATAATAATAATGATGATGCCATTGAACTTAACATGAAAAAATTCTTAAGATGACGAATTTTAAGTTATGTTCCTCTTGCCACAATGAAATAAAAAGTGGTGTGATTTCTGTCTCCAGAATGGACCCTGAAAAAGAAGCCATTTATATTACCATGACTCACATATCCATATGTCTGTCTCCAACCCGGAGTCAGATCTCTGCCTACTCGCCATCTCAGAGTGGAAGTCAAACATCTCAAATTCACATGTCCACAATTGAAATCTGCACGTGGAAGGCAAGAAGCAAGCAATATGAACATGATCTGTGATGCCACTTCTACAAAGGTAAATAATAGGCAGCACCAAACTGTATTATGTACACATGGGATGTACACATGAGATATTAAAGCCGTAAAGAACAGTGAACAAAGGATGATCACAGAAGTGAGGATGTGTTTCCTCCTTGAGGGTAAGGGGACTGAGATCACACAACGACACCCCAGGAGTACTGGGGGGTGGTGGCGGTGTTTGCTTCTGTGACTGGGAGTTGATTCCATATATGTGTCCTTGAAACTCATTTATTAAACTGTGTACATATATTGCACAGTTCTCCACCAAACCAAGGGGGGATTGCTAATAATGATTATACATCTTTGTAGTTAAATACTTCTCATGACCCACCAAATCTGGATATTTTTTCTCTCCATGCAGTATACCAGGGCATGGATTCTTTACTAAACACAATAAGAAATCAGTTCCTCCACAATGGAGTAAGCTGGAGCAGCACTCTGGTTAAAGTTAAGATCATCAGTCATGGGACAAACTGACATTGCGAATATCCTGATGAGGCAGGGTATTGGTAGAGGGGCAGGCTCAGCTGGCCTGAGGTCAGATTTGGGACCAAGAGGGGCCAGCACCTGTGGGACACGGGCCAGGACCCATGTGGCCACGTGGCAGGCTGCTGGCCTACCATTGAATAGGTATCAGCCCAGGGACCTTGTAGCTGCTGGTGGGAGTCTGCAGCGCTCCCTGGGCCTGGGTCTTGGACTCCCCACCCTGTGGAGTCCCGCTGTGGCTGTGGAACTTGAACTTGAGCTTGACAGCGAGCTCTCTTTAGAAGTGAAGGAGGCTCCACATGTTGAGTATCTACTATGTGCCTCACATGCAATGATCACCACGAGGTGAACCGGTTTCCTCTGCCGTGTGTTCCCAACACGGTGCCCTTTCTTGCCACAGGCCCCAAAGCAACTGGGCCAACTGACTACGGACCGAAACCCCCAAACTGTGAGCGTAATGAACACCTCCTCAAATAAGAAAAAAGTCTCCTGGTGTCATGCGCTCAGAATGAGGGAACATATCTTATGCAAGGTCCTGCCCTGAAGGTTTAACCTGAATCTAATCACTAGGGAGCGATCAGACAAAACCAACTTGAGGGGATTGCTGCAAAACACCTGCACTAGATCTTCAAAACTGTCTCTGTCATGCCAGGCAAAAAGTCAGGGGTTCTAGTTGAAAGGATGCTAAAGCAACTTGGCAGACAAATGCAACGCAGGACCCTCTGGTTGCAAAGAGGGGTTTTAGAAAGCAGCTGTGAAGGACGCTACTGGGGCAATCAGAAAATGTTTCACAGGGTCATTTCGTAGAAATCTGTCTTACGTCAAGGTTAAATGGCCTTGTTGTGAAGATGGAACTAAGGTTTTGTAGGAGACCATGCTGAGATATGTGCTGGATGTAATTAAGGGTGATGTATCAAAGTGTCTTCAAGTGACACAAATGCTTCAGTAAAAAGATTAAAAACATACTCACATAGTCAGGCACAGTGGCATTTTGCCTGGGGTCCCAGCTGCTCGAGAGCCTGAGGCAGGAGGCTCCCTGGAGCCCAGGATTTCAGGGCCAGCCTGCATAGGGCAGTGAGACCCCAGCTCTTCAAAGAATAAAAGGAAACAAGATAAGATTTTAAAATACTTGCTCTTCTGCTTTGGATATGAGGTGACCCACAGAAGCTCCTGTTTAAGTTAATGCAGGAGGTGAAACGATTATATTAGGGGAGCTTCAACCTCTTCAGAGGATTAATCCGTTTGTTGGATTAATAATTTAAATGGACTAACTAGAGGCAGTGGGGGCAGGGCCTGCAACCCACAGGCCATGGAATGCACAAGGGTAGGGTTGGTGGCTACCTTTTAGAAGGGGTGCATGGGGTGGGATGAAGTGAAAGTCGCCAAACTTTCACTTGAAGGCAGGTGAGGTGTGGCTGAAAGAAATAAGTCAATAGGGACATGACTTTGGGGTTCATCTTTTGTCCCTGGTGCCTGCCCCTCTCCCTCCCTCGCTCTGCCCCTCTCCCCCCACCCCCTGCTCTGTTTCCTGGCTACCACAAGGTTAGCAGCTTTCCTCCCCCTTCCCTTCTGCCATGATGCGCCACCTCACTTGGGGCCCAGAGCAATGGACTCAGCTCTGACACTCAGGGTTTCATGGACTGAACCCCTGGAACCATGAGCTCAAAGTGAACTTTTCCCCCTCTAAGTTGTTCTTGTCAGGTATCTCAGTCACAGTGATGAAAAGCTGACCGACACACCTCCAAACACAAATGGGGGAGAATAAATGAATTCACCAAATGTTAACAAGAGGAGTCCAGGTGAAGGATATATGGGGTCTCCTCTCACTTTCCTTGCAATGCCTGTGTAGGTCACAAAGTTTGAAAAGTCTAATCTATTATGGGCCATGTAATTGCAACTCATCTGAAAATGTAGAAGAAGGGCACCAGTACCTAGAAGACACAACTGGCCCAAACTGATTCAAGACGGAGTAGTGAACCTGATTCATAACCATGACAGAAATACATCAGGGGTCAAAATGCTTTTAACAAACAAATAACCCTCGCCCACCTGCAAACAAACAAACAAACTCCAGAATTCCCCCATCAAATTCTAACAAGCTAAGAGTAAATATCTTCATTTTGACACAAACTCCAGGAGGAAAGTGCAAAGGAGGGACACTCCCTAACTCATGCTATGAGTTTGGAATAACCACCATCCCAGGTCCTGACAGAAGGCAGTTTGAGGGAGAAAATTCCTAGTGTCAAGCACACAGTCACAACCTAGAAGCCAAAAAAATCAGAAAGATGATGTTAGCCCACTGAATCCTACAGCATTCATAAGGGAGAACACATGATATGCCAAGATAAAATTGGATATATTCCAGGAACCCAAACTCGATTTACCTTCAGGAAAATAAAGTAACATAATTCTCTACATTTACAGATCAGAGAAGAAAAACATGATTTTCACACAGAGAAAAGGAAATTAGGAAATTTCAATATCCATTTCAGATGTACTGTTTACAGTTCGTACCTAAAAATCCAGAGTTATGGAAATATAATTTAGTAACAGGTCTATGAGATGTGTAAACACATGTGTTCATGGAACCAACCACTGTCACAATAAAGAATGGACAACATTGGCATCGCCCCCAAATTACTTCATGCTGTCTGGTAGTTAACCCCTTCTACTCAGCCCCCAGACGCTGGCATACAATGATCTGTACTTCGGCACCTACCTATGCTTTTGTCGTTTCTGTGTCTGTCATGAAAACGGAATCCTAGAGCATGGAGCCTTTTGAAATCATCTTCCTTCGTGGAAAGGGACACGGATGGGACTTCTGAAGGTACAATGTACAGTCTCTGGACCAGGGGAGTGGTTACCTGGCTTCATCTCTTCACGATTACTTGCCAAATGCTTATGTGTGCTTATGTTTCCTGCATTTGTAATTTTGCACATGAATGGTCTAACTTATTTATTTATTAATTTACTTTTTAGTATCTTGGCAAGGGTTCTTTGGCAATTGTTAATCCTTTACGCGGAAGCAAGTGGTGCTTGGAAAAGTCAAGAGAGCTGTAAAAGTCAAGTGACCCCAGAGATCTAAGGAGGGACATGTAATGGGAGTGGGGCCCACAGGAGGGTCCCAAGGTTGGCAGTGCTGTGATTCTTACTCTGTCTGAGTGGTGGTTACTGGGATCTTCCACCCTGTGCGACTGCAGGGGTCCCTTGACGCTGTTGTCGAGTGAACAGTGCAGCCTGGCTTCCCGCGGGTATGGTTTGCATGGCTAGCCTGGGGGCCACAGTGTACACACCCAAACCTGGCAAGCACTGGCTCTGCCTTCATCCTAGTAGGAAATGGATGATGAGGAACTGTGGATGAAGAAGGCTATTCTCGGAGGTTGAGGACAGATGGACACGAAGTTGTCCAAGTTCACCCAGGATTTTGTGACCGCAAGGACTGGAATCTGTGGTTGTGACTCACCAGGACAATCTGATGCTCTAGATGTCACCTCACACCCCAGAATGCATCCTGCTGTGCCTCCACACGGGTGGGGATAGCTGCCCTGGCTGCCTCTCACTGGCTGGATGACATCCCTTCCACCCTAGCTGGAGTCTGGCAGGGAGACCATGTTTTCTGCTCTCAAAAAGATGTGAAAGCTTACATTTGCAAATGGGTAAGTGGGAGCCTGGGCACCTGGTCCAGGTGGCCTTTGGCTCAGGGCTCCAAGGTGCAGCTGCATCAAGCACAGGCACATGACTCAGACAACCTCCTGAGCCCACACTGAGAGGAGCAGCACAAAGAGGCAGGACTGGGACAAGGGTCTCCAGGCCAGCGCCCAGTCCTCCTGGCTAACGGGGAAGGCTTGAGGGAAAGCGCAGGGTGGGGACAGTATGCTGAATGAGGAAAGGGATGCAACCTCCTTTCCATTTGGACCCAATAGAATCTTCTAATGCGAGCCTCGGAATATGCCACTTATTCCACTAGAGCTGGGAGGTCCAGCCCCAACGTCGGCCAGTGGTGTGGTGTGCTCGTTGCAGCAATATTACTGTGCCACAGCTGGTATCACTCTGGAACCAGAGAGGACTTGTGCTCAGAGGGAAGGAGTGGAGCTGGGGAAGGTAGTCACCAAGGGTTGAGCTCATGCCCTGGCAAGGCTCGGTCAATATGCTGCTCCCCTTTTGAAGATAGCCCCTTGCCTCTGAGGACAGTGCCGCGTGCCAGAATTCACCCCAGTTGGAACCAGCGTACATGTCTCAGGTGGCAGAAATCCCCAGCTGCACAGCCTCTGCCCAGCTTCTTCAGGCAAATGTCAGCTTGTTGTGTTACCCCTCCAAGAAATAGCTACTTGGGTCAGTGTCTCAGCCACAGCCTGAGGAATCCAGTGCCCCTGCTCAGGTGGAGGTTGGAAGTGCTTGGTGTTAAGTCCCCTCTGCCCATCCTTTCTGGCTCTGAGGACTGATTATCTTACCACTTGTGTGGCAATTTCTCTCCCTGATCCCATCCGAAGGAGGCCAGAAGGGACACAGAATGAGAATACAGGGAAGGGTGGTCCCTCTCTCCTACTTGCCATCCTTGCTGTGCCCATTCTGCCCAGGCATCAGGGTGGGGCCGTCTCCCATGGGAGCTCCCTGCTTCAAAAGATGAGGCAAGAACCAGCCACTCTGAGGTAGCCAGCCTGCACATCATTCTGCTGGCAACACAAGACCTTTGAGACACAATATTCATCCCAGAGCCTGTGCCAGAGACTCTCAACAGTTTGACAGCACTGACCCCATTGCTGAGTTTGGAAATTTTCACTTCATCTCACCCCGTGCCCTCCTATGATTTAGGATTTGAATAACACCCCTCCTAAAAGTAGATGGGAACCCTGCTCTTGTGCATTCATTCCATCGCCTGTGGATTGCAGGCCCTGCCCCCACTGCCTCTGTTCCCCGAGTCCCATCTTTCTCATGAGCACACATAGACACTCTGACACAGGGCACGTGCATTGCGTGCACGCGCGCGCACACACACACACACACACACACACACACAGAATGTTACATCTTCATTTGTCAGATTTGTCCATTAGACACGCAGCCTCTCCAGAATGGGAGCTGGCTCACCTACTCAAACATGAATCTGTCCCTCAGTCTCGGGCACACCTCACCCTGGACCCTGGATGAGGCAAGGAACCCAGCCAAACTCTCCATCAGTGAGGGTGACGTCGGAACATGGGGCTCAGACAAAATCTCATGTGACCGCAGGAGGCAGTCTGGGAGATGGAGCTGGGACATGCAAATATCATGTCCAGGAAAATCTGTGCCATGGGGGTGACCAAACAGTATCCTGCTGGGTGGATCATCCATGCACCCGCAGACCTACCACCCACATCTGCCCTTTTCAAACAAGAGCTTACCCAGCCGATAGGCTGGGCAACTTTCCCCCAAGATAGCAGCAGGGAGCCAGACTGGACTCACCTTCCCACCTCCAACCCAGAGACAAACCCACTCTTTCCTCCCATCTTCCCTGTACCTTAGCTTTGCTCTGCCACCCACTGGGATGTGACTTCTGCCTCCACTCCTCTACTGAAAGGAAGAGGGGAAAACTGACAGGGCTTGGCAGCTGAGCTACAAAGGTGAGGGCGAAGCAGGAACTAAGGGTGATGGGCGATTTCTAGCTGAGCTGTCCCTCTGTGGGGTTCCACCAGAAGAAACTAGTGAGTCCAGAGAGAGGACCGGGCCTGGGAGGGGAGAGGTGAGCTCCACTGTGTCCCCTCGTGCCTGTTGAAATAGCTCACTAGAAAGAGGCCGCCAGGGGAGAGCCATGGGAGAGATCAAGGACACTCAGGACTGAAAAGAAGGGTGAGAGGGAGCAGCAGGGCAGCAACAAGGGAATAAAGGCAGGAAGGACTGGAGCTCTGGAAGGGCCTTATTAGTTCTTCCTGAAAGGGGGGACAAAAAGCAAGAATTTGTCCTGTGAGGCCCCTAGAGAAAAGGCTGTTTGCCGAGAGCACCAGGACTGCGAGAGAGGAAAAGGGAGAAATTCTATTGTGTCCAGCCTGAACACCAGGCTCCTGCTCAGAGGCCAGCCCAGGCTGCCCTCAGGGAGAAGCCCACCACAAAATGCCAGGGATACTGTTTGTGTTGTTTTCTTTTTGGTACCAGGGATTAAACCCAGGGGGGCTTAACCACTGAGCCACAACCCCAGCCCTTTTTATTTTTTATTTGAATTTTGAGACAGGGTAAGGTGCTGAGGCTGGCTTTGAACTTGTGATCCTCCTGCCTCAGCCTCCTGAATCGCTGGGAATACAGGCGTGCACCACTGCACCCGTCCAGGCGTCCTGCTCTTAACCAGCTTCCAACGCTTCTCCTGGCCCCTGCAGGCCCTAACCCCTCAGACAGAGAGCAGACCACAGAACAGGAGAGGTACTTTAATATGAAACTGCTGTGAGTCGGCAGGGGGGCCTGGCTGAAGAAGAACCAGCTGGGTCGCTGCTCGTGGGCTCCACTGGTACCAGCTGCTTGCCATGTACCACAATGCCGGGTTCAATCTGTCGAGCAGAGCAGAGTCATGGCTGCCCCTTGGCCAGAGCTGGCATGCAGCCCTCCCAGACAGCCGGGATTGTGGCAAGGGGTATGGTAAGCATAACACTCACTTCAAGGTCCTGGAACTTGTCAGCGAGGGAATGCATGACCGCTGAAAGAGAGAGGCATAACTGAGCACTCAGACGTAGGCATG